>NC_091742.1:21309900-22047400 GCF_043380555.1 Nothobranchius furzeri
TATATATTTCATGAAAGGGGGAAACCTCCAAAATTCTTCTTTAGGTGTTTATTATCAGTTTACTATAATATTTTACAGAATTTATTAAGTAGATGTTTTTCAGGAACATAAATTTATACAGTTAATTAAAATTTTGCAGCAACAAGTTGTCCATGAATGTGCCTGACTTTAACTCAGCTCTATTAAAGAGGTATACTGATGGTGCTGACGAATGCATAAACAATGGTAAATATCATTTTGATACATTGGTCTTTCCCTATGCATGCATGGCTCAGATTTGCAAATGTATCCTCATGAAATAAAGAGAGATTAAACACATCCAGAGAGTATTTTTTTGATCTGAGCTTTGTGACATGTGCCATCAGAAGATGGATCCATGTGGTCATAAAGAGATGGACATGATCAGCAACCATACTCAGGTAGGCTGTGGTGTTTAAGCCAGGCTCAGGTGGTACTATGGGGTCCAAAATGGGACAAAAAACTCAAAACACAATAAAGAGTAAGAGAGCAGCATTTCCTTCAGCTGTCATTTTCACTTTTTACAGAATCAAAAACTTGTAGCTCCTTTTTAAATGTGATATGTTGATGCAGAAAATGACAATCAAAGCCACATGTTCACCTTTTACGATAAGTCACATTTGCAAAGCCACTAGGAGTGTTTCATCCATCCATTGTCTTTACCCGCTTTTCCTCGCTGGGTGGCGGGGGGCTGGTGCCTATCTCCAGCTGTCTCCGGGCAACCTGTCCAGGGTACACCCTGGACAGGTTGCCAGTCCATCGCAGGACACAGGACAACCAACCAAACAAGCACATACACTCATGCCAAAGGACAATTTAGAGAGACCAATGAACCTAACAGTCATGTTTTTGGACTGTGGGAGGAAGCATGCACAGGGAGAACATGCAAACTCCATGCAGAAATACCCCAGGTTGGGATTTGAACCCAGGACCTTGTTGTTGCAAGGCAACAGTGCTAACCACTGCACCACTGTGGCGCCTAGGGGTGTTTCATACAGTCAGAATTCTGAGAAAAATCCTATAAATTCTTCTAAATTCCCCCAATTAATCATGAAGGGTTGAAGTTAATAGATGGCACAAGAACTTGGATCCATTTTTATTTTAATCTAGTTTCATTTGACCTTAATTTGCTCTTTTTAAAAAGAATAAAACAAGTTCCAAACCTTAAATGTTTTATTGACCTCAAAGCTAAGCAAATCTCACTGTTGAATGAGATGTGTGTGGTTATTAGAATATCTAGCGAGACAAGTCAAGCAAACATCAAAGCTGTGCAAATATTTCAAACCCTATATGTGTCTTGTATATTTTTGCCTTCAGGTCTGAACATTGGGACCACAGAGGGCAGCGCGCTAAAGCGGACCTGGGAACGCCTGCAACAGCTGTGAGAAATAGTCAGATCTGCCATTCCTCACACTTCAACAGCCAACGAGAGAGCGATTTATGACAACTGGAGAGGGAGGGAAGAAGATGGAGACATAAACAGAAGGAGCCGGGGGATGAAGAATGAAATAAACAGAAAATAAAATGAGGAGCTGAGAGGGGAAGTGATAGAGGAAGAAAAATGAAAGAAGAGAGATGAATGTGGTGTAAAGGGAGTCGAGGGACAAATTAGGAACCGCTAGGGAGCAACAAACATAGTAACTTCTGAGTATCCTTAGACTTGGTCTGGAGGTTAGCATCATGCCCTCCAGATGACAAGCAGCCCTCCTACACCCTGCTGCTCCCCCCTACTCCACACCCATATCCTGCTGCTGTCTTCTTGCTTACTTTCTGGTTGTCTTGTCTGCGGTGGGTTGGTGGTGTGAACACTTGGTTTATTTGGTCTGTTTTATCCATGTTGACCCCGTTACGTGTGTGTGTGTGTGTGTGTGTGTGTGTGTGTGTGTGTGTGTGTGTGTGTGTGTGTGTGTGTGTGTGTGTGTGTGTGTGTGTGTGTGTGTGTGTGTTGCTGCACATAGACCCAGAGAGCACTCTCCCATGACAACTACGTCAATGACCCAGAGACGGCGTCGAAAGAAGACCACACCACACGGAGAGAAAACACATATCAACTAAACACACACACACACACACACACACACACACACACACACACACACACACACACACACACACACACACACACACACACGCACACACACACACACACACACACACACTTGTGCACAAATAAACACTACAGCACATGGACGCTGATATCCACACAGTAGGAAACGTGTGTTTGTGTGTGTGTATGTGTGTGTGTGTGTGTATACAGGTCGATACATCAAAGTGAGGACCAAAACAAATTTTTTTGCCTGCAAACTGAGGACATTGGTAGCAAAGTGAGGACATTTTGCTGGTCCTCATTTAGGGACAATGTCACAGAGCTCTACTGGTTAGTATTAGATGTATGTTGTGAATTAAGTTTTAGTTAAGGTTAGGGTTGGGAGTAGACCCGTCGTGGTTTGAGGTGGGGTTAGGGTTAGGCACAATCCAGCCACCAAAATTAATGGAAGTCAATGACGGTCCTCACAAGGAATGCAAGACTAAAGTGTGTGTTCGTGTGTGTGTGTGTGCGTGCGTGCGTGTGTGTGTGTGTGTGTGTGTGTGCGTGCGTGCGTGCGTGCGTGCGTGTGTGTGTGTGTGTGTGTGTGTGTGTGTGTGTGTGTGTTTGCGTGTTTTGGATTTGAGAAAATCTTCAGCATGTGTTTTAAGATTCCTCAGGGTTCACACTCTACAGTCATTAGCCGATCAGCTCACTGCATTTGTTTCTATAGCGACAAAGTTATCACTGCTTCCTGCCACCCAGGTTCTGCTGTCAATCACATGGAATGACAGCCAACCGCACGCAGGGTTCAGGACAACCAATCAATCCCAGACCTCAAGAAATACCAAGTTATCACAAATGATTCCAAATTAATTAAACAGGGAAAACAACAAGGCAGTCTGAGGAATATCATACTAACCTAAGCTGGCCTGACAAAGGCAGGCTGCTGACCAAGGAGGAAAGGTTCATAACTGCTTCTATTTTGAACACAAGGTAGTGAATGGAAGATGCAACTCAATACAGAAAGTCAAGCTGTCACCGAACCAGAGCTATCTACAAAAATAGACAAGTAAGAGTGTGACACTTGGCAAAAGAATCAGGGAGAAATAAGAGATGAGCAGTTCAACATCACAATTTCAAAAGGTCAAAAGTGATTTCTAGTATGAATATGAGTCTTTGATTCATGCATGTATACAGATTCATCACACAACGCACTAATCAGCTCTTCCATAATCTGTCATTGAGTTTTGTGTTGAGCTTTCTGCTGAAAATCAGGCATCAGTCCGGCTTCTGGTGAGCAACGACCCTGCCTAGGACTTAGTTACTCGTCAAAACGTATAATTACACACCGTAATCTGGCCAATCCTTTCTTTCACATTTACACAGTAGCATAAAGATCCACACTCAGCCATGTGGACTTGGCTCCTCAACTTAAGGCTGGTCACAAACATCCTTACATTTATTAAGTTTATTCACTTTTACCGTACAAATTCACGTTAATCCACTAATGAATAAACATGCAATCATTTTCATCACACCAAAAAAACTAAACTAATTCAGTTTATGCACATATCAGCTCCTCTGGCCTCCAGTACAAAGAAAATCTAGTAGTGAAGGCTTTCATCAGTGAGTGCGTTTACATGTAGCCAGTAACCCTTTTAAAACCCGAATGTTTGGTCATGTAAACGCATATCGGGATATCCACATCAAAGCGTGTGTTCTGCGCATGCTCTGTTCACAAGGAATCTTGGTCTTTTGAGTAGCGAGACGTCTTGTATGCGCCAGAACACCAGAAGTAAACAACAAGTTGGGAGCAACATGGTGAGTCGCGGCACAGCACCACACTTTTGGAGTGACGAGGAAACCTGTCTTCATCGGTCTGGTGAAAAGTATGAACATTATGTCTTTTGTTGACGGCCGAAAGTACAGAGACAGCGAAATATACAAGAAGGTAACCACATATTGCGTTTTGACGTAGTCCATACGTCCTGACGCTACCCCAACGTCCGCATTTAAATCGGGTTATGCAAGCTAGGGGTAACTCTTTCTATTTATGCTTGTAAACGGGTTATTCTGATCAACTCAGAAACCCGAATGCCGACCTTAACCCGATCATAACCCGGATATTGGCTGCATGTAAACGTAGTCACAAAAACAAAGCAAGGGCAACAGGAAGTCATCGAGCTCAGGTGGAGCTTTACGCTAGAGATTTGACAACGCAGCTTTCCAGATTTTGTTGGAACAGATGAGAAAATAAAAAATAACTTCAAAGAGAACCAAGATCAAACAAAGGGAAGCTAATAAACTGAACTGTTTTAATACTTTCCCCTAGACTATAGATGCTGGATTAAATGATGGATTATTTGAAAATAATATAAACTGTGTTCTAATAGTAGAAAAACACCACTAGAAACAGCATTGTGTTTCTTTTGATGGGAGGGTTTTGTGCATTTGTTCTGGCAGTGTACATCATTGTCAATGCGTGTGTGTGTGTGTGTGTGTGTGTGTGTGTGTGTGTGTGTGTGTGTGTGTGTGTGTGTGTGTGTGTGTGTGTGTGTGCCCCTGGTGTAAATGATGCTTCGTGTTAATCTCCGTCCTTGCGGGACAGTCACACACTGTACACAAGAAGGACAGTTTGCCCCCGTACGACTACAGTAGCCCTGCTCTCAGAGTGTTTGAGTGCCCGCTGTGGTGAATACAGTAAAGCCTTTCAATTGTAATCTCAGATCAATAATGGTGATCAGAGACTAATTGTCAATGCTGCTCCATCTGCTACCCTGATCAAATGAACAATGCATGCTCTGCACAGTCTTCATTCATTGTAAATCATCAGTTTTTGTGTTAAAGGATCCTCTAAGTTCAGCTCAGCATGCTAATGTGTTGCCAACAAGCCCACCAATAAGAATCCATCATTAAAGCACTGGGCCGGATGTTGCTATGACCTTTCCCTTTTTAGGAGTAACCCCAGCAGATGACCCTAGAGAGGGATTAGTGTCTGAAATGCCTAATTAACCCCCCAGCACACGGCTCAGACCGGCACAGCAGCCCCTCACAAAAACTACAACTCCTAACAGCTTCTTTTACTCTAAATCAGCTGTTCAGTGGGACAGGAATATGTAATTTCAAATGTTTTCTGAAATGCAAATAATGCACTAAGTTTGCTTTCTGAATTTAGAAGTCTTTGCCTTCAGATCTACCTTTTAAATTTCTTCCCAAAAGGTTTTCCAGAGCCTTTTAATAATCAGGCCCCCTCAAGCTCGGATGTAATCCCAGTGAAGCACAAACAGGCTTATTTTGACTCTGAGGTTTGCAGAAAGGAAGCAGAGGTCGGACTTTCACAGGACTTTAAACCCCGACAAAAACATCCCTAGCAAAACCAGCAGATATGACTGTTAACACACACACACACACACACACACACACACACACACACACACTTACCCTGACTTTAGCACGGATCTGCTTCAGTCTGTACATCTTAGTAAAACCAATTTATAACCATAAAAACTGAAACAACCCAACACGTTTCAGCTTTCAGTCTTTGAGTCTCATGTTCACCGCTTCACTCAGAATCTTCATCAGCAGAAATAAAAAGCAAAGCTGAACCAACATGAAGTGTTTTTCATTACAAATAACGAAAACACTATATTATCTCAGCACTGGTTAAAAGAGGTGAGTTATACTGTGACCACAGAGACATGTTTCACTGTAATCAGCACCATGGGTGTCTTCAATCACTCAGTCAGTCTGCATGTTTAACGGCTGAAAGGTAGTCACAGTGCTGTTTGGTTTCAGGGTGTGTACCACACTAAACATGTGTAGCATGCCAAATAGCCATGTGTTTAATCAATATGACCAAAACTTAACTTCTACCTACAGGCCAATCTGACACCATGGTGCCGATATGAAGTTTATGAACTTGACCCGATAGTATTAGCTTATCCTGGTATGTCAGAACACCATTACGGCTGCAAAAGACACAGGACTTCTTATCTATCCTCTTGGAGTAAAGTTTATCTTTCCTGGCTCATAAATGACTTTATAACTTTATAAGTTTATACAATCATATTTTGTCGAATGGACAATATGTTTAAATCCGAAGTGTTTTGATATTTTGTCCAATGAATGATGGGTTAACAGGAATGTTATTCCTGTAATGATGTATTTCAGATCTTAAATTACACCAGATTAGTATTTGTTGAATTTAATGTTAATCTATCAGTACGTTCACACATAACTAAATTATTATTATTAATGTTTAACATTTACTTCACAGCAATGTTTAATAAGATTTTACTTCACACTAAGAAATAACCTCTCTATGTGTCTGAGGGAAGGAGGGATGCCTGAGGTATTTTGGTAATGCCTTGAAACTTGTCAAATTCAGATTTGTCTAAATTTGTTAACAGTTTCATAAAATAGAGTTCACTTCCTGAACTAACCAGTTCTCAGCCAGCTTCCCAGTTTGGCCAACTGGGTAAGCAAAGCACAAGGAGCCACCCTCTCGTTTGACTCAAGGTCAAAGCCTCTTTGCAGCACATGCAAGTGGCATCAGACGTAACAACTCGTCAGACGTGGGACGTTTATGTTGATGTTTATTCATTTTGCAGACGCTTTTATCCAAAGCGACGTACAATTTTTTTTATAACCTATAGGGCATGTTGTGATCTGTGGGGGAAACCGGAGTACCTGGAGGAAACCCACGCATGCATGGGGAGAACACACAACTCCACGCAGAAAGGCGAGTTTTGAACCTGCGACCTTCGTGCTGCGAGGCAACAGTGCTAACCACTGCGCCACCATGCAGCCCAGTCTTACTAGCCGACCCTGGTAGCATCTTATGGTCGGTGATGATTAAATTAAAAGGGAATTACAACCTTTGAGATTCCAGGAGCCACTCCATCTGGTGACATCACCAACCTGGCTGCCTTTCCTCCGGACCACTCAGAACTTCCAAAATGGGTATCGTAGATCACTGGCGTCGGATGGCTTTTCATGAATAACTGATAGCTTGTTAAACCATACAGTCAGACGATTTTACAAGGAAGGAAGGAAGGAAGGCATTTTATTGTCATTTCTACCACATGTGCACGACATACAGAGAAACGAAATTGAGTTTCAGTACACACAATTCAGAGATCAGACATACATGGGCAAGACACATGACAAGAACTGGTGACTGCTGTCATTCGCAACATGAGTCGCGCTACCTTAACAGATGAGAAAGGGAATTACATGAGGGTAAGTTGGAGGAGGGAATAAAAGGCATAGCAGAGTTACTCCCGACAGGTTCCACAGCATCTGTCTGCATTTCTTCCTTCGTGGGGGATGTTGTTTGCAGCTACAAGGCCGCCTAGGCGTCAGATTAGGATAACAAGACTGTGTTTGGGTCAGGCAGAGATAATTTTCCCCTCTGCTGTCAGTCTATAACTGGTCATTCCAGTCCTTCAGTGAAGCCAATTCGGGTTATTAAACATCTCCACACCGTCCGGTGACCCTCTCCGAGATGATCCAGCTTGCGCACTAACACCGGTAACACAGCTAAGACATTGTCCAGCTTACGATTCACCTCGAGTAACGTCCCAGTCTGTGAGGTCTCCGCCCGGACGGTGCTGTCCATGGGTGCAGGTCGCCCTCCAATCGCTCCCGTCTTCCCAATTTTTCGGAAAACCAGATATCCTCCCACTCCAATCAGAAGAAATCCAGTGATCATCAGGCCAAATATCCACATATCTTCGACGTCCTCAATGGACAGCTGAGAGACAGACGACCTTCCACTCCTTCCAGGAATCGAGCATATATCCCGCTGCGTGTGTCCTTTGAGGGCAAGTGGGAGCCCCCTCCTCCGTTCTCATCGTAGAAAAAATCTTATCAATCGCGTTGAATGACCAATTAATTAAATCCATTTCTGAAAAAAATAGTGATGTCCAGAGGAAATGCAGAGAAGCGCTCTGTAGCAGACAGGACAAAAGAGCCTTGGGAAAAAATATAAGGGAGCAAAGCAGAAGCGTCTGTGCTCTGTGAATGCCAAGAGAAAAAATGAATTAAAAAAAACAGACACCACAAATTTCTCAAGATACTTAACAAGGTTTTGCTACGTAACAACTAAGCTTACATCCACCATTCCATTCATTGCCTCAGTAACCTTGGTCAAACATCACTTGTCATAATTTGTCCTGTATAATCATTGGCTTAGAAATATAGTATTAAATTCATTTGTACAAATTACATTCTCTGAATTATTATGAAGTGTGTGTTTCCTGAATGGTCCAAAGAACCTAAGTTCATATTAAATTAAATAGTCAAAGACTAATAACATTTATAATTCATATTTATATAGAATATCACATCTTATGGATCATTTAATAAATGTAACCACATCCATCACGTTACACATGGACCTTAGAAAGCTGAGGACACACATGTCTCAGGAGAATAGAGACTATTCTTGACTAATTTGTTACTTGAAAGACTAGAAGACCATCTCCAAGCAAGTAAATACAGGTCAGAAAAGACATGACCTGTATTTATATAGCACCTTCTACTTCTACCTTCACAACTTTTTGGAGACAAGCAACATGCTAGACGGTTTTCAGTCAGGCTTTAGACAACACCACAGCACTGAGACTGTACTGTCTTAAATTAAATTTGTGTCAATATGAATTCAGGCAGCTTTTGATTCTGTGGACCACAACATCCTTCTATTGTCTTTGGAAATAAGAAGGATGATAAATGACCCGCACTTGTATAGCGCCTCTCAGAGTAAGGACTACAAAGCGCTTTACACTACAGTGTATCATTCATCCATTCACACACACATTCACACACTGATGGTGATGAGCTACAATGTAGCCACAGCTGCCCTGGGGCGCACTGACAGAGGCGAGGCTGCCGAGCACGGGCGACTACCAACAGGATAGGATGGAGGTTAATAATAATAATAATAATAATAATAATAATAATAATAATAATAATTTTCATTTATAAAGCACTTTGTATTTCACAATCTTAAAGTGCTACATAAAATTATAAGAACAATAAATTCAGTAAAATGAATGAAACCGGGAGTTAATAAAATAACATCAAATGACATTTAGCAACAGGCTTTTCTAAAAAGATGCATAACAGCCAATAAAAGCCAATAAAACGCAAGGTTCCATTGTGTAAAGAGGACGAGCAGACAAAGACCCAGGTTAGAAATATTGGTGTCATAATTGATTCAGACCTGAGCTTCACTGGTCACATTAAGGCTATAACTAGGTCAGTGTTTCATCATCATCATCATCATCATCAAAAAGCATGACTCAGGGGCCTCATGTCCAGACAGGACCTTGAGAAAATCATTCACGCATTCATCTCCAGCAGGCTGGACTACTGAAATGGTGACATAAGTCCCTGAGGCCACCACCAGCAGGCAAGAAGGGTTAAGAGTCTTGCCCAAGGACACAACGACAGAATAAGCAGGGCTCAGACCTACCACCCTCTGGTTAAAGGGCGAGCACTTAGCTTCTCTGATACTGACCATCCAAGCAGCTAAAGACTAGAATATCTTAAAACAACTAGGATAGGAGACCATGTCCAAACAGCCAAAGGCTATGAAGTCCATCTCCAGGCAGCTGAAGGCTAGAAGACCATTTCCAAGTGACAAAAAGCTAGTAGATCAGAAAAACATCTCCAAACAACTAGGTGGTCCTCTGACTACATTTGGACTTTTTTTTCTGGAGTTTGAAGTCTGTTATGGTCACAGATGACCAGATGAACAAAGCGGATGGTGGATAAAGGGTCACGACCTGCGCAGGTGAGTTGATTGCAGGTGAGGATCCAGGTGCATGGGAAAAACAAGGCAGGCAGGCAAGAATGATATCAAAAAGGGGTTTTAATGACGAGCACGCTGGACAATAAAACAATGAACCGACAAGACACACGGAACTGAGAGGGTTTATATACATGAGGAGCTGGGAGCTTGGGTGATTGGAAAATGAGAGGCAGGTGGGAGTAATCAGGAGACACAGGACTGAACAGAGCGGGGAGACAAAACCACACAGAACCATCCAAGCTAAACTGTATGACAAAGGAGGAAGAGGTTATTCATTTCACTATAACTAGCTTCAGACATCAGACAACCTTCACAGTAGACCTCTACAGCAACAGAACAACCTTATTCTTCATGCAGGAGTCTCATGATATTTGTGTCTGTCACCACCATCTTCTCTCCCAACACTTCCAAGTTAACACCCTGCAGCTGCAATCTGTCATAGCATTCTCATTTTTATTACCAACGTATGAATAGTTGTCTAATGGCCCAATACCATTGTGGAACCAAAAACTGAGTTCACATAATGGGATTCCTGCATTAATGAATGTTTTGTTGTCTTTGCCCCATGTGATGCTGCAGTGCAGAGTGTTTCAAATTGGAGAGGACAGTGGGCGGTTATTACAAGCAACCGGAGAGCAGCACAGATGGTTAGACACTGGTCAGGGTTACACAGCAAAAGGCTGTAAAACAGATATGGGAAAACCATGTGTGAATAACTCAGGCATGTGTGCGGACTCCCCCACTGATGCTCAGATAATACAACCAATACTCGCTTTGTGGGATTGAATGAACTTCTAAAAATAACAACAAACTGCATTTTGCTGCACGTACTTTAAAATAATATTAAAACTATTTTAAATATAATAAACTGCATCCAAAGGTACGTGCTCATTGATGTTAATTATGTTATGTGCAGCTAATGTGGTTTGTCACTGGTCCCGAGGACAGAAAACCTAGACAAACATCCCATTTAGCACGATTATTCCATGTAGCATCAACAGCCTCCTTTCCTCGGCTCGGCTGTCAGCACTCTGAGGATCCGGGTGACACGTCAATTCACTGGAACCACAGACAGGCGCCAAGAAAAAGCCCAATCTCCTCGCACATCGCTTTATCTCCTTCTCTGTGTTGGTTTGATCTTCTCTACCCGTCCCTTTTTCTGGACTATCTTCAGAGATCACACCAAAGCTTACACTTACACCTGCAGCGAGGTGAGACCATCCATGTCGGGATCTTCACAGAGGCAGAGGGAATAAATGAGATTGGCAGGTTGAGGAAGCTGCTCCTCTTTCATCTGTTACCAGTTGCTGTGTGTAAACCATTGTTGGGTCACTGCTTTGGCCCTGTTGGGACACGCTCGGGGGCATGCACTTTATGTTTACAGCTGAGGTTTTGGGTGAGATGCCAGTTAGCATAAGGGCATTGCAAACAGCACTGCATGGCTAACAATAAACCCCACCCTCGAGTTTTAATCCAGGGTGTACCTGCAATCTGGTTGGCAGGTATTAAAAAGGATAATGTTGTTACCAGAGGCTCATTAGGGTCACTATGGTAACTGGACACATTTCAGACACGTGTCTAGGCTCAAACTAACAGTTGCTGTGTCAAAAAAGTTTGATGATCACATTTTTTCATGGTTTTGCATTTCTGTGTTTTATGTAGGAGACATACAATTCATGAGACTCTTCACGTCCAGTTCAGAAGAGCTTTAATAAGAGCAAACTGGTCATTTATTAGGAGAGTGACATGTTGGGTGAAAGAGGACAAAAATATAAATGATTCCATATTAAGCATCTACCGCCATTTTGGCCACATCACGACCGAAAATACAGAAGTAGAGCTGAGAGCGGGGTTTTAAGCGTGGGGGCAGATTGACACCATTAAAGCCTGATTCAACGTAGCTACGATCAAACTTAGCTAACCGAAGCTAATGGAGGCTGACGGATGCTTTTAGTAAAAACATATAAATACATGGTTAAACGCCTCTGCTTCCCTCTGCCTTCTACGCTGCAACACTTTAAACGTGAGACCTTCCCAGGAGCTTCCCTGTTGATCAAAACAACACACCTAATCACTCATAATTTCAAGCTTTCATCACATTTATATGGATGAGTTAGCAAAAAAAAGATCACTCCCTTTCAGAGTTGACATAATAAACCTAAAATATTTTTGTCTTTTGTACCAGGCTGTGAACATGTTTATTTCTGCTGTGAAGTTGGCATTTTTTACATGAGAGTCAATGGGAACTTGATCCTTTCTGGATCCAGCCCCTGGTGGACGAAAGTGAAACTGCAATTTTTGTCACTTAAAGGTGGAAATTGTTTAAAATATTTGCAGAGTTTGCAAATTCAATCTACTTTGTACATTTTGCAGCTACCAAGAAGTATAGCACACTAGTTGTGACCTGATATTTTGGTGTATTTTTTTTTTACTGGGGCTGCCTCAAAATCATGACAGAAACTGCACAATCATGATAATAATAATGGTGCTTTCAAGCAGCAACAACCTTATTTATAACATCACATATCTCCTAGCACGCATGCTTAAACTTTAAACATTTTCCGTGTATAATGACAACTTCTTCCATTTTAGTTAGCAACAGGAAAAGTGCCATATTGATTTTGCCCCAGCTGAACGTCATTCTCCCCGATGCTAAGATGTATTTAGTAGTTAGCAGTGTTGGGAGTAACGCGGTACAAAAGTAATTAATTACTGTAATGCATTGCTTTTTGCTGTAATGTGGTAATGTAAGGCATGACAGGGAAAGAAAATGGTAATATTTACTCGGTACAATTGTCAGTAACGCGGTAATTACAATGCATTTTCAAACCCAGAATCAAACTGCGTTTCTTAAAAATTCAAATTGCGGGAAACCCGAAAAAAGATCCAGTATCTGCATATATTACGTCATTTATGGACTCAGCTTTGCGGGCAGAGAGGACGTAGCGGTACCGGCTCAAATACTCCAGCTGCGTCCTCCACACGGCCGCTGTAACATTCACAAAATCGCTCCACTAAAACAAAATAATTCACCTGTGATCGTTCATATCAGCGCATGTTCTCTGGTATTCTGTACTTTTCGGACGTGCTTTGCCTCAGCTGAGTTAATCTGGGCTCCGGTGATTTCAACTCATGCTGGAGCACCGCACATGTGAAGATCCCTTTGGCTGATTAGTTAGAAAGTAGGAAATCTAGGAAACGGGTTTTCTGGAAGACGGAGAGAACATACAGCAGGACGGTTAGAGAGAGGGCCTGAAATTATTCAAATAAAATCAAGAAAACAAAACAAAGTGCTTGAAAAGAAAAAATGTAGGTAGAGTTATCCCCAATACTCATGTTTACCAGTGAAAAGCAATGATATATAAACATTTAATATTTATACATGTGATAGAATCAGATCAACCCAGAAGTCAGTCCCACATCCAGGGCCGTAGCAAGGCATTTGGGGACCAAGGCAAATATAGGCTTGGAGCCCCCACCACCTCACTCCCTGCTCAGTTAATATAAGATGGCAGCGTGCTGAGAGTACAGCAGAGTGTTGTTGCATTTATTACATAAACAATCCTTCTAAAGAACTGTTTTTAACAGCAGTCCTAGCTCAGACACCACATCACCTTCCACCGGATGTGTCATGAGTTCACCAGGCATCAGATTACCAAACTCATACTGAAGTTGTTTTGTTGAAAGTAACTTAGAGTAATGCAAAAGTAGTGTAATGCCTTACATTTTAATATCAGTAATATTGTAATGTAATGAATTACTTTAAAATGAGGGTAACAAGTAATAAATAATGCATTACAGTTTTGAAGTAACTTGCCCAACACTGGTAGTTAGTAATGTATTTTTTTCTGTATATTTGCAGCTATGGTGATAAAACATTTGTAAAGATCTTCAGTTAAGAAAAGCAAGCCTTGGGTGAAGATTTATTGTTTTTGTTTGAGAATTGTTAGCTGTCTACCCATATAGCTGCGTGCTGAGGACAGCGTACACACGGCACACGTTGTGCCAAATAAACTAAAATATCTCAAAACATTTACTTATGATCAGTGCTTCATTTGATCCGGATCTTGCCGGAACAAGATCCGGGAACTACCTTATTTTGTGCTGTACGTAGGATTCGAATACGGGCGAGCTAGGGATCTCCTGGAAGCCATCAACACATCCAGGGGAAGCCCAAAAATGATCCTGGTTCCACTTATATTACATTATTTATGTGGACTTTCCGGGGATTATTTAGAGCCGAGAGGCGCAGAGCGGGGCAACGGTGGCACAGGAGTTAAGTGCTCGGCCCGTAATCGGAAGGTTGCAGGTTCGAGCCCTGCTCAGTCTGTCGCTGTCGTTGTGTCCTTGGGCAAGACACTTAACCCACGTTGCCTGCTGCTGGTGGTCGGAGGGACTGGTGGCGCCAGTGCTCGGCAGCCTCGCCTCTGTCAGTGCGCCCCAGGGCAGCTGTGGCTACATTGTAGCTCATCACCACCAGCGTGTGAATGTGTGTGTGCATGGGTGAATGACTGATTGTGTTGTAAAGCGCCTTGGTGGGTTCCAGGACTCCAGAAGGCGCTATATCAAATACAGGCCATTTACCATTTACCACAGCTCTGATGGTTGACGCGCTCCAGACAGATGCGTGCTGAGCACAGCCACAGTAACATTCTCAAAGTGTCGCCACCTCAAAAACAAATTTAACATGCGGCCGTTTATGTCGGCTCACATCCTTTTATGCTTTCTGACTTTTGTTTGTGTCTGATGCGTTTTGCTGCTGCGGAGCACATCACCTGTTTCGTCCTCCGGTGATTTCACCGCACTGGTGCGGTCAGCGCACACTCCGCCATATTTGCGGTCGCTGGTCGGTAGATCTTTTTGAACTGCAGTTCAAAGGTAACTCGTGAGGTGAAAAAAATTTGAAGCCATGTGGCAGTTTTTCTTTAGGATTGAGAGGAGATGCAGGAAGATTATAGAGACAGGACAGAAAAATAGTCAAATAAAAACAAGTTAGTTTTTGTACCTGGTGGTTGCAACAGAGACCATTGATGGTACAGTGATCCCTCGCTACTTCGCGGTTCGTTTATTGCGGATTCACGACTTCGCAGATTTTTTCTTTGGAGCCTTATACAAGGGAAATTCGCTGATTTGCGGTATTTTTCACCGATTCGCAGTATTTTTCTATGCGAAATATCAAGAAATTCCTGTTTTTTTCTTCAATTTCATCATAAAATGCACTTTTTGTAATAAAACTATAAATAAACCAAGTAAAAACAATTTTCTATGTAAAGGGAGGGTTTTAAAAGTCTGAATACTGAATACGTACCTGTTAAATAAATACTGTAAATATGCTGTCCCTACTTCGCGGATTTTCACCTATCGCGGCCAGGTCTGGAACGCATCTACCGCGATAAACGAGGGATCACTGTAATCAGAAGTGAGGAACAGAAAATGAAATAATTATTTCAATGTTTAGAGCAGCAGGAACTCTGAGAGGCTGCAGGCGCATCAGTGAGTTTGCAGCCGCTGCGCAGGGGAGGGGGGAGAGGGCTGAAGCAGGAACAGTAAAGATGCAAAAACTACCGTTGTTAGAAGAAATTAGTGTTTAACTTTGAAAATGTGGGGTGCAATTTTAATTACTTGTCAACCCCCACCCACCCCCCTCCCGTACGCGTTCCGGCTTCTGTTTTGCCTTCAGTGCACTTTGGTTTGACGTCAGTATTTGCGTTCCGGGAACGTTTGATTTACAAATTAAGCACTGCTTATGGTCTGTTATATTTTTACATTTTGAGAGAGGAGAAGTAGCTGAAGAGTTTGTTGTATAATGTGAGATACCAATATTTTCTCATATAAAATTTCACTGCAGATTTCTGCCAAATTTAATGGTACACCGATAACATCGAACATCCTCACACAAGCACATTTATGTGGTTTCAAGTGGTTCTTCAAGTCACAAAAGATGCCAACTATCTTTTTTGTGTTGATTCCCAACTGTTGAATGAATGTTTATTGAAATACATGAGGAGGTTCAAACTAAGGATTTTAGGTAACTTATTAGAAATGACTAAGTCTCTTATTAACTCCACCATCAGCTGCTTGATGTGAGCATGCCTCGTTCCCATGACCGGCCCACTGCAGGAGGCATTGCTGGGAAGGACACGGCATTCGGACGCCAATGTAGCATGAGCCCGTCTCCCAGTAAGAACATAGTTTCACTGTGTGTGTGAGGGTGTGTGTGTGTGTGTGAGTGTGTGTGTGTGTGTGTGTGTGTGTGTGTGTGTGTGTGTGTGTGTGTGTGTGTGTGTATTCATGAAAAGCACCTCCCAGTGCTGCTCTTACCCACACCTTTCCATCCGGTTTAGACCCATGACCAAATAAACACCATTCACACTTCATCTCAGCCTACACACACACACACACACACACACACACACACATTTTTTGTGTGTGTAATTGAAATAAAATGGAGACTGAGTAAAGGTTATGACCCGGTGGTTCTGGTGATGTGCTAATAACTGCTCACACAAAAGAATTATGGTCTCTCTCTCTCTCTCTCTCTCTCTCTCTCTCTCTCTCTCTCTCTCTCTCTCTCTCTCTCTCTTTCTCTTCCTAATATATTCCATCTTTTCATACACGATTCCACATCCCTGACTATTTAGCATCTAATGAAAATACATGTATAGTATGTGTGTTGATGGACTCATGAACCCTACAAATCCCTCTCTTCCCACTTTCTGCATACTTGTGTTGAACTGTGAGAGGTGTGGTGTGACACATTCAAGGCAATCACACACTGTACATCAAAACTGGAACATGACTTTCTTTCTTTCCTTAACACAAATACACCTGTTAACACAGACTAACTCACTAGCTTCTCATTGCCAGTGGAAACGTGGTTATTCTGAGAGCTCTGAGAGCTGCATCTGGGAAAATGTGATGGGTGCGTCTACTTAGGTCTGTTAATGTGTGCTTTTTGGGAGCAACAGTAAAAGACACAAGTACTCAGTAGTTTCAAACAAGTCAAACTTCAACTGGACTTTAAAGAGGTGGTGACGAGCACGCTTTAGGATGAGTGGATTCTTGCAAGCATGCATGAAAGCCCTGCCACCACCCAAAATGTGCCATAATCTCTTGCAATGTTCTTCCAGATCAAATCAAACTTGTTTGGAGCTTCAAGTGCTTCCCAGTGTGTTCCAGCACAGCTACCTGATTGGCTCCTGACTGACAGATCTTGGACAGCATGCTGTAATTGCTGCAGGGATCAACGTCGCCTGGTTAAAATTTAACAAACTCTTGTTGAGCATTGGGAATGCTATCCATCCATCAATTTTCAGCCACTTATGCAGAATCGGGTCGTGGGGGCAGTAGCCAAAGCAGAGAGGCCCAGACTTCCCTCTTCTCAGCCATTTGGGCCAGCTTCTTTGGGGGAATCCAAAAGCGTTCCTTGGCCAGCCGAGAAACATAGTCCCTCCAGCGAGTCCTGGATCTTCCTTTAGGTCTCCTCCCAGTTGGACGAGTCCATAAAACCTCACCAGGGAGGAATGTAGGAGGCATCTTGACCAGATGCCCGAGCCACCTCAACTGGCTCCGCTTGATGTGGGGAAGCAGCAAATCTACTCTGAGCCCCTCCTGGGTGACTGAGCTTCGTACCCTATATCAAAGGGAGAGCCCAGACACCTTGCAGACGAAGCCCAGCGAGACAGGTGCCCAGGTTCTCCTTCTCTTGGCCAGGAAGAGCTGCTTCTTGCAGGCAGCACGCTCAGGCTCCCGAGGTGGACCAAGGCACGGTATCTTTGCAGTATGTTCTAATGGGAAACAGGCTTCAACACAAACGGTTGTTCTCCGTTTGGTCCTAGAGCTCAACCAGTGTCAATTTATACAATCCAATCCAATTTTATTCATAAAGCGCATTCACAAGGCATTGCAACCAAACAAGGCGTTATACAAACATGTCGAACACAGATAAAAGATAAAAAGGAAAGACAACAAAATTCCCAAAAATAACAGCTAAAAATCAATAAGACACAGGGTGAATAAAAAATTAGAAAAACATTTTAAAAAAGAACCTCAATAGTACGGAAGTCGATAATTGTGGAGTCCATTTTTAAACAGTGCGGATGTAAGTGAGGTTCATAATTAGGTGGTATAAGCTAGGTTGAAGTAGTGAGTTTTCAGGCGTGATTTAAAAATGCTAGCTGTTGGTGCTTGCCTCACTAGCAGTGGTAATGTGTTCCACAGCTTCGGTGCACAGACAGAGAAAGCCCTTTCTCCATGGCTTTTTAAACGTGCATTCGAAACAGCTAGGAGGAGCTTATCTTCAGACCTGAGAGCACGCGGCGGGTTGTAGTAATGGACAAGTTCACACAGATATGGTGGAGCTTGATGGTTTAATATAGCGTGATATTATTTTTGGATGGTAAAAAGTGCAAGGGTCAAAACTTGACTTTGGAAAAAGGGGGGGGGCGTGCCCCCCCCCCCCCCCCCCCCCCAATGTACGTCCATGCCTGGGACACACTAACAGAAGCAAGACTGTAGAACACCGGCTCCACTGGTCCCTCCGACCGCCACCAGCAGGCAAGGCAGCTTAAGTGTCTTGCCCAAGGACACAACAGCAGAATTCTCTGGCGGGATTCAGGATCGAGCCTACACCCTTCCTATTACTGGACATTACCTTCTGAGCTACTGCTGCACCACCATGATGTCACAAATATAAAATCTACCTATCTTATGAAAACACAATGTGGTCTTGTCCATTTGAAGTATTAATCAGTAAGACAAGGAAAACGGGTTTTTTCAGCCTCTAAAATGCTGTAAAACATTTAGTTTTATTCTTAAATTGCCTAAATTATCCACTTTCTTGTTTAACTTTTATTCAAATGAGTGTACATGATAGAAATATAAACAAACACTAAACGCTCTACACACCCTTGGATGATAGCACAACCATCCTGTCATTGGTGCTGACCTTAAATGAGCTTAACCCCTGCGAAACTCTTGACACAAGTTCCTGAAACAGTGGTTCACTCGTTCTTCCTCCTACTCCTCCTCTTCTCTCATTTGTTTCTCTAAGTGCTAATCAAAAATCCTCGTGAACACCTTCCATCACACGCTCGGCGATCCGTGTAAAGCACCCACCCAGGCTAGACCATTGCCTCATTCAGCCACACAACACACACACACACACGTTGTATTTTTGTTTCTGGCCTTGACCTTTGGCCTCATCTCCCATAATTCTGCTGTGTTTTGATCCCTTGCAAACTGGCCTCACAGTGATAACAGATAAATTCAGCTGACTTTCACCAACACAAACAGAAGAGGTTTGTGTGTGATTGAGCTTGCGCATACTTTCCGCTCAACTCCCCAACCCCATCTACATACATGTGAGTGTATGCTGTCATACATGTTGTGTGAGAGTACCCGAAGGCAGAAGCAGCGTAACCACGTGCGTGTTTGTGTGTGGCCGAGGGTCGCTCTTCCCTCGGAGAGTTGTATTTAATTTAGGAGCAGGACTACGACTCCCTTGGCTGCAGTAGACGTCACGCTCTGTAACGCCACACAGAGGGAGAGAAAGGAGAAAAGAGCTTGGTAAAATATCTCTGATGTCGCTAATCTACAGAAATTATAACTTTTTATGCTAACCGAGAATGTTTTTTTCTTCTTCAGGCTAACAAATTTAGCATAGAATAAAATTAATATTAAAATTAAACTAAAATGGAATAAAATGTTATACATGTTAAAGTAAATCAACAAATAAAATAATATGTTCAGCATAATAACCGCCCTTTGAAAACACCCTTGTGATTTAGGCTTTAGCTCGTAGAAAATGTTTTGAATTTAATGCAACATTAAGTTTATTTTTTGAGGCAAAAATGTTTTGTTCCTGTTTGTTAAAGAAACAGGATCTTAAAAACTTTTTACAAAAAATCGAGACCTCTTTTAGAGTTTCAGAAATATGTGAAGATTTCAGTCGTGACTTAAATTCTAGTATCTATTGTTTTGTTAAAGTTTTATTATTTATGAGATAATGGAAGAAATTGATCGACTGAAGTGAAATGAGGAGGAGTTTTATTGCATTGTTTTATTCTACCAGCTGATTGAATAATGAATGTACCTTTTTAACTTTAGAGGTGTAATGATTATTTAGGTTAAAGGTCTCATTTACTCATTTTTTCATTACATTTGACATGGTCAGTGAGTGAATGAATGCCTTTTAAGGCATTCTGGACAAAATACACTGGCGCTCCTTTTTTTCTGGAAGTTAAAGTTAGCCGGAGGAGTGGAGGGTGCAAATGACAGGATTACAAGTCGAGGAGCTTTAGTCTCCTCCCCTTCCAGTTGACTCATGGGATCAGAGCTAAAGGAGCTCTTTCCTAATCCGCTGTGCCTCACACCCTGAATCACACATACGTTTAAATGAAAAGCAATGATGTCTGTTTCAACCGGGGGCTGCGCAGTGGTGCAGTGGTTAGAGCTGTTGCCTTGCAGCAAGAAGGTCCTGGGTTCGCTTCCCAGCTCGGGATCTTTCTGCATAGAGTTTGCATGTTCTCCCTGTGCAAGGGTGGGTTCTCTCCGGGTTCTCCGGCTTCCTCCCAAAGTCCAAAAACTTGACTGTTGGGTTAATTGGTTTGTCTAAATTGTGTGTGTGCGTGTTTGTTTGTCCTGTGTGTCTCTGTGTTGCCCTGCGATAGACTGGCTCTCTGTCCAGGGTGTGCCCTGCCTGATTGCCCGTTGACTGGAGATAGGCACCAGCCCCCCCCACCCCCCACCCGCGACCCCACAAGCGGGTTCGATGGATGGATGGATGGTCTGTTTCAACCACGCCTGCACGTACTTTGAGATTTATCAGCTTTTGACAATTTGTTATTAAAAGACGATAAATCGAACATCGCATATTTATTCATACTCCCCGTTTAATGCTCCTTCTTTTGTCCTGGAAGGACTTCGTGCTCACTAATCTAAGCGTCTCCTCTTGTCCGTATCTGGGTCGATGACGTCAATGTAGTGAGACGAACATTTGTAGTCCTAAACGTGTTTTCACACAAAACCTAAACTAACTTTTGTTGCCATTGGAAAAAAAGCACTTTGTTGTCATCAAAATGGGTTATTGAAATTCACGGACATTCTATGTGAGATCCATGGCACATATCAAACAAATTAGAAACTAACTTGCAGCCCCGTTGACTTGCATTACTTTTTTCTTATTTCTATGGACCCATCTGGAAGTCGATGGGCATGAATTAGGCTTCCTATTACTCTTCACCATATGCAAATACCTTGCTTCTGATTGGCTAGCAGTTGTGCACTCTGCCACTTCCTTCTTTCATTCTTCTTCGTTTGGTAAAAATGCAACGCTGATGTTTAATCTCCACAAACAGAACAAACCTGAAGGAGTTCCGCCATGTTGTGGAGTTGCTAATGCTAACGATTAGCTTCTACTAGCCAAGACGTGCACTCCTGGCTGCAGAACCACCACAGCCTTCTGATCTAGTTAATCCTAGCTTCATCCGTGTCAGAAAAACAGTCTCATATATCTAAAAATAATTGCATTGTCGTTTTTAAAGAGAAACATTTATGCAGAAATCTAAAATACTGTAAAGAGTTCAAATATTTGTTTGCATTGTATTTTTAAAATATATAATATATACCATACATAACGTAAATAATAAACTAAACAAGTGAACCCTGTAATTTACAGCCTTCTCAGCAAACACAGCTTAACAGGTTCTGATCAAATGAAAATGATTCAAAAGAGTGATAAATTACATCCGAGCATCAGGAGAATGATGGTCATCGGGTTGCATGGTTTGAAAATAAAAGTGCCCGGCTGCAGTGTGTCAGCCACTTTAGCTGCAGCCTGTGGACACGCTAACCTCAAATCTAATAAAAACAAATAAACTGCAGGCTGCATGGCTAGCAAATCAGAGTGTTTGGTTGTCACTTTGTGAGTTTAGCACATCTAAACAGGGCTGTGCTTAAGGCCTGTAAGCACTAAACATAGTGGGCTGGGCCCGGCATCCTGCTGGGCTGCTTGTGATTAGCAGGTTACAGCAGGGTGATCAGAGAGCCAGGCGAGCGGAAACCAGAGAGCGTGTTTTACGTGGACCTTATTTTAGCATTTACTTGCCAGATTTAGCCCAACTGTGGCTGGGCTAATTTCAGACACGGACACGTAAAGGCTAAATATAACGCAGCAAACATCCAGCAGATGCGGCGACAGAAACTAATAAAATGCAAAGCCTTCTTTAAGTTGGTACAAAAATGTGGATTGATGTGGAGCATGCACATGCGCACACACGCCCATGAGGCGTGCACATAAAGTGGAAGCAGTGCGAGTTAAATTCAGATGTCCTATAAGTGTTTTCCTGTAAAGTTCTAAAAAATGATCATAAACTTGAGCAAGACGCTCAAAATACAAAACCGCAGGTAGAATGTGGTGACTTTGTGTTTTAGGTGCCAAAAACTAAAACCAGAGGTCTGAGGTGTCTCATTATCAAGTTCAGAGAGCATGTGTGTGTGTGTGTGAGAGAGAGAGAGAGAGAGAGAGAGAGAGAGAGAGAGAGAGAGAGAGAGAGCGAGAGAGAGAGAGAGAGAGAGAGAGAGAGAGAGAGAGAGAGAGAGAGAGAGAGAGAGAGATAGCAAAAGAGAGATGCTACCTAACATGCAGAGGTGCTAACTGAGGTGGAGTGAATGGATCAAAGTAGATGTAGTCCATTACTCCCATAAACAGCCACACACTTGTTCACACACACTTCTTCAAGCACCTCTTACCCAGTGATCAAGCCTCTTTGTGCTCCTGTTGCCCTGTTGTTCTTGTCTGTCAGCAGCTTCCCCTTCACACACACACACACACACACACACACACACACACACACACACACACACACACACACACACACACACACACACACACACACACACACACACACACACAGACACACGCACACACACACACACACACACACACACACACACACACAGAGATCACTGAAGTAAGGGCTCAGTCATAATAAAGACCTACGAGGCAAAACATCAGCTTATCACTACAAGAACGAGCAAAGGAGGAGGAATTTGTGAGAAACGGAAAAGTCAGGAATCTTATCTGTGTTGATCAACCAGAGAGAGGTGTTGACAGGAGAAAGCCCAAATCCTCATCATCTGTATACGAAAGGGCAGGAAATGCTCAGTGAACAGTACCACCTCCTCACCACAGAGGAGTTTTAGCAAAATAGTTCATATGACCAGGAGCTGGAGCTGGAGATGTTTAACTTATAACTTATAAACGCAAACGCTGGCTGTTATGGACCACTGAGCCTGTGATAAACTACTGAAACATCTCGTCATAGAAAACAATCTACATATGTGTTCTTATTGTACTGAACTTTACCACTGTTGCTGTTTCTAACCACTAAATAAATATATTCTACCTGCATTCCACATCGTTTTAAAATATGAACGCATATAAAGACCCGGGAATCTTCAATAAGTGGTGCTGAAGGTTCCACAAGTCTCTCAATGAGGCCACGGCTGATTAAATCTTAAACTGTACAATTGACCGGTGAAACTGGAAAAATGAGAATATTGTACTAAAGTCTATTTATTCTGCGTGCCAAAGACAAGCCTTGCAGTTTTACCCTCACAGGTGGAGCTGTACAGCTTCAGGTAGAATCTGAATCATAAGGGTTTTATTGCCACATGTGTGAGAATCACAATGTTTGGAACGTGCTGCGGTACTTGGTGCAAAAAAAAGATAAGCAAAAAGTAGAATTAAGAAATAAATACATTGAAATGATAATAACATAGGGAGGCAAGAATTAGAGAGGCGGCTCCAAGTCAGTGTAGGTGCTGGTCAGAGCGGATCAGTTCAGGTACAAACACAGCACAGGGCCAGGTGACAGAAATAAAGCAACTGGAGAGGGCAGTTCTGCGACTGACATTCGTGATTCTGAATGCAGAGGGAAACTGTTCTGTGGTGAGAGGTTCCGGTCCGGATGGATCGGAGCCTCCTGTCAGATGGGAGCAAGTCAAAGAGACCGTATCCAGGTTGAATTGGGTCAGCTGTGATCTGAACTGCATGCCTCAATATCCTGGAGGTGTGCAGGTCCTGTGAGGGGAGTTTTCAGCCAGTGACATTCCCAGCAGAGCGCACGACACGCTGCAGTGTCTTCATATCCCTGTTGGTGGCTCAAGCATACCACACAGTGATTGACTCGATGATGGCGGTGTAGAAGTGCCTCGTCAACTGTACTGGCTGCTTGAATTTCTTCAGCTGCCTCAGGAAGTCCATCCTCTGCTTGGCCCTTTCCATGATGGAGGTGATGGTGAGCTCCCACTTGAGGTCTTGGGTGATGGTGCCCCTGAAGTCATCAGCTGGATCACAGGTGTCAAACTCTGGTCCTCGAGGGCCGCTGGCCCACATGTTTTAGTGTTTTCCCTTTCAACACACCTGATTTTAATCAGCGGGTGATCTGGAGAGCTTGATGAGCTGCTGCACAGGTGAATCAAGTGTGTTGGAACAGAGAAACAACAAAGATGCAGGATACTGACCTTCGAGCACTGGAGTTAGGCCCTGTCCACACGTAGCCGGGGATCTGCCAAAACGTAGATATTTTTCTACGTTTTGGCCTGTCATCCACACGAAAACTGAGTTTTTTCACACAAAAACGGATCTTTTTAAAAACTCCGGCCAAAGTGAAGATCTGCGTTTTCTCCGTTTTGGGTGTCTGCGTGTGGACAGACAAAACCGGAGTTTTAAGGTCCGCAACGTCACTTTCTGCGACAAAAAATGCTGACATCACGTGTGCGACCTGTGTTTACACTAGCTGACAGCATGGATGTCCTCAGAGCTGCGCTCGCTTTATCAATTGTCCAAGCGCTTTCTGCTTGTTTGTTTTTGCAAGCGGAATTACTGCTCCTTGCGGAAGACCACAGACGAAGGACGAGGTTAAGAACGGGGGAAGTACTGCCGCCTACAGGTCTGGCATGTCCTTAACAAAATGTATTTATCCGGGTACGTGTGGACAGAGTTTTTTTTTTACGAGGTGGTGTGGATGCAAGTTTTTGGAGGGGCGGATATTCATTTTTTTTAAAACCCGGCTACATGTGGACTAGGCCTTAGATGTTTGAACCATGGACCCACTTGGTCCAGCAGGACATTTGTAATTATCCCAAGCACATGTACAAGCTGGACTCTGATTGCACTAGCAGGCTGGCATTAAGCTTCTGGAACAGTTCTCCCAACGCTTTGACCTCTAACCGAATGTTTGTGGACCACGATTAAAATTCAAGTCAATTCCAGGAAACCTACCGGTTTTTGAAACCTCAATTCGTCCAAGAGAAAGGCAATCATCCGATCAGAATTACAGCAGAAATATTTTGGTTGATGAAAATTAATAATAATAATAATAATAATACATTTTATTTAAAAGCTCCTTTCAGGACACCCAAGGTCACTTTACACAAAACACGTAATAAAATACAATAAAACAATAATAAAACCCAAAGAAGAAAAAACAAAGAGAGAAACTGTTAAATAAAATCAGAGGTTGTAGGCAGATTTAAACATGTGTGTTTTGAGTTTTGTTTTGAAAAGGGTAAAACTGTCGACGTTCCTGATGTCTGGGGGAAGTGAGTTCCAGAGTGGAGGAGCAGAGCGGCTGAAAGCTCTGCTCCCCATGGTAGCGAGACGGGCTGAAGGAACCGCAAGATGGATGGAAGAAGAAGATCTGAGTGAACGGGATGGGGTGTGAATTATTGTGTTTTCAAGGAACAAATAGCTAAGGAACATTTAACCAAATATTTATTTATAGTTCATTTGTTCCCCTTAGGGAAATGACTGCTCTGCATTCGATCTTCGACCCATCCCAAGGAGAAATTGGCTGCCATTTGTACGGTGCCTGGGGGCGACAACTTTCATGGTTCTGAATCTTGCCCAGGATATTTCGACACGAGGTCTGCGGGGCCACAAACCACTCCCCGTCCAACCAGTGGGCAAATGCTCCCCCATTCAGCAACAGACACCCTTATTTAATAGTGGAGAGTATGCAAAAATAAAAATAAATGAACATTAAATTACAAATTTGGAACCAACTTCTGCACATATAAGTTGCTCAATCATTCCCACTGGTAAAAGAGTGGTTCAGTTCAATCATGAAAAAACACTAAAATAACTAAATAAAAAGTATCTCACGCTGGATTATATTATTTTACAAGTCACAAGGCAGTGAGCATTAACTTGTCCAAATAGCACCAAGCGTGGCCAAACAGCTCGAAATGCTTTGTTTGCTCCACATCACCCATTTCAAACATGCTAAAGATTCCACAGGATGTGTTGCCACCAGCTTTATGATGCATGGCAACCAAAACAAAGGAATTGCACATAATTTAATAAAATCCTTCCTCCATGGCGCATTGGTGGGGGGGGGGGGGGGGTGGACAAGAAGGGCGTAAACTTTGTTTATGAGGCACAGCAGCTCTGAGCAGAACAGGAAATCGGAGATGGACCATGAGTCCACCTTCCTCCCAAATACTTCCTCTGCTAGTAGACCTCATCGTCACCCCGTCCTGGTGGATTTCTAACCCACAGCACATGTTTTGTTTTGAGCAAAGCTAACACATTAGCTTCGTAGTTTGACTCAAAAAGATGTGGAAGGTTGGAAAACTGAGACTCATTAGGGTTGATCGTTTTCACCGCCATCCAAAACGATCTACTACGTGTTGGGATCTGGAGTTATGATTCTGACCCCTCTGCCACTTCCTCTCACCCTGACAGTAATTTGTAACAGCAACTCAGCAGTTCCCTCTCTCAAACCAAGGTCCTCCTTCCCCTCCCTCCCTCCTTCTGTCTATCTAACCACCTCCCTGATACCCCTCTCCTCCCGAGTTGTGGATTATTTCAAACTTCGTACGAGCGTGAGATAAGTGTGTACTTGTGCGTGAGTTTTCATGTGTAATAAATGAGCTCGAGCGTGGGTGTCAGACAGCCGTCTCCACGAGCAATCAGTCATTACCTAAGAAACGCAGAAAATAACCAGACAAGCTGCAAACCTCCTTTCTCCAACATTTATCCTATCTGTGACCTTTTAATTGCACAGAATTACAGATACAAACACACACATTCATCTTCTTTAGTGCTGTCGTCTTATTGCTGAGTTCTAGATATCCTCAGTTCTAACTTTGAAGTTGGTGGTTGGGTCAGTCTTGAGTTTGTTGGAGAAGGCTGTCGGTATTCCACAACTAGAGGTAAAACAAAGGGTTTTTGCCAGGAGCCTGGCCCTTATTAGTGAGATTTACTGTGTGCAGGAAAAGCTGTCCGAGTTGGGGGGGTCTGCTGTAACCACCATCAGCTGGTCATCAGATAACAGCCACGTGTTCTGACCAGTAGATGGCTAATGAATAAGAACTCAACACACTCAAAACATCTGGTAAAGAAACTAAACTAAAATGTCTCCAAAGGGCTAGTTCTTGGGTTAGCAATCCTGATCAATGCACCACTTAATGAAGGCCTTAGTGTTAAAGGTAAGTGTGTGCACGTCCTATCTAATGTTGCTAAAAGGAAGGCCTGAATGCTCTTATCCGGTCTAAAGTGTCAGAGTGGGTGACAAAAGACAAGCAGGGTCTCTGCCATGTGTCTCCGCCACAGCCTCGGCTCAGGTCTGATTGCAGCCAGGAGCATCAGCTGTCGCTTATGAATTCACGCTATCCGACACAAAGATACAGTGACACATGAAAGTTTTAACGCAAACCTCTATCTCGCAATCGTAACGAATAAATGCTTGAAATATTTAGCAATTTGCAGGTGTTTTGAGTTAATTAGCTGATTAGAATGTATCACTAGGGGGTCTTCAATGTTGAAACTTTTCCCAATATTCTGATGTATTGGATTTGGGACATTCATTAGTTATCCGTTCAAAATTAAAGAAATAAACGGTAAAAAAAAAATCTAAAATGCATGAAGTGCTTGTAGGGTGTGAAGTGGTTGTGAGTACCTCTGGTGCGCTTCAGTTCAGGGACACAAGCAGTACAACTAAACAGCTGAAACTGGTTATACTAGGAAGTAAGCAGACTAACCAACATTTGTTGTCCTGACGAAGGCCAGTGTGGCTGAAACTAGACATGTTTTTATTTGATTAGCCATGGAATATTAAAGGCTTTTTAACTATTTTCATCCTCCTGAGTGCCTCAGATCCTTTTCTTTTATTAAAGAAATAAACACTTGAAATATATCAGTCTGTGTGTAATGAATGAATCTAATATAAAAGTTTCACTTTTGAATGCAATTAATAAATCAACTTCATCTTGGTATTCTAATTTTATGACTAGCTCCTGTATTAGCTTTACCTTTTACATTGAATTACAAAACAAAATGAACTTTTGCACCAAATTCTACTCTTCTGAGTTTCGCCTGTAAAGTCTTGTTCCTGGCATCATTGGAAAGGTCTTTGGCCATGGTGCAGAGTCTGGGATCTGGATAGGTTGATTACTACAAGTGTATTTTACACAGTTAATGAGTTGAGAAAACTGTAAACAGTTTCTGCTGATTTGTATGTTTTTGGACCTTGTCATTAGCCAAAAAAAACCACAAATACCGTAATTGAAAATTTTGAGAAAATCCAAAACCCAACAACATGTTTGTTTTTGTTCTATTTTTTGTTTCAGACAGTGCACAAAATTTAGGATAACAAAGGGTGGTGACCAAAACTTGAATCCATTGCAAACAAATTTAGTTTGTTTGCAATGGACCAGCGTCATAGTTTAAATACTTAATTGCATTCCGTGGAACGTAATAGTATCACACACTCGTTGTGAAATGGCCATATGTAAAACATTTTGCCAAAAATAATCTAATTTTCTCACATTTGTTTTCAGCCCAGGGAGATACTGGAATTAATCCACAGAATCAAAATGAGAAACATTTTATTGCCTCTGTTTCAAATGCAAAATCAGGAATTATAGTCATTTATGTCATTTGGCATTATGGTTGTGTGAGAATCATGTAAGAGAAAATTTAGAATCAGTTTATTTGCTCTTATGAGGTGGTTTCAAAGAGAGAGGGATATTAAAAAATAGGTCAAAGGAGTGTGTGTGTGTGTGTGTGTTCATGTGTATGTATGCTAATGTGTGTTTAAATACACGCTCACTGTGTTTCCAAGGCAAGAGTTCACATCCACTCTTTGAAGCAGGGAGTATCAGTGTCTAAAGAAAACACAGAGAGGAAAAGGACAGCTGGCTGCGTTTGTGAGTGAAAGGGAGAAGGAAGAGAAATAACAAAGCTGTGTAAAATCATTAATAACGTCTTTATCACAGAGATCCCTCTCTGCCTTCATCCTCTCCTCATCCTCCCTCCATCCGTCCTCTGACTCTCGTAATCTCCCTGTCAGCATTTCTTTCACTGCTTGTCTCATAGCAGCAGAATGATGGGGCCCTGGAGCTCCAGTCCTCATAAATTTGATAATGAGTCTCTTCATTAGCTGTTCCCACCTCCTTGGCTCTGTGTAGTTTGGATCTTTCAAAAAAAAAATCTCAGGGAAAAATCAAATTACATGTGCAGGGATTAGTCCATGAGACGAAATAGATGGTGACATAATAAGAGAAAATGAGAAAACATCTCTGGTGGTTGGAGTCAGACACAGAGGCAGCTTTATTTGATCCCAGCCTTGGTACAAAATCCAAACTAAGTTCTGTTAAACTAGTGAGTCATAAACTGAATATAAAGTGGGCTTGATGGGGGGTCTTCACCATTAGACCTGTTTGCACTGATATTGAACCTGATAATTTAAAGTTCTCCTTTTTCGTTTTAAATCACTCAAAACTTTGTTTGTGAGGTCACCCCCCCCCCCCCCCCCTGTCTCACATTCCTCACATTATACTATAACACACAGAGAGGGGTTACAGATTGCCTGTGACCGCTTTATGAATTTACATATTTGTCTTGCAAAGGTTTCTTAAACGGTCCAAATTCTAGCTACACCAGGGCAACGCTCCACAACTGCATAGGAATACTGAGAAGCTGAATGCTTTGATCTGTTTGGAGGAATGTTGTTGCCAACAGGGGCTGCATGGTGGTGCAGCAGTGTTGCCTTGCAGCAAGAAGGTCAATGGTTCGAATCCATCCTGCACAACCTCTCTGTGCAGTTAGCATGTTCTATCCATGCTTGTGTGGGTTTTCTCAAGGTACTGAGAGGACTGATTGAATTAAGATTAAAGTCCCATCAGTTGTCACACACACACTGGTGTGTGTGTGGTGAAATTTGTTCTCCGCATTTGACCCATCCCCTGGGGGAGCGGTGAGCTGCAGACATAGCCGCGCTCGGGAACTATTTGGTGGTTTAACCCCCCAATCCAACCCCTTAATGCTGAGTGTCAAGCAGGGAGGCATTGCGTCCCATTTTTTCAATGGTCTTTGGTATGACCCGACCAGGAGTCGAACCCCTGATCTCCTGATCTCACTCTACTACTAGGCCACTGAGAACGGTTGCTTCTTTGTGTCCCTGTTGGCAATCTGTCCAGGGTGTTCCCTGCCTCTTGCCCAATGACCTTTGGAGACCATTGGATGCAGACTAGTGATGTAACGTTTACGAATGAGTCAATTCTTTTGAACAGCTCTTCACAGCGAACAATGACAGCCGAGTCCTTGTACGAAACCGCCCATCTTGCCTTCCATTAACACCCCCATCCCCCTCTCACAAACATCGGTGGAACACTCAACACCCCCCACCCCCCACCCCCCCACCCCACCCACACACATACACAATTCTCCGCTCCCACGACAATCGCTCCTCTTCGTTCAAAAGAACAAAAAGCCTCTCGATAGAGCGACTCATTTCAAAGTCGTTTTTACAAAACAAGGCCATCAATTAGCTGCAACACTGAAGTGGCATCAAGGAGCCTTAGGTTGTTTATACGTGGTAAGACTATGGCGGTAATGTTGCACAATCGTGTCTTTTTTACCAAAGATTACGCAATGGCGGTATAAAGGGGGTATGGGGGTGGTCTCTGTGCTTCCGCTGACTTCCGTTTATTTTTAAGTCATGCTTAAGAAGTTTTTTTAACAAGCCGCTCCTAAAGGTGTCTGCCTCTACAGTCCCTGTGCAGTCTCTGTTCATCTGGTCATCTTTAACAGGAGCTATTCCACTGAAGGTTATTTACCCTCTCTCCTCACGAAGAACTAATCTGCATGAGACTGCCTCAAGGTCATGCATTTGCTTCTAAACTGTTTCCTTTCCAGCTCAAGAGAAGAATGAAGACAAAGCACTCTTTCTTTTAATAAATCAGAAAAACTCATTTTTAATAAAGCTAATCAAACAAAGTGTTAGCCAATAATAAAATGTGAACCAATCTGTGAAATGAAAATATTAATTACTTGGTATTATAATCCTATAGAATATAATAAGTAATATACCTTTAAATATTTCCACTAGAGACTGATCACACATATGCTTAAAAGTCACATGACACATTGCTTTTACTGATCCAATCAGAATCTGTCAAATCTGACAGAGGCGTGGTTTTGGTAAATCCCCCTTGGTGGCTTTCTCTGATTCGACCGTAAATAAAAATATCCAAATTATAAAACTATGCTCACGTCAGCTTAAACTCCAGTTCAAAGCTTTCTAGAGAAGTTGTCGGAGTGGCCAATCCGTACCTTTCCTATTCAGCCGAAAGAAACAAACGACAAGCTGGATAAATTCTGTTGCTGTTCCACCTGTTGCAATGGTTCCTTTCAGAATAAAAGCTGAATCATCACGACCCCTTTTTGGGTCTCGCTAGATGCCAATAAACCTGTCGTTGTCGTCGTCTCGTCGTTGTCGTCTTCCTCCGCTTGTCCGGGTCCGGGTCGCGGGGGCAGCATCCCAACTAGGGAGCTCCAGACCGTCCTCTCCCCGGCCACCTCCACCAGCTCCTCCGGCAGGACCCCAAGGCATTCCCGGACCAGATTGGAGATGTAACCTCTCCAACGTGTCCTGGGTCGACCTGGGGGCCTCTTGCTGGCAGGACATGCCCGAAACACCTCCCCAGGGAGGCGTCCAGGAGGCATCCTGACCAGATGCCCAAACCACCTCAACTGACTCCTTTCGATCCGAAGGAGCAGCGGCTCTACTCCGAGTCCCTCCCGAATGTCCAAGCTCCTCACCCTATCTCTGAGGCTGAGCCTGGCCACCCTACGGAGGAAACTCATTTTGGCCGCTTGTATCCGCGATCTTGTTCTTTCTGTCATTACCCAAAGCTCATGACCATAGGTGAGGATTGGGACGTAGATCAACCGGTAAATCGAGAGCCTGGCTTTCTGGCTCAGCTCCGTCGTCACCACGACAGATCAGCTCAGCGTCCGCATCACTGCAGACGCTGAACCAATCCGCCTGCCGATCTCCCGATCCCTCCTACCCTCACTCATGAACAAGACCCAGAGACACTTAAACTCCTCCACTTGAGGTAGGACCTCTCTCCCGACCCGGAGTTGGCAAGCCACCCTTTTCCGGTCAAGAACCATGTATCAGATTTGGAGGTGCTGATCCTCATCCCAGCCGTTTCACACTTGGCCACGAACCTACCCAGCAAGAGCTGAATGTCAGAGCTGGATGAAGCTAGGAGGACCACATCATCCGCAAAAAGCAGAGACGAGATTCTCCTGCCACCAAACTCGACACACTCCACACCACGGATGTGCCTAGAAATTCTGTCCATAAAGGTAATGAACAGAACCGGTGACAAAGGGCAGCCCTGGCGGAGTCCAACCCTCACCGGGATCAGGTCTGACTTACTACCGGCTATGCGGACCAAACTCACGCTCCTCTGGTAAAGGGACTGAATGGTCCTTAACAGAAAGCCACCCACCCCATACTCCTGGAGCATCCCCCAAAGGGTGCCCCTGGGGACACGGTCATAAGCCTTCTCCAAATCCACAAAACACATGTGGACTGGTTGGGCAAACTCCCATGCCCCTTGCAAGGGTATAGAGCTGGTCCACAGTTCCACGGTCAGGACGAAAAACCACATTGCTCCTCCTCAATCTGAGATTCAACTATCAATCGGACCCTCCTCTCCAGTACCTTGGAGTAGACCTTTCCAGGGAGGCTGAGGAGTGTGATTCCCCTATAGTTGGAACACACCCTCAGGTCACCCTTCTTAAAGATGGGGACCACCACCCCGGTCTGCCACTCCACAGGAATTGCCCCCAATGACCACGCAATGTTGCAGAGATGTGTCAACCACGACAGCCCTACAGCCATAGCCTTGAGATACCCAGGACGTATTAACTCAGAGACAAAAGAAGGAGAGTCGAGAGATACCCAATAAAACTGTCGAGACCCGGAAGTATCCCAAGACCGGTCTGATCGGCAGCCGCTGCTTTTCCTACCGGCTTCGGTTCCAGAGAAGGTCAAGCTGGACCTCGACATTCCTGATCTAACGGGGACTTCCGCAAAGGGTACGTAGGCCGGCAGAATGGCATCTCAGTGTGTGTTATAAATCTCCAAACCAAAAGCTTAGCGTGAAACATCATCTTCACTCCCATCAGAACTAATCGTTTCTCCGGATTTGCTGGTTCTGAACAACACTCCACACTACACCATTCTCCGTCTCACTTCACCTTAGTTACACCATACATTTAGTGTTTAAAGTTAATCAAGTTTTAATTTGTTTAGTAATAAATCTTTAAACTTTTAAAACTTGAATCTCTTTCTTTTGTCTCTGAGTTAAAGCGAAGTGGTTACATAATCCCTGCAATAAAAAGTTCCAATCTTCTGGTTTAAATTATCCAAAGGTCCATAAGATTGATTTCATAGTTCCTATGGAATCTCACATTTTATGGTTCATTAAATAATATGTAAATTTAATCATTACAGCTATAACAGAGAGAGGTTCCAGCAGTGCTGCATTGCTCCAGTTTATCATCTCAGCTGATTGTTTACAAAGTTGAACTTTATTGTCCGTGTTTACTTTCAGTTTCAATAAAGTTGCCAGCCGGAGCTCGGCTGTTACTCCCCACGTGATCGTGACGCCTCCCTCTGTTGCGCCAAGGCGCAATCGCCGTTTATGAGACAGACAATTACCGTAATATTACTAACAAGCAAGGCGGAACAAATGCCACAAAATCCCTGCGTAAAACACACCGTTACAATAATATTACGCTGATTTGCTGGCATGGTGTGGCTTGTAAAAAGAACTGAAAAGTAAGAAGTCCCATCACAGATGTCGACACCAGCTTCCTGCATTTCCAGGGAGGATGAAGCAGTTAAATGGTTACTAACGGTTTTATACAGCTTAGTTAGTTCGATTTTGAAGTACGGAGAAACATGGTGGAAATGTCAGTCCATGACGTGGGGTCTACATGCAATGACACAAATTGGTGGTAAAGATATTGAAGGACTAGCCACATTGCTGCCATGCTTAGGCTCCAACCACATCACACCATCAGATATCATGCTAGAGTAATTACCTAGCATGTGGCTGCATCTTGGAGAGGTTGATAATTGTGCCTAGACTTTCATGGGCATTTGGAAAAGTATTTTCAAGGAAAGTTGCTTCTGATGTAGAGAAAATAGTGAAAGAACAAAAGATAAATTTGGTTTTTTGTAAAAACGTATTTAGCAAGTTTAAAAAACGGAGCAGTGTCTTGGTTGTCTGCATTAAAGGATTTCTGAATTTACCACATTGTTCTAAACGATTCTGTAGGTTATGGATGATTTTACTTCAGGTCGATGGGTGTTCCACAGTTAGCTCTGGTTGGGTTGACGCTAGGTAGCTACATCCGTGTTACACCGCTTTGGGTTAGCCAGGGTTAGCTTCAGGTTAGCTTGTAGCTAGTTCGACCGGGTGTCGTCAGTTCATCCCAGCCTTACAGCCCCACCCTCAGCTCCTCCTCTCTTCCCTTTTATGGAATTGTCTGGGCTTGACGGAACCTGTGACACAGTCAAAATGGCGGTGGTGGCCACCTCCCATTTTAACAGAAAAACTTGTTATTGGAGCCTATGAAAACCCATTGTCCATATATTAATGATTTTACTAGGTCCTTTAATCGAGGGTGAATGTGCCCACGTCCTGATGGGAAAAATCCTTTTCTAATAGTTTTCCTGATTTTATATGATCAAACTGAACTATTCCATGTTATTTGTATTTTCTATACTTCTCAATTTGTGTTTCCTAACAGATGTACCCAAATGCTTTATTTGACCAGACCTTCCAACCTATTTCAACAAAGCGCTCTCATCCTGATCCCATAATCTTTACATCATCCAGAAAGATTGTCTGTCTACAAAAACGTTGAAAGTCGTGAGACCTCAAAAGATGACATAAGATCATTTTTTCTGCTTCGTTCACAAAGCACAGATCTGTTCAGCCACACATGCCCAACATGTGTGTGCAGGTTTAAACACCTTAAAATGTCTTGTAATAGTTTTATTGAGGCTATGAAGGAAACAGAGTAAGACAGCGAGCCTTGAGTGAGCCAGACTAATGGAGACAGAGGAGTGAGGGGGTCACTCTAGGTGCTGGCATCTCCAGATAAAATAATCTGGTTATTCTCAGCAACACCAGGAGAAGAAATGCCTTTTCCATGGTGTATCCCTGTGAGTTTGTGATCATGTTGTATTCACTTTCACTAGGAGAACAACCACAAACATTTTGGACGTGAATAACTAAATAATTTACTGCTGAACATCTATTCCCAATAGACATGGAGATTGCGATTTATTAGTTCTGTCATGTAAATGTACACTCCAATAATTACGATTTTGTTGCTCCAGCCTGCAAAATCTAGACATGACACCAGAAGAGGGAGATAATTATAGTCTCATAATTTAAAAAAAATGTGCAGAGACATATTGTTAAAGGTAATTTTAGGAAAATCACCAAGGTTAAAGTGATACTTAGCAACTTTTGCATTTTTTTTTCTTGAGCCAGTATATGCTAAAATGACCCTTTAGGGTTAATGAAAGACCGCCCAGCCCCTATCATCCCCTGTGGCCAGAATATTCCACTTCCAACTGGCGGCCGCTCTGTTGGGACTTGTAAAAAATTGAGCTAACATACCTGGCGCTGCAGTCTGGTTCCATCACGTTTCCTGCATATTTTAGATAATGAACACAGCTGACTGTTTTTTTATTTAGGGATGAATCACTCCTGTAGACACTAATGAAGGCTGGGGAGATGTTTCAGCTGTTGGATTAAGGTGTTCACCTTCTGGAGGCAGGCGTTGCAGATTTGCAACATTAAAACCTACCAACCTGGTTACTCCACATACGTATTTCATGAGCATTTTTTTAACTCAGAAGTACCCCTGAAGGACTTCGTTGTTCGTCCTTTTATCAAACTTATTTTGAGCCTGAGAGGGTAAAAAAGACGAATGCACAGCGAGGAGATGGGTTTTGCTGTCAGTTCTAAAAATGGACACTAGTGGGTGCTAAAAGCAAGCTAAAATTGCCTAGTCTCCCTTTAAAGTAAAATTGCATTTATGAAATCAAACATGCAACTGGGCAACAGCATCAGTCCTAATCTGCAGGTGTGTCATAACGATAAAAAATGTATTGGTTTGTCAGTGGAGTTTGCAGTTGGAATAAATATTATTATTATTTAGTCTTAGGTGGCCATTTACTTAGATATAACAGTAAAGAGGGTTCATTACATATACCGGTAGGTACTTAAATAACAATAAATAAATAAAAATACAATAAACAATGGGTGTGAGTAGGCCAGGTCACAGTGAAAAGTTAACAAATTTGACTCTCCTGTTTAATGACCAAAAACCTGATTCAAATAATCATTTCAAGAAAACTGTCATGGTTGTTTAGTTTTATTCAACAAAATAAAGCCTTTGTGTCAACATTTTTAAGTTACAATCTTCTACCCAGAGCCAAAAGCTAATGGCGCTATAGAAAGAAGGACAACATCTGCAAGGGTGCCTCTAGGAAGATTTAGATGGGGTGGTCAGGAGGGCACCTAATCGGGATTTGAGGTGGCGTAAACAAACCAAAAGCAATAACAGAGTTTTGTATAAAAGTTAGAGAATCGCCTTCTGAGATGTGCCCACTTTGTTAAATTTTTTTATAGAAGCCCTTTACACTATGAAGAACAAGAAAGACCTTTAAGACCTTAAAGTGAGGCGTGTCCTCTCCTATCTTAAGTCTATGTTAATAAAAATATGGCCATTGTCCCAAATGGTCTCCCTTTGGTGGAACCTCTATTTCTGCTTAAACATGAAGTAAAATTATAGATAATAAATGACCCACACTTGTGTAGCGCCTCTCAGAGTAAGGACTCCAAAGTGCTTTACACTACAGTGTATCATTCATCCATTCACATGCACATTCACACACTGACGGTGATGAGCTGCGATGTAGCCACAGCTGCCCTGGGGCGCACTGACAGAGGTGAGGTATGTAGCTTCAACATCAGGCAATATGTAGGTAGTGTTTCCGACTTTGCTGATGTAGTTAGTGAGGATTTAGACCTCTTCTAGCAACTTTCTTTAAGATACAACTATAGCAACAAATCTAGTAACTATTTTAGAAGTTAGTGGAGACTCTTACTGGAGCAAGTTCTGCTGTGGGCACCTCCCCCAATCCCAAAGCACTCGCTGGCAGCCCAGTCCTTGTGCAGCAGTCAGCTCAGGAGATGTACACCCCTCTGTGTTCAGACTGCAAATGAATCATGCACAAGTGAAGCTACCAATATCTTTACAGTCAGGGATCTTTTCTTTGTCTATTCTTGAGTTCATCCACCTCTCAGAGTCCAGGTCGCAGGGGTAACAAGCACTAGTTGAGAGTTTCAAACCACCCTCTCCCAGCAGCCTCCATCAGCGAGACTCCAAAGCATTCCCTGACCAACGTAAAGAGAGATATCCCCTCCAGCATAGCCTGGGCTCGACCCAGGGGCCTCCTGCCAGCCAAACATGCCTTAAACACCTCTCTTTGTCCTCACTGTCTCCTTTAGGTCTCTTTTCTTGCTCCCTATTGTGCCACCCTCCCAAAAAATTTCTATACACGGCCCTGCTGCTAACTCATACCTCAATGCATAGAGAGCACCCATTTAGCTACCTTCTTAGACTCTTTTATGGCATTCCTTTGGGTCTTAACACTTTTACCACTGACCGTGTTTAATACCAGATGATATAAAGTCCTTGTTTTGGATTTTTACCTAAAACCAGAATGAATTACTGGCTGCATTAATCGCACGGTACCGAACCAATAAAAGAGAAACTTATGACTAGTAACTCAGAGTATTGACAGTGTTCAATAAGTCTGTTTCCAACCGTTTTAGTGGCTCACTTTTCACTACCCTATTGCAAACTGATTCTCGAGTTACAGCCAGGAAAATAGTCATGGGCTGAAGTTGCATCCAACCATTTTAGAGTGCAGAACTTTTAATGAGAGGTCAAACTCTTTAATGCACCACTTCTGCCGACTTAAATGATGAATTCTAAGGGATTTTGTTACGTTTAAAAAATGCAGCAGAAAAAAAGAAGCCTGTGACAAAAGTGTTGTTAATATTTACAAAATCCAGTGCTCTAATTTGATTTGCCTACATTCACCCACAAATGTTATCTTTTTAAACTCTGTCACCACATGAGATTTTTTTTTCTTGCCTCGAGAACATTTTCATGGTCTCGTTTACCTCTTGTAGAAATCAAAGAAGTCTGAGGGAAACATGAAGCCACCAAATAGGGTTTTTTCTCCAACACATCAAACAGCCTCCTTACGACCAGAGCCTCTGAGGCTGTGGGAGGTAGAACCAGGATTTGTTCTCTCCCTGTTTTCATGTGTGATACAGCAGAGCGTGAGTGAATGTATGACTGGTTTTATCATCAGATTTCTAAAATGCTCCACTTTTGCCGTGACGGTGTCATTAGGCCAGTCTTAACCAACCCTTCAACATCTGTCCAATCCAAACTCAACACCATCTATCACCAGCCTCGTAATCGTCATCTTTTCACAGCACAAGTGTTGTTTGGATGATCACTGTGGTACTGCACTTTGTGACAACAGAGTTTGATGTAGAAGGGAAAGGGGAAAGACGAGTTAAAGGCTGACATATGCATGTTAGGTTAACTGGAGACTCTGATTTCCTTAGGTGTGTGATTGGTTATAAATCCTGTTTGTCCATGTGTCCCTGTGATGGACTGTTAATCTGTTCAGCGTGTCCGTCACCTTTTACTTAATGACAGCTGGAGAACCCCCCCCCCCCCCAATCCCCCAGGGAGGGACATTATATTGGCATCAATATCTGCATCGGCCGATGCTAGTCATTTTTCAACATTTCAGTATCGGTTCGATAAATAAAACCGGGCCGATACTACCAACCGGTATTTTTTTCCATCTCGTCTCCATTTGTTTGCCTGTTTAAGAGGGTGAGGGGGGTGATGTGTATTTGTTTAGTCATGTGAACAGTGAATGAAATAATCTCAGAACCATACATGTGTGTGTTGTGTGTACATAATAACATAAATTCAGCTTTAATAATTTTCATTCTATACCAAATCTGCTGATCTTAGAAACATCTTAGTCAGTGTATCGGTATTGGCAAATATCGGTTATCGACCATAATAGTGATCGTAATATCGGATATCGGTATCGGCCCAAAAATAGTTTTATCGCCATGTGCCCGAGAAATCACAACCTTAGGAAATTGCTGCGGTACTTGGTGCAAAAAGAAAGAAAAATAAGGGATGAATTATTTTAGTATTATATTATTTATTTAAATTTATGAAATAATCTCACCCCAATGCTTGCTGGATGAAGCAGGTTAGAAAATGAATGAACAGTTTTGTTGAGGTCAGTCTTTTCGATGGAAATACAGATTTCTATGGAAACTGGTAACCAGTATTCTTTTGGGAGAAGGAACTGCAAAGGTTTTTACACTAGTCAGAAGGCGGCTGGTTTATACAGCATAAATTACACAAAAATAATCCACTGAATTATATAAAAACAATTCTAGAATTAAAGATTAAAGGTCCTATTTAAAAAAAACATTATAATGATTTTTACACGAGTCTTAACAGCAGGTGTGTCCAAAATGAAGCCCGGGGGCCATTGGCAGCCCTCAGAGTGGTGTTGTTTGGCCCACAATCGACACTTAATGTCTAATGTTTAGATTTTTTTAATAAGAGGCCTATATCTGAGCAGCGCAAAATAAAAATCACATTAATACAACCTTTGCATTTTTTAATGAAGAAAATAGTATCTAATCAGAAAGAATGTGTAACTTGATCATTTTGGCTCTTGTCATGAAACATCCGCGCACCTGCATTACAACAGTAGTTTATTTTTTAATGAGAATTTTGGTGGTAAGGGTACTGATGAGATAATATTATATATTAGATTGTATTTTATATCCCATTGAGGGTTTTCAGCTTGAGGAAACAAATTCGTTTTGAGACCGATATGCTAACAGCTAATCACAGCAAGGGCTAAGACCAAAGTGCTTTACAAATATCCTAAAACAATAATAATCCCATATTTATTTACACTGTTTAGTGGAAAATCTATTTACTAAATCATTACAAAACCATCTATGTCAATTTGCACAGAAAATTCCAACTCTAACCTGAGGTGCTACAGATCATTTGCTCCAGCGCTAATTTCCGCTGCAAACAACCTCAGAATTCCATGTAAACATCCATGAAATGTAAAATCGTACGGTTGATTTTGTGAAATCTTCATGACTTGAGTTGTTTGAAGACAGCTGCTTTGATCTCAGCAAGTAAACAAGAAAAGTTCTTGTCTGTTTTATTCTAACATTTGCATCTGGCAGATGTGAACATTTGTGGGTGGGTGTCCGAGTGCAACAGGGATATCTTGTGAGCACTTTCACTAGAAGTGGACACAGGGAATGGCTGAAGGTGAAAACACATTTTATGTCTTCCTGGTTTGCCATGGATTTTCCATTATGGAGATAATCAGAAGTGACACACACACACACACACACACGTTCTCTTGTTTCCTCTCTTACACACACTCCACCGGCCCTTACAGACATATAGGTGTCTGTCCTTATGTAAGGACAGCTGGAAGAGAGCAGGACACCTGGTTGGACACATTTTTTTTAAACTTCTATTATTGTAGTCATCATATATGAAACTACATACATAAATACAACTCAAAGGTTGCCAGACTGTTGTCCAATTAAAGGAATATAATAGTTATGAATAGGAGTGTGAAGAACTGTGCAAAATCTGCACAAAAGCTACAACTGCCTTTGCCAGTGGTCTGAGACCAAGGACTGGCCATTTTTGAGTTCTTTAGCCCCCCACCATCTTAAAAATGGCATCCATCATCTCTTATAACTCTCCGAAGAAAAGAACAATCAGCATATTTGTCAAACCGCTGACTTATTCTTTTCCTTTTACTGACACAGAGGAATGCATCAGCCTGGAAACAAGGTGGTGATGCAGGATGAGGAATGCACGCAGAAAATACTTAGATAAGTTCACAACATAAACAGATTTGATTGCTTACGCGACTAAGTGGAACTCATCACATTGGGTGAACCACATAAAACAGCCTTTTTCTGGCCTCTTCAAACCCATAATGTGTTGAGTCTAATGAGCATTTCCTTACTGGGTGTAGAGACAGGCTGAAGCGTGCTGACAGTCAAAATAACATTTGGTTTATTTTTTCTCCTCTTGGTCACCCTGCATACATGAGCATAAAAACTCGGCTCCAAACCCCCTCCAAGCAACAACTTTATGTGCTCGGGCCTCAGATTTATCTTGATTGTTTCCTTCCACGTCTCTTCAGAAACGGTTCTTGAGGGTGAAGCTTTATGTTGACTGTGGTTTAGGGGTTTTGGCTATTTTTGAGAGCAAATGCAGAGGAAATATCCCAAACATTTTAATGGCCTCACTTCAAAGGGAAGTCGGTGCTCCGTTGAATTTTAATTAACAGACAGAAATGAGATTGTGCTTAAATAGATTGGCCTTTTTTTACAGTGCATCTTAAAACATAAAACCACATTTAGCAGTCTTCAAGTCCACACATCACCATCCCAATTTATTTAAGTACAACGTTAAATAATTAAAAGCAAGTTTAGATGTTTTCAGGCAAATTTTGGATGTTTGAATCTATGTTTAAAATGAAAAATGTATAAATTTAAATCTATTTTCTTAATGTAAAAATAAATGTTTAATTGGTATGAAGTTATGGTAAGTGGTTTCGACTCCTAAAACTTTTATAGGCTGTAGAAAACGACATTTTCAGTTATGTGTTGAGGGTTTTTCCGATTGTCTAACTGTCTTTTAATAGCTAGTTTAAGTTTAAATTAAAAGGATTTTTTTCTGTGAGTCAAATGACCTTTTTAACGTATCTGCTGTTAGTTTACGTAAATTTTGAATTTTGAAGCAAACTTCTTTAGCAATTGGTCAACATGAGAGAGAGCTCCTCCCAGAGGCCAGTTTTGGTATTACACAGAGGAGCTGGAGGTGATCCAGATGTGAGGTTGATGTCTTCATCGGCGCGCGCGCGCGCGCGCGCGCGTGTGTGTGTGTGTGTGTGTGTGTGTGTGTGTGTGTGTGTCCCAGTGGTCTCCAGTTTTAACAAAGCATGGATCACAATTACAGTTCCTCAGAGAAAGAAGAGAAATAAGAGGCTTGGATTTGTTTTCTTTTAACATTCACTGATCAGAGAGGTGCTCACACACACACACACACACACACACACACACACACACACACACACACACACGTATACATCTGCTTTGTTCCTTTAACCTAGCAGCTGAGTTTCCCATTAGAAGTTTAAAGCCCCATCATCATCATTGTCATCATCGCCTGTCGTTGGTTTCCTTCTTTGTTCTTGATCTTTCCTGCTTTCAGTTCTCTTTTCCAGAAGGACACACATTATTATCTTCCAAATGTATTAAACGGAAAAGAATGTTGTTCAGTTAAATAGTAAAAGTGGGATTGCTGAATGGACTAGTCACTACAAAGTCAAGTCTGTGTGTGCGTGAGTGTGTCAGCAGGCCTCAGCCGTCAGACTGTCAGCTCTTTGTCGCCTCAAGGCTCCATCTGAGAACAAAGACAGTAAAACTTTAATTCTTCAACATGCCAAGCTCACTAAAATACGACTGCAGCGCCGTTAAAGCACATACGGGAATGAACAGAAGGATAAAAGAATCTTTTTCAGGTGGTTTTGGACAGGACGACAAGGAGGTAGCTGCTCTTGGTGATGACTAAAGCAGAAGTCCCATCAGTTGGTGACACGAGGACACACACGTGTGACATCAGCCTCCCCGGAGACCAACATCTTGCCAGCTCATTACATTCACTTGGACGTTGGCCTTTAACACGGCCCCCCACACGGCGGTGTCATCTCACACGCTACAGAACAAAAACATTCAGCTGCCTCAGACTTCTAATTTATTAGGAAAAAAGCAGAACTTGTTTCTTTTAACCCAAAGACATTGTTTTTTTGCATTCAGCACATCAGCTGGTTCCATCTAAAACTGTTTATCGGTATGACATTGCCACTGTCCTAGGTCAAAGGTCAGGGAGGTTACAGGTCAGTGTTAGACCACCCCTTCCCTGCATTCTGCTGATTGATCATTCAGCCAATCATCAATCAGCTACCATCACCAGGCCAACACAAGTCCAACATGCAGATCTGTCAGCAGCAGAGGAGAGCACTTAGCATGCCATCGTGTGAGCACATTCCAGCGCCCGAAGTGGCGTGAGGGTCAGAGGTCACACATTTGCACATGTGCAGCCCCTCATCAGCTCCTCTGAGATGGGACGGGGGGCTTGGCTCATCAACACACACACACACACACACACTTGGTGACCACTTAGCTCTATTTAGGTGACACAAGTGAGTGTGAGGATGAAGCAGGAGTGGACAGAAATTATCAGTGTGTGTCGGAGCTAAAAAAAAAACACTTTATTCTGTAAGCAAACGTTTTTATTCCATCTGTGTTGTCGTGAAAATCCTAAAGGAAATTAAACCTTTTTCATGGAGACATGTCAAGATCTCCAGTAATTGCTGCTGACCATGTCCATCTCTTTATGACCACATGATGAACCCATCTTCTGATGGATACTTCCAGCAGGATAATGCACCATGTCACAACGATCAGATCATCTCTGATTGGTTTCTGGACTTTAACCACGAGTTCACTGGAATCCAACGACCTCCACTGTCACCAGATCTCAGACCACAACCTTTGGGATGTAGTGGAATGAGAGATTCTCATCAATTCAATTCAATTTTATTTATAAAGCGCCAAATCACGACAAGAGTCGTCTCAAGGCACTTCACATAATAAACATTCCAATTCAGGTCAGTTCATTAAGCCAATCAGAAAAAAAAAGTTTCCTGTATGAGGAACCCAGCAAATTGCACATTTACAGCAATCCTCATACTAAGCAAGCATTTAGCGACAGTGGAGAGGAAAACTCCCTTTTAACAGGAAGAAACCTCCAGAGGATCCTGGCTCAGTATAAGCAGCCATCCTCCACGACTCACTGGGGATCGAGAAGACAGAGCAGGCACACGCACACACACACACACACACACACACACACACACACACACCATTGTGTCTATGGTTACATTGTGATTTCTTAGTAAATATTCTATTTGGTGAGAGATAAACTTTATTGTATTTATCCTAGTGAATCTATAATTAAACGGGTAAACTAGTAGTAGCACATCCAACGTCAAGGAAAGCAAAAAGTTATTATCAGGAGAGGGAGAATGTTTAAGTGGTTAGCAGCAGTGTGTTAATCGATGGCCCTCTCCATGAGGCCACCACAGCTCAGCAGAACATCACCGTAGCTTCTTCTGGGGAGAAAAACACTTTGAGAAAAAATAAAGTTAACAGCTGAAATTACAGAAAATAATGCAGTTAAAGAGCAGATTGTAGAAGAAAGTAGTAGAGTGCGGAAAGTGGTCAGTGTATCCTCCAGCAGTCTAAGCCTATAGCAGCATGACTACAGAGATAACTCTGGATAACCTAGCCTTTTGAGATGGAGGCATGTTGGAGGCAGACATCATGGATGTAACTGTGGGATGATGTCATGTCAACACGGGCCAGAACCTCTGAAGAACATCTTGTGGTGATATGAAGGATTAAGGTGGTTCTGAAGAGAAAAGAGAGTCAGACTTTTGAGGTAAATAATAGTCCATATTTTCAGTTCCAATGACTTCAAAAGGAAAATACTCTTCCGCTGACTTTTTGAACTTTTCTTTTTAACATCAATGCAAATTGGAGCAGGAATATCCACCTTCTCCGGAATGCTGCTCACTTTCATCCAATATTGTGTTGGACCTACACCACCCATCCCACTCAGTCAGCACACGCCCACATCCATCAGGCTCCCCTTTGCTCTGCTTTAAAGCCTTGCCTATCCAAACAGGAAGGTGGCCTCTGCCCCTGCAGCAGTTGAGGGCACAGCAGTGGAGATTTCATTAGTCACAGCTAACAGGCAAATTATCCGCTTCGGCGCACCTGTAAAACTTTACTGTGTGTCAATCTCACACAGTCACGGATGCAGCCTATGGGTCGGGATGGGGAGGTGGAGTCTTTCACCTTTGAGTCTGAGGAAGGGTGAAAACCAGTGGGTATAAACATGTTGCTGGGTTAACTGTGTGTCAGTCTGCCAATCAGCTGCTGTAACGGGAGCTTGGGTTTTACTTTGCAGTCGTTTACAAAACTTCATAGAATTTTCTGTAGTTTTTCACTAAAATAATTGTTATTCAGCTGGAGGTAGCTTAGCAGAAGTCTTTACGTCTGTTGTCATGTGCTTATCTGGGTTGGGGACATGGAGGTAGAATCTACTGCAGACAAGCCCAAATCGTCCTCCCACCAACAACCTCCACAGCTCCACCATAGGGATCCCAAGGTGTTCCCTGGCCAGCCTGAGTTGATAAGAACTCCAGTGTCCAACACCCAAAACACATCCTCTGGGAGGTGTCCAGGAGTTATTCTGAGCAAGTGCCTGAACCACCCTCACTGGCTTCTCTCTGAGTGAAGGAGCAGCAGCTACTCCAAGTCTCTCTCAGGCTGGGAAGGAAACTCAATCTTGTTGCTTCCGTAATTACTGAACGCTCATGACCATAGTTAAGGATTGGGATGAAGATCTGGTAAATTGAGAGCTCTGCGTTCTGGCTTAGCTCCATCAGTCCAGTGTCCACATCACTGCAGAAGCTGCCCTGAACTGCCTTTCTCCCACTGCTTCCTTCCCATACTCAAGAACAAGAACCCACTCCTGCACTTGAAGGACCTCTCCCCACAGCTGGAGTTGGTAAACCACCCTTTTCTGGTTTGGACCATGGAGGTGCTGATCTTCATCCCAGTCGTTTCACACTTGTCTGTGAACCTGCCCAGCATAGGCTGAAGGTCACAGTCTGATGGCGCTAAAACGACCCCAAAAGCTGAAATGAGATCCTCCTACCACCAAACTCTTCACCCTCCACCCAATAGCAGCACGTAGAAATTCTGTTTATGAAGGTAATGAACAGAATCAGTGACAAAGTGTGGCCCTGGTGGAGTCCAACCCTTTCTCTGACTAACTGTCAGCAATGTGGACCAGACTCACGCCGTCTTACCTGCTGAAAGGACCTTAACAGAGGGCCATCCAAATCATACTCCCTGAGTGTCCCTGGCAGGGTTCCCCTAATGACACAGTCATCGACCTTCTCTGCGGACTGGTTGGGCAAACTTTAATGCCCCCACCAGAACACTGGGAAGGGTTGAGAGCAGAGGCGTGTCCAGGGAGTGATCTGGGGTGGCACATGCCACGCTTGGATTTTCTCACTCCAGGTGCCACCCCACTGAGTTCTATTTAAATTTACTTTACATTGTCCACAAAGGGCTTGGGGGTTATAACCCCCAAAACAGTAGGTGGCAGCACCGCAAAACAACTCAAAAAAGAAGAATGGAGAAAACAAGGTTATGGCACAATGTGGAACTCACAGATTCACTACAATGCAAAACAAAACAAAAACTGAAGGAAATTAAAAGAAATGGCATAACCATAGGTGCCACCCATGTGTAAACAAGTGCCTCACCTGGGCCACCCTACTGTAAAATGCCTGGACACGCCACTGGTAAAGGGCTAGCCCATGGTTCCATGTCCAGGACAAAATCCACATTGCTCCTCCTTCATACAAGTCTCAACTACTGAGCAAACCTTCCTCTTCAGAACATTTGAGAAGAACTTCACAGGGAGGCTGAGGAATGGGAAACCCATATAGTTGCAACACATTCTCTGGTCCCCTGTCTTAAAAACTGGAACCACCACCCTAGTCTGCCACTCTAGAAGCACCACCCCTGATGTCCCCAGGTCTGAGGTGTGTCAAGACAGCTCTGGCCTTGAGACACACAGGATGAATCTCGGCTATCCCCGGCGCTCCACCACTGCAGGGATGTTAGACTGTCTCAGTTACTTCTGCTCCAGAGGTTGGATCCTTCCATCTCCGTGTTCCTCAGCTCCAGTTCCTCTCTGGAACACGTGTTGGTGGGACTGTGCAACTTCATCTCCAGCTGCTGTCTGCATCTGTCTTGCAAATAAGTTGCTGCCATGACTCATTTGTTGAATGTGGTCATTTCAAGTGTTTTATGCCTTTCTGCAGTGGGTTGGGGTGTAAATCAGTAGCTTGCTACAAGCTTATTTTGATATGAGTGGTTATGATTATATGTTTACCACAATACGGTTTAGATTAGACTCGATTTAGGATCCACCAATCGATGTGAAGCTGTATTAAACCCGTGCAATCGTTTCCCAGGGGGCTGTTTTCTCATTGCTTGCCATGATGCCACCAGCTTCTCCGAAATAGAGTAATAGAGTAATTTTCATAATAAAAGAGCACTTGATAAATAGTTAATCTTATCAATTTTTTACATTTTCTTTATGCCAAAATGCTAAAGGTAGCAAGACAAAAATGTCTCACTGCAATACTTCACTGCAGATAAGAAAATTGTTGTTATTTTATGAACATCTCATTATGGATTTCTTTGACATGAATACGGTAAAAAAAAAAGTTTGTTGAACTTGACGTGTCGTAAATTTTCAAAAACCATTACAGATTTTTGACATTTTTCCTTCTTTAGCCTACTTCCAACCTTGCAGAGAGCTAACTGTAGCTTTTAAAGTTCAATTAACATTATGTTAATTTGTCCGAGCTACGTTTTCTCGCCAAGTGGTAATAATTTTTGCCAGGAACTGGTTTTTTTTTTTTTTTTTTTTTTTGTATTTAAAGAAGCTAAAAAGGCTGAATTAAATTGAATCTGTTGAAATGCTCAGATTTTATTAGCTGTAGGATTTTCGGATTAAACAATCAACTGATTTTTATCTAAAGAAGCAAAAGAAAAGCCTACTCTGTAGCTTTTGAGCTGTTTCTGTTTAAAATGGCCTCAAACCGAGAGATGAAAGGAGGCTTCTGTTGTGAGAGTGTTTGAAGAGTCTTTGAGGTTGAGAGAAATTTTCACCATTTGAACACCAAACGCCAAAGAAACCCGCATCCTGTCCCATGAATGGACCAAAAAAGTCTTGTGCATGCAGACAGCAGCACCTCCTGTCTGGATGCCTCTCTGTAGCTGCGCTGTGATTGTATCAGATGTGAAGCGATAGAGGTTTGAAGTATGAAGGTGTTGGTAGGGACATGTGTGAATTTGTAATGTGCTTGTGGTGGAACCACAAAGACAGGAGATGGGGGGGTCTAAAAACCTGTGTTGGGACTCTCACTCAAAAGACACACACACATACACACATGTACACACACACATACACACATGTACACACACACATACACACACATGCACATACACACATACACACACACACACACAGACACACACGCACACACATACACACACGCACACACAGACACACACGCACACACAGACACACACTCCGTAAACTTCTTTCATCCTGCTGAAGGTGGAAGTGAGCGCAGGGTTTCCTGGAGTCACAGCTAGACATAGTGGTATATTTCCTCTGTAATACTACTGCCTGCTGCTAGTGTGTGTGTGGGGGGGGGGGATGCGTGTGTGTGTGTGCGTGCGGGCATGCATGTATGCATGTGTGTGAGGTATGTGTGGTGTGTGTGCATGCGTGCGTGCATGCATGTGTGTGTGTGTGTGTGTGTGTGCGTGTGCATATGGTGTGTGCACACAGTGTATGTGTGTGGACATGCATGCATATGTGTGTGTGTGTGTGTGTGGGCATGCGTGTGTGTGTGTGTGCGTGCGGGCATGCGTGTATGCATGTGTATGAGGTATGTGTGGTGTGTGTGCATGCGTGCGTGCATGCATGTGTGTGTGTGTGAGTGTGTGTGCATGCAAGCGCCTGCGTGCATGCGTGCATGTGTGTGTGCGTGCATGTGTGTGTGTGCGTGTAGTGTGGTGGGGGTTGCGTGAGTGAGTGTGTTCAGAGTCTGACTTTTAGGCTTTTACATATTTTAATAATGCTAATTTGACTGGTGATTTTCCGCTACTTGCTGTTGCGGAGCTTTTCAGATGTTGGTCCTCCATGTGTGGTGCTGGTTTAGGTCCTGCAGGGTCACCAGAAGCCGAGGGACAAGCAGCAAATGGTGTCGCTTCCCTTAACGGCAGCTCCGAGGTCAGAGGGCAGTCACACCGGACCAAACCAGCATACTTACAGCATGCTGCCCTGCAGTTTGACAGGCTGATTTCGTTTTAAATTACACACGATCACACAACTAAACATTTGTTAATAATAAATCATTACTACATAATTAGCAATAAGACAGCTGTGATATGTGACATTTTAGTTGATTAAGTGAATACAATAAGCCAATTCTCTAATAATCTATCGTTTGTTATTAAAAGTGTTGTTTGTATGTTTTGATGGTCTGAAATTCTGGTTTGGTGAAATATCTCCTGAATGATTGGATGAATAGTGAAACTTTTAGGATGCATGATGCCTACAACTGATTAACCTTTCAGTTCAACCTGATCCAAGGTCAGAGCTAATTAACACTCCAAACACAAAAAGACAAGACACTGAGCTGAAATCTGGTGTTGTGGTAACTATTCTCCAGATTTGACCTGGGTGGTTGCTCCCAGTGCTCACATGAGATCCTGATGGATAAAAGTCATTATTATACAGTGTAGAGGTGCTTCTCCTAACATGGTGCCTCAGCTTAAAGAGATGTGTGTTTACACGTGTATGTCCACCTCAGCACACAACCAGACACAAACACACCAGCGGTTCAGACTCAGATCCTCTTGCAGCTTCATATAATACATCAAAGCATCTCAGGGTGACGGCAGATCTTAAAACCCACCTCGACTTTCTGAACCAACACACCCTCTTTATCTGCCATTCTAGTTCAGAAACACACGTGCACAGAGTGTGCACGGTGATGAAGGATGGTAACTCTCCTCTCTCCGGTGTCCAGCTGATTTACACACACCATCTTTGATAAAGCACCTGGAATAACACACACACATGTACAAATCCTGGCACACACACACACACACACACACACACACACACACACACACAGATGAAGACAATCATGCAGCCAAAGCTTCAACAGGCCAGTTTAACGTGACTGTGGGATAGGCAAAAAAATAAAAAAGTCGTTTGGATACTTCTGCAATAATAAAAATATATTTTCTCTAATAAGACTTTTTAAGTTGAGTTAAATCACAACTTTGTTCCTGTTGATGTTGGACGGAACATTTGCTTAACTTACCAGACTAATGTCTGCTAATGTATGCGATACACCGCAGGCTTTTTGCTAAAAAAACAAAAAAAAAAAACAGATTGTTTGTTAGCATGTTAAACTTTTTGCCATGATTCAATAGCTCCGTTTGTTGGTTTACCTACCTCAGGGTTATTCAGTTCCGGGCTTCGAGAGCCAGAATCCAGCAGGTTTTGGTTTTAACCGTTTCAACACACCTGATTTCAATCAGCAGGTGATTAACAGGCTTCTGCAGAGCCTGATGAGTTGCTGCACAGGTGATTCAACCACTGAATCAAGTGTGTTGGAGCAGAGAAACCACTAAAACGCGCTGGATACTAACCCTAACCCTCGATGCCGAGAACTGAATAGCCTTGACCTAACTACATTTTGTCTCCAATCCGTTTGGAAAAATACCAAACATTTGGCTGACTTGTGGGTAACTTACCATAATTGTAGGCTAAAATACACTTTAAAAAACACAAAAGCAACCAAAATGTAGCATTGTCATAACATGCCAGCATTTTCTCAAAAAAATAAAAAATTAAATAAAGATTGTTCTGATCTTATTTTTTTAAACGTGTGGCTAAAATACTAAACTTTGGGCAAAAAAAAAAATAAAATCAAAAACAGATGTTTGACAAAAAAACAGATGTGTGACTAACATGCAGTCTTTCGTCTAATAAAATATATAATAATAATAATAATAAATAATAATATATTATTTTAAGTAATAATAATAATAATAATAATAATAATATAATAATATAAATTATTTTAAGTAATAATAATAATAATAATAATAATAATAATAATGATGATGATTATTTTAAAAGAAGTTTATAAAAAGAGTGAAATGTGTGCATGTTTTGACCTGACCATGGCATGAAGCAGGCAAACCTCAGAAAAGATTTTTGCTGTATCTGAGAAGATAAAGTTCATCCTGGTCAGGGGGAGGAGGAAAAGGAGTTGGGAGACTGGAAAAGATAAGAGAAAAAACAGTAGAGCCATTCATAGAGCATCAGGGAATTCTGCTCTGTGCGCAGGGAGGAACGGCTTGTGTGTATTTTTATAAGTGAAGGAGCAAAAGGAAGTTCAAGATCGACCAAAAATAACAGAATAGGTAGAAAAACCTAATAGATTAGAAAAGCACGAGGCTGTTTGATGTATGGGTAGATACATATACAGCATACAGTGTGCCATGCGTGTGGTCTGGTCCTCTCATCCTGTTTAGAAAAGAGAGAGAGACCCCTGCTTCCTTTGGCTCTGAACCCTCTGTTGTGACTACATTACTTCTTCATCACCACCCCCAACTCCATATGTCTCCTATGTTCAGATCTTCTCACAGGCCCAAACCAAGTGCACACATCAGCAGGGTTAAACAGCGACAGGGATCCTTCAGATCTGTGGAAGAAGAAATGGTCTGAACAATTATTATCAAAAGTGTTGTGGACAGCGTTTAGTGTGACCTCAGGTTACTGAGCCGACCTCATGGGAACTACGTTTTAGGAGCCCCAAAATAGCTAAAAATTGTTTCACAATCAGGTCTAGAGTCAAAGAGTCGTTTTACACCCTGATGTGAAAAGTCAAGTCGTCACCACTCCTCTATTGGACATCAGGTGGGACATCTTCTAGTGATGCGCGGATTGACTTCTAACCCGCAGGTTACTTGCGGGTCGGGTCGGGTCAATAAATTTCTACTTCAGTGCGGTGCGGTTTGGGGCGGGTTCATGAAATATATTTATTATATACATATATATATGCACACTGAGGATAAACTGAGGATAAAGACATTAATCAATGCTTAATTTTTTAAAACACGATATTTAAGACAGTTATTTAAACACGGTCACGTTTTAAAACATAACTCAGCGCAGATAACCTTCGACCCCATGACGCAGGCACGTACAGAAAGCGCCAGTGAAGTGGGCCTAAGCTCCAAGCAGGTGGCAGGCAGCCACGTCAACAAAACGATGGAGGACAATATTTTGGATAAAATTCATTCGGGAGTTTACGTTCTTAAAAGAAAGGAGGGACAAACTGCTGAATCGTGTGTTTGGAAAAGATTCAGCGAGATAATCAGCGCAGACAACAACAGCAGCATTTGCTGGACAAAAACAAGGACATAACAGGTAATGCGTTTGTTGGCTTTCAAAATGTTTGATAAAAGTTGTAAAAATTTTTATTATTTTGTTTGCTCAAGCAAGGGCTCTAGGTGCTGTTTCTGTATTGGTTATTGCACTATTAGTAGGGTAACAAACAAAAAAAGCCTTATTAAGATTCAGATTCAGATTTCAGATTTCAGATTTATTGGCCAAGTAAAATTACATTTACAAGGAATTTGTCTTCGGTAGATGTAGATTAAAGGGACATTATGGAAGTTTGACAGTCAAAACATGTATAGAAATAATAAATGTCTTCTTCATACATTCTCCTGCAATGCCCTGGTCCTGTAGAATGAGCCCTGGCATTTTTACTGTGATTGCCTGTTTTTCTGTAAAATCACAGAAAAAGAGAGATGCTCGGGTCGAGCAGGCTGCTTCATGCGTGTTCACGCTCGGGCATCGCCCGTAGCGTTTGCTATCCGTAGCTTTAGCAGCAGAGAGAGAGGTAGTGCCAACTCAGTGACTTTGTCGCTGTTCCTAACGCCTAGTGACAAAGCTAGCTACATTTCTGAGGACCCTTAGCTACTTTCTGTAGAACTTTCTTCTAGATATTTCCTGCAAATTAGCAACAAAATAGCCATTTTTGCTTCGAACCGTTCTATGGTTTGACGTTGTTTCAGCTGTCATCAAGGATATAAATGTTACAGATACTGTGAATGTTACTAGAGTGTAGCTCACCTTGTAAGATGTCTGACTCCCATGCAGAAGACCTGGGTTTGATTCTGGGTGTGAACATCGTTTATTTAGAGTTTCTTTTTTACATTAATAGTATATTTTTTTACAGTAAGACGCCCAAATTTTTATTTGAGACTCGCCGAACGGCATTGAATTCACAGATAAAAAAAAAAGATGTGGGTTCAGCTTTCATTTTGGAACAATTTTTCAAGCAAGGGAAGGGAATGATCTGAGCATGCAGGAGGACTGACCCATCTTAAACCTTTGTCGGCTGTGCTGAAGAGAAAGGTACAGAACCAAATTATTTAATTGATTAGCTGCGCGTTCTCCTGTCCTCCGGGCCACACACACACACACACACACACACACTGTCTCAGCTGTTATTTTCGTTAAGGAGTGTGCACGTACAGCATGCGCGCCTCGTGCATGACCCTACTATTGAAGCTGCCGTTACACTTTTGGCCTGAGGGGGCAATCGCGAGCATAAAAATTCAAAGGTCCGTAAAGTCCCTTTAATCAAATTTAAAACTTTCTTCATCTGCCTATTTTATTATTTATTTTAGCCTTTAAAAATGTAAATGTTACTACCATTTTCCAGTGTCAATTTGGGGGATTGTTTAACGCACCTTTGTCTGAATAAAAGTGCATTCAATCAATAACGTGTTTTTAATGAGGCGGGTCGGGGCGGCGCGGGTTGTAAAAATAGACCTAGTGATGCAGGGCGGTTTGGTGCGGGTCAGAAGTTATCAAATCTGCGGTACCCGCGGGTTGAAAAAACTAACCCGCGCATCACTAACAACTTCATCTTTTTCTGATTGTGTTTGCTCATCATTCAAGCCTCATGAACCTTTCCAGTTGATTGGTTCATGGTTTAAGGTTCACGAAAAAGCCATCAAGGTTTCATTACACGGTCATTCTGGGAAAACAATATCTAAATTTTCCAGCTGAGGTAAACGTGCTAGCAAAAGCTAGCTCTGCTGCAAATTTTCCTTAACATAGAAAATAGTGCTAACAACCAATTTACACTAAATTAACTGCAATGTTAAGATTAATAAAATATTCTGTTTCTTTTATCCACTTTGATCTTGGCCACCATTTAAACTAGCTGTTAGCTCATCAATCAATCAGATCTAATCCCTGTTTCTCTAAAATGAAACCATTCAAAGAGCTATATAAGATGGTTGTTCACAACATTTTTGCAGGATATCATCTTAAAGCAACAGTAAAGACTTTTAAACTTTAAGCTATTGCTTTCCAACTGGTTCTGGTCATTCTTAAGCCATAAATTTGACCACATTGCAGCCCTCTGCTGACCAAAAACTGCGAACAGTTTTGTATAGCTGTTTAGCTGTTTACGGTGACAGTACCTAATGTAAAGGCTAGCAGTTAGCTTTTTCAGTTTTCCAAATGTCAAAAAAGCACAAGAAGAAGTTGTTTGCTTTTTTGATGGCATCATGGCTGAGCCTGGAAGTAAAAGTAAGAAAATAATGTCTTTGAAGACAACGCAAAGAGCTAAGATCAGAGTGAATTTCAGAGCGGCCTACACTAGTTTGAGGGAGCTGAAGGCTATTAAATTACAGACTGATGGTGACCTGGCTTTGTTGTTACTGGACTTGTAAATTATGATATTTTTGTTGTCCAGCATTGTTGATGTTTTTAGTTCATGCTTTATTTAGGATCAGTTGGTTTGTGTTAGCGTTAGCTTATTGTTAGCACTAGCTATGTCAGCCTGCGTCAGCGTTGTTAACAACAGTTGTAATTCTGCTGTCAACCAGTAGGGAGTAGAGGAAATCATATTAAGTGTTGCTTCAAGAAAGTTGAAGTTTCTCCTCAATGTTTTATACTTGTCTTCTAAGTTTTTCCATCAAGTTTGGTAAAACATAAATCAGAAACACTGGCCGGGGGCGGACTGCGACGATAATTCACTCCTGGAATATCTCCACTTGTCCAGCAGTATGAGTTGAGGTTAGGACCGTTGCTGCGGTCTGCCTGACCCATTGTCAGGGATGTTCGAGTGGGGGCACACCCACCGTCCCTCGAGCACACTGGCCAGTCTGTGATTCTCCATAACTCACAGATTGCTCGTCCGCCTCTGCTGTGGGGTGTTTTCATGAACATTCATCATCAGTTTGTCTAAAACCCTTTTGTAAACAGAAAATTGACATTTATCATGAACTAATAGGATTCATTCATACACAGAAGGGAGAGAGAGAGAGAGAGAGAGAGAGAGAGAGAGAGAGAGAGAGAGAGAGAGAGAGAGAGAGAGAGAGAGAGAGACCTGGAGTGAGTTTCTTCTTGTTTATTCAAAATATACAGACCCGGTTTCCTCCATCCCAGCTGAGTGCTGACAAATCCGCCAGCCGCTTATCAAATTAAATCCCCATTAGCTGCATAAACACACAGGCTCACACACACTCGCACAAACAACCCATTACTAGCACAAACACGCTTTGCGCCTCACACATGTTTTAACAGCCCCTCCTGCTCTGCCTGTGACAGACTCTTCAAATAATCCTGCACATCAAATCTAGACGTGTCTCCGCGCTGACGTAAACTGCTTTGGATGTCACAAACTGCACCGTGCAGCATGTGCTTGTGACCCGTAACTGTCAGCAGCTGTCGACCTGTGCATCACGGACTGCAGATTTGGCCCAGCAACACACACACACATACCTGATGAGACACAGCATGGGCTCCACGGTAATTCTTTCCACACGCGCTTGTTAACTTGTAGGATTTTCTTTGCAGCCTCCATAAAGCAAAGGGTTCCAGGTAACACAATCTCAGTCTTCTGATGGCTTGAGGGATTTACATCTTGATGTAGCTGTGTAAATCCCTAAACGCCAACATAAAGTAGACATTTTCTTCCGTGTTCCTTCTTCCTGTTGGGTGGAGAGTGCCTGGTCGGTATTTGAGGCTTAAATTGAAGCAAATGGAGAGTGGATGGAATGCTCGGTGAGCCCTCCATCAGTGTAAACCAATCAGTAAATGATCTGAAGTGATTTTCTGCATGAATATGCACTATCTTACCTGTTGTAGATCACTCCCCATATGCTGGGGACATCATTTAATAAACCTTTATTTTTTTTCTCACATAACATGATTATTTAGGCAGAAAAATCAAGTAGTTTCTGTCAGGTGTCCCTAGCGGGGCTTTCATCCTCCAAGTTAAAGGAAGCTGGCTTGCTTTTAGCACCCCCTAGTGTCCGTTTAGTAGAACCAAAAGCAAAGCCTTTCTCCTTGCAGTGTGTTCGTCTTTTTAACACCTTAATCCAGGGTTACTCAAACACAAAGAGGGGTATTGAGTACCGCTGACTTAATCTAACAGCAGAATTGTCTCCCCAGCCTTCATTAGTGTCTACAGGAGTGATTCATCACTAAATTAAGCAAATCAGCTGTGTTCATGATTCAAAACATGCTGGGGTCCAGCAGGTGGCGGCCCACCAGTCTGAAGTTGCAAATGGAATATTCTGGCCACAGGGGTGAAATGTATTAATTTGACTCAAACTGGCTGAAGAAAATGATTTAAAAATATGAAGAAGTTGCACAGAGTCTCTTTAAAGGGACTTTACGGAGTTTTGAATTTTTATGCTCACGATTGCCCCCTCAGGTCAAAAATGTAACGGCAGCTTCAATAGTAGGCTTGTGCACGAGGCGTGCATGCTGTACGTGCACGCTCCTTAACGAAAATAACAGCTGAGACAGTCCCTTGTGTGTGTGTGTGTGTGTGTGTGTGTGTGTGTGTGTGTGTGTGTGTGTGTGTGTGTGTGTGTGTGTGTGTGTGTGTGTGTGTGTGTGTGTGTGTGTGTGTGTGTGTGTGTGTGTGTGTGTGTGTGTGTGGCCTGGAGGACAGAGGACAGGAGAATGTGCAGCTAATTAATTAAATAATTTGGTTCTGTACCTTTCTCTTCAGCACAGCCGACAAAAGTTTATGATGGGTCAGTCCTCCTGCATGCTCAGATCATTCCCTTCCCTTGCTTGAAAAATTGTTCCAAAATTAAAGTTGAACCCACATTTTTTTTATCTGTGAATTCAATGCCGTTCGGCGAGTCTCAAATAAAAACTTGGGCATCTTACTGTAAAAAAATATACCACTAATGTAAAAAAGAAACTCTAAATAAACTATGTTCACACCCAGAATCAAACCTGTGATTCCTGCACGGAAATCCAATGTCTTACTAGGTGAGCTAAAGCACCAGCAGTGATGTCCTTTGTATCTGTAACTTTTATATCCTTGATGACAGCTGAAACAACGTCAAACCAAAGAACGATTTGGAGCAAAAATGGCTATTTTGTTGCTAATTTGCAGGAAATATCTAGAAGAAAGTTCTACAGAAAGTAGCTAAGGGTCCTCAGAAATGTAGCTAGGTTCATCACTAGGCGTTAGGAACAGCGACAAAGCGGCATTGCCTCTCTCTCTGCTGCTAAAGCTACGGATAGCAAATGCTACGGGCTATGCCTGAGCGTGAACGCGCATGAAGCAGCCTGCTCGACCCGAGCATCTCTCTTTTTCTGTGATTTTACAGAAAAACAGGCAATCACAGTAAAAATGCCAGGGCTCATTCTACAGGACCAGGGCATTGCAGGAGAATGTATGAAGAAGACATTTATTATTTCTATACATGTTTTGACTGTCAAACTTCCATAATGCCCCTTTAAGTCAGCAAACAGTAAAACTGAATATTAGCACCAAAACAATGAAAACCCTGGAGGTGATTGTGTGTGGCACTCTGACTAGCCGTTCGCTTATCAGTTCGGCTACAAAAGCTATTTCTCCAGACAGAGGCCTGTCAAGAAGCTACCTGTGACATTTTCAAAAATCTTTTACTATAAAAAGTATGAAAACTCACTTTTATGTTAAATCTAAAGAACAGAAAAGGCAGTTAGAGGGTGAGAAGAAAGTCAAAGACTAGTCAAGATTTGGGGCACCATAGCAGGAAGGATCAGAAATATATTTAGCTCCAGTAATAACAACACCACAAATGCTCCCTCGCTGCATTTCAGTTTTACTCCCATGAAACAATGCTTTTAGAGACAATAGAAGGCTCATTTCCCTCTGTTTTTCTTTCTTCTCTGTTCCCAAACCGATGCTGGGGAAGGCCATACCTCCGACTCTCTCTTAAACGCATTAACGGTTTGCCAGGTTTTCCTTCACACATCATCGGGAGTGGGAGTTATTTTGGAGGCCTGTGGAAATTGAGGTAACTTGTGCAACCGCTTGTCTTTTCTTCAACGTTTCATTTTGTTTGCTAAAAAAAAAGGTTCATGGTCATTTTCTGAAACATGTTGGAGCTCTTGCTAGTTTGGTTTTGCAGGAACCAGACTCTCGTTTGGATCAACTCGAGGGTTTTTTTTTTTTTTGTGAAACTGCTCCACTTCGGCTTCACAGTCAGGAGACGTTCCGCGCTCACAGCTGTAAACGCATCTTGTCGCTTTCATGTGTGCTCGTTCATAAAACACTGATCAAAAAGATATTTTTAGTATTTGTGTGTTCAACAGAAACTGATTTAAACAGAAGAAAATTAAAAAAATACCCCAGAGCTCCACATTCCTTTGTCCTCCCCCTCTTTTCCTCTTTCTTCTTCATCTCTGGAATTTTACTTTCTCTCCATTCTAATAAATCCAGAGAGGCCTTTTCACACTTTTATAGGTACAGCAACTCGTTAAATGGTTGATTTCAGATGGCAGAGTGTGAAGGTTTTGAGTTAACTTTATTGAACTGTGAGTGGATCTGTGGTCTGAGATGTGGACATCCTCTCCAGCACATGGACGGTGGATTAACACCTCTAAATCCAGACGGTCACTGGCAGAGGTGTGGACTTGAGTCACATGATTGGACTCGAGTCAGACTCAAGTCGTTATTTTAATGACTTCTGATTTGACTTGATAAAATCTAGAAAGACTTAAGACTTGACTCGGACTTGAACGCCAATGACTTGCGACTTGAATCGACTTGCATCTGTTGACTTGATGATGACTTGAGCATATTTGATATTTTAGCACAAAAGTGGCACGACATGGACAAAAATCATAAATCATTCTTCGTCCTGGGTTTGATTTACTGCTAAATGCAGCAGCACGTTGTTCAGAATCATGTTTCAGTTGAACTTTCTGCTTGTTTGAGCAAATAAATGAAGCTTTAAGAAGTTTTATTACTGGAATTTATTTATTATCATTGTCGTTAAATTGAAGTTGGACAGATGACTTGATTATGACTTGAAAATTCAAAGTTAAGGACTTGGACTTGACTTGGACTTTCAGATCATTGATGTTGGACTCGACTTGGACTTGGTTGTCTTTCACTTACTTGACTCGAGACTTGACTGGAAAGACTTGTGACTTACTCGTGACTTCCAAAGCAGTGACTTGGTCACACCTCTGGTTACTGGTCACTGTGGTTATCTTTCCTGCATATACACACTTACACACTACCTGCATTAATTAATCCTAAAAGTCCTACTGCCATGCAAAATGTTACTTCATGTGCAGTTCCTGCCAGACTCGTGCTCTAAAGTGATTAACAGGCTTCTGGAGTGGGGTTGTCACGATACTAACATTTCAAACTCGATTCGATACTGGGGGGGAAAAAACTCGATACTCGATTTCGATACTATTTAAAAACACCAATTTATTGAACAAGTTTATTCAAAAAATAACATTCCTCAATTTATATTGCAAAAATTAAATGTTAAGAATTAAGTGTATAAAGTGCTTAAACCTTTCAAGTATCAGCATTTTTTTAAACGTGCATACAAAAACTGGCAAAAGTTAACACTTTAAATCATGAATTGTCTCACTATATATACACTATTTGCAGAGTGATGTTTTGCTGCTTAAACTCTAAGTAGCGTTTTTGTCATAAGATGTAATGCCATATGTTTTGTTCTGTACTTTTGAACAACTCTGTTGGTCAATAAAGGGAGAAAACAAATTTCTCCACGGTAGAACAAAGGTACATCTACCGGTAATCTTAATAAAAACAGATTGGTGCACGGCAGTGACGTCATAAAAAGCACCGATTAGATTAGCCGCGGCTAGTCTGTTTACGCCTAGAAATCCCAGATTCGCTCCAAACGAACAGGGGAATCACGTTAATGATTCCTAACAAAACCTTTCGACATGAAGATGTTTTGGTGCAGATAATGTCTTATTTCGAGGCTGCATGGGTGCTCGTCCGCACCCGTTATTTGGATCAAATCAAATCAACTTTATTTATATAGCACTTTTCATACAAAAAATGCAACTCAAAGTGCTTTACAGATTAAAATGGCCCCATAGATCCCACATTCCCATCCCAGCCCCCCCTCCCCAAGTATAAAACAATTAAAAATTACAGTTCCCCTCCCACACCCAACTTCCAAAGTGGGCATACAATCACCCGCACACTCGTCCATGCACACACACACACACACACACCCACACACACACTCGTGAACACCAGAGGAAACAATAGGCTGAGTTTAGATGGGTCAGGTAATGAACGACACATCATCAGCAGAGCCATCTGCCCTGGCAGCAACAGATCCACAGCAGCAGCCAAGACACCGGCCCATGACGCCCAGTGGCGTAGGGCAGAAACCCCCACCAGTGCCCGGGCACTACCCGAGGAGCGCCCCGGCCGCCGTCGCCCCTGACCACCGGCCCCAAGGCAGAGGGCTCCGCAGAGGAAACATTGGAGGATTTAAGATATATAACATATAAAATAATAAAAGCTAATAATGATAAAAAGTTATTATAAAGATAGTAAAAGAAAACATAATCATGTAAAAACACTAAGATGTAGATAAAATGATAAAAAATAATAAAAGAGATAAATATGTATTTATAGATAAATAGTGATCAGTTAAAAGCTAAGCTAAAAAGGTGGGTCTTGAGCCTATTCTTAAAAGCCTGGATGTTCCCTTCGGACCTGAGGTCCTCCGGCAGCCCGTTCCAAAGGCGAGGGCCGTAATACTTGAAGGACGCCTCGCCGTGGGTGTGAGTCTTAACTTTAGGGATAACTAGGAGACGGCTGCCAGAGGAGCGCAGAGACCGCGAGGGTTTATATAGTAAAAGCAGTTCTGAAAGATAAGAAGGCCCAAGACCATTAAGACACTTAAAAACCATTAAAAGAACCTTAAAATCAATCCTGAAACATACGGGGAGCCAGTGCAGTGATTTTAAAACCGGAGTGATGTGCTCCCGCTTCCTGGTCTTCATCAGGACACGTGCTGCTGAGTTTTGTAAAAGTTGTAAACCTGAGATGCTCTTTTTGGGAAGACCAGAAAGCAGGGCATTGCAGTAATCAATTCTACTGGTTACAAAAGCATGCACTAGCATCTCCGTATTGGCCCGAGAGAGAATGGGATATACACTGATGGCGATTCGCCGATGGATCTAAATACCCCGGGGAATCCAAGTAGCACCAAAGTTGTCAGCATGAGTAAACAAACATACTGAATGCTAGAAATTAAGTCCAGGTTGCAATAAACAGGAGTTTTCCTTTAAGCATATAAGCGTGAATATACAACTACGTGTCGGACTTGGTATGCTAGCTTAGCTAATACTAATACGTGAGCTCAAATTTGTTGGTGCAATTAGACACAGTCTTACTAGATTTAATAAATTTTAGACACCTGTTTCATTTCATCATGTAGTTTGGGGTGTCGGCCAAATTTGTTGTGCTGCTTGACTTCGTAGCGATCTCCTTGTAGCACTCCTTGCAAACGGGTCTGTCATGGTCTGTTGCTTTCCCCGACTCATCAGTCTTGTATCCAAAGTGTTTCCACACTGCACTTTTGCTCTTTGTGTTGTCGATTAAGTTAGGCTGTGAAGCGTCTCCCGAATTCGCTGTTGCCATTGTTAACAAAACTTGGATCGGAGACAACTCCTGCGGGAAATTGCTATGTAGCCATGCGGCATCTTCTTCTTCTGTTTGTCCGGGAGGCAAAGGCTGCTTTACGGCATCTGGCTGTCATGCGTGTCGGTGTACTTGAAGAAGGCTGTGTATATGTGAGACTCCATTATATCGATACCACAGGGATGGAATATTTAAGTTAGATACCACTTTTAGTATCGCTTTATATCTAGGTATTGACTTTTTGGACAACACTATTCTGGAGAGCTTGATGAGCTGCTGCACAGATGTATCAAGTGCGTTTGAACAAAGAAACAACAAAAAGATGCAGGATACCGGCGCTCGAGGACTGGAGTTTGACATCCCTGGGTTAGGTTTATTGTTAAAAGGAATTGAGCTTGTCAGGGCAAAAACCTCAACTTGAGTCTTAGGCCTAGTCCACACGTAGCCGGTTTTTTTTTTAAACGAATATCAGCCCCTCCAAAAACTTGCATCCACACCACCTCATTTAAAAAAAACTCTGTCCACACGTACCCGGATAAATACGTTGTTAAGGACATGCCAGACCTGTAGGCGGCAGTACTTCCCCCGTTCTTAACCTCGTCCTTCGTCTGGGGTGTTCCGCAAGGAGCAGTAATTCCGCTTGCAAAAACAAACAAGCAGAAAGCGCTTGGACAATTGATAAAGCGAGCGCAGCTCTGAGGGCATCCATGCTGTCGGCTAGCGTAAACACAGGTCGCACACGTGATGTCAGCATTTTTTTGTCGCGGTAAGTGACGTTGCGGACCTTAAAACTCCGGTTTTGTCTGTCCACACGCACACACCCAAAACGGAGAAAACGCAGATCTTCACTTTGGCCGGAGTTTTTAAAAAGATCCATTTTCATGTGAAAAAATTCTGTTTTCATGTGGACGACAGGCCAAAACGTAAAAAAATATCTACGTTTTGGCAGATCCCCGGCTACGTGTGGACAGGGCCTAAATATCCTCGACCCCTGGGTGACAGGATGGTCTGGTGGTCATTTGATATATTTTATTCAATTCAATTCAAATTCAAAGATACTTTATTAATCCCAGAGGGAAATTAGAGTTTGAGTCTACAGGAGAAGTGACAAGTTTAAAAGATGTCTCCTTTTCGTTTTTGTTTACTTTTTGGTGAGTAAATGGTGTGTTTAATTATACTAAAAGTCTATGTGAGCTTTGAGTGTAAACACACAGCATCCTGCATGGATTTAGAGGAAAACTATCATTTCTGCAGCAGTGAAAGGCACAAGAAGACACACGTTTATGTGTTGATGTGTAATTCGAAGATAATGGTAGTTAGAAAATTTTGTTCCAAACATTTTGAAAATTGAAACAACGCTCAATCATGCCTAAAGCATGAAGAGACACTTTCTGTGAACAATAAAAGACTTTTAAAGTTGTTCCTACAATGAAGTTTTGCCAAGTGACGGAGCTCCAAAAAGGTCTGGACTGTTTTTGCCCCAGCTCCTATTTTTGTTTTTGTTTTTTAACTTTAGGTTTTATTAGAGATTAATCAAAAATTTGGCCACCAAAATTCTTTGTTCAAAAGTGAATTTTTGGTTTTCGCCCGAAAGACCTAAATCATCTAAACAACATGGTCGAAAAGGGTAGAATGCCTTCACCGGGTCAGGGATGAGGTCCTGCCCCAAGTGGAGGAGTTTAATGATCTCGGGGTCTCGTTCACGAGTGAGAGAAAGGTGGAGCATGAGATCAACAGGTGGACTGGTGCTGCGTCTGCAGTGATGTGGGCGTTGTACCGATCTGTCGTGGTGAAGAGAGAACTGAGCCAGAAGGCAAAGCTCTTGATTTACTTGTCGATCTACGGTTCTACTCTCACCCACGGTCACGAGCTTTGGGTAGTGACCAAAAGAATGAGATTGTGGGTACAAGCGGCCGAAAGGAGTTTTCTCTGCAGGGCGGCTGGGCTCTCCCTTAGAGATAGGGTGAAAATCTCGGTCATCCAGGAGGGGCTCTGAGTAGACCCGCTGCTCTTCCACATCAAGAGGAGCCAGTTGAGGCTCGGGCATCTGGTCAGGATGTATACTGGACGTCTTCCTGGTGAGGTTTTCCGGCACGTCCAATCGGGAGAAGACCTAAAGGAAGACCCAGGGCACTCTGGAGAGACGATGTCTCACGGCTGGTCGGGGAACACCTTAGGATTCCCCCAGAGGAGCTGGTCCAAGTAGCTGGGGAGAGGGAAGTCTGGGTCTCCCTGCTTAGGCTACTGCCCCCGAGACCCGACCCCGGACAAGCGGCCGAAAATGGATAGGTAATGCTGTTTTTTAATGATCGTTTCACTTCGGGACTTGTTTGTTTTGAGCTTAATGAGAAGGAAGTGAAGTGGCTCATGCGTGATTGTTTTAGACCTATGCAGTGCGTGAATTTAGTAAACAAAAATCCAACATGACGGTGTACTCAGAGTCAGAAAAGGCAGCAATTTTGATTTTAATACTTCAGAAACTTCTGAATTTGAGAACGAACTTGTTTTTAGGGAAACGTGGAGAGTGCAACACTCACAAAGTGACACTTTGTCCTCGCTGCTACTCTCCGAACCCATGTTGTCTGCACAAGCACAGACGGTGAGAGGCTTCAGCGCTGCAGCTCATGTTCTCCATGAGAAGAGGAACTGACTTCAAAGCAGTAGTAGTAGAACATTTTAAAATGCACTTGACACTTTGTGTTTTTATTAGAGAACATGTTTAATTGTACAGCCTGTCTCAGCAGGCCAGTTAAAAACCTGTCCATTTATCATTTATTTGTATTTATTTTAGGGCTGGGACTTGATTAAAATGTTTAATCTAATTACAGACTTTGTAATTAATTAATCTCAATTAATCGCATTTTAATCATTCAGGAAAACGTGTTCTCAAAGTAAAACTTTTAATTAAAATTATGAGACAGAGAATCAAACATTAGACATGGTTATTACTGTAAACTAAAGCTTTTAATAAAAAATGTATTTTAATTATTCAAATGTCACTGTGTGATATGAAACAAGACCCAAATCAACTCAAATTTATAATTACAAATAGACAACACCTGCAAAGGGTTCCTGAGCCTTTAAATAGTCTCTCTGTCTAGTTGAATGACTGAAATAAATTTGACTTTGCACCAGATTCTAATTTTTCCAGTTTCACTTGTTTGTATAATTGGGAGTTTTTATTAGCATTTGTACTCATAATGTAGTAAAAACACAGGCGGACGTGTTTCCTAAATCCTGCATCAGTCCAAGCAAGGCAACTTCTTTCTGTTTTTATTAAGTTTTAGTAGCCATTAGCACTGTGCATTGTTGTGTGCATCAGTGATATTCAGTCTACGAGGAAATCGTGCAATGACAAAGGTTCCGCCTTGCTTGAAATGCAAGCTGCGATTAAATGCGTACATTTTTTAACGCGTTATTTTTTCTAATTAATTAATCGTAATTAACGCGTTAAATTCTCGGCCCTAATTTATTTATCATTTATTATTATTTAACCACGAGCGGGGTCAAGTGAAACATTTGATTTTGAGTTTTAATTTATATAGTGCATTGTTGTTATGTCAGTGCTAAATACATGTTTTCGTGGTTTCGCAATTTATTTATTGCCATGCCTTGATTTTAGTGCACATTGTAATTGACATCATTTATTTGGATGTTTCAGTTTTCGGGCCTCGGTTTCGTCATTTTCCATTTTCAGTTTCGGCCGAGAATTTTGATGAGTCCCTGGTTTTATATAAATCCCATCTTCTGCGTTCGAAGCCATGCCCTAAATGTCATCACAGCGCACTGTTCCCAGTTGAGTTACAGCGTGATGCGTTTTGCATCGGTTTTTCTGGAGCTGCAGGAACAGAAACAAACTGAAAATCTTGGCAGAACGGGCGAGTAGCAGCAAGGGCGCTTCAAAGCACTGACACCCTTAATTAAAAGGTCTTTGGTGTTTCAGATCATGGAACAAGTTCTTGCCCTCCCTTCATATCAGCCGGGAAGAGCTTGGTCTGTCTCCGACACATGACATCACTTTGCTAGTATGAGCCGTTTCCCATAAACCTCTATGGTCCCCAGGGTTTCCCACCCCTGAGATCAGGGATTTTAAAGGAGCAGGACTGCTGTTTTTATCCGTTTGAATTTTATCTTGTGAATTCTTGTCCGACCAACAAGCTGGTTCCTGTGAGAGCCAACTATGTGGAGCCTAATTTATTTAGCAACAGCTCTGTGGCCATTCTGCTCAGTCTCCATCTCTGTATCATATTAATCTGTTTAGACTGTCTTTGTCTCCCTGTCCCCCCTCAGGGCTGAAAGCAGTGAGGCTGTAAGGTCCCTCTCTTCCCACAACTGCTCTCAATCACCCCGGTGACTGCCCGGCTGTCAATCACTCCAACATCAGACCCACGCTGAGTAGATCCAGCCTGCTGGCACACAAACACACATGAGGAAAATGGAGGGGAGAAACGGAGGAAGGAGGTGGTCTTGTCAGCACCTGCTGAGCCTCATCGGCGAATCCGGAGATCCACGGATAGATCCTACCTCACGTCCTCACCACGGGGCTCTGGTTGTGAAGGTACCACTTTCATTTTGGTGGTGTTTACTCAGCCTCCGACCATGCCATCCTGCAGCGTCAGCATGAGCTTCCTCCTCACCGTGCGGAGACCTCGGGTCAGAATGACACGACGCCACAAACAGGCCCGATGGAAAGTCTGACTGCTCACCTAAACGTCAGCAATCACCTACTCTCAGACATTTTCTATAAGCAAAGCAATCTCAGAAATAAAACACCCCAGTTTTGAAGTCCACCTTTGAATGCGCAGGAGCTCCCAATTAATTTCATCTGTTTTTGTCCAACGTTGCCTTCACACACACACACACACACGCAGAGTCCATAGGGATCATGTGTTGGGCCCAAACCACAGCCTGGGCGCTTTCATGGCTCCTTCATTATATCAATAAGTCTTCACATTAATCTCAGCGCAGTGCACTCAGACTATTACCAGACTAGCCGCGCACCACAGACGGGCTCTCAAGCTCAGACTCCAGCAGGCAAACGTCTTCTGATTGGTGAAGACTCAAATTTACAAGAGATGCACCAAACCCGAGGGTGATTAAACATCAAATGAAAAAAACCTATGAAAAAAACATCTTAAAGACATCTTTAATATGAGATCCGATCATTTCTGAAGAGCCGTTTTCAATACCGACTCATGGAGTCCTTTTCAAATTACAAACCTTTTAAAAATGAGGTGATTTTTGAAGATTAGGGTCCTGAACACGAGGAGCGCCTGTAAAAAAAAGTGAATGAAAACGCAATAAATGCTTTGATTTTAGGCCGAGTGAGCGCTAAGAGCCAACAGACGGAGAAAATGTGGAAAACAACAAAGAGGCTGTGAGGGTTTGAGAGGAGGTCTTGTCTGTCTGGACAGGAAAGGGGGTTCGCTAACCTTTGACCTCTATCCACTTTTTGTCTGTGTGTGTGTGTGTGTGTGTGTGTGTGTGTTTATCCTTCTGCACAGGACTAAGAACAGGTTCTTTCAGTCAAAGATCTGATGGACAGATGGTCCTCGTCATCCTGCGGCCCATGCAGGTGCACGTGAATGGGGTTTCCTGCCCCAAGGTGCAGGGGGGGGGGTTTATTATCCGCCGTGCCAACAGGCAGCAGATTCCTGTCGCTCTCAGGAAGAAGTTCAGAGAGGAAGGAAGAGAAGAGGGGGGAGCAAGGAATGAAGGATGAGTGAATCGAATGAAGGAGAGAAAGTGTTAAGCTGTAACACTTTGGAGGAGTGTTTGCTTTTATCGCTCTGGATCTGTTTTTGGATGAAAAACAGAGAATGAAGTTGTGAAGTGTGTTTGATTCTTTCAGCCGTAATAAAAGATTAGTGGATCAGAAAATTGTTCCGGGAACGGCCGCTATAGCGTGGATGTTCTCAGATACAGTCCAGCTGATTCTTTTCTTCTTCCTTCAACATTTTAGACCGCAGAATGGAGGAAGAGGTGTGTGTGTGTGTGTGTGTGTGTGTGTGTGTGTGTGTGCGTGCGTGTGTGCGTGCGTGTGTGCGTGCGTTTGCGTAGGGGAGTCTACCAAACAGGGTCTAGAAAGGTCAAAGGCCACCTCTGTGGAGATTCCCCTTTAGGCTAGCTAGCTACAGACGGAGGAAATAATAAACACTCCTGTAACAAACAGTCACAAACTAATTTGGAATTTAAGACGTTATTTTGAATTCCTAAAGGCACTAAAGGTTTGTCTGAAGGTTTCTGAACCAAAGGAGAAGAATGTTTGAATGAGGTTGAGCGGGTTGTCCAGCAATCGGACGGTTGCAGGTTCAAGCCTGGCTCTGGACTGAGAATTCTGCTGTTGTGTCTTTGGGCAAGACCCTTAGCCCACCTTGCCTGCTGGTGGTGGTTGGAGGGACCGGTGGCCCATGTGCTCAGCAGCCTCGCCTCTGTCAGTGCGCCCCAGAGCAGCTGTGGCAACGTCGTAGCTCATCACCATCCGTGTGTGAGTGTGTGTGAATGGATGAATGATACACTGTAGTGTAAAGCGCTTTGGGAGTCCTCTGAAAGGTGCTATACAAGTGCAGGTCATTTATCATTAGTTTGTGTCTCTCCTTTACATTATGATGATTTTATAGGTTGGTATTTAAAAGGCTGGATTTGGTACAGAACTAGGATTTGTTATTTGGTTGTTTCAGTCTGACCAGTTCCTAAAAATAAAATCAGGACAGTAAATAAACAATAAATAAGAAAATGATGTCACACAGAAACCTGAAAAACAAGAAAAATTATTTTTCAAGGCTGTTTGGCCAAATTCCAGTCAACTCTTTCTTTATTACTTAAATGGTAAATAAATGTATGTTCTCCTTTCTGAAGAAGACCTGGAAAGAAAACTAAACAAATAAATAAAAGAATAAAAACTGGATAAATTTTCTGAGACTGGTCAAAAATAGTATTTTGTGATGAATAAAGAGGAAGCCTACTTTTAGTTTTTCACTAATACTTCAGAAGGGAATATTTATTTATCTACTTTTTTAGAGATAGTCTTTTTATTTTGCATTTCAACATTTTGTTGCCTTTTTCAGAAAAAAAGAAAAAGTATTTTTGGAAAGCAGTGATTTTCTTTTTCACGCTTATTTTAAAACCTGATGACATACAAGAATGAACCCTAACCATTAGCGCTCACTTTTATTTATTTAACTCAGGGAAACATAAAATCAAAATAACACAAAGCATTTGAAGTTTTATCCATAAAATGTGTTGGAGCAGCAAATCATTCATCCAATAGCTGAGTGATGAGATAAGAACGTTTAAAACAAAACAAATCAAAAACGCTGAAATCAAAGAAACAGTCTTATAAAAAAGTTTTCAACACACACACACACACACACACACACACACAGTGTGGCATTACAAATATGCCAAACAAATATACCCGCTGTCTAATCTGAGGCCACGCTGTTTGACTTGTTTGTTTTCATGTTTATTCTGGAATGTTGGACATCCAAGGACGTGGCCAGGAGGGACTGCAGAGCTCTGAGACAAACGCAATTAAACTCTAATTTGTTATAAAAGGTTTGTGGGACGCGGTGTCGTGAAATCATTAGTGATTCCTCTGGTTATGGGAGCACACTTAAGGGATTTTGTGCACTCTTAAAATCTGAAGCAAACGTGCAATTGACAGCCTAGATAAAACAGCCAGTTTGCACAAAGGATCAAAAACTAAAACAACATACAATGTCAACAAGGCAAAGATAAAAAGGAGAAAGAGGAGGTTGGAGCTTAACCGGCAATAAAAATGTGATGATGAGAATGAAAGGATCCTAAAAGAAGAAAAAGTTAAATCTACTGACTAATAATCATTTTCTGTTATTTTAAAACTGATTTGTTGAATGCGTAATTCTTCAGTAAAATGTTTATGGAACAAAAATATCACAAAATGAGTCGAACTTTTAATTGAATGCAGATTTAAAGACATATTCCTGGAACTAGAGGAAACTTTATGATGGACAGTGTGGCTAAAAGTGTCACGACAACAGGCAAAGGAACAGAACGGGATGCCGCTGCAGCCTCCAAGAACTACACACGTGTTTGACTTTAAATCAGTGTGTGCGTTGCCCAGCGAGTGTGTGGACTGTAAGCTGCACACTCATTAGTGAAACCAATACTAGCTCCAGTTACAGTGGTAAATTCTGCCTTTGAACTTTTAATAGAGCCTTGAAACCCAACTAGGCCTTTCAAACACACAGAAGAAGAAAGAACAGATCTTAAAAAGTAAGGATGTAATAAGGGTTTTCTAAAATGTGCTGATTGTTTGTTCCTAACTGAAACCTGGCTGCTGCGCTCTAAATAAGTCATGTGTGTTTGTGAAGAAACTGTTGAAGCACATCTAACTCACTAATAAACCCCGATTTCTGACCTTTTGTTTTCTCTGACGTTCAAAGGAACACCAAAAAGCATAACAAAATTCTTGTTGGTTTTACACACTCACACACACACACACACACACACACACACACACACACCATTTGAAGCACTGTTTAGCACCTGTGAAGCAGTAATTAAAACATGCAGCTCTTTCTGAGCAGCAGCTTGAGGTGTTGGGTGTTGACCAAGGTGGGTGTGTTTCTGTTACAAAGCCATCGAGATGCGAGCAGATGTTGGTTCTTTATGGGATCTGGACGACAGGTTCTGTGTGTGTGCGTGCGTGCGTGTGTGTGTGTGTATGTGTGTGTGTGTGGGTTAGGCCTAACATGGAAACCTCTAATCAGTGAGACGTACAACAAAAGGAATAAAAGTGGAAATAATCGGAAAATCCAACTTGTTAGAAGTGAATTTAGCAAAATAGCTTCCTCTGAATGGATCCCCGCTGAACCCTCTGGACCCGTGGGTCTCAGCCGAGCGTCAGGACTGAAACTTATCAGATGCTATAGGAAAAAAAAAACATTTTAAAGCCAACTTTGTTGAGAATTTATAAACAATACCTAAGAGGTGAGATGTTACCTTAAGTTTAGCATTTATATTCAGTAAGACAACTTATTTTGCCCCAATGAATTTTTAATATTGCACTTTTTTTTCTTGGTCTTTGCAGGAGAGTTAAGCAGCAAAAAGAATATCAGAACAACGAAATAACCTACAAAGACACATGAGATAAAACACGCAACCCAAATCTCAGTAAATGAGTAAATAAATGAGTCTTTAGATGCTATGAATGAACAAAGTCAGATGAATAAGAACAGATTCTGGTATCCAGTATAATTAAATAAAGAAAATAAATGAATTATTATTATTATTATTATTATTATTAGTAGTAGTAGTATTAGTATTATAACATTTATGCAGTGTTTGAATTCTTTTTGCACTACTGGGATGTAGGTTATGACTTTAAGTATAAAAGTTTTATATTAGGCTCACACGGCTTAATTGTTGTCAACATCATGGGAATAAAACCAAAAATATTCACTTAAACATAATTTTTATTAAAAATAATAACAATAATGAAGTTCATGCATGTCAAAAGGCTCCTGCTGGTGGGTTAGGGTTTTAGAAAACTGGGCTTTTCTTTTCCTCCTCTCACTTTAAAGCGGTAGACAGATGACAGATGTGGACACACGTTTTATCGTCCTCACCCGTAAATACAAAAGCACAAAAAAGTAGAAATATGATCAAAATAAATGATTTATGGTGGAGGGCACAGAAGGGAACGTGGAGTTTTCTTGCACAATATGAAAATAAAACTGCAGTAAAACTGCACGGAGCTCGATTGTGGTCTGCAGAGAGACGTGGAGAGACTCCAACACGGCTGGGTTTATTACTGCATCACAGAGACCGAGAGAGACATCAGCAGATTTAGATATCAATAAAGTCAAACCTTTTATTTTTTTCTGAGTGACTGCAGTCTCCGTCTGCTGAGTTCAGTTTCACAGGTCGCATCCAGACCTGATTACTGGCAGGCATGTAATCAAGAAATCACTGCAATAGAGCCCGTCTGTCAACAGTTAGTAGGCTCAAAGATCTCAAAAAGTAAAATATCACACACCTGTTGTAAAGAAACTGAAGCTCCAAAGAACCCAGAACAATTAAAAGTCATTTTTTATTATTTATGGTTAAAATGACAAGATGTGCATAACAAGTGAGAACAACACAGCAAGGGTCTCGTTTTCTTCCTCACTCTCTCCCCCAAATCAAAATATCCCATCATACAGTGCTGCAGCCCTCTTGGCTGCAGCTTTGCATCAGATGAGGGGTTTCATAGAGCATACCAGGGGACCGGCGAAACCAGAGACAATAACAACAAATACAGCCTTGTATTTTTAGGTTGTGATTATAATGCTCCTTTCACAGTTTAATGCTCGAGGGAAACAAAATAAACTTGGTTGTATAAAGAAACCAGCGCGCAGATCTGAGCTGAATCCCTGCCGCTTCTTGAAAAAAGAAGAGAAAAGAGCACATAATGTACACGGAGAAGGGCTGGGACAATGTGAACAATGGAATAAAATAAACAGTTCTTTAGAAAGGATGCTAAAAGCCAAAGACAATAGTTGTTTATCATCTGACGGCCACGTTGTAGTCGTATATCTTATCGCGGATATTATTTCAATCATCAAATTGTATTCATAATTCTAATAGAATAAAAAATTTTAAAAATAAGCTTTTTCTTGTTCACATTACAAAACAATATGGATGCAAATCATTTGCCTCATATTTCAGGAACGTAAACTCTGCATATTTCTTTTAATGGCCATTTTGGTCAAAAATAATTTTTAAAAAGCAAAAATATAAATGAGCTGCTCCAAAAGTAAGCTGACATATAGAAAAAAAATGTTTATTTTTTGTAGATTACTGTTATACTTTGCAGCCATCTTCTGGTGAAACAGAAGTACTGACAAACCCAAACAAGACATTCATTTATGGAACAACGCAAGATAAAGGATGGTGCTGAAGTTCTAGTGAATTTTAAATCAAATCTAGTTTGAAAACTACAATATTGGTCAAAACTGGGCGAGTTTAGACTTAACATGATCCAGGCTTGAGTGGTTTAGAAATTGTCTACAGAGGAGGTTTAGGGAAAAGAGAAAAAAATAATTCAGACGTTTTTTTAATCAGAATTGTGACTTTAATATCAGAATTCATATTTTTCTAAAGTCAGAATTAAACATTAAAGCCAGGCAGGGCAGTACCATCTCATGTGGGAGGGTTGGAAGTTCAAATTAAATTTCCCAAATAAAGTAGAGACATATAGACCACATTTTATGAAGGATTTATTTTTTTGTTACTTTATTGTAGTTAGTGTTAATTGGTATTTTTTAAAATGTAATTTAAATTAAAATAAAGTACTTAGGAGGCCCCGGTTTGTCAAAATCGTGATACGTTTTCCCCACTTAAGTGCACTCATGCAGACAATAAGGATGCATTTCTTGAGATTTAATAGTAAAGTAGTTTATGTGACTACTGTAGTAACAACTTCTATCCACTAGAGGGCAGATACAAAAGCATTGACCAACAAACATGCTCTTTTGGGCTCAGTGTGGGATCTCTTGGAGCAAAAATTTGACCCATGAAGGATTGCCCACTGTGGGACCCACAGCCATTGTCAAATATAGGGCGCATGTGGGAGCTATCATGTGGAGCCATAGGGCCCAACAGGGCCACTGCGGGGCCCTCATGTGCCCCACTTTTCACAGCAGTACACTGGCCCCGCACATGTGGCCTTTCTGCTATGGCCCCACTGCGGCCCATTGCTGTGGGGCCTTCATGTTGCTGTGGAGGCCTCGTGTTGCTGTGGGAGGCCTCATGTTGCTGTGGGGGGCTCATGTTGCTGTGGAAGCCTCATGTTGCTGTAGGAGTCTCATGTTGCTGTGGGGGGCTCATGTTGCTGTGGAAGCCTCATGTTGCTGTAGGAGCCTCATGTTGCTGTGGAGGGCTCATGTTGCTGTGGAGGGCTCATGTTGCTGTGGGGGCCTCATGTTGCTGTGGAGTCCTCATGTTGCTGTGGTGGCCTCATGTTGCTGTGGGAGCCTTGTGTTGCTGTGGAGGCCACATGTGCCCCACATTTCATGGCAGTACCCTGTCCCGCAGATGTGGGCTTCTTGCTGTGGCCCCACTATGGCCCCCTGCTGTGGGGCCCTCATGTGTCCAACATTACAAAGTGGTTCGCTGGCATGTGTGGACTTCCCATCATTTAAAAAAATAATAATGTTTTTGATTTTTATAGCAGTTTCCAACGCACCCAAAAGCAGTTTTCTTTATTCATGTACTCACAAATCCACACACTGCTGGTGATAATTGTAGCATTAAGGATTAGCTACATATGTATTAAATGATCAATAAGATGTGATAACTCTATATAAATATGAAATATCTATCTGATTGATCTTTGAATGTTTAATCATGGGGCAGCAGTAGATCAACAGGTTGAGCGGGTTGTCCAGTAATCGGAAGGTTGCAGGTTCGATCCCGACTCCAGACAGAGAATTCTGCTGTTGTGTCCTTGGGCAAGACACTTAACCCACCTTGCCTGCTGGTGGTGGTCAGAGGGGCCGGTGGCGCTTTTGCTCGGCAGCCTCATCTCTGTCAGTGTCCCCAGGGCAGCTGTGGCTACATCACAGCTCATCACCATCAGTGTGTGTGTGTGTGAATGGATGAATAATACACTGTAGTGTAAAGCGCTTCGAAGTCCTCAAGGTTGGTTTATGCTTGAAGCGTCCGCGAGGTTCGCACAGCTCAGCGCGGCAAAATTGCCTCATTTTGACAACCACACCCCTCCACCGCACCTCCGCATTGCCCAAATTTTCCACACCGCGCACCTAGGAAATTTTCTAACCACGTGGACGGTCGGACGTGGAAAAACATGGTGGACTGGCAAGAACTATTTATGGCAGAGGTTCGTAAATACAGACATTTGTATGATTCAGCTCTCAAAGATCACCGTGATCAACATGTTAATAATTCTTGGAGAGAAATAGCTCGCACTGTCGGAAAAGACGAGGACGCTGTTAAAAAATGCTGGAATGCCATGTTGTAAACAACAGTAATTTTTACTTCTACTATGGTGTAGTGTTGGATGCATGCTGTAGAGCTCCATGCTGCCCCCTACAGTTTGGGAGAATATTGACTCACCGCAGAGACGAGCCGCATGAACCATAAACGCTGCAAGCTGTGAAGCGCGTTCCATCCGCGAGCCGCATCACCGCGCGGAAAGTAAATGTGTCAAGCATAAACCAAGCATTACTCTGAGAGGCCCTATACAAGTGCGCGTCATCTATCATCAGAAGACAGTATTTTCTTTTACATATTAAGGGACCATACACACTTCATATTTAATTCAGACAGAGTCAAGTATGTCAGTTATATAAATGAATTTATTTCTATCTTTCTGAATGAATGGTTATACAAGACAAGGTATGAATGAAATTATAGAATGTAATGGATGAAGTGACTGAATGTAGTAGATGAAGTGATGGAATGGAAACTAGATGTTTTAGCAAAACCTTTCTGAACTATCTGAGAGAGATTGTGAAGTCTGGGTTGTAAAATAAATTTGGCTGTATGGTTTGACCAGCTAGAGATTTGTTTATAAAACCATCCGACGCAATTTATGCCGAGTCTACGCACCCTTGTGTGAAGGTCCCCAAGCGATCCAGGCAGTCAGGAGGTCGAGATGGGCACTGCCGATGGCGTGGACCTCTAGTATCGGAGCTCGGAGCCAGCTCAGATTTTGATCCGACTAGTCTGGGTAATCTTCCAGGTGGAGGCAGGAAGCTGGAGTGCTTGTTTTGCGTCTAAGGTTGTGCGGTGGTTCTTAAAAGAGCTGTTTTGTCTGATATCACCAAGCATTGCTGATTAATGTTTTGACCTGAGGATTGATCCTACATCCTTCTGATTACTGAACAACCTTCTCTACCTCCTGAGTTACGGCTGTCTTATTGTTACAATCACTGAATATTACAATAACTCTAAAATCTTATTTATAGAACTTGTGTCATGTATGTTACATTCTTGTTTTATTTCGTTCCTTCCTGCCAACAGCCATTGTAATATACAATAACTCTTTGACGACTTGATTATTATTATTATTATGAGCTACTACAGCAATCAATTTCCCTCTGGGATTAATGAAGTATTTTTGAATTGAATTGAATTGAATGAATGAATGAATGAATGAATGAATGAATGAACGAACGAACGAACGAACGAACGAACGAACGAACGAACGAATGCATGCATGAATGAATGAACACTCTTCATCCTCTATCTACTTTCATTTATAGACAGAATATGTTGCCATCAGTCATGTGAAATGACAGATTACAAGTAAATAGATTAAAGGTTTAGTTAGACAAGAAAAGACAAACAAAAAAAAACTCAATTTTTTTATTCGTTACTGGTAGGGCTGTGCGCTCTCTTACCGCCAGAGGGCGTGTGATCTGATATGTTTATAGTGCTCTGGCTAGCTGATTCCTGCTTTAGCTCGTTGATTTTATCTTGTTTAACACAGGTGGTTACAAAATGTAACTGCGAAATATTCCTTTTTATTTTACAGGAAGCTAACTTCCTTTGGCGGAAACAGCCTACAGGAAGAATCAGGCACTGAGACTCTGTACAGGAGCATTTAAAACAACCCCTATAGCAGCTTTGCATGTAGAGATGGGTGAGATGCCAATAGAAATCAGATGAGAACAAATAGCTTTAAATTATTGGGCAAATCTTCAGGGTCAGAGAGAAGATCATCCAACACAGGACTTACTAAAACCTTGCTGGGAGAAAGAAAAGAAGGAAACAAAAAGTTTTGGATAGGTGATGATCAAAAAACCAGTAGAACTTAGATTAGATCAATTTAAAATCAGTCAAAGAGTTCCATTACCTGCAATCCCACCATGGATTCTTCCTGAGGCATCTGCTGATTTAACTTTATTAGAGAGAAAGAATAAGGATAGGTCATTCATACTAAACTCACAAACAGCACAGGATTATATAGATCACTATTATAACTTTGTAAAAATATATACAGATGCATCAAAGAATACTGCAGATCATATTGGAATAGCTTTTATTGTTCCTGAGTTTCATGTTAGAGTAAAAAAGAGGGTGAGTGATGGATTATCAGTGTACACAGGTGAAATTCTCGCAATACTGTTAGCTGTTCAATGGGTGGAAGAAAACAGACCATTATTCTCAGTTATTTGTTCAGACTCCAGTTCATCATTAACCAGATTAAAGTGCAGCCATTCAGAAAGCAGACCAGACATACTAATAGAGATTCAGCAAACACTTTATAGAATAAGCATGATGGGACTTAAAATGTGTTTTTTCTGGATTCCAGCTCATTGTGGAATCAGAGGAAATGAAGGAGTCGATAAGATGGCTAAGGAAGCGACAATGAATGCATCGGTTCAGTTAGATATTCACTTTTGTCAAAAAGAGATCAAGAGCATAAAAAACAATGGGAGGAGGAAAGGAGGGGAAGATGGTTGTATACAATTCAAAGAAGAGTAGGTGAAATGAGAAACACTGGAAGGAGTAGGAGAGAGGAGGTGATCATTGCTAGACTAAGGTTTGGACATACTGGGTTAAACAATGCATTATTCATATTAGGGAAACATAATACAGGGAAATGTGATTATTGTGGAGAAAACGAAACTATGGATCATGTTATATTACAATGTCAGAAGTATCAGGCGGAAAGAAGGACAATGGTTCACAATCTTAGTCAGATGAAAGTGAAACTAGATCTTGTTGATTTGTTGAGACAGAATTCAAAAAGTGACTGTTTTCAGATTTTATTTCGGTTTTTGAAAGAGAAAAGGATGTTTGGGAGACTTTGAGGTTTTTTTTCTCCCCTGTTTGGTTTTGTTTTGTGAGCGCTGTTCCAGACCACACTCCACACTAGTTGGTGGCGGTAATGCACCATTCGTTGTTTGCCAACCGCCAATAAAACACCAGAAGAAGAAGAAAGAAGCATACAGGAAGCGTTTTGCTCAGTGTCGTAGCAGCGGGAAGTTTAAGTTTACCGCAGTCAACACGATGAAGAGTCAGAGTCGCGTCTTCGCTGCTCTACCCACTGCTGAGTTCACAGAAATAAAAGAAAACCAGCAGGGACTCGAACCGAAAGCGGTGACCGGCCAGGTGCGGGAGGTCCAAGTCACCGGGGCCGCGGAAGCTTCGTGTCCGGCCGACCGAGCGTCGATGCGGTTCAGTGTGACCAGCAGCAAGGAGTCAGCCGGTGAGGTGACCGTTAGCGTCACACGGCGACTCGACTACATATTACAGGCTCTCAGGTAAAACTAAACAAAAGGTCAGATTAAAGCTGAAACATTTGAAGGCAACATCTAAAAGTAGTGATGGGTAGATGAAGCCTCATGAAGCGTTTCAGCACATTCCCCAAATAGTATTGATACTGTGTCGACACAGTGCTGCTGTTGTGCTCTATAACGACACCTACTGGACTTTAAATATCATTGCAGGCAACATACTGGAGACACAACAGACTCTGCTTCAATGACCTAATCATACTTGTATACATGTTAAGCTATTGTAGGCCTACTTCATATGGTTTTACTTTAAACTTCTAAATTTAAAATATATACACCTCAAAATATTCTGTGAATGATACCAAGAGACAATTAAAGTGACAGTGCTGTGAATGTGATATTACCCATTTCAGTGCCATTGACTCAAAAGTTTTTTTTTTATTTTTATAAATTTTTATTAAAGAGCAAGTCACCCACAAATCAACTTTTTTTTGCTGATAAACTAAATAAACGAGTGTCTAATCGTGCTGCAGACACGTGTAGTCAATAATTTGGCACTTCAGTGTATCTTAGTTAAAATTTAAACATTCTGCCTAAAACTGGCAGTGCTGTGCCGTTGTCAGGTAAAAACTCTGCACTGTATTTGAATTTTAATCTGCCCCCGCTATTGGCTAAGAGGTATGCTATGATGTAAACTGGTACATTATGATGTCACAATGCTGTTGTGAGCCTGTGTGTGTGTGTATTTGTTAGCGGCTCCGCCCTCTCAGTCTGCCAGGCAACAGCATTTGTTGCATTTTTCAAACATGAAGTGGGAGTGGAGTTAGACTCTGGTAGGGGGTGACTTGCTCTTTAAGAAAAATAAGTTTATCCAATATGTTGGCATTTAGTCTATTGCGTTTTTTGGACACTATTTCACCAGCTTTTGAAAACACACGTTCACAGGGCACAGAAGCTGGGGCACACAAAAACTGTAAAGCCAGGTGGAAAAGGTGTGGGTAGGATGTCTTCCGGTTCCCCCAGTATGTTAATGGATCTTCTTGTCTTGAAATGTTCCCCTCTGCTAAGTAGCGCTGGACCTCAATGATAGAGTCAGCTGATGCGTTGGTGGTTTGTCTGCCAACCTCTTGATCAAGCTGCTGCCACAGATTATCTGAAATAATAAAAAATACAAAGAAGTTTTAGTTTTGTCTTCTACTCTGTATTAATACACATTAGCAACAAAACAAACGTGAAAATAAACTGATAATACTGAACATCTTGCCTGAAGTGGGTAACTGCTCTAATGAAGGTCCAGGCTGGGGCTCAGATGTTGTGCGAGCAATTACTGCAGCACACTCCTTTTTCAGGCGATTGACAGCCTCACTACACTTGGAGGAACTACGAAATCCGAGTGTTTTAAATCTGGGGTCTAAATGTGTTGATAGGGTCAACACGCTTAATGATTCCAGATTAGAAGCAGTGTCTGTGACGCGACGTCTAAGCTGGTCATGGAGACGTGTGGCTGCTTGTGTGTGTAGATGTAAAGAGTTCCGCTCAAGTGCACAATTTAGCATTTTCATCATCGGGATGACCTTTGATCCTGAAACTCTCCTCTCCTCGGACAACTCCACTGTGGCCTGATGGAAAGGGGCCAGCACAAGAAGTGCTTCCCTTAAGATGTTGAGCTCATCAGCTGTGAGTGTGTTAAATCTGTTTGGAGAGGCAAGAGATACCCACACTGCTTCTTTCTCATCATGTAGCCGTGACAGCATCTGATATGTGCTGTTCCAACGTGTTGGTACCTCATTGACAAGTTTCAAGGTGGGCCGTCCCATCTGTTGCTGCACTTGAGCTAGCTTCTCTTTTGCTGTGGTGCTGGATCTGAAGAATGATGCAATCTGCCTAGATTTGTGTCTTATGGATGAAACTTCAGGGATCTGATCAATGGATTTTTTGACTATTAAATTTAGTTTGTGTGCAAAATGCAGATTGAATGTCGAATTTGAAGAGTTCGTGTTGCTGCTATCATGTTTGGTGCTGCGTCGGTCACAAGACACCTTACCTTGTTTGTTATGGCCCAGTCATCCATCATGCCCCTTTTGACTTGGGCCAGATTGTCAGCAGTGTGACTTTGTGGAAAGTGTTTGACTCCCAACACAGATGTACACAACTCCATATTATCACTGATGTAGTGACAGGTAAGAGCTAAGTAAGCCTCCATGTTCAAGGAGGTCCACATGTCAGCTGTTATACTCACTGCCACAGCTTGCTGTACTCCCCTTTTTATTCGTTCGAGTTCCTCTGCATGCTTTTTGGCCATCATTTCCTTAACCGTCTGAAAATGAATCAAAATCAAATCAGTCTAGTACTTAACACATGAATTAGACCACCTGTCATTAAAGCAAGAAAAACATCCAGCTATGAAGTTTTCTGTGTTTTGCCCTGTTGAATAGAAGGTAGGAATTTAAAACTGAATCCAGTTTTATACCCAAATGTGAGCTGACACACCGGACGGAAATTATTCAAGCATGCATGATATTTGAATCACAAGTGTTTATTTTTGTTTGCTGTGTCATAAACCTTAAATCAGACAATGGTAAAATACATTTGTTAAGCACTGTATATATTACATGAGTAACAGCAGCTATCTGAGACATTGTGTATACAAACCTTTCTGGTTGGCAAAACGTAAGATGGATCAAGGGCCTGAATCAACCCCCTGAACCCCTCAAGCTCCACAATACTCAGGGGTTGGCGGTCCTTTATAATAAAATTCAGGACTGCTTGGTCCAGAGCAATCTTCCTAGATTCTAGATTTTAAAATAATAAAACATATATTAGTAAAACAACTGTGACAAAGCACGCCCAGTGTCTATATTGGTCTACCCGTGTTCGTTCTTTGCTTCCTCTTCGTTTTCATGCTTGACTCTGTAATGTCTCAGCATTGAGGAAGTGCTCTTATTTGTAAAAGACAACTCCGCTGAGCAGATCCGACATTTAACCTAATTAAATTAAATAAATAATTTACACTGAGAGTCAGTCACATTGCTGTTTTCAACTCTGACAGAGGCGCAGAAACAAGGAAAGACAAACACGTACCTTATTTGCTGTTAAAAGATCAAAATGATCCCACACAGCAGAAACTTTTCTTTTCCTCTCTGGCTCCATTTTCTTGATGTAAAGAGGGATGTCTTGTTTTATCTTGGAAATGGTCATTTTTTTTCACGGCGACTCATCCCGTTGACAGATGCAGAGTCGATACCTTAAGCCCCATTCCCACCTGTACCGGGTCGGCCCGGGCCGGGTAGCGTAGGTTGTTTACATATCTGGGTGGCCTGGAATTTTCCCGGGCCAACCAAGGCTCATTCTCGGCCCTCTTCCCGAGGGGTACTGCTTCAGGCCGACCAGGGCCAACACGCCCACTGCTGACAGCAAATTCACACCTTCCATTAGAGCAAGCCTCTGATTGGTGGGTAGAATCAGCCCATTCACACCTTCCATTAGAGCAAGCCTCTGATTGGTGGGTAGAATCAGCCCACATGGGCTTAAGGCAAGGATGTGTGGAATCAACCGGGCCAGGCTGGGGCCGACTGGGGCTACCCGGCCCGGGCCGACCCGGTACAGGTGGGAATGGGGCTTTATAAACACAGTTTGGCGCCTCGGCAATGAGCGACACAGCAGCAGTGTTGGTCACGTGACTTTTTCTTAAAGCAACACACGCATCGACACTGATCGACACAGGTTTTGCCCCATGAGCTTGACACGTGCGCCGGTGTGTCGGTGTTGCTGGACCCATCACTATCTAAAAGTTATTCGCCTCGGTTGTAAACAATGTTGGGTCCAACAAGGTCCATGAGAAGCTGCAGCCGACCCAACAGCTAGTCCGGATTTACTGTAGCCAACAAGCAACTGAATGTGTGTACGATACTTCTAGTGTTTATTTAAATGCTACTGAAGCATGTTTACATATATATTTGTCCTATTAATGCATTTTTATAGTCAGGCATATCTGTGGGCCGTACGGTGTTGATGATTTAGACAGCACTGACGAGGGGCACTTTTTTATGCACAACATCTACAGCAGACTTTGATGTCTGGTTTTTAATGAAGTGTCGTTTCTGTCCGGAAAAGCCGCAAAACTTTATTTAAAATGTAGCGGGGTTATGAACCCAGTGCTAATTAACATTGCGCATAGTTTATTTTATCAATAATAATAATAATACATTTTATTTCAACAGCGCCTTGTTAATAATAATCATTAATTTATTTAAATTCGTTTAAAACACAATTAAATAACATTAACTGTTAGCACATTTTGCTATTGCTATTTTCCCTTTTATATGTGGACCATTAACACAGTTTTAATAAAATTTTAAGAATTTATTCTCCATATTTTAGAGGTGTTGTATTGTGTTTAAAGAGGAAACTAATATTTATGGACCACTAAAACTGAATAGAGGAACCTCTAATAGATATTTTTTTGCCATAAATTATTAGTCAAAAATTAAGAATCTCTAATCTAAACCTAAATGATTCTGTTGACCCATAATTACAAATAAATATTGTGCCAATTAGCAATTTGATGCTACTAATTGGGTATTTTTTTCTGCAATCAATGTATTAAAATCCATTCCTCAGACAACATGGGATCAGAGGGGAGGACACGTCAGTGAGGAAGTTTCTTCAACGAAACGCTGACACTTACTGCATGGATGCGGAGGTGGGTTATTTGCGTCTGTGTAAACACAGTGTACTTATTTACAGAGTTGCAAGTGAGTTTCTTGCAATATGTTCCCACAGGTTGTTGTCGTGTTCTCCAATTTTGAGAAGATGGAACAAATCCGTAGCGTCCTCCTGGAAAAGCTGGATAAGAGCGTCTTCGTTGGGACACCGCTGTTCTACCACAGTCCTGAATGTTTGGGTCAAATCAGGTATTTAACACTCAGCGGCAGCTCCGTAACACTGAGATCCACACTGAGGGCTCTCATGAGTGTGTTTGTGTGTTTGTAGGCAGCGTGCGTGTGTGTCCGCTGTTGAAAATGCTCAGCAGAAGGCCAGCAAGATCAGTCAAGTCTTGGGCCAAAGTCTGGGGCCTCCTCTCCTGGTGAGAGAGAAGGAGACCAGGGAGTGGAAGGTGGAGGAGGAGGAGGAGCAGCGTTCAGCGCCTCACATACCCGTAGTCACTGCCTCCTCCTGCGTCTCCGTCTCCTTCAGCTTCAGAGACCGAAACAGGAAAAAGCTCTGAAGACACAGCACAGAGAACTGCATAAATCACTTTATTGCACATTTTTGATGCTTGAACATTAAAAGCTAAAAGATGATTTCAAGCATTTTCTTTAAAAGTGTGCTTAAATTTTCTTCTGTTTTTAAATAAGGCTTAATTATTTAATCTGCAGAAGTAAAATACTGTTTGTACATTTTCAAGTCGGTAGTCCTCGGATGCCTGAAGAAGATTCTCAGAATGAGTCCCAGACAGCGGGGATCAGGCGTTTCTCCCCGATCTACACAAAATTTGGTCTTTAGGGGAAATAAGGACATCCTGGCTGAGGAACAGCAACCAGGACGGCGGACAGGTCTTAAATGCTGAGCGGTCAGGCGTCCTCATCCTCGTCCTCTGGGAAAAGCTCTCTAAGCCAGGGCTGCATGATGAACCGTGTCCCATCAAAATGTGTGAAGTATTTGTCCAGCGTGGGAATGTCCGGCTGCAAACACCCAACTGTGAGTCTGGGATGTGCGAAAGTGCACGCCGAGATCTTCAGGACTTACCCTCGTGTCTGTGATGCGCTCCAGTTGTGTTTGAGGCAAGTAGGCGACCATCAGAGAAGAGGGTGTAGGCCCCCTGAACAGAACCTTGTAGTGGGGCGTCCTCTCTGCTGTGGTGTCCTACGTGCACACAGACCGGCTGCTTTCAGGACTGCAGGAGCAAAGGCTTCCTGAAGAAGAAGGCTGCTCACCTCAGAGTTTGAATGCTTCCTGTCGATCCACTCCGGAGGAGCTCGCAGTTCAGCGTCCCAGCTCACCACCACCCCGATCATGTGACCTTTCCGCTCCATCACCACCTCCCCGACCCGCAGAAAGACGTATGGAGGACGAGGGCTGCGCACAGACTTGGAGGCTGAAGGGACAGATGGACAGACTCTTCTTTATTTATCTTGAATATTTAGAGTTTTCAAACTGACGGCTGTGATGAGTCGTCTGATTAAAGAGAGGCTCGTATTTCATCCCGTATGACCAGAAATCTGACCTTTGCCCTTTCTGTGAACTGATAAAAAGGTAGGAACAACAAACTGGAACAAAAACACGATAAATCTGTCATCAAAACCAGTCTGGAGCTAAAACTGAATGTTGCTGCGGAGTCATTGACTACAGATATGACCACCTCTCATTTCTCAACATTAGAAGACCATAAAACTGTTTTTCTTGCTGTTAAAGAAAGCTAATATTTGAAAATACACAAAGGTCCAATCCCTCTAATCCACACCTCCAGAATGCAGGTGGCTTGTTCCACTCAGTCCAACATCTTAGTGTTCGAAGTTAAGGACATAGACGAAAAATAAAATACTCAAAATCCTGATAAACTGAGATTTTGTAGTTTGTATAAATATAAAAACACTCAGTTTTGGTTGTTTTCCTTCAGTACACAGATGTAAATGCAAATGTAACCACGATCATTTGTTTATGAACCCTAAAGCGTTGCATGATGTTTTTGCAACACCTCAGCAGAAATGTGCTTCTCGGGGCGAGCGAAGCTGCCAAGATGAATCTTGGGAAAGTGGAAGCACCTGCCTAATGTTTGGAGCTGTTGCAGCTCATGTTTTTATGATCAGCTGATGGTGTGTAGAACACTGGTGACAGAAACTCGTACAGCGGTTTACAGATTAATAAGTGAATATCATTAGGGTCCTAATATCATTTCATTTGGATGGTGTTCTCCTCATGGGGGAATGACAGGAATTCATTGAGAACTACAGAGTTATGGCAATGCTTTTCTGTTTCCCTGCAGAAAATGTAGAAAAGCAAGATAGTAGAAAGAGTTTATATATATATATATATATATATATATATATATATATATATATATATATATATATATATATAATTATAGGATTGGTGAAAGAGGTGATTTTAGTCTCCAGGCCAGGCCCACCCCCTCACTAACCTCCAAAGAATCCTTTGTCGTTGTCAAAAATCATGGTCCCTACAGGAGGTGTTTGTGCTGCTGGCTCTTTTGGTTCCAGACCAACCAGAGTTCTGCAGAGAAAGTGGTCTGGGGTCAAAGGTCACTAAAACATGTTTATTTTTGTAACTGGATCCTCCGAATCCACTCACTTTACTTTGGAGAGCTGCTGGTTAGTCCAGTCTATCCATGCGGAGGATTGGTTGAGGAAGGATGTTCTCCACTCCTTCCATGTGCGAAGCAGCCTAGAACACAGAACGTTAATCCCAGAGCAAATGCACACACCCTAGATCTGAGCGGCTCCTACCGGGTGGTGGCGTGGTAGCGCTGCGCCGCCGTGGGGCCGCTCCACCGGGAGATCAGGTACTGCGCGGGCACGGCGGAGAACAGGAGCGCAATCTGGAGCGCGGCGGCGGTGCTGATCTGAGGCATGTTGCGCGCGCAGTTGGTGGTACCTGTGGACAGGCGCATGCAGCAGAGGCCAGGGTACCCCATAACTAATATTAATAATACGTAATAATAACAATTAAGTTACAGTGTCCTATAAGTTAGGTGGTCCAACCAAGTGTTAAGCGCAAAAGTAACAAAAATATGGTGTTACAAGTCAGGCCATCAGATAATCAAAGTTTTTAATCTCACCTCTTGGTGAAATTCAGTTTCCCCTTCAGTTATCGGTCACACATTGCGTTTGGGAGTGTGTGAGCCGAGTTTCGCTTCTGTTTTATTTACATAAACGCTCCACATGTCGCGGCCACCTGTCTATTTACATTTCTCGGTAAAATCTTGCCAGAAGAACTCGCGTGTCCAATCACAGCAGCCCACGGAGGAGCGGGCGGGCCTTTAGCGACGCGCCACGTCAGGAGGAGCTGGTGAGGTCCGGCTGTGGTTCCGCCTACCCACCACCAGGGGGCAGAGCCGCTTGTTCTGCCGCTTCAGCTCCCCCAGTCACAGCCGGACACATTCATCACAGAATGTGTTCAAAACCAAGTTCTGAGATGTTATTTTCCTTTTTTTATGAGTTCCAACCAATCCAAGGAGTTTTCACCCTTTACAGATGTCTTGTTTATGCTTTTGTTTCAGAACAGCAAGAAATAAAAACAATTTCAGACAAAGATGCCCCTAGTAAAATAAAAATGCACTTTGCAAATTGTGATTTTATTAATTCAGATTGAAAAATCTGTCCAGACCAAACTGGCTGTATGTGGGAAAAGTTAATATTGCCCCTCAGTTAAACAAAGTTGTTCATCTTCTTTGATCAGAACTGATTGCTGCCCAAACTGTAGAATTAAGAAACCACTTCAGCAGAAACTAAGCTAAAAGATCCCAAAAAGCAGCACGTCTCGTTCTAAAGCTATTCCACAACAAAAGAACCCAAAACAACATCTGAAGCACTTCAGGCTGTTGGGTCCGGTAAAGGTCAGAGGTCATGGTGGTGGTAGCGGGATAGTCTGGGGTTGCTTTGACCTTCAGGACCACTTGCTGTAACTGATGGATTCAAGCATTCTGCTCTCTTGCAGAGAAACCTCAAGGACAATGTCTGACCTTTGACCTCAAACAGGCTGTCGCTTCTGGAAAACCCTCCAATATGATGGCTCAAGCAACGGCGTATGTCTAGAGCGAGTCAAAACTTCACAGCAACACGTCGGACTCTGCCGGATGTTACAGATGCACGACTGCATTGTTTCTTTCGAAGCTCTGTAGGCAGAATTAAAATATACACCAAACAAAAACTCAGATCAAAGGTTAAAACAATAAAAAAAATACCCGCAAGTATAAATATGGAAACACAACTGTTTATTTGCTTAAAATATTGGTATCAACAAACAGGACAGCAGTACTCCCCTACACATACATTCTAGCTTTCTGCTTTTTTGCATCAACTCCTTTATATATTTATATACCGTAAATATAAAAGTATTCAAACTAACAAAGAAAACTTAAATCGATCAGGTGACATTAAACAGACATCATTCTCCCCTTTAGTCACATGCCTCCATCAACCATGTCAAAAGGCTTCCTGGTGGCTCACATGGAGCCACTTCATACACACACGCACACACACACACACACACAGCGACATTTAACCTCTGACCAAACACTGACGCTCAGGTCACCAGCAGCACAGCTCTGCCACACATTCAGAGGTTCATGAAACCCAAATGATCACATCTGATGTTCATCCTGCATGGAGCTGGAACAGATCAGCATCACTTCCTGTGGAACAAACAAACACTCCACATCACATCGGATTATTCTAGACTAAGTGGCGAGAAGATGAGGAGATTGGCTGCAGGATGTTTCCACTGGGGGACATAAACGATAGTCTGTCCATAATTCATTAGGATAATCTAGCATCTTTGCAGAAGCTGCTGGTTGCTGTCAAGCCCTGTAACCTACACACATATGCTGTATTAATGTCTCATTTAAACGATAATCCAGATTGTCGTTTGGAGCGCTGATCCTGATTTCCTGACCTGCTGGTTCAGACTTTGTCCAAATGAAATAGGTTTAAAATTTCAGATTAACTTGAAAATTAGGATTATGGAAGGCGAGTTACTGCTGCCGAGTTAAGCTCAGCAATGGTGCATTTAGACAAGATATATTTTAGCATTTTCAAATGCGATAGTTCTGTGGAAGGTCTACGAGCAATTATACATTTATCAATGTAGATTTTAGTTGTTTGAACAGCCTCAGTTAGGAGAAACGGCGTTTAGCTATGACCAGACAGCAGAGCTAGCATCAATTCACCATGGGTACAGTTACAAAGTGTCTTACAATTCTAAATGTTAAATCTTTATAGTGATACATTTCACATTATGTAGTTATTTACATTATTCTGTGGTTGTTTGCAATGAAGCTAACAGCCAAGCTAGCTACTGTAACTCAAATCCACATATTTTCTGCCAGAGCAGCCATGACATGTGGAATTTGCCTAGATTGTAAACTCGTAACATTTTTAGAATCGTTTTAAGACGCATAACCATTGTTCCTGTTATGACTTGCTTTAGCTTGCCTGTTCAATCAGAACTAATCTCCATTTCTCACATCTTAAGGTTGTTCAAAAAGCTAGTAGTTCTGTTAACTTTTTCATACTTTTAATACACCTCCACCTCAGAAGATCCTAAATGTTTCTTTAAGTCAGTCTTGCTGCATTTTAGCCATTTATTGTTGGGGTACATCTGAAGTTTTAAAGAAAGCTCGGGGCTAAATTCGGTCCACAAAATAAATATTCAGCGATATAAACCTTTAATAACAACACATTCTTTTACATCTTGTCCCTCTGAGAGGAAAGAGTCAGTGTTTTGGCTATTCCACTTTGGGGTTAAACATCTACATGTTCACATGATATTGTAGAACTCCTCAAATGTGTGCGACAGAGCACAGACCCTCAGTCCTTCACCACAGAACTGTCCCCCTACAGAACCGTCACCCCAAAACTCCGCCTGTGTGGCAGGGACACAGACAGAAAACTGTTTAACTGAACACCCACTATGGAAATAATAAAACTTTTTCCTTTTTTTTTTTTTTTAGAAAAAAAAAAAAGACATTCAAAAAGCCACATTTTCTAAAATTTCAGTGCCCAAAGACAGAATTTGGCGTTACAAAACAGAAGATAGTAAACCGATACGTTTGTAATATAGGAGCTGAGACGAACCGGGTGTATTCATGATGCTACCATCCAGTTCTCCACTCTGAACCCAACACATTTAGGCGTGTCCAAAAAGAGTGCTGCCATCTTTGTAAACTCGCGGTACCTGTCAGATTATTTGTTTCCGACTCTGTTCTGGAGTCTGCAGTCCAGTTCTCCAAACGGATAGAACAGAACCAGGAAGTCTGGGAAAAAGGGCCCCAAAAGGGAGAAACAGAGGATTCAACATGCCAGAGTAGCCAAGGCACACAACCAGAGAGGTGGAAAAAAGACTCGTCCAGTCCGGTTTGATCCCACTCCTTCCTGTTTGAGTAAGAAAGTGCTAGAACATGCGAGACAGGTAGAGGTGTGTGTGTGTGTGTGTGTGTGAATAAAAACGTCTCATTATTTTAAAAGCTTATTTGAAAAAAAAAATTACAAACAGCCTAAGACTACATTGATAATCGGTCTGTGGCAAGTGCATCGCAAAGCTAGTCACCAGAAGCTCCGCCCCCTCCTTACCTTATCTAAGACGATATAACATGGATCACAGGTGTGTGTTTACGGCAAGGATAAATTCTTCTCAGAGTCTAAATACATCTCTGTCAAAGGTTTCACAATGATCCAAGTGTATGCTCACTTTTGTTAGAAACACACACACACACACACACACTCATTTACACATACACAAACAGGCACACACACACACTCATTTACACATACACAAACAGGCACACACACACACACACTCATTTACACATACACAAACAGGCACATGTACTGTTTTAGGGTAGTGGCCACACACACACAATAGACATCAAGGCACAAGGTATTGCTAATGCTAAGGATGCACTGAAACATGATATAAAAAGATAAAAATGGCTCCATTCACTCATGCATCCTTTTTCTCGTCCTCACAGTAAAACCAATTTGAAGAAAAATCATGAATTGTTCTAATTAACATGCAAAAAGAAAATTCATAGTCCACAAAATCTGCCGTACCAATATCCGGTATGCCTTTTGGTATTTTAGCGCAGACACACACACCCGGGTCAGGTGTAAGACGTCCAAAACAAAAAGCCAATCACGACTTCTGGGTTGTATAAAAAGCAGGAAGTAAAAGATCAAATCCATCCTGGACGTAAAATCCCCTCAGAGGAGTCATTTGGGAACGCCTCGGAAAAGTTTGACCCAGTCTGACGGTCATGCAGGAGGACACAGCGTCACCGTGAGATCCAACATGGATCAATAATGTAGGAGGAACACCGGAGGAAGGAAGGGTCAGAGACGAGGAGGAAGTGAGGTCAGAGGCTTTCACTCACTCACTCACTCACTCACTCACTCACTCACTCACTCACTCACTCACTCAATCACTCACTCACTCAATCACTCACTCACTCAATCACTCACTCACTCACTCACTCACTCACTCACTCACTCACTCACTCACTCTCACTCACAACTATGTTTCTGCTCCCTCTGAGTTCTCCAGCATCCACTCCTCACCAGCCTATCAGGTTGGCTTTGGCTTTCTCTGTCAGTTTGCGGACACGCCCCTTTGAGGAGGTGCCAAAAGTTATCGATGAGTCCTCGAACAGCAACTGCCTCTGTTCCTCCTCCGAGTCCTCCTCCATGTACCAGGCTGACCGGCGTCCTTGGTTACGCGTGCGCATGGAAACCACCGCCGCCTCCCCTGCTGCCTCCGCAGCTTCCTCCCTCAGAGATTCCTTCCGACTTGGCCGCTGAGGGGTGGTCTGAACAGGAGGTGTGACCTCCTCATTGGTTCTCCTGCTGCTCCTCCTTAGTGGTGAGGGTTCGGGGGATTCAGCAGGAGGAGCAGGTTCCTCAATCCTTGTGGCTCGGGGACGGCCTCGTCTTCTAGGCATCAATGAAGTAACGGAATCCGACGGCGTTGACGTTTCCTGAGCCGAGGAAGCGCCGCCTTCGTCTCCCGTGGAGTGGTCATGCTCGTCATCGGGGGTTGAACTCCTCTGTCTCATCTCCTCCAGCTCCTGCTTGCTCTTCCGGCCTCTCTTTTTACCCGGTGGCCGACCCCGAGGTCTGGAAGGGCTGGAGGGAGTTTCTGGAGGACTCACTGGTGAGTCCATCCTGAACTTCCTCCCCCTCCTCCCCACAGGTGTCACATGGCTACTGTGTCCGTTCAGGTGGACCGTGCTCTGAGACGGAGGGCTGACTGGAGAGCCTGGGAGGGAAAACGTTTCAGAAAAAGGGACAAAAACATTCATAAAATAAGTCTCGCTTCATTCCTGTCAGACTCTTACGGTGCGTCGTCGTCACTCACCAGGTGAGTGCTTCACAGGTGTCCTGAGTTTCCTACGAGTGCTTCCGCTGTTGCCATCTGCTGGCTGCGTGGGTGGCACCTTCTCAGGAACTGGCGGAGTTGAAGCTCGAACAGAACTGTGGGCTCGTAATGTGCGAGATGATTCTGAGGATAAAGCGATACACCTTTAAAACTCAAGTTACAGTTAGCTAATGTTAGCAAGCCTAAAATGCTAACTAAATCAGGTAGAGTTTAAGCAATAACTGTGTGTTCTGTTGTTGTACGATTTATTTGTTGTCCTCATCCATCTCTGATCGGGTTCATTAGTTACAGGCGTACATCCAGAGATTACTGTTTGACGGTTTCATTAAAGGTGGGGTATGTTATGTTTTCTGGACCATTTTGTTGCCACATTGGCTGAAATGTTCTTCACGTACTGACGGTACCCAATAAACTAAATAATTTGTCCAAAAATAAATCAAAATTAATCAAAAAGTACACTCCTGGAAAAAACCCCATCTAGTTATGGCCAACACCCCATTGTTAATGACTGGATAATGGTCCATCTATCAAACTGTACTCTGCCATCTCTCACCCATCTATGTTCTCATCTCAGAGCAGCTGAACAGGAAGTGAAGCCAGAGCCAGGCTGCTGAGTGTTTTGGACTGAATGTTTGGTCTCCTTTCAGTCGATTCACTCGGTACAACACATACAGTGTGGGATATCACGCCCTTGCGTGGTCTGACTGAAGACACTTTTAATCACGTCTTTAGGCCACATTACATGTGACATTGAGGGCAGGGTCAACCCGCTTATAAATATGGCTACTCATCACTCATGCTTCAGTTAATAGGCTTTTCACCTCGATGGAACGCTTAACCTGTGCTAGCCAGCTACCGCTAGTTAGCACTCTTCTTCTCTTGTGTTTGGATAATGCTGCTAGCTTAACTGTTTGTGCCGAATTAGACTGCTGCCTGCTGGTATGTGTCGCTACACACTACAGCTTAGGCGCACAATGCTGGAACACGGGGTCAAGTTCTTGTTGAAGGTCCTGGGGAGGCTGCCGTCTCTAAACAGGATCCTATGCTCTCAGAGTTGAGAGACCTGGCTTCGTTTGAGTCTGACAAGGACAGCTTCTCAGTCACAGTCCCAGCTTCTAGCTTGGCAGATCTCATGGACTTCATGGATGGGCTAACAGGGACTTAGCAATCCCTAGCCCCTTCACAATGGAGTCCCGCAGAGGATGAGGACGACAACGTTTTGGACATCCACACGGATGACTGGAGTAATGTCTGGAGATGACGATTTGTTAGCGGCTCAGTGTACGGCTTTGACCGCCACTGCCGCTTCTCCGGTAACCCAGGACGACCTCTCCATTATTTATTTTTTCTACCGTGCTGCCGAAAATTTGGATGTGGAGTGGTCCTCTCCTCCTCCGGCTCAGAAAGCCTCCAGACTTGCAAGGTTCTTTCTCCCATCAGAGCCAGCTGCGGTTAAGAACCGGCTGCCCATGATCCCGAATTTTGTGACTGAGCTAACGTCCTCCTGGTACAAGCTGCTGTCCACATGCACTACTGTGTCTGGTTTCGCCCATTATGTGGACTTCAAGGGTGCGGAAAAAGCTGGGCTGGTTGGTCTTCCCTCAATGAAAGCATCTCTAGCAGCATACCTGGCAACGTCACAACCTGGGTGCGAATGGCTCCATGGCCCTGCCTTCTAAGCAATGCAGGTTCTCAGTATCTTTTTGGGCCGTCCTTGGACACGATACAGACCAAGTTTGAGCTCCAGAAGAAGCAAACTGAGGTGCTCCGATGGCCCAAAAGTAGGGTTGTCACGGTAACCGGTATAGCGGTAAACCCCGGTAAAAAAGTTGACAATAAAAATAACCGTCCAGTTTTTAAAAAACTATATTATCTCGGTGGGTTTACCGTGGCCGCGGTTTCGGCGCGATGACCCTTACCAGCCACCGTCGCTTCAGCTGAAGTTCCCGCTGCGCGCACACGCACTTTTTAATTTGCAACGGCACCAAAACTTTGAAGCTGAAATAATGGCCGAAGGAGGCGACGGCAGCGCCCAGGACATCCATCAGCCCTCAAAGAAGACTAAATCGGAAGTATGGGCATATTTGGGATTTCTGAAAAATGCTGAGGGACAGTTAATAGAAGACGGCTATCCCGTTTGCAGAACGTGCAGGAAACAAGTGTCTGCAGAAGGCAGCAACACTTCAAATCTCATGGCACATCTGCGTGACGATCACCCACGTCTCTACAGCCAGTGCAAGGTAAGTTAACATTAGCATTTTAGCTTAAATGCATGACGTGAGGACTTTTGGTTGAGGGAGAATGCAACGAGTCACTATATACTGCAGCCGCAGCGTCCTCTGCCAGCATTTAAACCGTGTCACGGACACCCTGTTGCTGGATGAAGCATCTTATTTGTTGATGATGAAGAGAAATATACAATTAGTTCCTTGTCATTGATTTGTTTACTTATTCAATGCCATTTATACTTGAACATTTGGATTTGATTACATAGTGTAGTAGTTATTTTAGTAATTTGTTTAAAGTGGATATTTATTTTAAATACATATTTTTTAAGGTTGACTTGTACAGTGCTCAAGTCAAGTGTGGACTGGAGTTTTAGATTTTCATTTTGATAATGAAGAAAACAAGTATATGAGAAAACAAGTGGTGTTTCTTTGATTTGTTTACATATTGTTTATGTTTCGAATGTTTGGATTTGTATAATTTAAACCTGCACTGACTACTGTAACAAGTTCCAGAAAAATAAGCTATTTGTTCCTTTACTTGTGAAAAGTTGCACTTTTGCTAAGACTTTGTGTTATTTTAGGTTTAATAAACACTGTTAAACCTTTTCAGAACTATTTCAGTTTGTGTAGAACAGGACTATCAATGCTTTCTGAACATATGCAACACCGTTTAAAAAATACCGCGATAATACCGAAAACCGTGATAATTTTGGTCACAATAACCGTGAGGTTAAATTTTCATACCGTGACAACCCTACCCAAAAGTGATTGACAAGATTTTTTCAACGATGAGAACGAGAGAGGGGGCTCCCGGTTGCCCCTCTGAGCCAGTTGGGCATATCATGGACTCCTGGAAACAGTGGAACCTGATCTGCCTCTCCCAACTGTCTGTAGAGGATTCTGAAGACGTCTGGATATTCGTGGTGTTGGTGTCAGGTTTCTTGCTGTTTGGCCTGAGTGGGTATCTGGCTTACTGGAAAATTAAAGAGCTGTCGAGGAATATTGGCTCAATCCCCGAGCTCAGGGATGGATTACACCGTGCTGTGAACGCACAAACTCGTATAATTGTCGAGATGAGTCGTAAGCTTGGAACTTTGGCTGAGATTCAGGCTCTGGCACAGAAGGTTGATTCGATCAAGGAGCGAGTTGACGTACCAGCACGGATTGGGATTGATTAACTACGCCATTATTGGATCTAGAGGGGTTGGAGACCAACAGAACTTTAAGACAGAGAGGAAATTATCTCTGTCTGGCCACCAAAACAAGTTCTTATCTGAATCTGGTGCCCTTGAGCCTGTGAGGCTGAAGGGATAACTCCCCCTCAGAAGAAATGTAGAATGCTGCCGTTGCCATGGCAACTCTGTCTCCCTATCCCAGCCTGGGAGGGACTGCGATCGGTGAAGGCCGTTGAATCATTCCAGGAGTCACTGTGCTCTCTAAACCCAACGACCTCCCTCCCTGTCCAAACGGAGGTGATGGGCGCTGCTTATCGTGGCTGCATGCACTGATGTGTGGAGAGTCCTCTACCCTACCTACCCACCTAGTGGACACTTAATGTTGTATAATGTCTGAAGTATGTTGCATTTTTGTCTGAGGTGTTTTTTGCAGAGCAAAGCTGCCCTCCCTGTGGAGGATAACTCTGAAGTGCCTTTTGTTCCTCCACCTGACTCAATCCTCATGTAAACCCTCTGATCTCTATTAAGGTAGCACAACTCGGGTTACAAATGACCACAGTCACCAATTCTTGTCATGCGTCTATGCCTACGTATGTCTGATCTCAGAATTGTGTGTACTGAAACTCTAATTTCCCTCTGGGATTAATAAAGTATCTTTAAATTTGAAAACACCTGATCGGAGCATCCTTACTAAATTATGCTTTCAACTCTCCAAATACTTATTTAAACAAGAACATTTTGCATTTTGGAGCTTCTCTATGCAATAAAGAGCTCAATAATCATCTATTAATAGACAAAATTATAATCATCATTGAACTATTTTAATTAAGTAGTATTAGTTAATCTTACCTCCGGTGTTCAGTGTGTTGTTGGTAGCGTTGTTGGACGAGGGGGAGGAGGGTCTAAAGTGGCGTGCGGCACTGCGAGTACGTCCTGGAGTCGAGCTTTCCGCTTTACCGTTGACCAGCTGAGGTGGCTGTTTCAAAGGGATGCTCTGCCTCAGAGAAGGAGGCCGAGAAGGAGGTGGTGAAGGCTCCTTTTTGGCCATCACCCTGGATGAGACGCGTCTTTTCCTCTCTGGGCTACGAGCAGAGTAGTCATGGTCATACTGGTTTTTAGTTTTATGAGCTACAAAATCCACAAATAAAAAGTCACTACTCCTACCTGGAGGCGTTGCTGCTGGTGGGTGATTCGCTCCTCCTCCTCTTTACAGTGTTTCGCGTTGGTCTGTCTGCAGTGTGCCGTTTCAGCCTATCCATCCCTCGCCTGGTCAGTTTGTCCGTCATGCCATGGATGGCTTTATAATCTGACAGGATGGGGCTGATGTGCTCCTCAAACAGCGCAGAAAGCCTCAGACTCATGCTGTAAATCTGGAGAGGCATAAGCTATCAGGAAACAGTGACGATAGTACAGTGTTTCCCCTAGAAAAATTTCCAGCCGTGGTGCGCGGGGTGTAACTGTTTCGGTGGCGTGCGTTGGCCGTGGGGGGTTGTGCACGCTCGGGACCGCTCTGCTGCCGTGTTCCATCTCAGAGCAGGGGGTGGAGGAGGCGGAGAATGTGTGCGCACAGGGGTGTAGCAAGCTTTTGTACATTGTGGGTGATTTCTCTGATATATATGGGTGAGAAGAAGGGTCGTCACGGTGACCAAAATTATCGCGGTATTTTTTTTAAACGTGTTACATTTTCAAAATAAACCCTGTATACCAGGAAAATATTGTCCTCAGTTTGTGTCTAAATTTTGCCTAAAATCTGTTATTTTGTAATTATGTTGTTTATTTGTTTACATTTTTCTCCTTTAGTCTTTAAAATACCAATATTTGCGCATAACTTCTTATTTTGTCTGTTTAATGTAATCATTTTAAAAATATTAGATCAGATGATACTCAGTACTCAAGTAGCCTTCTAATCAGGTACTTTTTTACCCTTACTTGAGTAATAAACCCTATATCAGGAAAATATCGCCCTCGGTTTGTGTCCTTCCAGTGAGCTTTGCAGATGTGGGAAAATGTCATCAGGCAGTAATCATTGTTAAATTCATAATTATTCTCGGAGAGAGACCAACTCTTATCTGCCCCTGGGAGCCCCGTAATGCATAGCGTCATTTCAACATGGCGGTGTCCGTGACACGGTTTATATGCAGGTAGCGGCGCTGCGGCTGCTTTATATAGCGACTCGTTGCATTCTCCCTCAACCCAAATCCTCGGATCACGAATTTTAGCTAAAACGCTAACGTTAGCTTGCCTTGCGTCGACTGTAGAGTTGTGGGTGATGGTCACGCAGATGTGTCATGAGATTTGAAGCGTTGCTGCCTTTCACAGACACTTTTTCTGCACGTGCTGCAAACAGGATAGCCGTCTTCTATCAGCTGTCCCTCGGCATTCTTCAAACATCCAAAGCATGCCCGTACTTCCCACTTTGTCTTCTTTGAGGGATAATAAATGTCCTGAGCGCTGCCGTCTCCTCCTGTGGCCATTATTTCAGCTTTAGCTTCAAGAAAGTTTTGGTTGTAAACAACAAAGTGCGCATGTGCCACCGGCAACTTCAGCAGATGATACGGTGGCTGGTAAGGGTCACCGCGCCTACACCGCAGCCACGGTAAACCCACCGAGATGATATATTTTTTTAAAAACAAGATGGTTATTATTATTGTCAACTGTTTTACCGGGGTTTACCGCTACACCAGTTACCGTGACAACCCTAGTGAGAAGTGTTACATTCGCGAACCATTTAGCCATCAAGAAAGCAAGGAAGGGGTAACAGCACGCAGAACACTTTGGTGCCCTGCGTCGGCCGTTAGAGCGGGGGTTGATTTCATCGCCATGGCGCTAGAATCTCAGGCGTGGTGCAGTACCACGCCTGAGATTATGTAGGGGGAACACTGTAGTACAAACCTTAAGGGAGAAGGTGGATTCTTACCCGTGACTTTTTGCTGGGCGTGTACGCTTTGGAATTACTAAAAATGAGGCGGACATCTTTGCAGAGCTGAATGGGAGACTGGTACTTTCCTTCAGTCAGCTTCTTCAGAACCGTACCAAAGTCCATCGGAGACTCAACTATCTGCAGGTAGTCCTTAGAGGAGCAGAGAGAAATGAAAAACAAGGTGTGTCAAGAGCTCTATAGGACTGGATTAAAACCCTGAAGCAGAAACTTCCCGCTGTAATCTAAAGTTCAGTAGTACCGGGTACTCCTGTATGTCCACGGGTTCTCTGAAGGGCTCAGAGTCTTCACACTGAAAGATGAGATCCAGCAGCTCCTTACAGCGCCCTTTCCATGCGTGAGGGTCATACGAATGAGGGCGGTTTCTTAACTGGCGCTGAATGGGCGGACGGCCCTACAATATAATAATACAAAGTAAGTGAGTGGTCTCTGTGTTTGGAACCATGTCAAGGTGTTGGTAAGGAGTTTACCTTGTGGTTTTGTGTTGATGTTCCAGGAGTGTTAGTATATTCAGCCTCCTCCTCATCATCCTATAATAAAAATAAATAAAAAAAACAACCAGAAATTCTGAACTCCGCAGCAAACATGTAAATTATAGCCTGACGTTTGTAAAACTGACTGAACTGTAGCCATCTTTGCGTTTGCTGGGTTGGCCATCTTTATATCATGACTCCAAAAGTTAATCAGTTGTATTAGATTTGTCGGCTGCACCCTGATCTCGAATGTTGACTTACTTTCTGTTGTGCTATAGCTGCCATGTCGTAATACAGCACCAACTCTGTGCTGGGACATCCTCACCCAATCAGAAATAAGAGGTAAGCTCAAGGACCAATGAAAATGCTGTGAGCAGCATGTTCTTTAGAATCTGTGCATCATTCATGCTTTCCATTTTCAACTGGAATCCAAAAATCAAAACATGAAAAACGGATGCAAATACAATGAAAAAGGTTTTGTTTTTCATATTTTCAATTTTAGTCTCGGATCAAAAACAAATATTATCAGCCTTCACAAAAGTCATAAAATAATCGTCTCTTTAGATATCTTCCTTCTGTTCATGTGCAGCCATCACTTATGTTTAACAAACCCCAGTCATGGATGAATGAGGTGTGTTCACAAACAATAACTTGTTTAAAGGGAGACAAGGCAGCTTTGGCTTGCTTTTAGCACCCCCTAGTGTCCGTTTGTAGAACTAAAAGCTAAACGTACCTCGCTGTGCATGTGCGTTCATCTTTTTAACACCTTAATCTAACAGCTGAAACGTCTCCCAGCCTTCCATAGAGTCTACAGCAGTGATTCATCACTAACAAATCAGCTGTGTTCATGATCTAAAACATACTGGAAACGTGCTGGAACCAGATTGCAGCACCTGGTAAAGGCTCAATTTTTTAAAGTCCCAACAAAGCGGCTCGCCAGTCTGAAGTTGCAAGTGACCAGAGAGGCTGGGTGGCCTTTCATTAACCCTGTAAAGGGTCATTTTAGCTAGGCTCAAGAATATGATTTAAGAATATTACAAAAAATTATATTCACAACCAGAATCTGCAACAGGGGAAACTATAAAACATTTGCTGAGTCCACTGAGACTCCCATCGATCGGGAAGGAGCAAAACAAGATTATGACTCAAATTATAACAGAAAAAGAGCTGGAGGAAGCAATCAAAGATTAAAAAATAATAAGTCCCCAGGAAGCGACGGCTTTCCTCCAGAATGGTACAAGACCTTTAGAGAAGAATTAAAAGTAATGATGCTGGCATCATTTAATGACACACTGACAAAGGGAAACACCCCCCCCCCCCCACCCACCCCCCACCCCCCTCATGGAGAGAAGTCTTACATGCTCTGCCCCTTTTTGGCCACAAGATGGCCTCGGTGGCTTCTGCCTCGCCTGTCATTAGGCAATCATGGGGCAGCTGTTAAAGGCTGCTCTCCTGCCCACAGTTCTTTGAGAAGGTCCAGGGTAGTATAGGCTCGGAAGAGTTTATACTATTCTCCTGGTGTGCTTCATATTAGACTTGTTTCGACTTTGGTATTTGACTCGCTTTTGGAAATTTGGAATTAGGATTAGACTTTTGGTAACTCGACTTCGGACCGGCTTAAAATTTGACTTTGGATCTGCCTGAGCTTTCCTGCTTCTCAGGACAGCTCTTATTAGTATTTTTCTTCAGATAATCCCCAACCCCTTCTGGGTTGGCGTTTTCCGTTCCCCCCTTTGTAAATATCTCCTTTAGCTTAGTGTATATGTATTACTATTGATGTTGTAAATACCCTTCGGCATACCTTTTTGCAATAAAATCCTCTGTTTTAGTGACACAGCACTTTGTTATCATTTCACCCACACACCAATCTCATCACTCCTAGAGAGCCGGAGACGTAATAACGTGGGGGCTCGTCCGGGATAATTACACTTCTTCCGAAGGAAGAGAAGAATAAAGAACTGTGTGAAAACTACAGGCCGATATCAGTTCTAAATAGTGATTACAAAATCTACACGACAATAATAGCAAAACAAATTAACCAATTTTTATCAGATATTATAAAAGAAGACCAATGTGGTTTCATAAAGGGCCGTCAAACCCAATTTCTACATCTCAGCATATAAAAAAATGGGATTTAATACAAAATCAACTGGAATAATAAAAACACTATACCAAAACCCCAAAGCCAGGATAAAAATAAATGGAAGTCTTACAGATTGGTTTAGTTTAGAGAGGTCAACCAGACAGGGCTGTTGTTTATCACCAATTCTATTCGCATTAGTAGCTCAGAGGCCTAGTGGTAGAGTGTCCGCCCTGAGACTGGGAGATTAGGGTTCGATTCCTGGTCGGGTCATACCAAAGACTTTGAAAAAATGGGACCCAATGCCTCCCTGCTTGACACTCAGCATTAAGGGGTTGGATTGGGGGGTTAAACCACCAAATAGTTCCCGAGCGCGGCTGTGTCTGCAGCTCACCGCTCCCCCAGGGGATGGGTCAAATACGGAGAACAAATTTCGCACACACATCAGTGTGTGTGACAACTAATGGGACTTTAACTTTAACTTATACATTGAACCTCTAGCGCAGGCTATCAGAGAGGATGAGGATATAAAAGGAATCGATATTAAAGGAGTAGGACACAAAATTGGGTTTTTTGCAGATGATGTAAATAATAAGTATAAAAGACCCAGATGCCTGCCTCCCTAAATTGATGGAAAAACTAGAAACGTTTCAATACCTAGCGGGCTATAAACTTAATATGTCGAAAACGCAACTAATGCCTATAAACTATAAACCAAAAATTGTCTCATTACTATATCAAGGGTTGGGAGAGAAGAAGGGAACATCATCTTTATATGTGCGCGATAGGTGGGTAAAGGAAAGTGGAACATGGGTGACTGACGATGAATGGTGGAACATTTGTGAAGTCCAGAAGTCCTCATCTAGTTCAAAGATGTGGAGAATGTTCTGCTGGAAAAATATGATTAAATTCTTTATAACCCCATCGATGCCAAACAAATATTCTAGTATTCAACAAATTTGTTGGAGGAAACGTGGAAAAGAAACAGGTACCATATTTTTAGGACCATAGGGAGCACCTTGTTATAGGGCGCAGCTTCAGTTACGGGTGTCTTTTTGGTATTTAACACATACAAAAGGCGCATCGGGTTATAGGGCGCGGGCACAGTAAAACAAGACGGACCTCCTTGAAAATGTTCGATGTTCATTTCTTGTGCGAGCCTTACTGCTCTCAGACGAATGGTGACGGTAGAGACACTTCTCCCAGCTGTCCTCTGCTCGTTAACCCATTGCTCGAGGCGGTCTTCCAGCTCAGGCCACCTGGCTTTGTGCCCGCGGAAACACAGCTGCGTCTTCTTTACTTGTCGGAGTTCGTTTTCCAACTTCCTCCACTTGCGAACCACGGACTCAATGCTGAATTCTCTTGCCGCTGCTCTATTCCCGTGTTTCTCCGTGTAGCTGATCGCTTGCAGTTTAAACTGTGCGTCATAGGCGTGTCTCTTAGCAGGTGCCATTCTCAGGGTTGGCAGAACAATGTTCAGCATACCTGCCCTTTTGAACTATTCGGGGTCTGTCTTAGCTCACGTCCGCACGTTCTCACCACGCCCCTCGTCTTCTACTACGTTCGCGTCTCACAACAACACAATAGGCGCACCGCGTACATTTTGGAGAAAATTTAAGACTTTTAGGTGCGCCTTATGGTCGTGAAAATACGGTAATCATTATCCTATGTTCTGGGACTGTGCTAAATTAAACAAGTATTGGAAAGATATAGAAAGTACAGCAGGGGGGATGTTAGGCTACAAGATACCTTTGACCTTTGGAAAGTACTATTTATGCAATCTGACAAATGAAGACAGATACCTGGTCAAAATCTTATTAGCAGCTGCAAAGAAGGGGATAACAAGGAAATGGAGGAAGGAAGAACCACCAACGGTGAAGATCTGGGAGGACATTTCGAAGGAGATATACAGCATGGAAAGATTGACTTGCAAACTGAAACTGAAACAGGAGGAACTGGACGAAAAATGGACAACATTCCATACACATGAGGACACCACTAATTAACGGACACAACTGGCCACACTGGAGAGGAAAAAAAGGAGTGAAACCTCACTGACACCCCGGGTTCTGGGAATTGTATGTTGTTGTTATTGTTGTTCTTGAAAACAATAAAAAACGAGTAAAAAAAAAAAAGAATATGAATTAAAAATATGAAAAATTGCAAAGTATCCCTTTAAAACTGAGATTTAAACTAGACGGATGAACAATACTGGTACCAGTAACTTCCTGTTTAATATTTACACTAAATTACCTCGTCTTCTGAGTCTGAGAAGGTTGCCTTCTTCATAGCTTTGTAGAGAGGCATGAGGTCCATCAGGCTTTGGTCCCTGTGGGGGGAATGCAACCGTATCATACTCTCTTCACATTTCCCCTAAAAGTCAACACGTGAAACGGGGAGATTACGATACTCAAGCGTACTTGGTAAACGCCAGCATGAGGTCAGAGACAAACTTGGCGGTGGTGACGATGAACGATCCTGGCTCGTTGAACGTCTGGGCGTTGTGTTCGATGTAACGTACCTCCCACATCAGAGAGGACAGCCGCCTGAAACAGAAATAATCAGGCACGTGTGTTAACTGTCCATCACACACACACACACACACACACACTGTCTAGTGCAGCCACGGGCAAAGTACCTGTAGAAGTGATTCACTAGCCTTTGGCGTATCGTGCTGAGGTCAGTGACGTAGGCCACAACCGTGCAGTAAGTGGGGTAGGCTTGGAGGTCTACTGGGAAAGCAAAAGGCGCCGCCACATCTGAAGGAGGAGGTTCGGTTTCAAATACAAACACAGAAAAAATGATGTCAGTCAAACTAAAGTGAAACCAGGAGGACAAAAACCTAAAAAGGGTGGAAAGGTGCGTTCTGTTTATTCCACCAGCCGCCACTAGAGAGCGCACTCCAACATTTCTACACTTGTTTATTGCAGCAAAGTCAGTTTGATGTGACATCCCATCATTTAATAGGAAAACAAACACGGACCTCAGTGATGTAGTACAAGCTGATTCATGTCTATAAGAGAACTGTGGTTCTGGTTTAAGCATTAAACCAGTATGTTTAAATGGGTTTGATGACATCATACCCAGAGTACAGAGCTGGTCGATGGCTTTGATGATGCGATCGCACTCTTCTGCGCGTGTGTGGCAGCCCCACTCTCCATCCTGGGGAACATACAGCAGCTGCTTCTGCTCCTCCTCCGTCAGCGGGACGCTGGTGCCCAGCTCGTCGGGGAACGTGGCTGAAGCGCGCAGGAACGAAAACACAATGGGAAGGTTGTTTTTAGACAGGTTTGAACGTGAGAGCATGTTAGATACATACCATCATCAGGAATGGGCTCCATGTCCCAAGGACTCATCTTCTCTGTGTCTCCGTTGTCCCAGCTGTGTGGGAAACACATCATCATTACATCTGAAGCAACTCGTCCTTTCTCTAAAGTCAGAAACTGAAAAGGCCACAGAACCCGAACAGCGTCTCCAGAAAGGCTTTAACATTGGTGAGGGTTCTCGTTTCCCTCGTATCACTGCAAGACAAGATTGTCTCTCAGAATGGTAACGCGTCGTTTAGTGAGTCTGGAACCCATTTCAGACTGGCTTGTTTTACTTCATCAGCTGATTTTCCACTGAAGGAGATCTGGGACACTTTGGTCCTCTCAGCCGTCGTGTCTTCTTACGAAATTGTCCCTTTCAGGACTTTGCTAAGACGTCAGCCCATCGCAACGGTCTCACCAGTGAGTGATGGACATTATTAACAGAGATGGGAATTGTGGCGCCAACAAGTCATCTCCATGCCATGATTTTGTTCTGTTCAGCAACTGAACCAGGTTCGTTCACTGTGCCGATTGAAATCATCTGGTTTAGTTGCTGAACTGAAGAAAATCACCTGTTGATGCCACAATTCCCCATCTCAGTTTTAATCTGTCAAAGTGTCGCCGTAATGGGATCCACTCGGGGGGGCTGGGAGAACAGCTGTGCGATGTAAGAAGCAGTGAAGTGTTGGGGGGCTTTCTGCAGTATTTTTCAGTGTTGAAATTTTCAAAACACTGAATTTAAAGTAGTATCGACCGAGTTACAACCAATCAGAACGAGTCAAACAAAAATCCCACCAAGCAACTCTACAGGGACATCTCTGAGTTCCCCAAGGCAGGTACTTGGTTGGTCCAGACAGCAGTCCTTTCGGCCGGCCGGTGAAAAGGAGACATAACCTGAAGGTCTGGAAGTTCCTTTTGCGGAAACGGGCCAAACGAGTCAGGACGTTAACGAAATGTCAAGACATCTTTGGTGAAGTTAGCGCCCAAATCGACGAGTATCACAGTTTGTTTGCAAATACATTAAATTAGCCAGCCGTGAACAAAACCGGCCGTGACTGTGTGATACACACAAATTCAGTATAACTCCAAAAGACACATTTGCATATTTTCCCCCAACTGGGTGTCTTTACTCATCGCAGGGAGAACCGGTTTTAAGCCGGGCGGACACTGCGTGACTTTTTCACTCGTAGCACTCAGCTTCAGCTCAAACTGTACGACTTCCTCGCAGGGCAGATCTCACGAGTCATGTGCTCACACTGTACGACCCAGTTCTCGGATGCGACCTGACTGCTCACACTCTACGTCTGGTAGCAACACGTCGGCCCTAAAAATATGCTAAAAATAGCAGCTTTTACCCAACACGTCAGACTTTTTTGTCTTGTTTTGCCTGTTGTCCTTCGGGAGTGCTGCAGGAGGACACACAGGGGTTTATGGGGGTTGGACGAGGAAAACGAAATAAAGAAAGTAAATCTGTGTTTTGTGATCAGTTTAATTTGACATGAACACGACAAACATGCTTTCTTGACAATCTTTGTGAGTAAAAAAACGTGTAGAAATTAAAACAAACAACGTGTGTTATTAGGGAAATAGCGGTGTTGATGTATGATTGCGCAAGCGCCGTGAGCGGTTCTGGTACTTTTTGGGTCAGTGCGATACCCTCACGAGGAACGAGCAAAATATCAAACACGCCAGAAGACCGTGCAAGCTCACGATTGCTGATCGGCAGCTGGTCACGTGGTGTTAATCGCCTCTCGTAGCCCCCTGTACACTACACGACCGCTCGGCGCAAAACTCGCCCCGATCTCGTGGATTCTCGCACGACTGGAAAATCGGCTCAAAAAAGTGAAAAAGTGGCACAGTGCACGCCCGGCTTTACTGAGGGAGACATTTTTCAATCAGAGTTGAAGGTAACAAATCTCCTTAGATCAAATACTACTGAGACTGGTTACTGTGATTCAGACCGGAGCCGAGCTGTGGTCGTACCAGACGTTGTAGCACTGGAACAAGCTGTCAGGGTACTGGTTCTGGTAGGGCTCTTGGCTCTCAATGGTCCCAAACCACCAGGCATCATCAATCACTGACCGAAACCTGTCACCTGTACACACACACACACACACTATAGCGTTTTACCAGAGAAGAGGTTTAATATTTAGTGCTGCTCATGGTGAAGGGACCAGATCTGACCTATAGCCCACTGCCTCCTACGAGCATTGTCAAACTGCTGCCGCAGCACAAGGAAGTCGATAACATCCGGCATGTCGTGGTATCTGCAAGGAGGCGGTTTCACACACCAGTCACATTTACGGTGTTAGTTCATCAGTAGCTAACGTCTGCTTCTCAGTAGCAGCAGGATTTAGTGTTCCAACTTGAGTATGAATTATTTTTAACCTCACGGTGCAGGCCATCACTTACTTCATAGAGAAGGAGCCCCCTGTTAGCTTCCCCGAGTCGGGGTCCAAAAAAGCCAGTTTCAGGCAGCACAGCGTGGGCAAGCCCACCTCATACTTGATGCCAACGATCTTCATCAACTCTTGCTCCTGAGTGACATGAACATTACACAGAAATCAGAAAAAAACACCAACACCTTTTAGAAGAACTAGAAAACATGCTGCATTTGGCCAAATGAAGTAAAACAGCGTTAAAACTCCAAATCTTTGGTGTTTTCTACAGGTCTCGAGTCCTCTAGATTGTGAATAGAATCCAAGACCCCAGCTAACAGTAATGTGTGTTTTTAGTTTTGTGTCGAGTTGAAGGAAAAAGCCATTTTCCTGCTATGTTCTGACTGCTGAAAGTAAACGGATAAAAGATAAAGACGATGTTAAACCTTTTCCTTCTGATGTAAAACCGGAACCCTAATCTTTATTTTTCCATGTGTACTTTTATGTTCTAGTCTAGAATGATATTTTAACATCGACAGCATCCGTTTGTGATGCAGGAGGAACAGCAGGAAGCCTTTGAGATGTTTGACACCAGTAAAAATAAATATTTGCAGCAATTTCCAGAAACTTTTATCTTAATATTTTCCTCGTGGACCTTTTTTTAACGAGACGTGTCAGCCTCACAGCCAAAGGAAGCAAAGATCAGAAGGAGAGACATTTCAATCGGATCAGAACCATCGTCTCACCCGTAGCTCCATCTTGTGCCAGGGCTGTTTCTTGGGATTGATGCTGAAGATCTTTTTTTGCTTGGCCATTTCCACGTACGCTTCGTGACCCTGGCGGAAGTAGTACAACTGCAGACAGAGACATCCGTGGACGGGCTTGAACTGCAGGTTGTGCCTTTAAAAAACCTCTAGGAGAACAGTTTGTCTCGTGTTCTACGTGTCTGAGGTGTTAAACCACAATGAAACATCTGGTCTGGGAGCAAACTTTTGGAAATATGAAACACACTCGAGATGACGACGCTGTGATGGTGTGTATACCTCGTCTCCCATCTGAGGAATGTAGGGACACCTCCGGGGGATCGTGTCTGTGATCCAGGCAGAGGGAAGCCATTCCTCCAAGGTTAGCCCCTCCTCCTCAAACTCAGCCCTCTGAAACACAAACGCCGCTTCAGAAACGTCCCGATCCTGCAGGAAATACAAATTAATGATGAGACAAACCTTCCTCTTCTCCTTTGGCATTTTCTTCTTTGGCGGTGAACCATCTTTGTCTGCTTTGTCTTTCTTCTTCTCTTTCTTCCCCTCCCTCTTCTTCTCTCCATCCTCCTCAGAGCCGCTGCTCTTCTTCTTGACTTTCACGCTCTTCTTGGGGGGTTCCAGATTGATCCCCGCGTCGGCCGTCCAGTCGGAGTAATCGCTGGAGTAGTCGCTGCGACAGAAAAGAGCAGAAAACACTTATTTTATGGAACGGCTGAAGGAGTCTCCCTAAAACATCAGCAAAGAGAGGAGAAGTGTGTGTTTGGGAAAATGGGGAATACCTGGAACTGCTGTGGTCATCCGGCCAGGGCTCCTTCTCCTCCTCCTCCTTTTCTTCCTCCGATGAGTATCCATTAATCTGCCGTACCTCCGCTTCTCCCTAGAAATAAAAACAAACACAATAAATAAATAAAAAATAATACATTTATAAATCGTACTAAAAAGGACAAATGAAAAAGATGGGGATCTTCCGCCTACCTCTGAGGTGCTTTCGTCATCGTCTGCAGCCTCAGCGCTCTGACGGCTCGTCTCCTCCATGGCGGCACGGGTCTGGTAACCGTGGTTCCCCTGACTCCTCCTCCCCTCGTCGACGGCGCTCTCTGGCGTTGGATGAGCCTTCGTAAGCAGAGAGAGAGAGAGTGGCGAGTGTAACGGCATGTTTACAAGATGCTGCGTCCTGGAACGGGTGGGACTCCTGTACCCTGCTCTCCTTGGGGAGTGAGTGGAGAGTGCGTCTCCTCCTCTCTGACTGATAAATGTTGATCTCCTCCTCTCCTTTAGCCTCGCGCCAGGTCACCTGTCTCCTGAACAGAGCAGAAGGCTCGTGAGTGACATCTTCTCTGGTTTTGGAGGTAAATGTTGAAAGGGGGGGGTTACCTGACAAAGGCGTCCTCCAGCTCAGGGACCAGCACCCTGCGGCTCCAGGCCACCAGGTCTCCCTCTGTGGCCATCTGGCTGCGAGGGGCGTTGCTGTGCATCTGGCGGACTCCTTCGATCTGCCCGCTGCGTCGGAGGCCGACGTTAGGAGGGGAGTGTACTTCTGTGGGCGACCCAACAGATCCTACAGACAGAAATGTCAGTGAAGACAAGGCTCCGTATCCTTGTCACGGATGTAATAATTACTATGAGATGAACTCCATGAGCGCTACCTCTGCTGGACCTGGTGTTTGCTGCAGCAGAAGCGTCACTGGCCCCCAGCCTCTGGTCCTGCTCCTGCTGAAGCCTCTGGATCATGGTGTCCAGCGGACTGGAACCATCCACCGCCTGCTCACTCACCACCTGGTTCAGGCCTGACAGGCAGAGAAAAGTCACACCATCATTAACTCATAGGAAACAGAACTTGACTGTATCCTACTGAGGTTTCCCATCATCTGTTGACCGTTTCTGTCTATGCGTTTATTTTAAACCGTCTTTATTAAGACTGATTTTATTTGGCTTCATTAAAAACCTCTCGTTAGGCTCTCTGAAAGCTTTCTGATCACCACCGATGAGCTGTGATAAGCGAGAAGACAACACTATCACCTCCAAGCTGACCAGAAGAGCTAGAGCAGACGAGGGCGAAGCAGAACTGTGATTTGTGCTTTTAGAACATTACAAAAAATGTTGGAGCTCAGCCAGCGTACCTGAGGAAGTGACGCCCATCTGAGGAATCAGCTGCTCATCCCTGCAGCCTGCCCTCCCTGGCACCAGTCTCTGGTATCTTGGGGGGTGAGGGTTCCCGTCCACGTCCACCAGGAAAGGAGGGGGCATGAGGTGCGGCGCCTGCTGGGTCTGCTCGTCCAGCACGTAGTTGTTGGCGTCCCGGATCAGCGGCCGGTAGTCGGTATGAAAGAACATCTGATCCGCTATCTGAAATGGGTTTAGGGAGTGTTACTACATGAGTGTGTGTGTGTGTTTGTGTGTGTGTGTGTGTGTGTGTGTTGGCTTACCCTATCATACTTGCTGCTGGAGCCAAAGCCAAAGATGAGCAGGTGACCATGGGAGTCAGTGGCTGCAAAGTGCTGCCCATCAGGACTGCATTTGCAGTCGAATAACGCGCCGTGTCCTTGACCCTCGATCTGTCCACACGGCGGGGGGCAGATAAATCAGTGTCAGTAGGAGACATTTAGGAGAGCTGCAACAGTTTGAAGACACGGACAACTCAACCAGGAGAAAGATGCACACAAGAATGGACACAAAGAACACTTTGACCAGTAACACTGGTTCAGTCCCAACAAAAGTCCCAGTGAGTCACGAACGACGGTGAGGAAAGCTGAATAATCTCCAATCCTCTAAATTTGTCTCCTGCGCAGAAACTGAAACTTTGGTAGAAAATCAAAAAGATAAATGATTCTGATTGACAGGTGAGCGTCATGCAGCTGTCTACCCCTGAACCATCTCTATCCTGACCTTTGACCCCATGTTGAACAGACAGGAAGAAAAGAATCCGGCTGCAGGCGACATGAAACAAAGTAGGGTTGTCACGGTAACCGGTGCAGCGGTAAACCCCGGTAAAAAAAAGTTGACAATAATAATAATCGTCTTGTTTTTCAAAAACTATATTATCTCGGTGGATTACCGTGGCTGCGGTGTAGGCGCGGTGACCCTTACCATCCACCGTATCATCTGCTGAAGTTGCCGGCGGCACATGCGCACTTAAGTTGTTTACAACCAAAACTTTCTTGAAGCTAAAGCTGAAATAATGGCCACAGGAGGAGACGGCAGCGCTCAGGACATTTATTATCCCTCAAAGAAGACAAAGTGGGAAGTACGGGCATCTTTTGGATATTTGAAGAATGCCGAGGGATAGTTTCTAGAAGACGGCTATCCTGTTTGCAGCACGTGCAGAAAAAGTGTCTGTGAACGGCAGCAACGCTTCAAATCTCATGACACATCTGCGTGACCATCACCCACAACTCTACAGTCGACGCAAGGCAAGCTAACGTTAGCGCTTTAGCTAAAATTCGTGATCCGAGGATTTGGGTTGAGGGAGAATGCAACGAGTCGCTATATAAAGCAGCCGCAGCGCCGCTACCTGCATATAAACCGTGTCGCGGACACCGCCATGTTGAAATGACGCTATGCATTACGGGGCTCCCAGGGACAGATAAGAGTTGGTCTCTCTCCGAGAATAATTATGAATTTAACAATGATTACTGCCTGATGACATTTTCCCACATCTGCAAAGCTCACTGGAAGGACACAAACCGAGGGCGATATTTTCCTGATATAGGGTTTATTACTCAAGTAAGGGTAAAAAAAAGTATCTAAAGGCTACTTGAGTACTGAGTATCATCTGATCTAATATTTTTAAAATGATGACATCAAACAGACAAAAAATAAGAAGTTATGGGCAAATATTGGTATTTTAAAGACTAAAGGAGAAAAATGTAAACAAATAAACAACATAATTACAAAATAACACATTTTAGGCAAAATTTAGACACATTTTCCTGATATACAGGGTTTATTTAGTTGTCTGAAAAGGTAACACCTTTAAAAAATACCGCGAAAATACCAAAAAGCGTGATAATTTTGGTCACAATAACCGTGCGGTTACATTTTCACACCGTGACAACCCTGAAACAAAGTCTGTTATTTAGAGCTGTGAAATCAGCAGGACTCAGAAATCAGTCTTAGCCCTTAGAACTGTAATAATAAGAAACAAATTATGGGGGACACGTATTTTTGCATTCATCTGCAGAAAACTCGGATTATAGAAGTCAAACAACGACAAACTGGTCAAACAGAAAATCTATTCAGAAGATGTTAAATTTTAAATAGTTTATTTTTCTGTTGCATGGACCTAAAGAAACCAGCTCATTGTTTTAGTATTTTAGTGGATGAAGACGTCTGGAAACAATGCAGAGCTTACACATGACAAAGAAAAAGGTTTCAGAAACACTGTTTCTATGTATCTTCAGTTTGTTCCTTTTTGTGCTAAAATGACCGGAACATTAGTAGACCGGAGGCTCGGCGTGAGAACCGGAAGGAAGTCATGATGTCAGAGTCAAAACAACCGTCCTCTAAGAAAAGAAGCACTCATGTTAGAGGTGTTCAGCTAAATCACGTCCTCTCTGAATCCTTTCTGGTCACGCTCTACGTCTCATATGTCTACTTTGTTCTGGTGTGTGTGTGTGTGTGTGTACCTGTCATTATAGGTTTAAGTGGACACACTTTAACTTTAACCTGCACTGTGAGGACATTTAGCTGGTCCACACAATGCTAAGCACCCTAAACCTTGGTTTTAGAGGTATGGTGTGAATTAGCTTTTAGTTTAGATTAGGGTTAGGAATAGAACCCCATTGGTTAGGGTTCGAGTTAGGGTATGGGTTCGACATAGCGGAGTCACTAAAATGAATGTCCACACAAACACATAAATACAAGTGTGTGTGTGTGTGTGTGTCTGAGCTCCAGAACCAACTGAAATCTGGACCAACACCAAACTGTGAAGAAGAACAGATTTTGTAATAAAAATCATGAGGCGCTTCACAAGAACTATAAAAATGAAAAATAATGATAGAAAAGACCATAATTTAAAAAATGAAGATTAAAAAACGAAAAAGTGAGCCTGAAAAATCCAGAACCGACAGAAACAGCAGCCTGAGAGGAAAAAGCCCAACGACCTCTTCCCTCAGTGACTCATGAACTCAAAGTCTTTGATTAACTCCCTTGGTTACCACGGAAACGAGTGCAGGACAACAATGATTAACATGCTAGATGAGTGTGTTCAGTGTCTTCTGGACTGGTGTGTGTGTGTGTCCCGACGGGGCAGAAACAGTAGTGAGAGCAGAGAGGAGGAGCAGAGGTGGGTGAAGGAGAAAGAATGTCCATCAAAAGTGAAGGAATGAGAAGGGAACGTGTGAAACAAACACTAAAAACTCTCAACGCGAAGCACACGTCAGACATAAGATCCGTTACAGGAATCTGGACGGTGTTTCGTTGTGAACAACAAAGCAGAAACAGAAACTATCGTCTCGCGGACACGAGGAGACACTAACCATGTTGAAGTAAGATCGGATCTTGGCCCCCCTAGCCAAATCCCACACAATACAATTCCCATCGTGCCCGGCCGAGAACAGGATCCTTGGATCAAACGGATGTGGTTCCAGGACAAACACCTCATCCTCGTGACCCTGTCAGCAAACAGCAAGAAGACTAAAGCACGGCTGTCCCAGTAGGACAAACTGAGACGACGTGTTTAAGATCTCCAGCGTGGGGACGCACCAACAGGACGTGGACCAAGGTCCCGGTGAGGGAGTTCCACACCTTCAGCGTCAGGTTATTGGCTGCTGTGATCACGGTGCTGTCATGGCGATCCCACGCCACCATGGTAACCTTCAACTTCGTCACCTTGTCCTCCAGCGGAGGGGGGTTGTACTTCCTACAGACAAGCCAGAGACAAGAGCTAATGAAGTGAATAACCGAAAGTTCAGCTAAGTCTGGGATTTATTTCTCTAAAGATCTAATCTGATGCCAGAACCTTCCTAGATACAGATTGATAATAAATATAAAAGCTTGCTGTGGAAAAACATCACTTTCCATCAGAAACTCAGATATTTTGTCTGGTTAACCAAGAAACATGAAGTTCTTCTAAACTTAAACAATGTTTCAGTGATGTTGAATTAAACCTTTTGTGTCGAGTTGCTATCCGGAGATCTGGATTGGGTGGGCAGAATTTCAAATCAATTTCCCTCTGGGATTAAATCAATTTCCCTCTGGGATTAAATCAATTTCCCTCTGGGATTAATAAAGTATTGAATTGAATTGAATTTGCAACTTTTGGTAACAGAATGCGTCGAGGACCGAGGACTGTTGACTTTTGATGGACTCTGAATCTAACTGTGAGCTCATTTATGCTCCAAATACAAACATGTTCAGGCTCAGCTGACAGAATGGAGACGTTCATAGAAAGTTTAGCGCCAGCGGTTCTAACAGAGGCAGAAATATTCTCTGTGAACTTCAACATTCCTTGGATACCACACACACACTTGTCATGCCAGAGCGTTAGACGAATGTCTGAACATCAAAAGATGGGCCAATTCTGATTTGGAGAACCGATAACAATTTCTGATTCTTGTCTGTCTGATCTGCTGATGATCATTTATCTGAAGGAAAGAGAATCAACACATTTTTTAAATCAAAACTTGCACATAAAAGTCTGTTATTGCTAGCGTAGATTAGTGGCCGACAGCGGTGAGTTCATGGACGGGGAACAATGTCCGATTTTTATGTTGCTGCTTGGCAATGGTGCATTCACAAACTAATGAGAGAAAACATTTGATGAGTTTAGATGTTTAATCAGTGATTTATTACGCAAATATCGGTCATTTCTGATCATCACCCAACTGTTGGTGTATCTCTATATCATCAGGTTGACTAAAGGTAATAAGTTTGCAGATATAAATCAAAACTTTGCCTTGCAGCAAGAAGGCTGCAGGTTTAAAACTCGGCCGTGGCCTTTCTGCGACGAGTTGCATGTTCTCCTCATGCATGTATGGGTTTCCTCCGGGTACTCCGGTTTCCCCCACAGATCACAACATGCCCTACAGGTTAACTATCTGCCAAATAAACATAAAGAAAACACATCCTGTTGTTGCTTTTCTAACCACTGAAAAGCAAAATGTGGATGATTTCTTTGAAACTTTGTATAGGATGTGTTGCAAGTGCAGGAGTCTTTTCCTTCACGTTTTACATTAAGAGTAAAAAAACACAGCTGCATCATAGAAAAACTGAGTCTGCTGAGGACAACAAGGTCTGTTTGAACTCCCTTTGCCGACCATCGGCTCACACATACCCGGGTAATTTGGTCTGCATGTCCAGCAGGATGCTCTTCCAGCCCTGAGGCTGCAGCTGCCAGATCCGAGCTGTGCCATCTCTGCTGCCGCTTACAAACCTACATCACAAACAGGTTTTAAAGCACAAAGTAATGCAAATAGCCTTTATATATAATAACACAGCAGCTTTGTGCAGCATACACTAATTTCTGTTCACTTTCTGCACACTTAGTCTGTCTTTCTCAGTGCTTAGATTACAGCAACCCTGGGGAATAACAGCTGAGCATGTTTTTCTGCTAACTCCATCCAGACACATTCAGGGTTCAACACTCAGAGCACACATTGTGTGAGCATGTGTGTGTGTGTGTGTGTGTGTGTGTGTGTGTGAGAGAGAGAGAGAGAGAGAGAGAAAGAGAGACTGTGTATTAGAGCATGTATCAGACATTAACTAAAGGTGGTGTTTCTGCTGACACCATCAGCTCGTGGCACCCAGAGGTTCCATTAAAGCCAGTGCACACACAGTGTTGCACATACTAAAAAAATCCCATAGTCTTACTAATGTAGCTACACACACACACACACACACACACACACACACACACACACACACACACACACACACACAAAAGAAAAAATACCCTATGTCAACTCACCTGTCACTGCAATGGGAAAATTGGATGCTGTCGACTTTGTCCTGTACAGAAACAACGTGACAAATGAACACACGGGCCCGTTTCTGCTGCCCACGTAGCCGTCACAATTATAGTGTCTGTCTCTAAAGACAAGTTCAAGATCAATTCACTCTGTGTTTTAGATAGGGCTGCAACAAACGATTATTTGACCATCGATTAATCTGATGGGGTCTCGACTCGATTAATCAATTAATCAGATTAAACAGGAAAATTTAAAACTGCTGGGAAATTTTTTTTCTCGCCTTCCTTTACATTATTTAACAACAGAACATGATTAGAAAACAGTTTAATAGCATGAAAAACGAAAAAAAAAGCATGCCATCACCTAAATATATCCATAGTTAAACTATGATCAATAAAATTCAATGTATTTCATTCAACATTTAATTTCTCCTGCTAAAAATTCAATGGTGACATATCTATTATGTACGGGTTAGCAATAATCCAGTTTAAATTATGTTTAAAGATAGACACGTGTGAATTACATACTACAGTGGCTTGCCATAATCCTGCAGCGGTGTTGAGCAGAGCAGACTCGAACCTGAATTCAGCGGCTCTGCTCCATAGCGCTGCAGACATCTAATAAACAGAATGATGAGGACTTTTCTTCCACTTGTAGAGTTTAGATATTCTTAGTTTCACAACCATCATGTTTGTTTGGAACCCACTTCATCGTGAACCTGCTACCGGCTAGCATTAGCTAATCTGCCTGTAGTTACACTTTTGATACAAAACTTTGGACCGTTTCTGCCTTTGCATCTTTGCTGGTTTCTCGGTTTTCCTCCACAGCACCTAGATTAGCACGCTGTGCACCAGTAAAAAGCATCTTCCATACACAATAACAAGCAACATTCATTTGTTCTGTAAAGTTCTGGGGGGAAAAGTTACTTGAAAAGATGTCACACGAGTGCTACGTCTAAAAATTGTTTGTCGCACAGTTTTTTTCCAGAGGCATGACCAAGTCACTGCTTTGCAAGTCACAAGTAAGTCACAAGTCTTTCCAGTCAAGTCCAAGTCAAAGACAACTAAGTCGAGTCCAAAGTCAATGTTGTGGAAGTTCAAGTCAAGTCCAAGCCTTTAACTTTGAATTTTCAAGTCATAATAAAGTCATCTGTCCAACTTCAATTTAGTGACGAAACTTTGACAATGAATAAATTCCAGAAATAAAACTTCTTAAAGCTTCATTTATTTGCTCAAACGAGCAGAAAGTGCAAGTGAACTTGATTATAAACAAAGTGCTGCAGAACAAGATCAAACCCACAACCAAGGATGATTTATGATTTTTGTCCATGTCGTGCCACTTTGTGCTAAAATATCAAATATGCTCAAGTCATCAAGTCAACAGATGCAAGTCCGAGTCAAGTCATAAGTCTTTATAGGTTTTTATGAAGTCAAGTCAGAAGTTATTAAAATTTTGACTTGAGTCCAAGTCATGTGACTTGAGTCCACACCTCTGGTTTTGTTCATCGCACGTGCGACTTATATGCACAGCCCTGGCTTACGGTTAATCCAGGCCTAGGGGTGTATTACTCCATAAAAATTAACATAGTTTTCCTCAATTGAGCCGAACACGGAGCTCTCTCTCCCCTTCCTCGTTGATGGCTCAGACATGCTTGCGTTTAGATGCTGCATCATCACTGTCGCACTCCCGTGTCACGCCGTGTCTGATTTACACATGCTGCAGGTGCTCTCAAACTTTTGAAGTTTTTATTTTCTTAGGTCTTTCTGCTTCTGCCATGTTCTAAGTGCGTCATTCCTCATCAAAACACCGGCTTTCTCTTTTGTTCTGATCTGCCTCGGTCTGCTCTGCTGCCGCCTATAGATGAGATGTGTGCCTTGACTGATAAATAAAGGTTGCGAGACACAAAAAAAGTTGCCAATGCATTTCTTCATCGATTTTAATTGATTTTACAGATTCGCTGTTGCAGCCCTAGTTTTAGATTTTATTTTGTTGCTTTTAAGATGCGAGCGTTCAGTTCTGATGGAAGTCACACCTGACTTTAATGGATCTTTTGAAACATGGATGCAAATATATAAGTTGTGACGATGGTTCACGTCGACTCACCGTGTGGGATTCTAGTTCGGAGATTTTCTCTGGTTGACCTGATCCAAAGTAGTAAACCCTGATGATGTGATCAGTGCTTCCCGTGGAGAGGAACATCCCACCTGGACACAAGGAAGACACATCAGATTGATGCAGTAGATGTTTTTCTTGATGTTCAACAAGCTACTTTTTGAAAATACACAATCCAAAGGTCCAACCCCCTTCACCTAAGACTACAGGAATGCACAATGCTTGTTCCCTGAGGTTTAACAAATTCAACCTGCCATTGGCACCTTTAATGCTTTGTGTTAGCTTCAGGTTAGCTTGTAGCTAGTTCGACCGGGTGTCGTCAGTTGATCCCGGCCTTACAGCCCCACCCTCAGCTCCTCCTCTCTTCCCTTTTGTGGAATTGACTGGAATTGACGGAACCTGTGACACGGTCAAAATGGCGGTGGTGGCCACCTCCCATTTTAGCACAAAAACTTGTTATTGGAGCCTATGGAAACCCATTGTCCAGTATATATGTCGATGGTTTCGACGGGGGAAGCCAAAGCACTACTATCTGATAGCAACGGAAGCTTAAGTATCAGCTAACGTTATCTTAAATAGTTTAATTACCTGCTGGAGCAGATTAAGACCATCACTTAGAACGTTGTTGATGTCATCATCACCCAGTCGCCAATCGCATTTAGTAAAGTGGACCCAAACTTTAGAGAGTGTTCTTTCTACCAAGCTGCTTGCTCTGTTTACAGTTGGCCTGCAGCGACAGACAACATAGCACGCTAGCGTATGCGCTGCATCTTGGGAAATCAGGTACAGAAGTCTATAAGGTACCGAAACAGGGCACCGTTTCATATCACCTGAATCGGTCCACGGAATTCGGTCGGTGCCTTAAAAAGTATCAAATACGGTACGTATCCCTAATATGGACTCTCAAGAACCTGGGATACAGTCCTCGACCGACGCCACACCATCAAGCACATGTGGGAGTGTTCATGGACCTAAAAACTCCACTCACCTCTCCCACATAAAGGCACACCTCAATCTCGCAGATGACAGCCCATGAGGAAGGCCTCAGTGAGAAGCCCAAACTGTTGGCAGGTGAAAAGAAATTCCCACACTATACATCAGTATATCTACTGAGGCACAATGAACTTCATCTCCATGATTAAAATTTAAAAAATTTGACAAAATGTTTAATTTATTGGTTGCTATCAGTATGTGAAGAGCATTTCAAGATATTTGGAAAAAAATGCTCCCGAATATCATCATTCTAGGCGCCTCGATTACTGCAATGCCCTTCTAACTGGTCTTCCAGCCTGTACTGTGAGACCTCTTCAAATGGTCCAGAACGCACCAGCGTGTCTGGTCTTCAATCAACCAAAAAGAGCACATGTCACCCCTCTGTTCATTGAGCTCCACTGGCTACCGCTAGCAACACGCATCAAATTCAAATTGCTAACACTAGCATACAAAGTCCGAGATGGTACGGCTCCCATCTACCTGAATCCTCCTGCAAAGGCTTACGTCTCGGCCCGGCCGCTCCGGTCATCACAGGATCGTCGGCTAGCAGTGCCTACACCACGCTCAGGACATTCCAGACTCTTCTCATGCATCGTTCCACAAATGTGGAATGACCTTCCAAGCACTACCAGAACAGCGGCTTCCTTTTCGACTTTCAAGAAACTGCTTAAAACCCTGCTCTTCAGAGAGCATCTTCTACTCTAGCACCCCCCCTGCACCCGTCCCCCCTCTACTGTCCACTCCTTGTTCCCTCCTGTCCATGACTGACGTCAAGTTGTTGTTATTGTTGTTGTTAGCCTCAAGGACAACATGCCGATTATCACTTGTAAAACGCTTTGGACAAAAGCGTCTGCTAAGTACATAAACAAACATCTTTAAAAGTAATCTTTATAAGAGAAAGTACTTGTCTTCAATTAGAGTAAGAACTGAAATAAGCACCGGTATAGTACCTTTCTAAATAAACCATATAGGGACTAGATTGTGCTCCAGTTGACCAGAACATCATACGGTTAAAACCAGTTGTACGTGCACATTCGTTTTCCTTTGGTTTTGGTTATAAATGAGCTGCAGTTAATGGTTGATGTGATCCAAAAAGAAAAAGAGCCGATCAGGCGTAACCAGTTAGCAGTCATGTGGTAGTAATGCTCGTTCGGGTGTGTGTGTGTGTGTGTGGGGGGGGGGGGGGGGGGGGAATCAACAAGATTATGTCTCACTCTGTCTTTCTGCAGTAGCTCAGTAGTCACAGTCTGGTCTGGATCATCTGATCAAAACGATGAAAGGAAAGTAATAGAATACGAGATTTATTTTATCTACATGTATGTGGACTTTTACATGTGAGCCCTGTTGTCCGCTGAGGATAAACAGTAAAGGTGGTTGATTAGGTTAGTGTGAGGGGTTCCCTTTCACGTTTACGTCCTGCTCTGTTTATAGCTAGTTTTAATCTTGTTTTGGTTCAATTCTGTGCCCCCTCCTACATTTGATTCCTCCCAGAGGCTCATGGGAAGGGACTGTCCTGATCTGACTCACCTTTCCAAAACAAACCCTTTTATTGGTGATTATTGAACTTAGAAATAAAGGAGACTTGTGTTTACCTGCACTGAAGGAGGAGCAGATCATTTGGACTCCAGGTCTGGATCGCTCTGTGAATTTACTGGGCCTTTGACTGAACACACACACACACACACAAAACAGAAGCAAAATACATAATAAAATACCATTATGGCCAAATATAAGTGATCAAAAATAAGATAGATTTCACAATTGTATTAATTTCACTTGGTAACGGACAAAAGTAATGACATGCTGGCAGGATCCATGATGCAAAATGTGTGAAAGTGGAGCTTTGTGTGTTTTTCTCACCCGAACTTGAGAGTGTGAGCGTCCCACTGCCAGAAGCAGATGGTGCCGTCGGCGCCGGTGGAGGACAGGTAGCGCTTGGAGCCACTACAGAGGGGAGAAAACTGCAAACATAACCAATTAGAGGTTACAGCTGGAAATGGCGAGCAACTCAATCAAGTATCTAAAACTCTTAGATCAGAATAGGTGAACAGATGAAAGGGTAGCAAAACGTTCAGGTGATTGGTCTAGATAGGGTGCAAAATATGCAGGTGCAAAATATTTAAAAAAAATCATCATTTGGTGAAGTTTGGGAAATTTCTAACCTTGCGCTGCAAGATGAAATCTCACGAGATTTGGAGAATTCCAAATCTCGTGAGATTTCATCTTGTACCGCTCCAGTTTTTTTTTCTTCAACCTTTATTTTACCTGGAAAAATGTTTGAGAACATGTTCTCATTTACAAACATGACCTTGCCAAGAGGTCTTAGAAGGAAGTAGAAACAATAAATAAAACAAAATAATAATAATAATTTAAAAAATACAGATAAGCACATAACAGATCAGACATAATAGGTTATCAACAGGCATTAGAAAATGTTGAATCTGGGTCTGAAAAATAAAAGAACATACACACATGCATGCAGGAGAACCATGCCATCATACAGTTAACTGAATGTGTGTCTATGTAAATAACTGTGATCTGGGTGATCAACAAGAGCAGCAGTCATTTATAATTTGGAGAAGTTTACATCTAAAGGTAGTAATGGGTGTCAAAGTTGCAAGTTTAAGGGTGTTTTGTAAATTGTTCCAGTCATATGTTGCTGCAAAGTGGAAGGATTTGCAGCCAAAGCCTGTAGAGGTGTTGGGGATGATGAGCTTAATATATTTACTAGACCTACTGTGATATTTATTATGGGTGAGGTGAAGAAGCGAGGACAGATAGAGAGGTGTCTTGCCTAAAATTGTCTCGTAGACAAAGAGAAACCAGGGCTGGAGTCTCCGGGTGCGAAGGGAGGGCCAGCCCACCAGTTTATAAAGATCACAGTGGTGAGTGTGGATGGGGGCAGTTCAAACCTTCTGACTTCCAGCCTAAAATGGGCCGGACCAATCGCGTGTCAGTACTGTGCTCTAGGATGGGACTTAGTTTTCACGATAGCCTCAAGCGCCCGGCTAAGCAACACAAACCTGGCCGCGCCGGTTGGCGCTAACAGCAAACAATAGTCACAAAGGTAATTTGGGGTCCATGGCCAAAAATGGTCGCGGTCAGACGTCTTAAATTTGTTAAAACATTTGTAACAGAAAATTTCCTAAAAATCCATTCAGATGTATTTGTACATGTCTACAGTTACAGGTATAATTGTTATTTTGACAATAAGTTACGTGTAGTTTAACATTTAGCATGTTGTGAATCAGTTGTAAGTGTACATCCACGACTAGGTGACTTCATGTGCATGCTAAAGACGTCGCTCCACTGGAATAGCATCTACCTTACAGGTTCCAGGTTCAAATCCAGGCAAGGACATATGAGCTTTCTATTCAGATGGCATCCGGAAATGTTTGTTTATTCCACTAATGGTATTTTGTTACAGTAATGATATATTTAATTTTACAGTAATACGGTAATAAGAAGCCTAAATTTTTGTTGTTAACGTCCAAATGAGATGATGTCACGGCCAGAAAAGACGTCGGTTCTTGGAGCTATGTTTCAACCATGACTGAAAGTCACGGGCCTGACCATCATTTTAACTTTTAAATCTCACACACACACGAGTGACAAAAACAACGCAGCATGGAGAACAAAACTCTGTCTCCAACCACCTCTCAGGCAGCCTGCACTCCCAAGCTCTCCATGTCACCAGAAGACAACCCAGTAAAAGCAGTGTTCTACAAAACGGAAAGCCTGTCGTCTTTATTGTGTTACAGAACCAATTCAGCACATTTTTTGGGGTATTTGAGATTTTCTGGTTTCTATTAATCACGCAACAGAAAAATAATCATTAGATTAATCGTCTAATTAGTTATTAGGATAGTCGAGTATTCGATAAAATAATGGCCCGAATAGTCCTCCATACCTGCAGTGAGGTGATGGAGGCTGCGTGTCCCTCCAGGACAGCCAAAGGGGCGCAGGTTTGCAAGCACCACACCCGGATGGTTTTGTCGCAGGAGCCGGCGGCGATCATTGTGTTCTCATAGCTGACAGCCATGTCGGAAATCTCTGCGGCGTGTCCGCGCAGAGTCGCCAGCAGGCGGCCATCGTCGGTACCCCAGATCTTCACCAGACAGTCGTCAGAGCCCTGGGAAGGACAGAGAGGAACAATATGAAACCAGTTAAACCAACTAAACCTGAGAGCTCCACAGGTTCGGACCAATAACAGAGAATTTAACAGAGGAGGGAACGAGATCGGAAAAAAAATGGACTCATTTACATTTCACAAGACGGTGGGTCCATTAGCACGCTTGCTAAAATGATGATTATTGGTGAGTAAACACTTCAGATGGCTTAAAGGGGTGTTCAATGGGTTTGTCAAATTGGGACTAAATAATATCAAACAGAGGGAAAGGGCTGCTCTAGAATAAAGTTAAACATCTGTAAAGGATGAAAGAGCCAAGGGAAACGAATGTTTGTCATCTTCTACTGAAGGGATGTTTGCCCTTCGTGGAAGAAAATGTATCCTGGTCGGTGAGGACGGTAAACACTTCATCGGTAATAAACCTTCTCAAACATCTGATGCGTTTCTGATTGAATAAAACCGAGCAGAGCTCTGAGGCTGATGCAGATGTCTGAAGACGTCTCACTGGTGGCAGAAACTGCTGACATTTCCCGCTAAAGGCCAAGATCAGACAAGCGGACTTCTTCGGTGGCGTCCGGCACAACAGCAAAAATAAAAACAGTGCTGAAGGAAATTGAATAAAACGATAATGCAGCTTTTAAAACTGCGTGATTCAGCCTGCAGCACGTTCCTACAACATTCCTGGAGATCAAGAGCTCACTGCAGACATGAAAGTCTCCTTTAGGGGACGCAGCTGAGGACGTCTGGCTGCGGTCCATCTCACTGGGGGGTTAAAATGTTTTGGGATCTCTAAATAGTACTCAAAACGCAACAGGAAGACACCCCCCCCCCCCCCCCAACACACACACACAAGTCTGTAAAAGCACAATTTAGGAAAAAAATGAACGATCTTTATGATTCAAACAAAACAACATTATGCTTCTGTTTGATTGACAGAATGCATTATGTGTAGTGGGGCTGCACAATATATCGCAAATATGTCGTTATCCAGATATCAGCATGCGCAATACGCATGTCGCAAAGAACAGATAAATATCGCAACGAATGGTCAGCTCAAATGTTTGCTACACATAACGCATTCTGTCCAACAGAAGCACGACGTTTCTTTAACAAATCAAATAAAGCTCTTTACCCATTTGGTCAATTGGGTGGGTTCTCATAGGTTAGATGCCCGCCCCCGACACTTAATTTTGATGGTTAGCAAACACCTGCGTTAGCTTTGATCTGCTGATTCTGCTTTTCCCGGGATCCACCGATTGCCTTTTCTTGTTCATTTTCTTTTTTCCTTTCGTCACATCTTTTTTATGAATTTTTTTTTGTCTTTGATCATTTTTTGTTCCGGAGTGAAGTTTTTATTTCTCGCAAGTAATATCGTTATCGCAATCTTAATCATTGTTATCGCATATCGCGGGTTTTCCTAATGTCGTGCAGCCCTAATGTGTAGCAAACATTTGAGCCGACCATTCATTGCGATATGCATATTGCGCATGCTGATATCGCGATAACAATACATTTGAGATATATTGTGCAGCCGCTCTTTGAAACATGGATTATGTGATCCCGAGTCCAGCTGGAGTTTCTGTGTTGTGCTATTCTGGATTTAATAAACCATGATCTTACCATAAATACCAAGAATATTAAAACTATTTATTTTAATAAGATCTGATCTGATTCCCATAAAAATAGATGTTTGTGATTTTATGTGGAAGTGTGTTGCTCATATTTTAGACGTCAGCAGACCAGAGTGGCAGCAGAGCCGTTACTTTTACGCCGACTGACCCAAAGCACAAAGTGTTTTAAGACAAATTATGACTCGGAACAAATTATCTCCCTAAATGATTTTTTACAAAGACAAACAGCAGTGATTTTATCTGCTGTCGCCCCACAGACTCGTCCTCATGCGCCACGTTCAAACATCTGATTTCTGAGCTCCGTTACCCAAATAAATCAGGCTTCCAGTGAACCGACTGTTTAAGTCATACGACATGAGCTGCATGCGATGACCAGAGTGAACGTTTCTGCTGCTGCTGCTGCACACAATCCTTCAATCAACACGGAGCTGCAGCAAAGCCCGAGCAGGACTGAAGAGATCCAAAAATAGGCAAATAAATATATAAATAAACCTCGTCTTGTGATGAAAAGGGACAGCAGGAGAATAATGAACAGAGAAAGAGAGCGAAGAGGGAGGTGGAAGTAAAAGAGAAAAGAAGAATTTTAATTCCGGCACTTAGCCAGTCCCTCAGAGGAAACGTTTCCTCACGTTACGACGGGAAACAGCAAGTAGGAGAGAAAGGAGCAGCAACAGGACGATGGAAACAGAGTCCATCTACGCCTGCTCCCATCTCAGCGGAGATCCACTTTTAGTGATTTAAGATGCTGAAATGGTGTCAAACAGCAAACACGTAGGTTTCTAAAAACACACACAAAGAACACCTACAGGCTAAAGTTCAGCTTCCTCCTTCTCTTAAACTAAAACACAATTATTTCCCCAAAATTGTGACTCACTGAGAACCGTAATTAGCTCCCAGCAGGGCTGTAACAGGTGTTTTCACCTTTAGATACCTCGAAATGACCAAAAACAGGCTGCTTCAACAGCACTGGGGTCAAAACATGCGGCTCTTACTGTGAAGATGCGCCGCCCCGTCCGGTCGAAGGTCACACAGTACACAGACGACAGATGTCCCAGGATCCTCTTGTGCATCTTCATGTGTTGGTACACGGCTGTGGGCACCAGCTGCCGCAGGCGGTAGGAGCCGTTCAGTCGGCGGCTGAAACACGTCTCAACTGGACGCAGGAATTATATAAATAAACAATCATACAGCAGGAGGGCTTTATATCCAAGTCGGTTATCCGTTACCGATATTGGGAGGGCTGCCATAAATGATGGGCGGCTCCGGAGGTCGTCCACAGTGCAGCGCGGCCAGCGCCGAACCCTTCCACACCACATGTTTGCAGCCTGGAAGAAGAAGATGAGAATGATGAACGACTTTGTCTGCGAACATGAATTCAACCAGCTCCCGTGTTCATCCACTCACTCTTGCTGGTGCGGAGGAGGTTCTGGCGGCCGGCTCCCAAAAGGCTGGTGAGTCCGGGAACGCTGGCTGGGACATCCCCCTCCAGCAGCGGGCAGACCCTGGAGCACACCTGCAACAGGTGGTCAGGGGAGATGTGTCTGTAGAGCTTCACCTGGACGGAAACACACACACACACACACACACACACAAATAAGTCTGAAATATTCTCAGTTTCTCTCTTTTAAATCTACTTTATAAACATATAAACATCTTAATTATAGAAGCTTGAAAAACATGATATTTACAGGACAACTGCTAGGTTAGTGCAAAAAAGCTCACATTTATTTTGATTGAATAAAAAAACTTTACTTTGAAAAGCCTCTTTATTAGTCATTTTAGATCAGATTAGTGCTGGGCAATAAAACAAGTTGTCGTTATCAAAATTTCAAACTCTAATCGATATAATTTTCCCATGTCAATAAATTCAGTAATGTAAAAATGGAAAGATGCGTGTCGGTTGGCGACGTTTATTTCCCTTTAAGAAGCTGTACCACCTCAAGTCACATGACAACGTGACTCAACGTAATACACATATCGTGAGGCGGGTGAGTACTCGCTCTCACTAAACATCTCCGAGTGTGTTTGCAGGAGAGGGAGTGGCAGCTGCACCAGATCAGCTGATTAGCTGGTCGACTACTTAAGGAGATGGTGAACACAGCTCGACGCCGGATGATTACTACGACTCGGTAGTTCCCAGCCTTCGCTCTAGTCCTCAGGGTTTCTCTTGGAAATACTCTAGTGTGTTTTTTGATCTTGTGATTTTTGTATATTTGGCCTACCCACCTCAGGTTCTCTGCACACCTGGAATTACTCGCTCAACTCCCATAGGACTCCTGGACCCCTCGCTCAGTCACGTTCATCATCATCCTTTCTGACCGACCTGCTCTCTCTCGACCCAACGTTCCCTCTCCAGCTCTGAACATCTCCCCTCTGGATCCACCCCGGCTCTCAAGCTCCCCTCATTTCCCAAACCCAATCCTCCTCCGTAAGTCTCCTCTCAGCATGTCCTGCCTAGACTGTTCTCCCAGGACTCACCTCTGGTTTACTCTCCCTCCAGACGCTGTTTCCCGTTCTCCTGATCCGCTGGAATTCCCAGCGCGTCCTCAGTTCTTATTATTAAATAAAATCATGTTATTTTTTCCATCAATCTGTGTACGGGTTCGTGATTCTGCATGTCTTGGGTTAGACATCCGGCCAAACCGCTAACCCTGCAGATACAATCCTCACAGATCTCACCCACAGGCTCATCCAACAGGAGCAGACTCTACCACTGCTCATGGAGCAAATTGCCACTGCAAACAACCAATACCAACAACTGGAGGCTCTGGTTCAGCAGATACACGAAGGGTTGTCCCAACATCAACAACCCTCTCCGTCAGCGGAACCCTTGTTAGCCACTCCAGCAGCACCCGTTTCCCCCGGTCCGGAAGTCACTGGTCCTGCGGATGTCACCCACTTCCGTCTCGCAGCATCTCCGCCATCAGTTATGTTCAGCGGTGAGTTTGATGACTGTCACAGTTTTCTACTCCAATGCAGACTTGCTTTTGAGTGCTCACCTGGAGCTTTTTCCTCCGATAACGTCAAGTTTTCATATGGTTGGTCTCCTGAGAGGAAAAGCTCTAAAATGGGCTGAAGCTAAAAGCCACTGTGATACATTTTTAACTGGTTCCTATGACGATTTTTTATTGGACTTCAAATTAACCTTTTGGAACTGTTGAGTCTTTGTCGGACATTAGGAAAAGACTTTGGACCCTGTCACAGGGAAAAAGATCCGTGGCAGACATGGCTTTGGATTTTCGTATCTTAGCAGCGAGGACATAATGGAATGAAGACGCCTTAATCACTGTTTTCACAGAAGCTCTAAACGAACGGGTCCGGAACCAACTGACGTTTTGCCCCGAGCCCCGATCCTTGGAGGAGCTTATTTGTTTGGCCATATCAATAGACAAGAGACACCAGGAGCTGAGAGCGAGCCCCAGGTCTAGTTCACCACCCACTCAAGATCAGTTACTTGGCACTAACAGTCGTTCCTCAGCAAATACCCCTTCAACAGAGGAACCTATGCAGATGGGAAGGACTCGCCTCATGCAGGAAGAGAGACATTGTATAAAGTCAGGTTTGTGCATGTACTGTGGGTAGTCTGGACATTTTGCTAGAAACTGCCCCCTACTGTTAAAATGCAGAGCCCACCAGTAAAACCGGGACTATTGGTGGGCAGCAATTCAGATCCTGCAAGTTCCCGGTGTTCTCTTCCGTGCACTGCGTTTTTTAACTCTGAGCAGATTCAACTCAAAGCCCTCCTGGACTCTGGCTGTGAGCAGTCCATGCTGGATCCCAGCCTGGTGGAAAGATGGAAAATACCCACCACTCGTTTAACTACACCTCTCTCTGTGTCCTCTCGACGATCGGAACCTCTCCACCATTACTCATCGTACTATTCCGTCTAAAGGTATCAGGTAACCACACTGAATCCCTGGCCTTTTACGTTTATCCTTCTCCTCAGTCTCCATTCGTGCTTGGACATTCCCGGCTGGTCCTCCACAACCCACAGATAGACTGGAGAAGAAACACGATTGATGGCTGGAGTCCAGAATGCTCTGAACGTTGCTTCCGCTTGGCCTCTCCGACTCTCTCCGGTCCCACAACCCTTCCTGTGGAGAACATCGATCTCTCTATAGTTCCTCCCACCTACCATGATCTGAAACAGGTTTTTAGTAAGGACCGTGCATCATCTTTACCACCACACAGACCTTTTGACTGCTGTATTGATCTGTTGCCAGGAGCTCCCCTTCCTTCCAGCCGATTATATCATCTCTCCAAGCCAGAGGAAGAAAGTATGGAGATACATCCAGGATTCCCTGGCTGCTGGTACCATACGACCATCCTTGTCACCTCTGGGAGCTGGTTTCTTTTTTGTTCCAAAGAAGGAAGGGACTCTCAGGCCTTGTATTGATTACAGGGGTTTGAATCAGATCACAGTAAAAAACAAGCATCCTTTGCCATTACTCACCTCCACGTTTGAACCTATCCAGGATGCTACCATTTTCAGTCAATTGGATCTCAGGAATGCTTATCATCTGGTATGGATCAGACAAGGGGATGAGTGGAAAATGGCTTTTAAGACCCCCTTTGGATATTTTGAGTAATGCCCTTTGGATTAACGAACGCCCCAGCAGTTCTTCAGTCACTTGTAAACTCGGGTTTTGGGAGATTACCTCAATAAGTTTGTGACGGTTTACCTGGACAACATTTTAATATTTTCTAAGACTTTGAGCCAACACATCAATCATGTTTGTGCTGTATTTCAGCATTTATTAGAGAACAGACGTTATGTCAACGCAGAAAAGTGTGTTTTTCACGTCCCCACTGTCAGGTTCCATGGATTCATAATAGAGAGCAGGCGGTTGAAGGCAGATCCAGAAAAGGTGCAAGCAGTCACCGACTGGCCCACACCAACCACCCAAAAACAGTTACAGAGGTTCCTGGGGTTTGCAAATTTCTACCGCTGATTCATCAGAAATTACAGTCAAACCGCCGCCCCATTGACTAACCTCACCTCTGTCAATAAGCCTTTCATCTGGTCCCCTCAAGCAGACGCAGCTTTCCAGGCTCTCAAGAGGAGGTTCACCAACGCTCCCGCGCTTCATCGACCAGATCCCCAGCAGCAGTTTACTCTCGAGGTGGATGCCTCCGACACAGGGGTTGGAGTGGTACTGTCCCAGGTATCTCCCTCTGATCATCGACTCCACCCATGTGCTTTTGTCTCCCGACAATTAACGCCAGCTGAGAGCCGGTACGACGTCGGGGACAGGGAGCTGCTCGCTGTTAAGCTCGCCATCGAGGAGTGGCGACATTGGTTGGAGGGAGCGGGGAAGCCATTCATCATTTGGACGGACCACAAAAACCTGGTTTATCTGAAGGAGGCAATAAGACTCAACCCTCGTCAATACAGGTGGTCTTTGTTTTTCTCTAATTTCCAAATCTCCTATCGCCCAGGTTCGAAAAATACCAAGCCCGACGCCCTGTCCAGACAGTATGCTCCCGACCAAGAGGCTGAACCCTCCACCATCCTTCGCCCTGCATGTATAGTGGGAGGAGTCACCTGGGACATAAGGGGCCAGGTGTTGGAGGCCCACAAGAATGACCCCAGTCCCGGTCATGGTCCCCCAGGCAGACTGTATGTACCACAAGTCGTTAGGAGTAAGGTGATCCACTGGGCTCATACTGGCAAGTTTTCCCTTCACCCTGGAGTGGGATGCACCATGCTCTGACTTCCAGCCTGAGATGGGGTGAGTACTTGCTCACTAAACATCTCTGAGTGTGTTTGCAGGAGAGGGAGTGGCAGCTGCACCAGATCAGCTGATTAGCTGGTCGACTACTTAAGGAGATGGTGAACACAGCTTGACGCCGGATGATTACTACGACTCGGTAGTTTCCAGCCTTCGCTCGTCCTCAGGTTTTCTCTTAGAAATACTCTAGTGCGTTTTTTTTATCTTGTGATTTTGGCCTACCCACCTCAGGTTCTCTGCACACCTGGAATTACTCGCTCTAACTCCCATAGGACTCCTGGACCACTCGCTCAGTCACGTTCATCATCATTCCTCTGACCAACTTGCTCTCTGTCTCGACCCAATGCACCCTCTCCAGCTCTGAACATCTCCCCTCTGGATCCACCCTGGCTCTCAAGCTCCCCTCATTTCCCAAACCCAATCCTCCTCCGAAAGTCTCCTCTCAGCATATCCTGCCTAGACTGTTCTCCCAGGACCCACCTCTGGTTTGCTCTCCCTCCAGACGCTGTTTCCCATTCTCCTGATCCGCTGGAATTCCCAGCGCGTCCTCAGTTCTCATTATTAAATAAAATCATGTTATTTTTTCCATCAATCTGTGTACGGGCTCTTGATTCTGCATGTCTTGGGTTAGACACCTTCCCCAAACCATGACACATGACAGCCCATTGTTTTTGTACATTTTATGTAGTTATCGTCCATTTATCGTTATCCAGGTGAAATCCTAAATATACCGTCATATTGATTTTAGGCAATATCGCTCAGCCCTAGATCAGATCCATTGGATCTGACAGAGGTTTGAAAAGAGGAAATTGCCTTTTATTTGACTGAATTTATGTATTCTGAAAATAAATAAATAAATAAATAAAAGCTGACTTGAATGATAAAAAAAAGGTAAAAAATATTCCGTTGAAGGCTAAATCTGTGGATTCAGAAAACATCTGTGTTAATTCAGACCAAACTAAATGATTGAAGTCGTCGTCGTCGCCGTCTTCCTCCGCTTATCCGGGTCCAGGTCGCCGGGGCATCCCAACTAGGGAGCTCCAGACCATCCTCTCCCCGGCCACCTCCACCAACTCCTCCGGCAGGACCCCAATGCGTTCCCGGACCTGATTGGAGATGTAACCTCTCCAACGGGTCCTGGGTCGACCTGGGGGCCTCCTGCCGGCAGGACATGCCCGAAACACCTCCCCAGGGAGGCGTCCAGGAGGCATCCTGACCAGATGCCCAAACCACCTCAACTGACTCCTTTCGATCCGGAGGAGCAGCGGTTCTACTCCGAGTCCCTCCTGAATGTCCGAGCTCCTCACCCTATCTCTAAGGCTGAGCCCAGCCACCCTACGGAGGAAACTCATTTCGGCCGCTTGTATCTGCTATCTCGTTCTTTCGGTCATTACCCAAAGCTCATGACCATAGGTGAGGATTGGGACGTAGATTGACCGGTAAATCGAGAACCTGGCTTTCTGGCTCAGCTCCCTCTTCACCACGACAGACCGGCTCAGCGTCCGCATCACTGCAGATGCCGTACCAATCCGCCTGTCAATCTCCCGATCCCTCCTACCCTCACTCGTGAACAAGACCCCAAGACGCTTAAACTCCTCCACTTGAGGTAGGACCTCTCTCCCGACCCGGAGTTGTTAAGCCACCCTTTTCCGGTCGAGAACCGTGGTCTCAGATTAGGAGGTGCTGATCCTCATCACAGCCGCTTCACACTCGGCCGCGAACCTACTCAGCAAGAGCTGAAGGTCAGAGCTGGATGAAGCTAGGAGGACCACATCATCCACAAAAAGCAGAGACGAGATTCTCCTGCCACCAAACTCGACACACTCCACAAAAATTGGTTTTATTTATATGTGATAGAAAACATTTCTATCCAGCAGCTGTTCCAGTGTTTGTGATCGTGTCTTTGTGTGTTTTAACCCATTATTTGCTCATTCTGAGGCGTGATTGCAGCTTAACACAAGTTTGTGAGCATTTTCCTAAATAATCATACCACCATCTGAGTGTGATTAGCTAAAGGAGCTGAAAACGTTAGTTTTCCTTTTGTGTTCCACAGCAGAAACCGACTCGATGCCTTCTCGTTTTTGTTTTATAGCAAACTTTAACTGTAAAAGCTTCAGTCAGTTCGTCCTTCTTTATGCAACGTGACTCGTGTGTGTGACTATATCAAAGAGCTGAAACCATCCATGCCTGCAGTATGTGTGGCTAAGTTCACAAAAACAAGCAGCGTCACTGTCAACAGGAGGCACTAATAATAGTTTAATCAAGGATTTGGTTTTCTATATCTGGGTCTGCAACCTTTACAATTCAAATAGACGTTTTCCTCCTCAGCACACCTAAATATCTGTTACTGGACCTTCTGGGAAAACAACAACGAATATTCATGTGAGATAATTACAGTTTTCCAGGACATTTTCAGCTGCTACAGTACGAGTCAAGTTATCACAACTAGGGCTGGGCGATATCCCAATATAATTATCATATCGGGATATCTTTTGAAACAGATACGGTATTGTACCTATACCGTTATCGATATTATAGTTGTGCAAAGATTGTTGTCTTTGACAATGCCACCTGCTTTCCTCTACTTGCAATCAAACAACCAAAATAGAAAATATTCTCTCCTTTTGTTCAGACACTGCTATTTTATGTGCTGATCAGTTTAAAAGTTCAAACTCTCACAGTCAAGCTGTATTTGCCATCAGTCAACAACTTTAGAAAATGTAAATGTTATTTAACTTGGCCCGGTAAGACTACCTGTTACTCAACGCTGTCTAGAACCTGTCGCCATCTTAGCTACGGCTCTACTAAAACCAGAAGTGTTTTTTTGCGCAAAAGGCATGAGTGATGACATGCCCACAGCTCTCCGCTGCTCCTCTGTCGCTCAACAGAGGGAGAAAAACCTCTCACTCGATATACTGCGATACAGCAACATTCTTGAACTGAAAGTCTCTAGTTTTAGCCCTTCTTCGGAGAAATAAATCCTTACTTGGGTCTGAAAAATCCGTAAATGTAGCAACAAAGACAGAAGTAAACACTGTTTGATTGGTTGGTAGCGTCACGTGCAGGAGTTAAAGCAGACGAGTGCTACAACCAAATATTGCCCATTGAAGGCTGCTGAAAACAGACATCCATGCATACAACGTTTAACCAGTTTGTGTTCATCAACAAGGAGGGAAAATTATTTTCTAGAACTCCAACATTTCTAGGATATTTTACTTTTTTCCCATTTTCCATGACAGAAAAATTGGTCCATCGTTTTCTAGGTTTTCCAAGATGCGTGGGAACCCTGGGGCTCGAGGTCGACCGATATTGGTTTTTGTATCGTCGATACCGATATGTAAAAGGCATGGTCAGTCGATGGCCGATATGTAATACAGATTTTTATGGGCTGATTTTCATGGTCAATATTTAGATGTTTCCCATCTTATTTTCATGCAAAAAATGTCATTAATAACTCGGAACGCACCGATATGAATTGTTCGGGCAGACATCGATATCCGATATTAATATCACTGTTATGGCTAATATTTGCAGATACCAACATATATACATATATATATATATATATATAAAGTCATGCGGGACATGTAAACGTCTGTATGAATTATAAATAACATCATTGTTACACATGCTATATTTGCTCAATCTCCCAAAAAACAACAACACCCATTTAACTAAGAGGTTTTAGCTGATTTCCAAGTGCTTTTTTAAAATAAAATGAAGAATAAAATGGAAATTACTCAATAAACACAATTATCATCAACTCTTCAATCACACAGAAGGAAATGTGATGTTATTAACCGAACTCCCTCTAAGCTCCTATGAAACTGTAGCTAATTATAATATAAAGCTGAGCCGTTTTAAGTCATCTTGACTCCAAAGGTTAATCAGTTCAGTAATGATTAGTTCTGTCTGGACCATCCATGATAAACAAAGATCACTCCAGTAGGTGATGAGGGTGTTTTAAACAAAGATCTCATGTGATCAGAGTGATCTGCGACAGCTCTGACTCAACAAGAGTTCAGTCAGCAGAGGTAAAACGACAGATCGGATTTTCTCCCTTTCATTCGGCGCTAATCTGCTGGTGCGGGTTCATCAGCTTTTAATTATTTTTTTCATTTATTAACTTTGAACATTTGTGGTTCTGGAAATAAAAATGGGTCCAGTCGATTATTTTTTCACTTCTGCAGGAACACAAAACAAACAAGATGACATAACAAGGTCACCGGTGTCAGCATCTGTTACTGGGGCCTTATTTAAAAATAAACGGTGCCTTTAAAAAAGAAAAAACAGGATTCTGATTTCAGCCCAGAAACACTCAAAGTGACACTAAAACAACAACCTTATTATTACAGGATTCAAAAATACAAATGGTAATAAATCAGAAAATGTGCCTTCAGAGCAGCAGTGAGCAGGGGGTGTGGCATGCAACATAAAACACACACACATGCCTGTATAAACAGTGTGTGTCACCGCTTCCATGGAGGAGGGAATACTCCCGCACGGTCTGCTTCTGAACACACACACACACACACACACACACACACACACGCACACGCACACGCACACTGGACAAACTACTGGCTGACGGGGAGAAACAGCAGCTGTTTTAGAAATTTTCTTTTATGCATCATAAAAAAACATCAAAACATCTAAATAAGTCTAACTTACACACTTAATCAAAACACATTCATCTTTAAAACGTCTTTTTCTGAGCAGCAATAACACTTATTGTCTCTCGTTGTGAAGCGCGCGCACACACACACACACACACACACACACACACACACACACACACACACACACACACAATTAGTGGCCCTTTAATTGCTCTTCCTTGCTGCCTCTGAGTCCTGATCAGTGTTTTCCAGCACATATCAAAGCACAAGCCTCTCTCAGGTGCATATCAGCAGATCCAAGATCAGCGCCAAGTAAAACATGAGCGCATCCACAAACTGGCTGCACAGATATCCACTAGCCAGCACATGGTAGCAGCTTCCCATATATTTTAATAATAATACATTGTATTTGTAATGCACTTTACATTTCATTGAAAACTCAATGCGCTACAGCTGAATTAGTCATCTAACACTTCCTAAGAATATGAAAATATGTCTTACATGAGAAATAATTATCTTATAGGTGGATTTATGTTCATTAAAATTCAAGAAAAGCCCTAAAAGAGAGATTTATTATTAATTAATCACAAATCGGGTTTAAAAAGAAAAATATCCACATATATAATGTTGCACTTGTGATCCTGATCAGATATTTATGCTAAATGTAAAAAGAATAATGCATCTAATTAATCAGCCTTAATTAATTACGCACGATTAATATTGTTAATTACGACAATATGAATGAAGTCAGCGTTTGTTCCTCATTCTGCCCAACCCCCTTCTGTAGGGGAGTACACATCTGCTGAGAATTACATAAAATCACGCGTTTCCTCTTAGAAATAAAGGTCCCGTTTCCATTTGGTCAGCTTATTAAACCGCGTTCCGTTTGATTTTTATGATCTTACAGGAGAAATTAAGCACAATGGAGAGGAGCGGCCGGCTGAGCGGATCAGGATGGGAGGAGGGAGAGGAGGGACGAGGCAGGAAGAGAAAAAAAAATAAACGCAGTCAAGCTGGAAGACAGTAATTTTTAAACATCTCTATTTACAAGCTGTTCCAAGCTTCCATGCGTCCTGGATGGGTTGTTTGTGGATCCGAGAGAGAAACCCACAAAAAATTATAAAGACCCATTTAAATAATCTCTCCACGTGTTACTGTTTTGTAATAATATTTAAATAAAGCTTGTAAAATCACTAAAAACACGAGTCTGGAAGCTTGTAAAGAGTCTGAAAGACACGAGGACGACACATCTTCTCCACGCCCCCATCCGTGCGTAAAGCGCCGTTTTTACACCAGCCCCGTTTGTTTACATGATAATTAGCGCTTGTATTCCACTATAATAACTCAGTTACCTCTCGGATTCATCTGATCTGCCTTCGTAAAACTGCATCAGGAAAAATAATCCACAGAAGAAATCTGCCGTCCGAAAAAAATGGGAGTCCAGAAGAAGCAGGAAGCAGCTGAACGCCGCGCGCGAGCAGCTCTGTTCCATGTGCTGATCTTAAAACCCTAAAAAAAAGTCCTGATTTCTAACTCTTTGCCCCGTTTGTGTTTTCAGTACAAATTGTGGTTGTTGCAGGACAAGAGCGCCTCCATCTCTCTGCGGCTCCGTGGCGCAGGGAGTCCCTCCTCCGGCTCCTGGCGCTCCTACACCACAACACTCATGACGTATCAACATTTCACTCTATTTTACAACAATTTGCAGCTTTTGGACCAAACTCTGACACCAGGTCAGCACAAGACCTCCTTATTGCTGCACAACAGCCCCAGCCTGCAACCAAACCCGCCATGCAGCTCCTCTTTTGGAGCTTCTTTTGCTTCACCACCTGATTTAAAAATTGCGGGAAATTCAATTTTTATTTTGCTCTCTAAAAACTTTTTCCTCAGTTATAGAGAGCTCCCTTACCAATGTTTCGTAGGTCCCCGGGTGTTCCTGCCCCGTCCAGTCCAGCCTTTTGGGCAGCAGCTGGGGTGGAAACACAGTGTGGACCGTGAACATCCAGCTCATCATTAACAGTGATGTTTTTGAGCAGTAAATGATAAATCCGAGTAACAACATCACAGTTACAGTGCAGAGAAGCATCTCTCCAGTAGTACTGACTGCTTACCTCCTTCTCCTCCACCTCCCTTATCAGGGTCTGAAAATAGGATAGAAATGCAAAATGACTCCTCGTGACAATCTCTGACATGTTCTAAATTACCCTAAAATACAAAAACACCAACCTCGGCTGCTTTTTGACACGGTCCAGCTTGTAGAAATCGGGCTATTAGGAAGTACAGTTCTGGTTTGGTTGGAGGGGGAGAAGAGGACGGGAGCTGCGTTAGAAGAGGGCACCGAGGAAATTTGGGGGATATTACAACAACCGTGACATATTTCCGTTCTCCTTTACTCACCAGAAGTCAACTGCGCCGTGTGTGTACTGTCTGAAGCCATTTTGGGGTTGTTTGGCAGGGCAGCGGCAGAGCTGGGTCTGTAGGTAGCTGCCCTGTAGCTGTCACTGTTTATCCACCAGGAAGAGGCAGTCTCCATTTAGCCTCGCTCACACAGAGTCCCGCCTGCTTGCAGTATCCCTCCGCCGAGCTGCAGCTAGCGCGCGCAGCCCGAATTAAGCCGGAAAACGAACTATTTTCTGTGGCAAATGACGAAAAGCTAAATTATTAATGCATACAATGAGTCTGAAAGCAAATTTCATTCGCGGTCGCTTTGCTGTGGGGACACGTTCAAGTAAACCCCCCTCCCCCCTCAAAAGAAAAAACCAAAGCGCAAACCCTCCGCGGAAGCATACAGACAGCGTGTCTCGCGCACGTCTCTGTCGAAAGAAGGAAGAAATGGCAGCCTGTTAAAGCAGAGGACACATTGCGGTAGCATGGCTAATATTTAGTAGTTAGCGTGCGTTTCACAAATAACGCCGTAATACTTTTGACATTAAACTATTTTTGTGGGTTACTCTAGTGTAAATCCTGCCCATTTAATCGACAGTCCTTTTAGTGTCCGCGGATGTAGACTGACGAGAGAGAGGATGGATAGGGGTTTACATTGGATAACGTAACCCCTTTTCATCGGTGTTTAGCTTTATAATGTTGGTCTGGTTAATACTTAGCTTCTCGTCTTGTTACGTAGTTTGTTGTAACACGACGTGTAACAAACACACCCACTCGCTGGGGAAGTCGTCCATTTCTCTTCCAAATTTTGCACGGCTGTAAAATGGGGGAAGGGTTGGAAAAAAGGGGGAATGCAGCTTAATGAATGAAAGCCAGCAATTTAATGACAATGGAGGCTTAATAGAGGACTGGCCATGGTGGGAGGCTATGGAAAAATTGGTTAAAAACACACACACACATACAAAGGCAGGCTCTGTAATGACCAGATAGGATTTTTAATGATTGTTATGTTGTTTTTGCAGAGTTTATTTGTCACATTTATTAAAGAGCAGTTCACTAAAAATAGTATATCCTTTTAGTGGTCATTAAAATTCTCAGATTTTTTTAGCTAAATTATAACATCCAGTAGATAATATAAAACAGTTCTTCACCATCTGCGTTTTATAACATCCTAAAACTACTAGTCAGCGTGTCTTAAAAAAACACTCAAATACACATTTTTCCTAACTTGTTATGTTATCTGCACATTTTAAAGAGATGCTCAAATCTACCAAAATAATGAAACATAATAAAGAAAGCTTGGCTATAGTGCAGTGGTGGACGTTTTTCTAAAGCTTATTGGATCAATCAAATTTGTTTTTACAATTGTGACTATTTATCAAAAGTAAATCTGCAAAAAGCGTCACTAATTCGATGTTAGTAGTAAGATGGATGGTAACAAGATGTCGGTCAAATTGTATTTCTTAATAACTTTTCATGATTAAATCAGCACAAAAGACTTTCTTACTAAAAATAAAACATACAAGTTAGAAACACAACCTAAATTTAAAAATACTCACTTTTCATGCCCTCAAAGTGCTCACGCACACTCACATAGAGCGAATAGACGTTCCCCATGGCAAAAGTATATAAAAGACTTCATAAACATGCTTGAGTAAAATATGGCGACACAAACATAAGAGGAATTTCTTTTTTTTTACAATGAATGTATCAATAAAGATTCAGCTAAAACTAATAAAATACATTAATTAAAAGCTAAGCTAAAAAGGTAGGTAGTTTCTTTAATGCCATCTATTTAATTTTTCATTATGTATTTTAAATTGCGATCAATCAGTAAATGTTTGCCCAAGTCCAGCTCAGTTCCTTGCATGGGCACCAGGGAATTAACAGTCATGTTTTTTAGACTTTATGTTGGAAATATTAAAATAAATGGCATGTAGCTCAGCGCAGCAGGCCTCTTTTAGAGCAGTGGTTCCCAAAGTTGTGGATCGTAACGTGGATCACTGTAAATCTAATACAACTGAAAATGTTGTCATTTCATTTTTATTATGCAATCATTCATTTATTTATTGTTGGTTTAACCAACCAGGGTCTTTGCTGTTGATGAAGCTGAAAAGGTTTAGTGAGAGAGTATAAATATAAAGTCATGTGTCCGCTGATGTTTGCCACCTTTCTAACTGGTTACCTGCATAGAGATGTGTAGTTACCGTCCAGCCCACTCCAGTCCTTGTCTCTACCTCTGTTTTTACTTGGTTCTGTTCTTTGTCTACTGCGATCATGTGTTTAGCTCAGCTATTATGGACGCCCATGTATTTTTTGTTAGTTTAATCTCTTGAGTTTTTGCAATTCTTTTGTCGGTTTTCTAGTTTATTTATTTACCGTTTCACTGGTCGTAGTTTCTGCAGAAGCTTTTGCTCATCTGTTCTTCACCTGCTAACCTTTAGTCCTCCTTGTATCAGTTTCTTCAATCAGTGCCGGATCACGCTGGGTTTTTTATTTGCTCACATGTTCATTTCATGTTTGTATTTGTACTTTTCTTGTTGCCATGTCAGCCATCTATCCATCGATCCATTATCATTCATTTATCCGGGGTCAGGTTATGGGGAACCTAAGCAGAGAAGCCCAGACTTTACCCTACCCAGCCACTTGGGCCAGCAACCGCCAGGGGAATCCCAAGGCACCTGGCTAACTGAGAAACATAGGCCTTCCAGCGTGTCCTGTGTCTTCCCTTGGGTCTCCTCCCAGTTGGACGAGCCTGGAAAACCTCACCAGGGAGGTGTCCACAAGGCATCCTAACCAGATGCCTGAGCCACCTCAACTGGCTCCTCTCAATGTAAAGGAGAAGCGAATCTACTCCGAGCCCCTCCCAGATGGCCGAGCTTCTTACCTTTCCTCGTGAAAGTAGGATTCGAAGTTTGCTGAATTTACAGCCACTTCATCTCTGCTCTTCTTTGTGTCTGGTTTGATGAAGTAAATTTGGTGAGGCACACTTGTAGTCCTGGACTTATTTTCATTCAAAACCTAAAATAACCTTTGCCCCCGTTAGAAAATAAGCGCTTTCTTAGTATCAAAATGTGTCTTTAAAATATGTGAAATCCATTTCACATAGCAAAGGCGATTAGAAAATGGCTTTTTTTTTTCTTCCAGGGACCCATGGTTCGGAAGCAGATGGTCATGACTTAGGCTCCCTACAGGTGAGGGTAGGAACGTAGATCGACGGTAAATCCAGAACTTTGCCTTTCGGCCCAGCTCTCTCTTCATCATGACAGACTGATAAACGCCTGCATCACTGTAGACGCAGCACCAATCCACTTATTAATCTCACGCTCCAGCTTTCCCTGACTTGAGAAGATCACCCCGAGATACTTGAACTCCTCCACTTGAGGCTGGACCTCATCCCTGACCCAGATAAGGCGTTTTACCCTTTTCCGACTGAAGACCATGGTCTCGGATTTAGAGGAGCTGATTCTCATCCCAGCTGTTTCACACTCGGCGGTGAACCACCCCAGCGAAAGCTGGAGATCACGGTCTGATGAACCCAACAGGACCACTTCATCTGCAAAAAGCAGAGACCTGATCCTTAGGCCACCAAAATGGATCTCCTCAACACCTTTGCAGCACCTAGAATGCCTGTTCATTAAAGTTATGAACAGAATCCATGGCAAAGGGCAGCCTCAGCGGAGTCCAACTCTCACCGTAAACAAGCCTGATTTACTGCCAGGAATGCGGACCACGCTCTGACACCGGTCATACAGGGTCAAACGACCCGTAATAAAGGGCCTGGTACCACCACCCCAGTCTGCCAGCCCAGTGGACCTGCCCCCGATATCCACTTGATGTTGCAGGGCTGGGCAACCAACACAGCTCTACAGCATCAAGAGCCTTAAGGAACTCTGGGCAGATCTCTGGAAGAGCTTTTTGACCGCCTCAGTGACCTCAGCATCAGAGATTGGAAAGTCCCATACTCTCTTCAGCTTGGCAGCATCCCTAACCACTGCTGTCCACCAGCTAAGGGAGAGCCTAGACGCTCTACATTAATCATGTTATTAATAAATGTTAATCTTCAGCCCAGTTCTCTGTTGTTTAGCATTTGGCTCTTTTTATAATTTTTTCATGATAAAAATGCTGCAAAAATAAAACCGCTGGCATTGAGCATCATCCGCTACAAACAGGTTTGTATCATAAAACAAAGTGTTATGAATGGCATCCTAACATTTATTTGCTCTACTGTAACTAAACCCTGTGTGATCTTTTTTATTCACTTTCTTTCATCTGTGAGAAAATTCCCATGCAGGCAGAACCTTCAAACACATTAGATCTGACCTTTGTGTGTAAACAGGAGGAAAGATCTTTTATATAGCGCGTCTCAAGATAAAAATCACGAGGTGCTTCACAAGAACAAAACAATTCAAATGTATATAAAGATTTTTAACCCTACCACTGTCTTTATGAGAGACCCCGTGAGGAAAGTTGACCATTGAGCAGGATTGGTGGTTTATCCCTTGAGGTCCACGAGGCAGGGGTGAGGTGGTGCTCACTCCTCACCCCTGCCATATGGACCCAAGGGATAAACCATCAACCCTGCTCAGTGGTCAACTTTCCTCACGGGGTCACACCCGTTAGGACAGTGGGAGGGTTAAAAGCTATGGTTAAAATGAGAAAAAAATGGTGATTAAAATGTAAAGAAAGGCAAAGAGCAAGAGAGGGAAATCAGTGGATCCTGGGAAAGGCGGAGTTGGTAGAAAGAGCAAAATGAGGAGAGGGTGGTGATGAAGGTCACGCCAGCTTGAACAAGTGAGTCAGATGTCAAAAAAAAAAAGTCCCTATGAATAAACTCAGCTAAGATTTACCAAAGCTTAGCTGATACAACCTCATGAGTAGAAGCAGCTCTACAGAAATGAAACTATTTATAATGCAAAGATAAAATCTATTAAAGGTCATAAAGCTGGTTGATTACTTGCTTTGGTATTAAAAAAATACAAAATAAATGTTCTTAAGTTTCTTTAATGAACCAAACTGGATTTGTTTCAATACACCTTTACTAAGTATCTTTGTTTATTAACCCGCAAGGCTTGGTTCTCCCTGAAGCTATGAGCCAATCTCATATTCCTCCTTAATCGAATAAATAGGAGTTATAAAAGAAAGTTTTAAGATCACTCCTGTTGAGTTTTAGTGGGCTGACACGACCACAAGGAGGCAACCTCGGCCGATCACAACCCCACAAGAGTCAAAGGTTAAAGATGAACTATTAACAAACATTTTAACATTCTTTTCTCAGGTAGAAGTAGAGATACTAGGGTTCTAAAAAACTTCTGTAAGAAGTACCGATTCAAGGTTTTTACTCAAGTTAATGTATCCGAGTACTGGTTTCAAACCTACTTCTAGTATAAAAATAAATTGACTAAGTTTAAAAGAAAAACCCCAATAAGGAGACAGCTAAGCCGCTAAAGTCCTTAATGGTTAATGTTATATAAAGATGTATGTGGACTAACGTGGGAGACACCATTTCACACATTGAAAGTTTACATTTTTGGATTTTAGTTTAATGAAATAACAAAGAATCAAATAAGGATAGTAAAAACCAACAGGGTGTCACAAATATTACCCAACCACAATCAAATTCACTCTACCCAGATGGTCGAAGTTACCCCTGTGTTTCTGGTCTGTGGTTTTAATAAGACAAAATTATATTTGCATATCAAGGCTATTTTTATACTGTAGACAAGAAAGAGGACTGCATGAATATGTAAGTAGTGTTAAAAAGTTGGATAGTGAAGTACCTAAAAAGTTAAAGTGTTTGTACTTTTTTTATTTGGCACCTTTTTTTAACAGTGCATCCAGAAAGTATTCACAGCACTTCACTTATTCCACTTTTGTTTAGGTGACAGCCTCATTCCAAAACGGGTTAAATTCATTAAAATTCTACACACAACACCCCATAATGATAATGTGAAAAGAGTGTCTTTGAAGTTGTTGCAAATGGATTAAAAATTAAAAAAAAAAAAACTTGAGAAATCACGTGAGCATAAGTATTCACAGCCTTTGCTCAGTACTTTGTTGATGCACCTTTGGCAGCAATTACAGCCTCAAGTCGTTTTTAGTACGATGCCACAAGCTTGGCACACCTGTCTTTGGCCAGTTTTGCCCATTTCCCTTTACCTCTCGAGCTCCATCAGTTTGGATGGAAAGCGTCGGTGCATAGCCAATTTCAGATCTCTCCAGAGAAGTTCAATGGGGCTCTGGATGGGCCACTGACGGACATTCACCGAGTTGTTCTGTAGCCACTCCTTCGATATTTTGGCTGTGTGCTCGGGGTCATTGTCCCAGTCTGAGGTTAAGAGCGCTTTGGAGCAGGTTTTCATCCAGGATGTCTCTACATTGTTGCAGTCAGCATTCCCTCTGTCCTGACTAGTCTTCCAGTTCCCGCCGCTGAAACACATCCCCACAGCATGATGCTGCCACCACCATGCTTCTCTGTAGAGATGGTGTTAGCCTGGTGATGAGTGGTGCCTGATTTTCTCCGAATGTGGCGTTCACTCCAAATAATTCAATTTTTGTCTCAGATCAGAGGATTTTGTTTCTCATGGTCCGAGAGTCCCTAAGGTGCCTTTTAGCAGACTCCAGGAGGGCTGTCATGTGCCTTTTACTATGGAGAGGCTTCCATCTGGCCACTGTGCAGGTCTGATTGGTGGATTGCTGCAGAGGTGGTTGTCCTTCTGGAAGGTTCTCCTCTCTCCACAGAGGACCACTGGAGCTCTGACAAGGTGACCATCGGGTTATTCTTACCTCCCTGACCAAAGGCCCTCCTCCCCGGTTCACTCAGCTTAGAAGGCCGGCCAGCTCTAGGAAAAGTCTTGGTGGTTCCAAACTTCTTCCACTTACAGATGATGGAGGCCACTGTGCTCATAGGGACCTTTAAAGCAGCAGAAATTTGTTTTGTAACCTTCCCTTGTGCCTCAAGACAATCCAATCTCAGAGGTCTACACTCAATTCCTTTGTCTTCATGCTAGGTTTGTGCTTTGACATGCACCGTCAACCCTGGGGACCTTATATAGACAGGTGTGTGCCTTTCCAAATCATGCCCAATCCACTTAATTTACCACAGGTGGACTCCAATTAATCTGCTGAAACACCTCAAGGATGATCAGTGGAAACAGAACGCACCTCAGCTCAATTCCGAGCTTCACTCAAAGGCTGCGAATACTTATGCACATGTGATTTCTCAAGTTATTTTTAATTTTTAATAAATTTGCAACAACTTCAAAGATGCAATTTTCACATGATCATTATTATTATTATAATTTTATGGGCAAAATGAATTTAATCCATTTTGGAATGAGGCTGTAGCATAAAGAAAAAGTGGAATAAGTGAAACGCCATGAATACTTTCCCGATGCACTGTAGTTACATCATAAATCAAACTGTTTATTAAAGGTGACATTACGCTTTAAGAGTATTTCTGGTGCTGTAATGATATCATGTGGGGTATTTAGCTCATTAAAGCTATCGGTTTTATGACTGCAGAGATTTGAGAGGAACATTGTTGAGTTTTCAGAAATCACCACCTTCATGCGCCAAACTGCCGTAGCTGTTGGTTCGTGGGTTTGAGCGACAGATAAAAAGGCCGAATAGTTTCACGGGTCCCACCAGTCCTGCAAATGCTGACCTTTCACTTCCTGACACAGCAGTTGTATTTAACACAGCCACGTGCCCCCTGCCCCCCCCCCCCCCCACTCCTACCTCACACACACACACACACTAAAGTGTAAAAATGAACACACTGAAAACAACAGTAACACTAGGAAAAAATACACTCCAGCATGACATGAGGTTTTTGTTTTATTTCAAAATATTCTAACAGGATGAAACAAAAAAAATAAAATAAAAATAAAAAAGCCCAGAGGGTCAGAAGCCAATAGAGCCATCTAGAACAAGAAGCACCACTCATTATTGCTGCCACTCTGCTGCAGGACACGGCGTTTAGAAAGAGGTTTAAAAAAAAAAAGTCAAACACGGAGACACACAAACTCCAGCACACACGCATTCAAAGGGAGCTATGTGGTGGTTCTCCAGAGCTGCAGGTGTTCCTCGCCTGTGGAACCGGTCTCCTCAGCGCTCTGCACGGCAACACGCCCACAAACCTTCACCTTACCCATCAGGGGGAGAAACTGGAGCATCTTCTCATTACAGGAGGAATGCTGAGCGCCGTTTTATTGAGAAGGGTGATTAAAAATAAAAGGGCAGAGCTGGTTTAAGGATGTAACAGTGCAGCTTCCTGGTGAAACCCACTTCATTGTGCCTTTTGGCTTCTACTGAACTCTATAGCAACACAGAATGGAGGAGAGAGGGAGGAGGGTCAAGCAAAAGGTTACAGGAGTGTGAGGATGTGTTCAGGGCTGCAGGTCGTTTGTCTCTACTATCACAAGTCTAATAAAAGAAGAAGAAAAAACTAGCATGGTACAAAAATCATCAGTAAAAAAAGATGCTTTGCTGCCATAGAGCTGGAGAGGACGAGCAGGTGGACAAGTCTTCACGCCTTCTCCTCAGTCGCTTCCTCTGCTGCTTCAGTTTCCTGACAGGAAAAATAAAATGGTGAAAAACAAGAATACAGGTGTCTATCAGTCTGGGACACCACACTTTTAGGTTACTCAGTTAAAAACAGTAAAATCACAAATATCTGAGTCAATATTGAAATCAGGAAACCTTTTAATTCCCTGAGGGGCAACTTGTCAAAATAAGAGCATCAAGAGATGTCCAGTGCTCTAGATCACTTATTATGACCTGTGTTCACTTAAACTGTGTCCCAACCTTTTATGGTTATAGATTTGGATTAAATACTCTAAGAAATATACATTTTAATAACCACTAAAGCTTTTAAAACGGAGGTTTTCAGATTATTGAATCCAAATATCAAGATCCAAGTCATTTTAAAGGGACTGCATTTACTAGATTGTGTCCATGGCGGACAGAATGCTGCATAGCACCTAACAGAGAAAAGCTGCCCCTCAAGCCTAAATGCCCAAGCAGGAACTAAGTGTGCATCAAAAAACATATTTTCTTAGATGCATTGAGAACGTGCTCTTTTTCTAGCTCTAATGATTTTAAAAATCCCACCATGAGACGCGTGCATGTTAAACATATGGACCGGGCAGGAGTGTGTGCCATTTGGGGCTTGCCTGCAAAGCAGAATGTAACAAATATCACAGCTGCAATGTTTTAGAGATCATTAGGAGATAAAATCTCTTATGTTCAATTTGCTAAAAAAAAAAAAAAAAAAAAAAAAAAAATCTGATTTTGGATGTTTTTAACTGTTTAACAATCCACAATTGTAAATAACATGTCAACTTTTTAAATGTTGGTTTACCTTTATGGTCAAATTGAACATAATATTTCCTGCAAAAAAAGCCATATTTGAATGTGTAACTAGTATAAGTAACAGCTGATCCTATAAAGTTTAACTTTTAACCTTGTAGGAGTATTTACTGAGCAGCAAAGTGAGGAGCAATGTGTATCCCTGCCAGTCACGATTAACTAACTTTTCTTTAATTCTAACATTTAAAAAAAAATGCAAAAAAAACCCCAACATGTTTTTATAAATACATGAAAGTGATTGCCCATTCATTGGTTTCTGAGCAAAAAAGGTAAAAACATTTGTTAACTGTTTTAGTTAGCTTTCTGGATGACCTCAGTTTAGAGAAATGGCTTTTCAGACCTTCAAGACTGATGTGCTAACCACTAGTGTGAGTGCAGCAAAGACCAAAACGTGTCTCTGAAACTATTTTCTAAACATTTATGATAACATTATTGTTTTCAGGGTTTTCTGAGGTCATTTAAAACAACAATGTGTTTATTCTCATTACGCCTATCCCTGGCGATAGGGGGCAGTACATACCTAAATCATAGCAAGCAAGCGGTATTTTTGTGTTTGAGTAAAATCATACCAACAGATGGCCATTAGGGTCAAAAATCCCTGAGAGCGCAACCTCCAGCTATGTTAATTAATGGCAAAAGTTTTCTAACCATTTGTTACAAATCAGTAAATATATTTTGTCCTCACGGGCTCCCGTAGAAGGAAACATGGCCTCTAATATGACATTGCAAAGAGATTTATGGGCCATTCCCATCTGTACCGGGTCAGCCCGGGCCGGGTAGCGTAGGTTGTTTACATATCTGGGTGGCCTGGTATTTTTCCGGGCCAACCAAGGCTCATTCTCAGCCCTCTTCTCGAGGGGGTCTGCTTCAGGCCGACCAGGGCCAACACACCCACTGCTGACAGCAAACTCACACCTTCCATTAGAGCAAGCCTCTGATTGGTGGGTAGAATCAGCCCACATGGGCTTAAGACAAGGATGTGTGGAATCAACCGGGCCAGGCTGGGGCCGACTGGGGCTACCCGGCCCGGGCCGACCCGGTGCAGATGGCAATGGCCCATTAGTGTCATGTTTTGCGTTCCCCTCATGTGTCCCCTTGTGGTCTGTGTGGTCCCCCCCCCCCCCCCCCCCACAATAGTCTACCACGTCTCCTGGTCATGGCAGCGCTACCTCCTCATCTCGGGTAGGCTGCCATGTCACATCACCCTCTGGTCCCATCAGCGCCACCTCTTCACCTCTGGTGGGCTGGTCCTCATCACCGCCTGGTTCAGACAATTCCACCTCTTCATATCCGGCAGCCCAGCCCCCCACCTCACAATAGCCAAGGGTCCAGGTTTCCCCTCCAGATCAGCGTTGCTGGAGAGACGCAGTTCCTCCTGACGCCAGTCTTCTGGTGGGTCAGGTTGCTAAGGGAGCTGCCCCCTCACCTCAAGGTCTGCGTTCATGGCCTGGAGTCGCCCCGGAAACCTCCTCTTCCCTCGTGGTAGGTCAGAAGACTTCCACACCACCACGACGCAGCAATCACAAACAGTCTTCTGAGGCCAGAGCTGTGCCGCCTGTCCAAGAGGCTCTTGCTCTGCAGCCTCAGCTCGAGCGCTTCCCACCAACCAATCAAGCCAACACCTCCGTTACATCTCACCTACATCGCACCCAGTTCCAGCGGTGGTCCCCGAGGTTGAACCGCATCCTCGTCTAGCGGTGGTCCCAGAGGTTGAACCGCATCCTCGTCTAGCGGTGATCCCATCTCAGCCTGTCCAAGAGGCTCCGGTCCGGCCTATCCAAGAGGCTCCGGTCCGGCTTGTCCTAGACGCTCTGCCACCAGCCCCATCAGCGCCACGTCTGGCGCCTTCGTCTTTGCCTGCAGAGACTTCGTTTTCCCCGCCTCCAGAGTCTACATCCCCTCCTTCCAGAGTCTGCGTTTCCTCTTCCTCCAGAGTCTACGTCCCCTCTTCCTCCGGAGTCTACGTCCCTTCTTCATCCAGAGTCTACGTCCCCGCCAGAGCCTACGTCCCTTCCTCCTCCTCATCCAGAGTTTTCGTCCCTTCAGCCTCCAGTGTCTTCGTCCCCTCTGCCTCCAGGCTGGTTATTGGCAGCAGTCACCGCTGGACCGGTCCTCGCCTGTCGTCTCCTGGTTCCCCGTCGCCGGCCTCCAAGACTCCCCTGGTCCCGGCTCCTGGTTCCCCGTCGCCGGCCTCCAAGACTCCCCTGGTCCCGGCTCCTGGTCCCCCGTCGCCGGCCCCCCAGACTCTCGAGTTCCAGACTCCTGGTTCCCCGTCGCCAGCCTCCAAGACTCCCCTGGTCCCGGCTCCTGGTTCCCCGTCGCCGGCCTCCAAGACTCCCCTGGTCCCGGCTCCTGGTCCCCCGTCGCCGGCCCCCCAGACTCTCGAGTTCCAGACTCCTGGTTCCCCGTCGCCAGCCTCCAAGACTCCCCTGGTCCCGGCTCCTGGTTCACCGTTGTCGGCCACCCAGACTCCCCTGGTCCCGGCTCCTGGTCCCCCGTCGCCGGCCCCCCAGACTCTCGAGTTGCAGACTCCTGGTTCCCCGTCGCCAGCCTCCAAGACTCCCCTGGTCCCGGCTCCTGGTCCCCCGTCGCCGGCCCCCCAGACTCTCGAGTTCCCGACTCCTGGTTTCCCGTCTCCGGCCTCCTGTTTAGTTTGCTCCTGACCCTGTTTATTTTCTGCTCTTTTTGGGGTGTTTGTGTTTTTGGTTCCCCCTCGCCCGCCCTTGTGGGTCGTTTTATGTTTGGCCCCTCCTCTCCTCTCCCGCCCCATCCCCTCGTTCTCTGTCTTGTTCGTGTTTTTGTCTTGTGTGCGTCTGGTATCCGCCCTTGGAGGGGGGATACTGTCATGTTCTGCGTTCCCCTCATGTGCCCCCTTGTGCTCTGTGTGTCCTTATGCTTCCCCAGCCCACTCCAGGTTGTCCTCATGTGTTTCCTTGTGTTCCCCAGCCCTCTCTAGGCTTCCCTCATATTTCCTCCTAGTCACTCCCTTGCAGTTCCTATTGGTGTGTATTACTCCCCCTCACCCCTCTAGTCATTAGTTGTTTATCTTTGCCCTTTGTCTTTAGGTTTAGTTATTTAGTGTTTTATAGGTTATGGTTTATCTTCCTCTCTGCTTAAGTTCTTTCCCCATTTAGTTTATTAATGGCGCCTGTCTCCCCTCTAGACCTCACTCCTCACACCCGTCACCTGTTCCCCTGCTTGCTTCCCTCTGTGTTTAAAAACCCTGTCTTGTCCCTCAGTGTTTGCTGGTCCATTGTCTTTGTCAGCATTGTTCTGTCCTCCTCAGGAACTCCAGGTTCTTGCTCATGAATGAGCTTTGTTTTTGTAGTTCAGTTTTTTTCTGGATTTTCGGTTTGGCTTCCTGCCCCTTTGGCTATTTACCCATCATCCCAATAAAAGGACTTTCATTCATTCAACCGCTCCTGCCTAAGTTGTCTGGGCTTCTGCATTTTGGGTCCAGACCTCCTGCTCTCAACGTGACATTTAGACCCGCTCTCATGTTTTTTAGACCCGATTTTTTATGGTTAAGTGTTACAAAGCGGCCAATATTTTTCAACAGCTGGGCGTCGTTAAATCCATTTTACAACATTTTGATGGAAATTTCCAGAGATTAATGGTTGAAACTAAACATTGTCTCTTTAATACTACCACCAGCTGCAAAATGTAAAATTTCTTAATACTTCAGCTAAAATAACTTTAAAATTTTAAACGGACGACTGTGCGAAGGTTTAGACCACGTTGACATTTTGGAGATTTGAGCTGTTGAAAGACATTCTGCTGAGCTAATCGGTCCTGTAGGGACTACAAGCTATTTCTCTAAACAAAGGTCCTTCAGGATAGTATTTACAACTTTCACATAAGAATGTGCTTCATATCTGGCTGTTGTGCTACCGATATACCCCCCCCAGATACAGCAGGAGCCAGCTGTGTGTGACCCAATCACATTTCACTTCACTGCTCTGTGTGTAGCAGCAAACCTTCCAAGCTCGTGTAAAAAAGCTGTCCTTGGCCCACTTCACTGCCCAGCAAGCAAGTAATGCTTACAGTTTAATTCACACACTGCAGTTTCTGCACTGTCTGTTGCCTCTTAACATAAACGGGATAAACACGGCACTGCGTAGCACACTGTGTAAATGTTAGTGCTGTTAGCATGACGGGGTTGTTAGCTTCACACACAAACTGGGGGTTAGCGCAAAACACTCGACCGTACCCTTAACTCTGACTGTCTCACTCTGCCCTCTCACTGACATCAGGGAGGGAGCCATGCTTCTGACGGAGGACACACTGACTGATGGACGAGACACATATATCTGTGTGTGTGTGTGTGTGTGTGTGTGTGTGTGTGTGTGTGTGTGTACAGTAATTGATGATATGAAGTAAATGTGGGAGGGTTTGCACACAAATTGACAAAAAAAAGGATTACATATTATTTTCTAGGATAGATAAATATAGTTTGTTCAAATCTAAACTCATCAGCTCGTCTTACCTCATTGGTCTTGGTCTCTCCGTTCTGAGCAGGCCCATCTTCCTTCTTCCCCTTGGCGCCACCTTTCTTTCCTTTGGCCCCCTTATCATCTGCAGCCTTCTGAGCAGAACACGTGAGTACAACTGAGTGTAAACTTAAACTCTTCCTTTTCCACAATAAATTATAAAACAAACACAGGAGTTACGGCGCGGTATCAGTCGACATATTTGGATTGTTAATACCGATTTCTGCTTCTCGTCCTGCGCTCTTTTGCCAGTGCTGATTTAGGAAGTTTTTAATTTATCTTAGACTGTCATAAAACACTTTTACATTCCTGATTCACTTGAAAATTAGGATTCTAGAAGCAAAACCTTCTGCATGGAAGATCTGTTATTGATAGGGTGAATTGGCCGTGTCGAGGTCATGTTGACAACCACAGCCCCGAAAAATCTAATTTTAGAGTTTCAGATTGGCCAATCAGTGATTAAACTGATCACAATTAGCTAACTTTGGGGTATGTCTCTACTCGTGTGTGTGTGTGTGTGTTTTACCTTGACGACAGCCTTCTTGGGCTTGGCCTCAGGTTTAGGTGGAGCAGGTTTCTGCAAATTAAAGACAGAAAAAAATTAAATGACAGCTTTTGAGATATTAGTATCAGATATTATCTTTAGTTCTGTCTCCTCCCCACAGTTACTGTGTCGAATTTTGTTTAAAACATATTGCCTAGCCTTAATCTGCTGATACCGATTTTGACCAATTCCAGGTTATCTGAAAGAACTACAATCAACAGAGCGATTCTTATAAATTATTTCTGAAAATGATAATCCTAGAAACAAAACCTGTTGTCTTATTGTTCGGTGTGAAGTAGTGTTTAGCGATGATGAGTTCACAAACTGGGAAATTGTTATTGTTTTGTTATTTTTCCCCCAAATAGTAATGATGCATTCAAAGACCCAAAAAAGATCTGATGATTTGGTCTCGGGTCACCTGTTTAACCTCATCCTTATGAATATTAGCCGTAACAATCACGCATCTATATACACAGGTGCATTATAATATTTGATTGAACTCAGACCTCTGGTCCTTTAAGGACATGTTTAGAACTTATTATTGTTCAAAAATAATGTTTGAGCTTTGGTTTGTGAGGTCCATCTAATCCCAGGCAAAGCTAATCTGGAACCCAAAGCTCCGCTTGGATTTAAAAAACTGCTCTTCATCTTCAGAACCGTGTTATCAGATGTGAGTCTGAATTGCTGCGTGATGCATTCTCACCAGCTGGGTTTGGACTCCGTTACCCTGAAGCCACGAGCTTCGGCAACAAATTATGCACTTTATTATTGTGAAATTAAGACGTTATTATTATTATTGTAGTTGTTTGCGTCTTCATGTAGGTCTGTTTGTGCTGCATTATAAAAAAGTAATTATTATACACCTATACTATGTATAAAAATTACAAAAGTAAAAAAAAAATGAGACCAGGTAGGAAAGTTGTCTTTGAAGGAATCTTGGAACAGTTCTTTAACAGCTGTGTAGCTCCATCTCATTAACACCTGGTCTTTGCACTGACCCAAGTGCACGGCTCGGGTCTGTGATGATTTCAACCGCGTGGCGGCACAATGAACACCATCAGAGTGTGAAGGTTACAGGAAGTTGTGGCCATGCAGTCACGTTCACTTTAATCACACCATGGCTCTGATAAAAAACACCTGCTGGTGTAGGGGCTGTGGAACGGTTCGAACATGGATGTACGCTTTGCAAGTACGAATCTTCTCATCAAGTCTTTGCAAGAAATAAATAAAGTCAATTATTCCCATGAGGTCGCAAAAATGATTTTAAAGTTGCACATGCAAATGTACAAATGCATGCAAAGACAGATAAATTAGACATGAACAGGCAGAGCTGCATGATACACTCTTAAGAACTTTTTACGATGCTTTTCCACCAAAGTATTGATTTATAACCACCTGTGCTTTTGCTGAGAACAACTATTTGATTTGCATGTATTAATGCTGCACCACTAATTTGCAAAATCTCCTCATATCATGCAGCTCCACAGAACACCACAACAGAGAAAAGACATGCACATCGAGCCAGACTCGGGAGCAGTTTTATGGAATTGATGAACACGGATCGCCTCGATCAAGCCCATAAAACTGCGTGTGGACTTTATGCAGGGGTAATGTGACACTATAATGAGAGGGATGAGGAATAGGTGAAGAGGTGAGGACAGAGCCAAACTTACCGCCGACAATCTCTCTGACCTTCTGGTTGGCTGCCGGAGCAAGTGATGATCAACAGGACAGAGAAATGAGAGAGATGGTGACAGAGAAGGAGATATCAGTTGTACCTTGGTGGGCTGATCTACTTGGTTACAAATGTCCTAATGATCAGCCCGACTGTTCTCTCACTCATATACATACACTGTAAGTACAAAAGAATACGCATGGCATGTTAGGAAAAGCGTACACACCTGCACACGGCACACAAGCACGAGTTAAAGCTTTACCTCATGTTTTGTGACTTTGGAGGTTTCCTTGCCCTCAGGACCCTCGGGAGACTGTTGGACATAAAATGTCAATTGTCTTCATTAAATAAGAGCCAAGCCTTAATATAATATTATATTAAGGCTTAAAATCGAAATAAAATTATATGTACTGCAAAAAGGTTGCTGTGGATAATGTGTGATTCATCTTATTGCCTGCAGCATGTTGAACATGTTTTTGAAACAATTAAGATGTACAATTATCATTATTGCAGTATAGAAATATCATGGGCTATTATATAGCAGTGTCAATGTCATTTTCAGTCTCATAGAATGTGAAAAAAAAGTTGAGAGGCACAAAAATACAACTAAATATGCTTAAAATCAAATAAAAAAAAATAACAGAACATTTCTCTAAATGTTTTGACAGCAAATGTAGATAGCGCTAAGTTCCAACAACAGCTTTGTAATATTTTAGGCTGAGAGAAAACATCTAAACTGTAAAAATGCAAGAGAAACAAGAATTAAAGAAATGTTAAAGCTGCTGCTAAAGAGTGCCCCCCACCCCCCCCCACCCCCACCCCGGTTCCTGACAGAAGAGTGGCTGTATGGAGAGCGAAATGTCAGAAAAATCTTGAATGGCTTGAATTTTCTGAACCAAATCAGACAATATGTACAGTAATCGTTACAACAAAAAAAACACTCCTGCCTAATCTAGTAGACAGACATTTATATCAAATGTATGCAATTGAAAGAACTATTAAATCTCATAAAACAAACCTTAGAGGCAGCATGAATAAAATAAAATACTGAGGGCCAAAATCACATCCATGAGGGACTCCAAAAGTTAGAGTGTCTGTTAAAGGACATTTGTCTTCTGGTGCCTTGCAAACACACTCTGAATACCAAAAATCTGCTTTGTTACACATTTTTGCAGACTAACACAAGATACACAAAGTCCTTACATGTTGTGAAACTGAACTGAATTATCCCTTAATATTACCCCAGAGAGATCATGCTGCTATAGTCATTTATGGAAGTATGAAAAAAATCAACTACATTAAAATAGAAAAATAATTATTGAGAAATAAAAATAGTACAAATCAATAAATAAACATATTGTCATAAGATTGTGAAACAGAATAATTATTATGCAGCCTTGTTCCTAAATTTATAAAAGTAAAAAAATAAATAAATGCTAAGCACAAACAAGCTCAGGAACCAATACCAATTCACAATTGTTTACAACTTTAACTCACCAATATGAATTTGGGATAATTTAGATTTATCTCAAAGAACTATAATTAACAGAATTTAAAATTTACCAAATGTTCTGGTGACTGGAATCATCATAATCAGCAGTCGTAATCAGTAGTTGGTCAATTTTAAACCAAAACAATGATGTTTGGGGAGGTTTATAAATGCACCATTTGCCAAAGAACAAAACAATCCAGCATTTTCCCATAATTCATGCTAGGAAAAGAAGATATTCTATGTGGGAGATTTCTTCCCCATAATCATACTTTTCAAGTAAATCTAAATTTGGAAACATAAGTATTCTGATAAACTGAAAGTGGCTAAAATTACCAGAATATCGGAACTATAATTAGAAATAAGCATCAGCTGCAAAAACAGAATTGGTGTTTCTCCAAACATGATCATTTATTAAATTCAACTTTGTAAATAATTAAAAAAATAATAAATAATTTTGGAAGTAAAAACGTCAAGGTCTGCTATGTGAAATGGCCATGGTGCGTTCATGGACCATGAGGGAATCACTTTTGATCTTTAGGTCAATAACCGATTTAATCCGCTTCTTCTTGAACATTGGCCAGATATTTTTGGTGCATCTCTTATTTATTTATTAAAAGGCTTGGTCTACCATAATGAGCATACATATTCAGATGCAGGAGTGGACACAGAAGTGTGTAAGAAAATCAGAAAAATGTTGGGTAGCAGGATGGAAATGTTTTGCATGTGCCCCCCCTCCCTCCGCCCCTTGAGGCCCCCACTCATTCTCTGTCCTCAAAGGAGAATCTGGTCCGACAATAGCAGATTTTAGAGGGCAGAAAAGCCGGTTTTCATGTAAGCACGGGCACAATGCACCGGAGCTCGACGGGTACTGCTGTTTAGATAGGAGCGGGGCCTCTTTTACCAGCACTAATTGTCTCTGATTCTCTTTTCTTCTTATGGATATTGTTCATTCAGCTTTGCGCCTGGATGTTTCAACACTGACTGTGCCAGAATAAAACAGGCAAGAGCCTTTTTTTATTTTTAGTTTATTTAATCCAGAGGACAAGTCTCTGTAACTCGGACAGATTCTCATCGCGCACGTCTCCTTTGGGATTTACGCGTCCGTCCATCCTGCCAGTCCGTCTGACATTCAGCAGCGCGCGCTGGCTGGTCGGACCTAAACCCAGCACAGGAACCGCCATTGGAATGAAGTCATGAGGATTTATCTTGCCCAGAAGAATATAAATAAACAAGAAAGTCTAAATCATCTCCAAACAGCGTTTATAAGACCCGGAAACTTTCTCCTCTCACCTCACCTGCCTCGGAACGTCGCCACAGAAAATCACGCACCGCTATTTTCGTCCAAAGCGAGAGCTGGCGGAGGGAAAAAACTACAGTGAAGTGCGCCGGACGGCAGCCAGGCACGGAACTCACCTTTCTCTTCGGCATTTTTACGCGTGAATTGCTCTCCAAGGCGCAGGGAAGATTAAACTGGACGGGCCAGGGGAGGTGAATTTGAACTACCTCTGAATACTGGATGGATCAATATCTAAGCACCTCCGATATTATGTTGATTATATGCACTCCCCCAAAACTCCGTGCCTCCGTCAACCATTGGGTGGAGGGGTCAGACTCCTGCTCTGTGCCGACTCGTGATTGGCTCCTCCGGTATGTATATGAACCAGAACGTGGCTGACATTGGTGGGATTCCGCCAGCACGTCCCTGTGATTGGCTGCGCGCTCTTTGTGCGCAGATCCCGCTAGACGGTGAAGGCTGAGAGGGAAAGTGGAGGCAGGCCAATGGGAGCGAGGCCTGCTCTTTGCGGATCTGGGTAATGTAGGACGAGAGGTGGAGAGAAAGCTTTAGTAAAGCACAAAGGACCAGAAAGAACGGGCACCATGGCACAACGGCGAGCTCCAGAAGAGCATGAGGCATTGTGTCTTATTGGCCTTGCTCTGCTGTAAAGAGCTGGAATGATCTATGCCTGCAGAAGCAATCGCCTCTACAGGAAAATGACAGGATGAGGTCATAAAATGCGTGTTTGCTTCATTTTTATAGATGTGTGGGTCAGCTTTTGACACAATAAAGGAAGTAATCATGCCAGACAGGTGCAACATGTTATAAAGAGTGATAAAAAATACGAGAATCATTCTTACTTTCACACATGTAGCAGAAATAAATACAATTCACTTCTATTGTTTGGAAACATTAGAAACCTGAATACACATTTTTAAGGTTAAACGCACACACACACACACATATTTAGGGATGGATGGCGTTTTGGAGGTTGTGTCCAAATGTACCCTTTGGCATCTTTGACAGAGCAGAAAGTCAAAACCAAAGTTTTATTCAATTCAGTTTATTTAAATAATGCCAAATCATGACAAGAGTAATCTCAAGGCATTTCACAAAGTAAACAATCCAACAGTTCATTTTTCCAATCAGTAAATAGTTTCCTAGAAAAGGAACCTAGAAGACTGCTTCGAGTGACTCTTCAGTAATCCCCATATTTTGTCAATGTACATTTTCTAACACAATACTAAGCTACGTCAACCTCTGGTGGCGAGGTAGACACTTTACAAGCCAGTCCCGGACCTAATTACTGCCTGACCTGTAGAAGGAATAAATCTCTTCAGTAGAATCTGTCTGAGACAATGAAAAAGGCTAAAACAGGTTGTCCAGTATGGAAGGTTGTAGGTTCAGTCTCAGCGCCCGCAAGAGAATGTTGCTGTTGCGCTCTTTAGGCAAGACACTTAACCCGTTTTGCCTGCTGATGGTGGTCGGAGGGACAAATGGCGCCGGTGTTTGGTAGTCTCACTTCTGTCAGTGTGCCCAAGTGTGCTACAATGTTGCTCATCATCATCACCACTAGCGTGCGAATGGGTGGATGACTGATTGTGCTGTGAAGCTCCTTGGGGGGGTTGTACAACCCTAGGAGGCACTATACAAATACAGGCCATTAATTTACTTATGGTGCAGTCTTGGATTACTCATTGGACCAAGTAACAGTTACGAAGGCAATTTTTTATTTCATAAAAGCCATCCATGTTTCCAATGAAAAACTACTCAAAACTGCCATAAACTACATTCTCAAGCACGTCTGGCTACCCAAACAACTTTGCATGCTGATGTGACTCAATTTGTCTGGACCAACCAAAATTGTCAATATCATATTGACAATATGACAACATAACTTGTGTAATGTGTTCAGATCAATCAGTTGTTTCAGTAAATTTATACTAGTCTCATGAAAAATGATGAAAACCCAAACATTTTTATCAACTTATGAATTTTGACCAGATGCCTTGGACAGAGCAGGAAAAGTGAGCCTTTTTGGTGGAAACAAAGACATTTGATCACCCTAACAGTCAAACATGATGGTGGTAGAATGATGATATGGGACTGCTTTGCTGTTTAAAGTGACAGTGTGTATTTTTCCTGGCGATAGGAGGCAGTAGATACCTAAATCTTTGCAAGCAAGCTGAATTTTTGAGTTGGGCTAAGACCTTACCAATATTCCCATTAGGGTCAAAAAGCCCCGGAAGCGCAAACTTCAGCAAAATGACAAGCACATCAGACTCCCTTTCATCACTGGCAAAGTGAAGAGGTAAACGTGTAAAACAATAAAGTTTATGAATAGGGAAATTTTGTAACTGTTTGTTGCAAATCAGTAAATGCATTTTGTCCTCAAGGGCTTCCGTAGAAGGAAACATGGCATCTAATATGGCGTCGCCCAGAGACTAATGGCACTTAGCGTCTGCACGGTCGGGCTGGATGGCGTGAGTTCGGGCTGGTACGGGTGGTGAAGTGTTCACATATAAATCCGAGGGACTTTTCAAGAATGTGGAAATCCCCAAGTCGGTGGGCGGCGCTTAATACGCACAGGAAAGTCCGCTCCATAAGGTAAACAAAAGGCAGACATGAGCTGTGTTGCTTTTGGAGACTCTGAACCACTTTATTTTATTAATTTGCTGTGTCTGCCACACTTAATGGCAGCTCCGGATCGGCAGCTCCATGCAGACAGAAGTTTACTCAACAGCATCCAGCATGAAAATGTATCACGCATGCAGGAAACCCCTTCGCTGGCTCATTCTTCTCACAGATTGGCGGCCAATCAGTCCGTAGTGTCGCTTCAGTCCCTGTCTTCCCGCTGGGGAGAAGGTCTGAGAAAAGGGTCACCTCAGCACCAAAAACGCAAATCTGACCTGTGTGTGAAACCCAATTCCGGTGCTGTTCAATACCTTTTGGGGCCGTGCCGACGCTAATGTGTAAGCGCCATTAGACCTGCTCCTGTGTATTTTAGACCTGATTTGTATGGTTTTATGTTCCAAAGCCGCCAATATATTCTTCTATATTTTCAACATTTTGATTGATATTTAAAGAGATTAACAGTAAACCCTACCCATTGTAACTTTAAAGGGTTATTCCAACCCAAGGTTGAATTTTATCTGCTTCTATGTTCCCCATAGTTAGTTAAGTAGGAACAAACTATTTGTCACCAGTCATGTCATTCTCCTGTACCGGCAGAACTTCACTGGCTTCCCATCTAGTACAGAACAAAGTTTAAAGTTCTGATGCTTGCTTATAGGGCTCTGCACAGTACTGCTCCTGCCTATCTATCAGCTTTACTTCATAGACATGTCCCCACCCGCTCACTTTGTTCTGCAGACCAGGAGTTGTCGGTGGTCCCTCACTCCAGGTGCAGATCAAGGGGAGATTGTACGTTTGCAGTTTTGGCTGCAACTCTGTGGAACGGTCTCCCTTCCCTCCAGATTTTTAAGTCCCCTCTGAAAGCCCATAATTATGTCCAGGTGTTTTCACCATTGTGGTCTGCAAATTTGCCTTGATTTTAATCGTTTTCTCTTTAATCTGTTTTTAGTGTGTTTTTTACTCTTTTATTGTATTTATTATTGTGATTGCTTTTTATACTTGTGTTCAGCACCTCGGTTAGAGCTGTGGAAGGTGCTCTAAGTGAAATGAAACGATTTAAAGTCTTCAGTAACATGAAGGTTAACTGGTCAACTGCAGCATGAAAACAACCATCCTATCCCTGCAACTTGAAGAAGAAGAAGAAAATATAATTTCTATAGCGCCTCTCAAGATAAAAATCATGAGGCGCTTCACAAAAACACAAAATGTAAAAATATAAAAAAGCGTTTAGAAAATGTTTAAAAATATATTTAAAATGAGCAAAAAATAGACAATTGTGATTAAAAAAATTTAAGAAAGAGAGAGTGAATAGGAAAGAGGGAAATCAGTGGATCCTGAGGAAGGTGGAATAGGTGGGGAGAGCAGAATAAAGAGAGAGAGGTGAAGAAGGTCATACAAAAGCCAGCTTGAACAAGTGAGTCTTCAGCTGCGTTTTGAAGGAGACCACTGAGTCCACTGATCTCAGGCTCAGGGGGAGAGAGTTCCAGAGTCTGGGGGCCACAGCAGCAGATGATCTGTTTTACGACCCCCAGCTCGTCTAGGAGATGATGGTTTGAGGGCGTAAAGAAAAATGTGTGTAAAACCAGACCAAACCAAGATTTACTCTCTTAGGAGTTTATTAACTAAAAACGCTGCTTTATGCAGGCAAAGGAACAATGAATACAAAACCGAAAGGATGTCCACACTGGGGAATTAATGATAATACAAAACACAAGGACCATCCAGGACTGGCCAAAGAACAATAATATTAATAAACACAAAACGCCGGGACTAAACCGGGAAACTAAGGGAATGAGTTAAACACAAAAAACTCCACCAGAAGGGTGAGCTGAACTCTTTAACGAGAAATTTAAAGAAGACGAAAAGCGAGCTCTGAACTAGGAAGAATAACCAAACCACACAGGTTGCACAACGAGACTAAATAAGTCAGCTCTAGGAGGGAAAAGAGGAACACCAGCTTTAACACTCAGGCCTCTGCTAAGCTTCCCTCCCCGAATGACAGAGGGAGCTGGCTTTTAAAGGAAGCTCCCTGATCAGATAATGTGCGACACCTGGCTCAGCTGGAGCCAGGAGATCAGGAGGAGCACCGAGGCCATCTTGTGGCCACAAAACAGACAGCGTCTGTAACACCCTCCCCCTCAAAACAACAACTAAAAGTTATTTTTGTTGTTGCCACCAAAAACAAGAGTGCTCCCACTAACTAACTAGAAACAAAACAGCTAACTAACTAACTAAAATCCCTGGATCTCTGAAGGCGGGCTGATTAAACACAAAAATATCGCGCTGCGCTGATCCTCAGCGCTGCGGAGTGTCCCCGAGATGGTAGCTTGCGCTACCAACACTAGCCTTAAAGGGAGATCCTTACAGCTAAACCAAAACAAAACTACTTGGGAGCCTCAATCTGCGTGGCATCTGGATAGCGCGTCAGCCATCAAGTTGTCCGTCCCCTTCTTGTGGCGGACCTCGATGTTGAACTCCTGGAGGAGGAGAGCCCATCTCATTAGGCGTTGATTTGAGTTGAACATGCGGTGGAGGAAGGTCAGCGGGTTGTGATCTGAGAAAACAACAGTGGTGAAATGGCTGCAGACATACACATGAAAATGTTGCAGGGACCCAATTAAAACCAGAGTTTCCTTTTCTATTGTAGAGTAGTTGCGTTGTGACTGGTTGAACTTCCTGGAGAAATAGCAGACGGGGTGATCAAGTCCGTTAGCATCCTCTTGGAGGAGAACCGCTCCTGCTCCGACGTCAGAGGCGTCAACCTCGATTTTAAAGGGCCGGGACAGATCAGGAGCAGCCAGGATCGGTGCGCAACAAAGCAGGTTTCTGAGAGAAAGGAAAGCCTGGCGACAGTCTGGGGTCCAAGAAAAAAGAATGTCAGTGACAGGAGTAGAGTTATCAGCAGCGAGTGCAAAACAAGGAGTTTGTCCACTCTCTGAGCTGCGACCAAAGCATCATAGCTTATTGGGAAGTTAACAGCAACCTGGGGCTTCATAACAGCAGTGGTATCTGCACCGGAGTTGTCGTCTGCCAGGAAAGGATGCAACACAGAGTCACGGAGAGTTATCTCCGGATCCTTTTTAGCTTGAGCTCTAGTTAGCACACAAGCAGGCAGAGGGGCTTCATCATGAACTTCGGGTTCTAAAATGAGTTCAGGCAGAGGTACGACCAAACCTCCAGCTGCATCATTTCCTAATATTAAATCAACTCCCTTTGTAGGGAGTTCGTCCAACACACCAACCAGAAAATCACCCGAGACTAAGGGACAGGTCAATTTAATGCGGTGCATTTCGGCCAAGACACCTCCCATCTCGATGCCTTGCAGCATCACCGAATAGCCGGCTTGGCTATCTTCAGAAAAGGGCAGCAAACTTCTTTTCATTAAAGTCAGGGAAGCTCCTGTGTCTCTCAAGATAACAACTTTATTTTCAGCTTCAGAACCCGGAAGAGACACAAAACCCTCCGAAAGGAACGGCTTAAAGCAGGGACTGGGCTTTTCAGCGTGAGTTTTGTTACAGCAAGCTATTTCAGGTCGGTCCTTATTTGGAGAACTTCCGGTTCTACGGTTCTTTAGTTTCAGAGAATAACAATCACGGATGACGTGGCCACGTTTATGGCAGTAAAAACATTCGGGTTTTTCAGAATTCGAGGACGGAGTTAATCTTACGCTGGGTCTGAATACACGGTTCGCGTCAGTACGAGTCTCTCTGACCCGGTGAGTGAGGGAGAACTCATCGGCGAGGAGAGCAGCTTCAGAGAAAGAATTCACTTTCTGTTCGTTCAAATAAAGAACCAGTTTTTCAGGCAGATGTCGTTTGAACTCTTCTATTAAAATGAGCTCCTTTAGATCAGACAAAGTGGAAATATGCGAAGCAGAACACCATTTCTCAAACAACACAGACTTCATGTGAGCATACTCAACATAGGACTGATTTAACTTAGGTTTCTCGAATCTGAAGCGCTGTCTGTAGGCTTCAGGAACTAGTTCATACGCTGTGAGTACGGCTGACTTTACCTTGTCGTAATCTGCACCGTCTGTTGGAGACAGAGCGGATACCACCTGAAGGGCCTTACCTGTTAACCTGCAAGTCAAGAGGAGAGGCCAGACCTCGCGAGGCCACTGCAGCGTCGCAGCGATCCGCTCAAAGGCAAGGAAGTAGCCGTCCACTTCTGTCTCCCGGAACTGGGGCAGCAGCGTAATGCATTTGCTGACATCAAACGGTGTCGTTTGCAACGGCGAACTGGCAGGTGTCACTGGATCTGGGCGAAACCCCGCACGGGAGGTAGACGAGTCATCAGGTTCTTGAGAAGAAGTCCATGCCGCGTCAGGAACGGGCTTTTTGTTGCGTAGCTCGATCTCGAGCATCTTAAGCTGAGTTTCAGCGTCCAGTCTTTTTAAATCCATTTCATGGCGTAACCGCCGTTCGAGAGCGCGTTCATCCGCCTCCATGCGCAGGCGAGCGAGCCGGAGCTTCAGGCGAGCTCCACTGAGTGGAGAAGTCGAAGGACTCCGATCTGGTGACGATGAGCCGGAAGAGGATTCTTTTGGCTTGACCTCTTTTTCTGGAGCCACCGGAGGCGATGAAGGGCGTGAGCCGGTCTCAGGAGGAGGCGGAAGGATCTCGTGAGCCTCCAAATAGTCCACAACGAACTTCCGTAGAGCGTCTTTCGGGAGCGATTTCGGGACAACCAGATCGAAGTGGGCAGCTACTTCCAGCAGGTCGGCTTTTCTGCAACGCTCCAGCAGCCGGCGCGAGGGAGCCTCCACAAAAGCCCGCAAGTCAAAGGTTGCCATGGTGACGTCCGCTCCACCTCCAAGAGAGGAAACAAGGTTAGTCCAGAAACACAAAAAGATGGTAAACCGGGAATAGATGTACAATATGACAAAAATAATCCCGGACGAGCCCCCACTCTTTTACGACCCCCAGCTCGTCTAGGAGATGATGGTTTGAGGGCGTAAAGAAAAATGTGTGTAAAACCAGACCAAACCAAGATTTACTCTCTTAGAGGAGTTTATTAACTAAAAACGCTGCTTTATGCAGGCAAAGGAACAATGAATACAAAACCGAAAGGATGTCCACACTGGGGAATTAATGATAATACAAAACACAAGGACCATCCAGGACTGGCCAAAGAACAATAATATTAATAAACACAAAACGCCGGGACTAAACCGGGAAACTAAGGGAATGAGTTAAACACAAAAAACTCCACCAGAAGGGTGAGCTGAACTCTTTAACGAGTAATAATAAACACAAAAAGCTCCACCAAAAGGGTGAGCTGAACTCTTTAACGAGAATTTTAAAGAAGACGAAAAGCGAGCTCTGAACTAGGAAGAATAACCAAACCACACAGGTTGCACAACGAGACTAAATAAGTCAGCTCTAGGAGGGAAAAGAGGAACACCAGCTTTAACACTCAGGCCTCTGCTAAGCTTCCCTCCCCGAATGACAGAGGGAGCTGGCTTTTAAAGGAAGCTCCCTGATCAGATAATGTGCGACACCTGGCTCAGCTGGAGCCAGGAGATCAGGAGGAGCACCGAGGCCATCTTGTGGCCACAAAACAGACAGCGTCTGTAACAATCTGTCAGCTTTGGTCTTTAGCCTGGTGCTGCACAACCAGTAGGCTTTGATCACTGGACCTCAGGGACCTGCTGGGGGTGTGGGGACTAAAAAGATCACCAATGTAAGATGGTGCTTGTCCATGTAAGGCCCTATAGACCAGAACCAGGATCTTGAAATGAACCCTGAAGTTGACTGGCAGCCAGTGAAGCTGGAGGAGAAGCGGGGTGATGTGGGTGTGTTTGGAGGACTTGGTCAGAAGCCGAGCACAGGCGTTCTGAACCACCTGTAGACGGTTCAGGGAGGTTCTGCTCAGACACGTGAAAAGAGAGTTACAGTAGTCTAAGCGTGAGGAGATGAAGGTGTGGAGAACTGTCTCAAGATCAGAGCGAGACAGAATGAGACTCAGCTTAGCAATGTTCCTGAGATGGAAGAAGGAAGAGCGAACAAGAGAAAATGGGAGTTAGCGAAAGAGAAAGTGGGAGTTAGTGACCTACTTCCAGGGGAGGCAGGTTTCAGATTCAAGACTAGCATCAGGGTTAGGAGAAATGCCTGATGGGCTTTTTTCTACTGGATGCAGGTCTGAAATTAATTTAGAAAAAAGTGAAGCTGAGGCAGGAAAAAGGCACAAATGCAGCCAAAAAAGGGTTTGGGGGGTATTTCTCATGAGGAAATGACAATATCACATGGTAAAATGCTAAAATAAATAACTATGGATTTTTCATGATATGGAACCTTTAATAAATTAAATTGTAATTAAAAGGTTAATTTGCAGGAAATCTGAAAGGAGGCAAAAAACGTCTTCACAATGTTCCCCCCCCCCCCCCCCCTGATTGTGTTTATTGTCTACAGAAGCTCATTTTAATATTTTTGTTTAGTTCATTCAGTTTGTGATGGGCATGTTACATTAATTCCAAAGACTTGGTATTTACCCAGTATCATAAAATACTTAATTTAAAAACTCTAAATAACCAGAGAGAATCTGAGGCATCCTCTAACTGATTCATAATGCTGACAACAGAAGGATGGTTCTACCGACTTCTGAACAATGATCAAGAATGTTTTTCTTCAAAACAATGGCCGTCAGTGAGTTTCATAATGTACAAATGCATACCTCACTGCATACTGTATATCACATTGTTTTAAACACACAATGACCTCTAAAACACAATGCAACAAAACAAAACCAACAGCTACTCTCACTTATCGTCACAATAGGCAGAAAAATACACATTTTACAGCATTGTGGAGAATTCTCCTCTTAACAAACCTTCATTATTGAAGAAATGGATCTGTAGGCAACAGTTTTAGCTCTTCAGAACAGCTCAGTGAAGAAAAACACCTCCTTCTGAAGAACGTCGTTCCTCATTTTCCTCATTGATGGTTGGCTGTTCACTGCCCCCCTTGTTGGAGATCAGAGCAACAACAGCGACATCATCTGCAAACATCAGAGTAAGGCTGCTCTTTGTCACCAATTCTGTTCATAACTAGAATAACAGATTTCTAGGTGCAGCCAAGGTGTTGACGGGATTCATTTTGGTGGCCTAAGGATTGAGTCTCTGCTTTTTGCAGATGACGTGGTCCTGTTGGCTTCATCAGTGTGATCTCCGGCTCTCACTGGAGCGGTTCACAGGCGTGTGTGAAGCAGCTGGGATGAGAATCAGCTCCTCTAAATCCAAGATCGTGGACTTGACTTGGAAAAGGGTAGAGTGCCTTCTCCAGGGCAGGGATGAGGTCCTGCCCAAGTGGAGGAGTTTAATTATCTCGGGGTCTTGTTCACGAGTGAGGGAAAGATGGAATGCGAGATTAATACGACGGTGGCACAGGAGTTAAGCGCTCGCCCTGTAATCGGAAGGTTGCAGGTTCGAGCCCCGCTCAGTCTGTAGCTGTCGTTGTGCCCTTGGGCAAGACACTTAACCCACGTTGCCTGCTGGTGGTGGTCGGAGGGACCGGTGGCGCCAGTGCTCGGCAGCCTCACCTCTGTCAGTGCGCCCCAGGGCAGCTGTGGCTACATCGTAGCTCATCCCCACCAGTGTGTGAATGTGTGTGTGAATGGGTGAATGACTGATTGTGCTGTAAAGCGCCTTGGGGGGTTCCAGGACTCTAGAAGGTGCTATATCAAATACAGGCCATTTACCATTTCATCTACCATTAATAGGCAGAGTGGTGCTGCATCTGCAGTGATGCAGATGTTGTACCAATCTGTCGTGGTAAAAAGAGAGCTGAGCCAGAAGGCAAAGTTCTCCATTTACTTGTCAATCTACGTTCCAACCCTCATCTATGGTCACGAGCTTTGGGTGGTGACCGGAAAGTATGAGATCACGGATAAAAGCGACAAAAATTGGTTTTCTCCGCAGAGTGGCTGGGCTCTCCCTTTGAGTTAAGGTGAGAAGCTCGGTCAACCGGGAGGGGCTCGGAGTAGATGCGCTGCTCTTCCACATCGAGAGGAGCCTGTTGAGGTTGCTCGGGCATCTAGTTAGGATGCCCCCTGGACGCCTCCCTGGTGAGGCTTTCTGGGCACAAACAACTGGGAGAAGACCTAAAGGGAGACCCAGGACATGCTGGAGTGACTATGTCTCTGGAACGCCTTAGGATTCCCCCGCAGGAGCTGGCCCAAGAGGCCGGGGAGAGGGAAGTCTGGGCCTCCTTGCTTAGGCTACTGCCCCTGCTACCCGACCCCGGATAAGCGGCCAAAAATAGATGGATAGAAAATTTGTAAGTTAAAAAATGTAAGAAGAAACCTTTAAAAACAATAATGAGTTTAAAATATCGTTAAAAAATCTCTAAGATGGAAATGTTTATCAAAAAATAAGAACTAAATACTCTCTCACATAAAAGAGCTCTTTCTCTTCGCAGTCACCCGTTACACACTGATGACCTATTCCCAATTGTAATATTTTACTTTCTTCATGAATTCCTGCAGCAGCAGTTCACTGTTTCATAAAGGCCAACCTGAGAATTCAGCAAGACCAGATTTAGGTAAACCTCACCAATCAGAGGTGTCCAAAGGCCCATCACAGTGATTTTGTGCAGCCCTATACAGTAATTCAATCTGGTGATGCAAATACACACTTCTAAAGATGGAGAAGGTTTAGCAATATTTACCCTTTTAATTTAACTTCATGGTAAAAAAAGAGCACCAATCTTCACTTGTTGTCAAGAACACACATTTTCAAAACAAAGACACTAGAAAGCAAACTACCAAAATACAATAAAAAGATTTGTTTGCATTAAATAAATCTAACTTGTATAGTTTGTGAGTATGCTCAACAATGGCAAAGCGTTTGAACAAGTTCGTGCTGAAAACCCTCAAATTCTCACAACTGTGGTAGAGGACCTGGATTTGAAGTAAAAGGTCAAACCACAAAATCTTGTTTTCTTCATTCAAAATATTATTTAATGAGCCAGAAAATCAGAATACATCCAGTTATTTGTCCTATTTTAGTAGGCCTGTTTAGTCACAAATGAACATTCATGCCTGCAGCAATAATCTGTGTTTGGTGGATTAATTTTTGTATTTTCCCTGTTTAGCTCAATGTTCTTCGGGACATATAGAAATGACTAAAAGTCTCAAAGGTTTATCACATCAGTGTAAATAGTTAAACGGTATGGATGTGGGATGTTTTATAGATAGAATAGAATAGAATGCCTTTATTGTCACTATACAGGTGTAAAGTGAGATACAGAGCATCTCCTACTCAGTGTAACACAAACATACTTGGGGGGGACACTTCTGCAGCGCTATGTACATATGGACAGTATATTATTGCACAAGGAATTTGGTATCAATAGATAGTGGTGGTCAATGGAGGAAGTGGGAAGTGGGGGGCTGTGTTATCGGTGCACGTGTGAGTTCAGGGTGGTTATTGCTTTGGGGAAGAAATGCACCTGTAGCGTTTCCCTGAGGGAAGCAGTCTGAACATGTTGAAGCCAGGGTGGGAGCTGTCCTTGATGATGTTTGCTGCCCTACTGAGACAGCGGGAGGAATAAATGTCCATCATGGAGGGGAGAGGACAGCCGATGATCTTCTGTGCTGTCTTTACCACACTCTGAAGCCTCACTCTATCCACCTTGGTGCAGCTGCCGTACCATACCGTAATACAGTAGGTTAGCAGGCTCTCCATGGACGAGCGGTAGAAGGTCAGCAGCAGGTCGGTGTTCAGCTTGTACTTCCTGAGGACTCTCAGGAAGTGCAGCCGCTGTTGGGCCTTCTTGATGACCGCTGAGATGTTTTCTGCCCAGGAGATGTCTGGATGTATTTAATAAGAGTAAGATAATCAAAAGTGTTTCATTTTTAAATGGATCTGGGGTGTTTGGACAATTGTGTGAATTGTTCTGAATGAAAAGTTATTCTTTCAAAATTTTGCCTAAAAATGATTAAAAATGTTGCAGAGAAACAAAACCAGTGGTTTCCTAGACACAGGACTTGGGTGACACCTTGTGGACAGTTTATGCCATTACAGCCAGTGTCACCTTTTTTCTGTACAATGACATCACCGCAAACCAATATTTTCGAGGTTTTATCACCAATGAGTCCCCTTTTAATACTTTTTGATATCACTGATTTCTTTATTTGACTCATGTGAAGAAAAGTTCCATTTCCTGTACATCCATCAGTCAGGGTGACATGTTTCCTCAGATTTAGGCTCCATGCTCCTTTTACCTCTTCACTAGGTGCAGTGTTTGTTGTGTCATCCTCTTTTATTTGAGAAGTTCATTTGTAATACACACTTATGGGACAAACCACTGATATAAATGTCTTTGTGCAGCAACAGTGCTGCAGTCTGAGGCCGAACAGATTTGATTTCTGCAGCCAGTCAGGATATCAAAAAGAACATCAAGCGTCATAAAAGCATAAGAAAACAATATCGGCTAGGAAGATTTCATCTAATTAAACAAATAGATATAGAAAGAATAACAGAAACAAATTGAACAATATTTAATATAATAAATTCGTCAACACAATTTGTTGATTTTATTTAAGAAAATGCACTGGCAAAGGTGAAATGTTTCCTGAATCATTTTTAAACTAATCATAAATCTATTTTCTGTGCTTCTGGGGTGGCAGCCATCTTTACTCTACTATATTAGTGCAACTGCAATGAAAGGATCAAGTAATAATGTCAAAATTAAACAATAAATGTTAAGGAAAAAAGTTGAAATATTATATTCAGGGGAAAAAGAGAGAAGTTGGCAATTTCAACATTAGCATATCAAGGCATGCCACATGACAGTGGTGTCCAAACTTTTCTAAACAAAACAATGAAGTTAGGCGACGGTGCGCAGGAGAATGTGTGTTAATGACTGATTGTGTTGTAAAGTGCCTTGGGGGGCTCTAAGACTTTAGAAGGCACTACATCAAATACAGGCATTTAATACTTCTTACTGACCAAAAAAATGGATTTATTTTTTTATTTAGAATGCACACATATTTAATGGCGATAGTTTTGGTTTACACTCTCCAAAATAGGTTAGGAATAGGCATTTTAGTAAAAATACAAAAATGTTGCAAAGCGGGGTTTGAATCAAGAGAGAGCTCATCACCATTTTAAGGGGACACACACATCCTGCTCTTTTACAAGACCTGACAGGGACTCTTTTGGTTTGTAGAGATACACCTCCTCTGAAGCCTGTGTGTCATTCGAACCCAGCTAGAAAAAAATCATTCTAGATTAACAACCGGCTGGAGAAACAAACTAATCATTCTACAAATGCAATTGGGGGCCATAGTCCCTATGACGGCCGCAAATGGCCCCCGGGCCTCATATTGGACATGCCTGGCCTGGAACTATGCAGCTGGAGGATATTTTTGAGTCAGTTTAACAACATAAATAATCTGGAGAAAGGTTGCAAGAGACCAAAAGAGGGTCTGGTTTTATTTTTACTTTTCCTGGATAAACCCCGTTTGCTGAGAACCCCCTCTCCCGCGCTTCATATGACGTCACTGAGAGCAGAGCACTTTGTCTGGAGGAGAAGCGTGAGGGACTGCAGCTCCTCCTCCTGCTCCCGAGTAGAAACCTGCACCTGTGGGCAGTGAACGCAACATATCCCGGTACCGGGCCTCACACACGGTCCGGTTTCTGCTTTTGATGACTGGAAGTAAACGGTACCGACACGGCGGGGTGATCTAGGCGGGACTTCCGGCTGTTTATCTCGGCGTGCCCTGACTGGACCGAGCCGTGTCTGGGTCTGATAACAAGGTAAACATGTTGACATGTCGACAGCAGCTTTTTGAATATCTCACTCTTCTCCCTTATGAAGCCGACGGAAGCGGGCTCGCTGTTATCTCCACCACCCTCTTGCTTTTATTTAATGTATTGTTTTTTTTAGTAGGTTTGCTAAATAAAAACATCTAAATAAAACATTAAAACTAGAACATTTGCTCTTTAATGCACCGGGCAGAAGGCTTAATGAGATAATTTGTTCGCTCAATAGCTGCACTGCAGTTTAGAACAGTTCCCTAATGACGTCACCATCATATACAGAGATGATGCGTTCAGGTGACAAATGCTGCTTTTAAGGTCATCCTGGACTAATCAGTTTATTACCAAGAGAAACGATGGATTAATTATTTTACCAGACAACCATTAAATGAATGAATGAATGCTTTATTAACAGACACATCGGTCCAAAACATTTAAACATTGATCGAAATACAAGAACAATAAAATGCATACAATTAAATGTATCAGTTTAAAAGAACAAATAAGAATACATAATAACATTGGCTATAAAGAAACTACATAAAAGCTCAAAATTATCAAGTAGACCAAAATGTAAATAGAGCACTAATCCAATATTTCCAGTAACAGATGTATATCTGGTGTCACTGTGTGCAGGAGAGGCTAAGGCTTTAATTTTCTCATTATCAGAGCTATTTAATCTACACATGAATTTGTGCATGAAATTCCTCCATAGAGCGTTAAATCCAGGTGCATTACGCATTGCAAACATATGACTCGCACTAGTACATCTGGGAAGTTTGAGTAATATCCTGAATGCATCGTTATGTGCAACCTTTAACTTTCTCATCTTTTCCATCTTAAACTGGCACCATAGCTCAGTGGAGAACAGTAAGCTCTAAAGAGCTCTATCTTCACATCTTCTGTTTAGGGATGCACTGATACCGATACTGGTATCGGTTCCGGTGCCAATACCAATACCAGTATCGGTATCGGTAAAAGTTAACCGATACCAATGCAGTTGCTTGCAAATGGCTTCTCTGTAACTTGACATTTCTGTTCACCTAATATTTTAGTTTTGTGATGATTTCCAGTCATGTATTTTACTTTTTATCTACCTCACAGTCTTCTCCTGTTGAAAGCAGAGAAGAAAACAAAATCTGTATTCCAAATCATTGAATTTTTTTGTGTGGTGGAAGAATCGGTATCGGTAATCGGCATCGGCGAGTACTCAGATCCAAGTATCGGTATCGTATCGGTTTGAAAAAAAAGAGGTATCGGTGCATCCCTACTTCTGTGCACATATAGAATTTTCGAGCTAGCATATTAGCTGAGGCATACATTCTACAGCATTGACGCTGCACATCATCATCATCATCACATAGATCATATTTCACCTTGTGAACAAGTGATGGGAATTCCGGCTCTTTTTAGAGAGCCGGCTCTTTTGGCTCACCAAGTGGCTCCTCAGATTTTCTGTTGCGTAGAGTACATTTATAACCAAAATAATGCAAAACTATGTGTAAAATGATTTACTAATGTAAAAAAAATGCAATATATTAAATATTTATCATTCCGATGGATTTATTAACTGAACACTTTAAGAAATCTCCACTTCCCGACTGCTGGCGCTCATTTTCTCACCGTCTTTGTCGCACTCTCCTCTCTCTCGCTCGCCTTTTGCCTCCTCCTCATTTCCTCTCGTCTCCCGCCGCCCGCAGGTGCTCTGCTGTGTGTCTGAGTCTGATCCTCCCTCTTCCCCGCCCCTTCTGCTCTGTGTGTGGACAGTCTGGACACGCAGTTACACATGTTGACCAATCGCCTGTAGCTTTCACCAAAGCAAGAGGGGAGGGGGGGAGGGGACGGCTCCCAATGACGAGCCGGCTCCCGTCGTTCTCTTCAAAGAGCCGGCTCTTAGAGCCGTTCGTTCGCGACCGACACATCACTATTGTGAACTACATCCAAAACCTGATTGGCAAAGTAAGAGGAGGAGAATGTTCCTTTTTGATCATCTTTTGTTCCGATAATCATGAAAACACTCTTGTTGGGGTTGAATATAATATCGTGTTTCTCTCCATAGCAAGTGCACACCTCAAGCAGCTGCTGCAGACCAGCACTGTATGGGGAAAATACCACCATTAGAGTGAGTAAATGTCACTTATAGACCAAAGCCAAAAACTGGTGATTGTAGATAACTTATTGTTTCAACGTTTTTCCATAAAATGTCTCAATTTAGTTTAAATCAGTTGAATTTATGCAGATTTCTGCTTGGTATTTATCATCTGAAATTCAAAGGTGCAAGTTTCTCATGAAAATTGTATTTATTTTGGCAGCAGATAAAGTATTTTAGCAGTTATAAACTTGCTTGATGTGGACCTGATCTTTGCCCTTGTGGAGTTCCTGAGGGGTCATAGGATTTGTCTCCAGTTACTTGCATGTTGTGTAGAAGTGGACCGATTCTGGGTTTGAGGCCTGATTCCTTTTTGTGTATGGATCTGTACAGATCTCTAGCTTCAATGGCCAGTTTTAAAAAAATCGTGCACGTGTCCATCACCCTCTGCATGTCTATGCACACCTGCAGATGGATAAGTATGAATAGGCTTCAATGTGAGAAGACTTTTCTAATGATAATTTAACACGTTTTGGAACCAACAAAGGATTCCAGCCAGGTGCCTTTTGTTCTCATATAGCACTACAAATGACTGAACTAAGGCCCTGTCCACACGTCGCCGGGGATCTGCCAAAACGTAGATATTTTTCTACGTTTTGGCCTGTCATCCACACGAAAACGGAGTTTTTTTCACACGAAAACGGATCTTTTTAAAAACTCCGGCCAAAGTGAAGATCTGCGTTTTCTCCGTTTTGGGTGTCTGCGTGTGGACAGACAAAACCGGAGTTTTAAGGTCCACAACGTCACTTTCCGCGACAAAAAAAATGCTGACATCACGTATGCGACCTGTGTTTACACTAGCCGACAGCATGGATGCGCTCAGAGCTGCGCTCGCTTTATCAATTGTCCAAGCGCTTTCTGCTTGTTTGTTTTTGCAAGCGGAATTACTGCTCCTTGTGGAAGACCACAGACGAAGGACGAGGTTAAGAACGGGGGAAGTACTGCCGCCTACAGGTCTGGCATGTCCTTAACAACGTATTTATCCGGGTACGTGTGGACAGAGATTTTTTAAAATGAGGTGGTGTGGATGCAAGTTTTTGGAGGGGCGGATATTCGTTTTTAAAAAAACCCCGGCTACGTGTGGACTAGGCCTAAGTGTTTGTGACACTTCCTGTTGCATATGCAGTTTATTATCTTTAAGTTTTCACACAAAGTTTGTGTTTTTTAGGTCGAGTCATTTATCACCACAATGCTGAGCTGTTTAGTGCCCAGATGCTGCAGTCCTCTTCTCCACCTGTGGGCTGTACTTCTGCCTATTGTCTCCTTGGATACTCCAAATCACCATCAGGATCACGGTGTGAAGGACCGCCCCAAGCTGCTTCTCCTGTCCTTTGATGGCTTCCGTTGGGACTACATTGACCGTGTCCCGACGCCCAACTTCCGCAGAATCATGGACAAGGGGGTGAAGGTTGAGTTTGTGGAAAACACGTATATCACCAAGACCTACCCCAACCATTACAGCATGGTTACAGGGTTGTATGCCGAGACACATGGCATCGTGGCCAATGAGATGTACGACCCTGCTGTCAACAAGTCCTTCTCCATGGAGACAGACAGCATGTATGACTCCAGGTGGTGGGAGGAGGCCGTGCCACTCTGGGTGACCATTCAGAGAGACGGAGGGCGGAGTGGAGCAGCAATGTGGCCCGGGTCCGATGTCCAGATCCATGGCATGTTCCCTAATCGGTACCTCCAGTACAACGCATCAGTGTCCTTTGAACACAGAGTGCAGCAGATTGTTGAGTGGTTTTCTGCTTCTAAAGAGGAAGCAGTGGACTTTGGAGTTCTGTACTGGGAGGAGCCAGATGAGAGCGGGCACAACCTGGGTCCTCAGAGCCCACTGATGGATGCAATCATTGCAGGGATTGATGAGAAGCTCGGCTTCCTCATGAGTGAGCTGAAGAAAGCTGGGCTGGATGATAAAGTCAACCTCATTGTGACCAGTGACCATGGGATGGCCCAGCTTTCTCCTGAGAAGATCATAGAACTGGATGAGTATGTGGACAGAGAGCTGTACACCTGGGTGGACAAGAGTCCGGTGGTGGGAATCCTGCCCAAAGAAGGTAAAAACCAGTGCATTTAGAGAAAATACACAGCTAACAAGACGTTACCTGTAACAGCTGAATAAAGCTTATAGGCCAATTTATTTTAAACCTTTGAGAACAAAGGTAGGCACAATATGTGATCAAATATTACCGTTGGCACTATTGAGATGTCATTTTTTTTATGTCAGCCTGAATTTATACCCAAAAAAAAAAAAAACCCTTCATTTAAGCGAAACTCCACCATCTAAAGGCACCCATCTCCGACAAAACGTGCCTACAACAGCATCTTGGGCGAGGCAGTTGCCACCTCAGCTGTGGTAGTCCAGTGGTAACGGTGTCTGTCTGCCTGCCATCTTGGTTTTGCCATGTGCTGACATGGGTTTGAATCCCAGTGGTGTCAGCAGTAATTTATTTAGCCAGCTGAAGCAGATTTCATGGTTTTATATTTTAGTTTTATTGATTATTTTCAGCAAAATATTTTGTGTCTCTAAAGATCTTTGAAATCGGTCGTTGCATTTTAGTTCTTTTACTCTGCTTACCTCACATGGACTCACACTGGCTAAATAAACAAAGAAAGTAAAAATACAAACAAAAAGCAGATTAGTCAATTTTAAACGGTTTACTAATAAAAGATTGAAAATATCGTAGCAGCTAACACGTACGAAAAAGGTTACTGCTAAGGCCGGGGTGTGAACGTGCACAAAACTACGCTAACCCAGCCCAACACTTACCATTTACTATCAAGTCTGTAACCAGACATTTGTCACCTCACCTGTAAAACTCAAAATTTGCAGCTGAAAAAGAAAATGCACAAATGCAACCGAAAATGGGGTTGGAGTTTTTTTTTATGATGGAATAACAACATCACATAGTAAAAAACTCCAAAAGTGGATTTTCCATGATATGGCCCCTTTAATAGATACATTCACTGCAAAAATAAAGTTTTTATAGAAAGGATCTGATCTTTACCCATTTCAAAAAGTATTCAAATTAAATTTCAAGTGTACAAAGACACAAAGTGATTATTAGTTAAAGGACAATGAGGTCAAAGTGCAGGCTCTGATCCAGCAGAACCACAATTAGCAGGACACTCTTTGTTTTCTGGAGGACTTAACCAGTCTCTCTCAAGGTTGTAGAGGGATTTTCATTCAGGTTTGTAGACATCCGTTAATGCAAAGCTCTCTTAATGTAAGGGAAGTACTGCAAGGTGCCCAAACCATCAACCCCCCACCACTGTGCTGACAACTTTTCTCCAGCTTCCAGTCTTTTGTCAACAGAACATTCATGCAGAAGTCTTCTGTTCATGTTAGGACACTTTACAGACCAATGTCCTGCTCTGTTAAAGAGGAGACATTTTTCTTATTTAGAAAATAAACAATGAATGGTCCAATTCACCCCCCTTAAAAATTGTAGTAATAGTCACAAAATACCCCAGACAAGAAATAGAAATACAATTATAAATAGATATAATAGAAAGTTCTGTAGACCTACTGGATGACATGACATCATCTAAAGGCAGAAATTCACTTTTGGTCATAAAGAAGGAGCGTTAATCACTTGTTCTCATTTAATCATCCATCCATCCATCCATCCATCCATCCATCCATCCATCCATCCATCCATCCATCCATCCATCCATCCATCCATCCATCCATCCATCCATCCATCCATACATACATACATACATACATACATATACACATACATACATACATACACAGCTCAGGGCTGGCATAGGCCAGCGCACCCACTACGGCTGATTGGCTGGCTCAAATACATGCCTACCATTATGGGGAGCCTTCGATTGGCAGATAGAATCAATGAGCTAGGGCTTCCCATTATCATTCATTATTACCTCTGACTGAAGTTGCGGCAGCTCTCTATTTTTTTCTCACTGCTGTGAGGAGCAAGGCCTGATAGGACTCTTTCTTCAGCTCCACCAGCAGATTCAGGGATTGCCACCATGACAGGCATCCACAACCCTGTGGCCGCAGCTCCAGTCGGCCGCCTTGACAATGGAAGCATGGAACATGGCCCACTTGGACTCAATGTTCCCTGCCTCCCTCAGAACATTTCTGTCGGAGGTGGGAATTGAAATTTCTTCTGACAGGAGACTTCGCCAGACGTTCCCAGCAGACCCTAACAATACACTTGGGCCTGCCTGGTCTGACCAGCATCCTCCCCCACCATCGAATCCAACTCACCACCAGGTAGTGGTCAGTTGACAGCTCCGCCCCTCTCTTTACCCGAGTGTTAAAGACATGAGACCACAGATCAGATGAGATGACAACAAAGTCGATCATCGAGCTGCGGCTTAAGGTATCCTGGTGCCAGGAACACATATGGACATCTTTATGTCTGAACATGTTGTTCATTATGGACAATCCATGGCGAACACAGAAGTCCAATAACAAAATACCACTCGAATTCAGATCAGGGGGCGTTCCTCCCCACCACACCTCTCCAGGTCTCTCTTTTGATGCCCACGAGAGTGTTAAAGTCCCCCAGCAGAACGAGGGAGTCATCGGAAGGAGCACTCTCTAGTATCCTCTCCAAGGACTCCAAAAAGGGTGGGTAGTGTGAACTGTAGTTTGGTGCATAAGTGCAGACAACAGTCAGGACCTGTCCCCCCATATGTAGGCAGAGGGAGGCTACTCTGTCGTTCACCGGGGTAAACCCTAATGCACAGGCACCAAGATGGGGTGCTAGTATGCCCACCCCTGCTCGGTGCCTCTCAGTGGGAGCAACTCCAGAGTGGTAGAGTGTCCAGTCCCTCTCAAGGAAACTGGTTCTGGAGCCAGAGCCATGCGTCGAAGTGAGTCAGACTAGAGCCAGCTTCTGTAGCCAAAGATCAGACCGCCAAGGTCGGCCACCACCCATCACACATTGCACTGACCCCTTTGGACCCTCCCACAAGGGGTGAGCCCACGTTTCCTCTTCAGGCTGTCCTCCTTGGGCGAAAGCCCGTCCACTTGTTTAATTAATGATCATTTATTGGATTCCATTGACTGCAACCCAGTTAGGTTCCAGTTAATAGCTAATCTAGATTTTTACAGACATACAGAACCTTGTTCAGACTCGATTCAATAACGAAAGCAGCAGACTGGAGAGAGAGGGTTGAGTGCATATTTCAGCAGTTCCCTGCTCCAGCACACCTGATTCAATGACTGAATCACTTCCTCAGCATATCCACTAGTTCTTCAGAAGCCAGTCTCCCATTGATTAAGTCCAAGTGGGTTGGTGCTGGGACATAGAAAACATGCAGGTAAGTGGCCCTCCAAGACCAGGATTAAACACCGCCAGAATATTGTTTTTGGTTTCTTTCTGACAGGGAAGCTCGACGAGGTGTACGCCTCACTCCTGGACGCAAACCCGAACATGGTGGCATACAAGAAGGAACACATCCCAGAGCGACTTCATTATCAGCACAACACCAGGATCATGCCCATCCTCTTGGAAGCTAAAGAGGGCTGGACCATCATGCAGAACAGGAGCGGATCTTTTATGTGTACGTTTGCAGACGCCATCACTAGTTTGTCGCGCTGCAGGTTATAAAGCTGCCCACAAAAGGGCTCTAATGGGCCATTCCCATCTGTACCGGGTCGGCCCGGGCCGGGTAGCGTAGGTTGTTTACATATCTGGGTGGCCTGGTATTTTTCCGGGCCAACCAAGGCTCATTCTCAGCCCTCTTCTCGAGGGGGTCTGCTTCAGGCCGACCAGGGCCAACACACCCACTGCTGACAGCAAACTCACACCTTCCACTAGAGCAAGCCTCTGATTGGTGGGTAGAATCAGCCCACATGGGCTTAAGACAAGGATGTGTGGAATCAACCGGGCCAGGCTGGGGCCGACTGGGGCTACCCGGCCCGGGCCGACCCGGTACAGATGGGAATGGCCCATTTTAATAGCTTCACAGGTGACTTATTTTAATCCCTGAGCCAACGTAAGCATATGTTACACCAAGTTTAATGAACTATGAGAGAAGGCAGAATAGCTTCTCCTGGGTGTGTGTAGTGGTTTTTTTATTTTACTGCCTTGAAATATAATTTCAAACATGTTGGAGCTGGTTCTCAAATTAGAGGTGTCAGACTGAGATTGGGTAGTAGAGGGATTGGCTCATTTAATTTCTTCTTTCTGCCATGGCTGGAAGCTTGTTAATTAGTAAATTGAGCACAAGGAGCCTGCAGCTGGAAGGAAGAGCTGCTGAGTCCTAGTCGTGAGGCTGGTGGATATTTATGAGCTGATTAGCGTTTTAGCTGCAGCAGACAGCAGTCAGGGTGATTTAAGGTAGGAGAATTAGGGCGAAATGGTCATGGAAGAGTCCAGGTAACAGCTACTTGGGTCAGGACTCATTCAGAGTGAATGTATGGCCTCTGAAAATAACTCAAAAGTTTACTGACTAAAAACGGTTTTACATGTGCACAATGGTGTAGTGAAATAGATTACAGTTATTTAATGAGCCATAAGGCGTGGGATTCCATAAGAAATATGAAATCTACCTTACGGATCGGTGGATCATTTAAACCAGAAGATTGGATCTTTTTAATGCAGGGATTAGATAACCGCTACGTCTTTACCCAGAGACAACAGAAGAGAGAGAGTCAAGTTTAAAAGTTAAGAATTTTATTAATAACAAATTAAACTTGACTGACTTTAAAACTAAATGCATGGTGTAACTAAAATGGATGAGACAGTGAATGGATGACGTGTGATGTCAAATCAGAACCAACAAATCCGAAGAAGCGTTTGTTCTGACGGGAACTGAAGATGTTGTTTCGCATTAAGCTTTGGTTCGGAAGTTCAGAAACACATGAGACACCATCATGCCGGTCTACCTACCCTTCGGGAAGTACTCTGTAGATCAGGAATATCGAGGTCCAGTGGACCCTTTCAGGAACCGAGCCGGTAGGAAAAGCCGCGGTTCCGATCAAAACAGTCTTTGAGTTACTTCCGGGTTCATGACAAGTTATTGGCGTCTGGTTAGACCCAAGCCTGGGTCGGTGGATGGATGAGCTTTTGTTCTGAAAGGAACTGTTGCCGCTGGTTGGTATAGCGACTGGATTTTTCAGCTTGTCGTTGTTCTTTCGGTTAAAGAGTTGAGATCAGGATTGGCCACTCCGTTGCTTTCTCTGGAACGCTTTGAACTGGCGTTAAGAGCTGGCGTGGCATAGTTTTATACTTTGGATGTTATGGTTTATTGTCGAATGAAAAATGACCAAACACCATCAAAACCACGCCTCCGTCAGATCTGTAAGATTCTGATTGGATCAGTGAAAGGAATGTTTAATGTCTTTTTAACACTACGTGAAATGAGTCCTGTTGGAACACTTAAAGTCATATTACTTATTATATTCTATAGGATCATAATAAAGTAATTAATATTTTGATTTCACAGATCGGTCACATCTTATTTATTGACTAACACTTTGATGGATTAGCTTTATTAAAATAGAGTTCATTGATTAATTAAAAGAAAAGAGTTCATTCTTCATTCTTTTGTTGAGCTGAAAATAAGCAGGTTAGAAGGAATGCATGAGACCTTGAGACTAATCTCATGCAGACTAGTCTTGAGCAACGAAGGGAAAAAACACAGTCTTCCGTTCCGTTACACTGGTGTGCACTAGTAAATCAGAGTGTCTGGCTGCTAATCTGCAGATCTAAGTGAAGGATGGTTTCTTTCTGCTTTTGTTATAAATCTGTATTTAGCTGCTCTTCAATCAACAGGTAGAGATCTAAAAATAACCCAGCATTATTAATAATGAGCGAACGAATAAGAATGTTTTATTTCTCCGTAGTGGGAAACCACGGCTACGACAACACTTTACGCAGCATGCAGCCTGTGTTTGTGGCTCGTGGGCCGGCCTTTCGCCAGAATTACGTGAAGACCTCCATGCGCTCCGTTGACCTTTACCCTCTCATGTGCCACATCCTGTCCATCCAGCCCCTACCAAACAACGGCTCCCTCCTGAACGTCCAGGACCTCCTCTCCTCCTTGCCAGCTTTTTCCACGCCAACTCCTGCTCACCCACCCACACCTCCTAAAGCCAACAGGTACTCCTACGCCCCGGTTGTGGGCTCGTTCATCGGTGTGGTGATGGTGCTGGGGTTCCTAGTGTTCTATGTCATACTGGTGACTTTCAAACAGAGGCCTGTATTAAAACACAGGAGCTGGGAGATGTCCCGGCCCTTACTGCAAGAAGATCTGCACCTGTAGGAACAGGAAAACAGAAGAGATTATTCTCCCCCAAGGTACTTCGCTCTACCCAGAATCATCCCCTAAACATCTCCTTTACACCAAAATGCAATTATGCTCCTGTTAACTGATTGGAGCTCAAGGGAATTTAATCTAACATCCTAGTCATATGTTGTATTACTTCAGGTGCAAAGGAAACGTTAAAACAGTTTGCTTCTGGGCCTGGTTTAATGAAAGTAATACACCTTGCTTTGATTGTGATCTCTGCCTAAAACCATCTCAGTATTCCACATCATGAGTAGAGATCATTTAGGAGAAAAGTTTAGCCTGGTGGTTCTGGCAAGTGTGAACTTCTGAGATATCAGTATGCTCAAGCAAAATTTGTTTGCCAAAATGAGTTTGTAACTTCTCTTAAAGGCAGTCCACACTCCCCTAGCATCTTCAAAGGTTTGCTTGGAACTTACTCTAGTGTAAGTCTGACTATGGAGGTCGTCCTGCAGTCCAAACTCTGGATGCTTACGCATGGACGTAATTTTTTTTTTGGGGGGGGGACAGGGGGGACATGTCCCCCCACCCACTTTTTCCAAAGTCAAGTTTTGACCCCTGCACTTTTTACCATCCAAAAACAATATTACGCTATATTAAATTGACACTGGTTGAGCTCTAGGACCAAGCGGAAAACAACCATTTGTGTTGAAGCCTGTTTCCCATTAGAACATACATGTACCCCCCACTTCTAAAGTGAAAATTACTTCCAGCTTACGGATAAAAAAGGCTCACTCAGATTGTCCAAGAAGTCTTTTTAAGGTCTGATTTTAAATTTGACAAGGATTACGTTCCCAAATGTTTCAGCTTAGCAATTGTGAAGATCCGTGACCCCAAGTATCTCCAATAAAACAATACAAACATGCTGAAAAGCTAATAGTTCAGGACATTAAAAATGGCTTCAGCTCATTTATGACAATTTAGTTGAGTTTTTGCAAAAATTATGCGCAATTATTTTTAATCAGTTTTATCTTGATTTCTGGAAATCATCTCAGGACCCCCTTTGTTGTTTTTTGTGACCCACAGTGGGGTCCTGACCCTAACTTTGGGAACCACTGGATTAAAAAAAATAAATTCCGGTTTCATTACTGAGTTATATTTATCGGGTCAGAAACAACTAAAACATATTTTCCTTTGAGGAACAGAGGTCGACACCTCTGCTCTAAATTCCCCAAAATATTCATGATGGAAATTTCTGGAGATAGCTTTAAGCACTAAGTCTAGCTAACACCTTCAGACAATCCTACAGAGCGTCACTTGTTCGTATGCAGCAGGTGCAATCAAAAACTGGAAATATTATTATGCAACCATCCGGCAAACACATTAGTCTGAGACGTACCAACTCCTCTGCACCTTGTTGAAAATCCTCGGTCGTCAACAGAAGCCTCTTTTGATTTATTTGACATTTTTAAATCAATGCAAAACAGATTTGTATGTCATAAATTAAAGAAGGTCTGAGTTGTAGGTAGAATTCCCCACCCTCTTGTTCTGCTTGTGCTTTGTGCACCAAACTATGGCGTTACTTCTTAAAAAAATAACTGTGATCAAGTGAAAGTATTGAAGGATCCACTGAAGTTTCAGGGGACGTGTCGTCGTCACTGTTCATTCTGAATGTTACATAGAAACAGACGCTCTACCGTGTGTGTGTTGGTCGAGCTTCTTCTCATGAGTGTCGTTTGTTCTGTGAGCCGATCACAACCATTTGCCTTTAAACAGAGAGCACGTCTGCAAGCGTGTACCATAGTTTTGTTTCATAACCATTGCCTCATTGTTGGTGAAATGTGAAGTGCAATTGCTATTCGTCAGTGTTTTGTCTTAGAGGTTTTAAGCTTTTGTCGTCATTTCTTTGACAGGATTATTTTCAGCATGGCGTGCGAGAAACGACCCCCTAATTTGCACTAAAGGATTGAAACGAAGGCGACTAAAAGGCAGCTGCTGGGTGCTTTTGTAGGACATGTAGCGTTTGATTTGCACAGGTAGTAGTTGCTGCTTAATGAGAAAGGCTTCTCTTAAAAGCTTTTAAATCAGCGTAATTGTGGGAAAGAATAGAAGACCTAGGATCCAAATCAATGATGCTTCTATTTTTACAGCAACTTATCAAGTAAAATTTGTTTAATTTAGCCTCCTTTTGACTGAAACCTGTGTCCCAAAACAAAACAGACATCACTGTGATTATGTATACTTTTTTACTAAATTAAAATTCATATATTGAAAGCATTTATATGAATTAATAACTGATTATTTTCATGCTTTATTAAAGAAAAAGTGTTGTCTGATTTTTCCCTGGGGTGTTGGTATAAAATTTAAATATATTCTCACTATATTTCCAAATTCATTTGTAATTCTTAAAATGAATGAATGAGTTTTTAATGACAGAAATGTGGATATTTAATAAGAGTGACAAATCTTTGCCATGTTGAAGCAGTTTAAAGAGTCTTCTGGAAATAAAGGAAACTGTAAAACCCAGAATGCTTTGTGGGTGATTTTTTTTCTTCTGTTTTTGTATCGAAGAATGTAAGCAAGGTAACGTCAAGGGAGCATTATTTATACTATATATATTTTAATCTAATACATCTTCAAAGAGACGATGTGTAGTTTTTACTGTTAATCTCTGGAAATATCCATCAAAATGTAGTTGAAAATGAATTAAATGACGCCACGTTGTTGGAAAATATTGGCTGCTTTGTAACAAATAAAAGAAAATTGGGTCTAAAATAAATGGGAGTGGGTCTAAGGCCCAATACTAATTATCGCACTGCACCTCAAATAATTGCAGAATTGGGACAGGGAGCATTGCATCATCGACTGCAACACATGCAACATGTTTCAGGGGGAGATGTCTAACCCAAGAAATGCATAATCAACCCAAGACACAGAATTAGGAGAAAACATAGATTTTATTTTTAGAACGACAACTAAAAACGTACTGGGAATTCCAGCGGACAGGGAAACGGGAATGCAGCGTCTGGAGGGGAAAGCAGAATGAGTTGAGGCCTGAGGAGTAAGTCAATACTGGATGGTGCAGAGTAAAGACTTACTGGGTTGTCTGGGAATAGGGCAGAGGGGAAGGTAATGAGCTGGGGTGTATCCAAGGGGGGTCCAGAGCTGGAGAGGGAGCGTAGGGAGAGAGAGCGGGTCGGTCAGGACGGATGGATGAACGTGGCAGAGCGAATCCGGAGTCCTCTGGAGTGGTGGTGAGAAAATCCTGGTGTCGAGACCTGAGGTGGGTGAGCAAAACTCACAAAATCACACGAATCCCAGAGTACAAGTATCAAAAAAACCTGATGTCGAGACGAGGGCTGGAAACTACCAAACAGTAGCAATCATCCGGCATGGAGCAGTGTCCTCCATCCATCTTAAATAGTAGACCTGCTGATTGCTGACCAGGTGCAGCTGTAGCTCCCTCTCCTGCAAACACTCCAAAAGATAGTTTGGTGAGAGGAGTACTCACCCCAGCTCATGACAGTAAACCCCCCCTCCCCCAACGGACGCCCCCTGGCATCCTAGCCGAAGCAGCCTCAACGTCCCGGATCAGGGACGGATCCTCAATGAAGGAGTGAGGAACCCAGGACCTCTCTTCTGGACCATGACCCTCCCAGTCAACGAGGTACTGGACTCCTCTACCACAGGGACACGAGTCCAAGATCCTGCTAACCGTGTAGACGAGACCTCTGTTGTATAGGCGAGCTGGTGGAGGAGGCGCAGGTGTGGGACAAAGGGGACTGGAAACCAAAGGTTTGACAAGGGACACATGAAAAACAGGGTGGACACGAAGGGAGCGAGGAAGATCCAGACAGACAGAGGAGGGAGTGGGGACCGCTTTGATTTTGAATGGACCGATGAATCGTGGTGTCAGTTTCTGGGTTGTAGCCTTCAGAGGAATGTCCTTGGAGGACAACCAGACCCCCTGTCCAAGAGAGTACACTGGAGCCGGTCGCCGCTGGCGATCGGCCAACAGTTGGTTCCTCCGAGCGGTATGGTCCAGTGCTGCCCTGGTAGTGGACCAAGCGCGCCTGGCACCACGGAGGAATTGCGGGACGGTGGAGGTGACTGGTGACTGCAGAGGGAAAAGTGAGGGTTGATAACTGATGGAGGACTCGAAAGGGGACTGACCTGTGGCTGTGGAGATGTGACTGTTATGGGCGTATTCCACCCAGGCAAGGTGAGAGCCCCAGGTGGAAGGGTGTGCAGAACAAACACAACGCAGCATGGCTCCTAGTTCTTGGTTCATGCACTCACACTGGCCGTTGGTTTGAGGATGGAATCCGGAGGTGAGAGCGACCCGAGCCCCTAAAGTTTCAGTTAACTCCTTCCACACCCTGGAGATGAACTGTGGACCACGATCTGATAGGATCTCATCGGGGATGCCATGAAGACGAAAGACAAGTTTAACTAGAAGTTTAGCTGTGACTACCGAAGAGGGAAGAGATTTTAATGGGACAAGGTGACAGGCTTTAGAAAAACGGTCTACTATGGTGAGTATTGTATTGAATCCATGAGAGTCAGGTAAACCACACACAAAATCCAAAGCTATATGAGACCAGGGGCGAGACGGAATGGGTAATGGATTTAACAGACCTGCAGGTGGACGATTGTCTCCCTTTTGCTGGGCACAGGTATGGCAACCCGATATGTAGCTTTTTACATCATTGAACACGGATGGCCACCAGAAGGCTCGCTTAACAAGGGCTACTGTGCGTCCGACTCTAGGGTGAAGGGCAAACTTGCCGGTGTGAGCCCAGTGGATGGCCTTGCTTCTCAGGGGTTGTGGTACAAAAAGCCTTCCTGGAGGACCATTACCTGGACCTGGGTCTGTCTTGAGTGCCTCCATGACTTGGTCTCTTATTTCCCAGGTGACCCCTCCCACGATGCACGCCGGGGGTAGAATAGTGGAGGGTTCGGCATCCTGGTCAGGAGCATACTGTCTGGAGAGGGCGTCGGGCTTGGTGTTCTTAGGACCTGGGCGGTAGGAGATCACAAAGTTAAATCATGAAAAGAGAAGAGACCACCTGTACTGTCGAGGGCTGAGTCTCTTGGCCTCTTTTAGAAACACCAAGTTCTTGTGGTTGGTCCAGATGATGAAGGGTTGCTCAGCGCCCTCCAACCAATGTCTCCACTCCTCAATGGCCAACTTAACTGTGAGCAGCTCTCTGTCCCCCACATCGTACCTGCTGCTATTGCTTGATGCAATTTGCTGGGTTCCTTATATAGGAAAACATTATTTCTGATTGGCTTAATGAACTGACCTGAATTGGAATGTTTATTATGTGATGTGCCTTGAGACGACTCTTGTCGTGATTTGGAGCTGTATAAATAAACTTGAATTGAATTGAATTGCTATCTAAATCATTGCTGGTTGCTGTGCTATTAAAAAATACTTTATTAACAATCTTTGGTATGTTCTTGCTGTGTTTAGTTTCTAACTGCATTTTTGACGTTAGTTTTGAAAACAACACAAAGTAAGTTTCCCACTTCTCCCCCTATTGGTGGAAATTGGATTTACAACTGGTTAAAAACCCTGCTAAAACAATTTTTTGCCAGGCCAGGTGGTGTATTTTTCTTCTTTTTATGAATGCTTGACTATTGGCTGTTCAGAAACAAAGAATAAAATAGGACTTTGCATGATTCCTTTCATATTATTCTCATACTTTTACACTCAGGTTCCGCCATGATGCCAACAACAAAGCAACAATTTTTTTCTTGGGCTTTTTACTTATGGTGAATTGAAAAAGCTAACAGCTAGCCTTTATATGAATTAAAGAAACAGTAAAACCATAAAACAGATTGAAACATCCCACCAGTGCACCTACTCGAACCACCAAAGTTGTTTAGTGCAGTTTCTGGTCAGCAGAGGGCAGCAGAGTGCTGTCCATCGTGAAACTGCTCAAGTTTATGGCTCAAGAATCACTAGAACCAGTTTGAAAGCAATAGCTTAATGTGAAAAATGATTTAGCGTTACTTTAAATTGAGTGGATCTAAAATACAAATAAATGCATTATTTTGCGTTTGTATTCACTTTCTACTCCTAGAAAGTGTTACATAACCCAAACACGGATGTTTCTGCTCAGCCTAAATGCCCTTGAGGGGACAGGCCTCACAGATTGTTCACTCGTTAACTTTTAAGCTCAAAGGTCTTTTATGATAGTTGTTGGAGTTTGCCCAGGCGCTCACTCAGCCAAAGGCAGCCAGGCAGACACTTCGGCCACTCCAAGACTCTTTCCTCCCAGTTAAAACCTCGAGGTCGGCCTCCACCCCACCAGCAAACATGGAACACAACTATGAGAACTTAGATCAGGAGAAGTTACCCACCGAGCGGCGTTTTGGAGCCAGCAGCTCCAACCCAATGCCTTTGTATGAGAACTCAGGTGAGGCCCAGGAGCAGCTGTACAGCGAGGTTCAAGTCCACGCCTCTGCAGAGGGAGAGCGCAACTCTCCAGAGTACATGGAGCTCAGGGATGAGGACAAACACAGCTCCTCATCCTCATCTTCGTCCTCATCATCCAGCGATGATGAGGAAGCCAAGGCAGCTGTGATGGCTGTGGAGGAGTTAGTGATGACCCTGGAGCTGCCGCCTTCGCCGATAGTTGAGGAGCAGCAGGAGATGAATGACAGGTCCAGGCGCTCATCATCTACCTCACATTCCTCTTCATCCCATGGAGAGAAAGGCATCGAACCGTTGATCCAACCTAAGATCCAGGATGAGGATAACGTGGAGGATGGGATGCTGATGTCCTACACCCATCCCAACACGCATCCGGAGCTGGAGGACTCCATGGACTACAGCCTGAAGACTCTGGAGCACGTGAGTCCAGATGAGGGGAGCGCTGCACCTGCTGATCCAGGCCAGCCCACAGTTTCTCTCTTTGTTAAGGTAAGATCACCAGAAAACGGAGCCACTGCGATTTGTTATCAACCGTCACAGAAATCTACGTCATGTTCAGGAACTTATGAAAAAACTTAGGAACTTAGGAAAAAACTACAACATAGATGTTTTTATTTTTTTGGCAGCTGAGGTCTCCAGTTTGATCACGAGTTTTTAAATCTGTGTTTTCAGCTGTGTTACTAGTTTTATTTGCACACAGATGCGCAGAAACTACTACGAACTTCACACTAAATACACTAATGGACTAGTATTTCTGAATGCGTTAGCTGCTGAAACAGGCTTCACACTTAAAGCTGCATTTTAGCACTAATTATAGTTATATATGTGCACACATACCCCTATACTTTGTCAGGACTCATTTTATGACCTATCCTGCCATTTTCACTTTTTCCACTATTTAGTTTCAAAACAACATGAAATATTTTAATAGAAAAATCTATATTTATTTAGGAAATACATAATTTTTGAGGTACTAAACAGTTTTTTCCCCCATGTTTTCTGCCGACTAATTCGTGTTTTGGAAAGCATAAACATGAATCATCATATATTCAAAGTCTTATGTAAGCAGTGATTTTACGAGGCCGAGTATTTGTCTGAGACTTTAATCTGCAAACGCTCTTATTTAATAATTAACCTGCTGACTGGTAGGCCTTAGTAACCAGAGGTGGGCAACTTTTAATTTCTCCTGGTCGCTTAGGGTGGGGGTGCAGCTTACAGTAAAGGTAATAAAGATTTATAAAATTATGATTTATGAAAATTGACCCATTTAAGGCAGACATTTATGGCAGAATTTTCTAATGAATAATTTAACAACTATTTGTCGGAGATGCCACTAAATCAGGATTAGTGGGGTTCAAAGGTCACCCCGTCCCAAAACCCCCCCAAAAAATACCACACACACTTGTAGATGCTGTTATTCATATAATAATAACAACAAATTAAGTGTTATTATTAGTATCACAATGTTGATAATTTATGCTAACAGGTGCTAGTAATGCTAACCTCTTGATATAGCCAGCAGCTAGTTAGCTGTCTGACTCACCAACTTCAGTAATAAATGGTGAGATAAAACTAAAATGATCACTCTTTATCATTACTCACTATAATGAACACACACCATCAGCAGCGATGAGGCTCAGAATGTGTCACATCTAAAACGGTCCGAGTGGAAACATTTCTGTTCTCAGTCTCTCACAGATAAAACACTTCTACGATCTCAATGCCCTGACAAACACATTAAAATCCTTCACAATCTGATAATTGTCCTCTGCTGCATTTGGTTGGGGTGTACCACCACAAGATTACAGATGTGTTGACATTCAGGGGTGCATCCTTCCAAAGCTGCATTTGAAGGCCAAATATGTCTACACAATGCAATTCAGGCTGTCCAAATGCATCTTTTCCTGAATTTGAAGGAAGGATCTGGAACAGCCTTCGTGACCTACCATATCCCACAAGACCTGAAGGCTGAATGGGAAATTTTTGTTAGTAATAATGGCGGGTGATTTTGCGGGAGAGTATTACGATTAAAAGTATTTAAGTAAAAAAGGAAAAGCCAAAAGCTGATGCCATCACAGTTGCTAGGCAACAGACGTTCATGGAGGCGAATGCAGGAATAAATATTAAGGCTAGTTTGTCCAATTCCACCGCTGCTCACTTTGTGTCCTTGTGGTTGACGAAGGACCCGGCATATGTCGACTGGGTAGGATGGGTCCTTCTTAGGAAGCAAAATCAGGACACAGCCCATCTGTGGCCTCATTCTAGTAGTAACCCCGTATGAAACTACATCAGGTTTTTGTCAGTGCTTTGGGAATTAGTTTGAGCACACACGCTGATATGAATTAAACTGTTGATGATAAACCTGCACAGGTGCGACATTTACAACACATCCCGATAAAGTTTTAATCGTAAACATGTTATCTCCTCATCGCCACGATGAACACAGACCAGAGTCCACCAACGCTCTGGTAAAAATAGATGAAAATAGATTTTAAAGATCTGGGAAAGACGTGTTGGTGCCATAATATCCTAATAATGCTTCTTCATTTACAACCCTCTCTCTTGACCCCGGTGTGTGAGAAAATCCAAGATGTGGGTGGATTTTTCAGCTGTTTAATCTTCAAAGAGTGCCATAAATGAGGCCTGGCACTGCTATCATTGCAGTCTCTGAGGAGCATTTTCACATGAATCCGTTGTGATTTATTTCCGTAGAGACACCACCTGAAAACAAAGACAGTCATTCCTGGTGCCTGTTTTCACAGCTAGGTCATGTCGGAAACAGAAAAGGTGTAGTTTGGTTTACACAAGAGGAGAGTTCAAACACTCCTCTTCACCTTGGCTCCGGAAGGATACATGTGTCTGTTGCCGTTTGATGTCGATAGTAAATGATTAGCTCAAGAAGTCGTGATTTGAGCTTTGCTCTGTCACTGCCAGGTGTATAAAACCGGGCAGGTTCATAAAACACGTTCGATTAGGGGCTGTGAGATTCAGTTTCATGGGACCACCTCAATTAAATCTCGGGACCAAATTTGATAGCCTCCAACGACTGAGTTTTTTATGTTTTAATATAAAATAAAGTAAAATAAAATCGTGCTGCTGACCTCTGCTTGAGACATTGTGGGTCGGTGGGCAGAAAGACTTCAAAGACCTCCTCAGATCCACTGGCAGGTCTCCCAGGTGGTGGTCCTTATATTTAGAGGGATCACTCCTGAGTCTCCTTGGCAAAGTCACGATCAGAACTCGGAAGACCCGTGATGACGCCAAACACAGCAAGAGTTAAATAATAAGTCTTTATTAGATGTGGAGTTACCAGAGGAGGGCGAGGCAGGAGACAGAGTCGGAGAGGAGGCGTGAGTCACAAACCAGATCGGGACAAGCAGGTACAGGGAGCAGGCTGGAGACGAGGTAGCAGACAGGCGAGGGTCGTGGTGGCAGGCAGAGTTCAAGGCAGGGGTCAGGAGTGAAAACGAGGTCCGGAGGCTGAGATCAGGGAAGGTGAAAGGCTGGAAGATTTACTAGCAAGGAGCGTTCAATAATCTGGCTCTGGTTAGGGAGCAACAGGTGAGATGAATGAAGTTGATTGTGGTTGCCAGGGAAACAGGGCTTGGCTGGAGCTTGATGAGGGGACCAGGTGTGCTGCATGGAGGCTGAAGGCTTGATGAGGAGGCAGAGGAGGGCGAAAGACTGGGAGTCATGACAGGCAAGGTCTCTTCAGGGGTTCTAGAGTGTAGGGTGTGTGGAATGGTCGATTCTCATTTTCAGAAAGAGCAATGTGGATTTCATCCTGGCCGTGGGACAGCTCTATACCCTTAGGGGGTCCTGGAGGATGTGTGGACAGGATTTCTAGACACAACAAAGATGTGGAGGGGATCTGTTATGGTGGCCTAATGATCAGGCCTCTGCTTTCTGCGGATGATGCGGTCGTATTGACTTCATTAGAACGTGATCTACAACCACAAACTTGGAACTGAGTGTGAAACAGCCAGAAGGAGAATGACCTCCTTCTAAATCTGAGACCGTGGAATCAGGAAAAGGGGTAGAATCTCTTCTCCAGGTCAGCGAGGAAGTCCTGCCGTAAGTGGATGAGTTAAAGTATCTCAGGGTCTTGTTTATGAATGAGGGAAAAATGGAGCTGGAGACCGACGGGTGGATTGATGCTGCGTCTGCAGCGATGTGGGCATCATACCGGTCTGTCGCCAGAAGGCCAAGCTCTCGATGTTCCAACCCTCCCCCATGGTCACAAGCTTTAGGTAGTGACCAAAAGAATGAAATTGCAGCAGCTAAAAAAAAGTTTCTTCGCATGGTGTTTTTCTGTCAGAATTAAACGTTTTCTTATCTGAGTCCATAAAAAAACTGTATGACAAACAGTCCGATTGTTCTACCTCCTGAGTGCGCTGCTACAGCGAGTCACAGACAATTCCACCTGATTGTAATCTTCTCAACAGTTTTCCTGTCAGTAATTCGTGTGTGCTGATGTGTTTGCCAGGAGAGGGAGCTGTGCTATAAATAGAAACATTAAAATAAATGGCCCACTCATCTTCATCATCTCATCTGTCCTTCCTTTTAGGTTTTCATCTCACTCTCAGGTGGTTACAGCTGTCTGAACCCAGCGCCTTTTCAAGTTACTCAGACATGTTGCAACCCAGTTTTAGTATTTGTTTATTTTCAACACAATCCCCCCCCCCCCCGTCCCATATAGACACGTTTCTGTAAAATGAACACTACTTTCTACCTAAAAACCAAAGTCAGACATCAACATGTCTCAGGGGAAACTTCTCGAGGTCTGCTGCTAAAACCTGCCGTCGCAGAAACGTGAACCATGAATAATATATGAACGCTGGCTGCTCTGGTGCCCAAAAACCAATTGAGTGACAGCCAGAGGAAGAAAAAGTAGCACAAATATTTTATTTCTGCAAATGTTTTGGGATTTGAAGATGAATTTGACAAACTGGGAAGTCTGAAAGTGCTTGTTCTTCAGTTTAATAATAATAAAGTTTAAATAAACTGAACAATGGTGATGACAATTTCAATTATGAAGTAAAAAAATAGACAAGTGAGTTTGTAGTATGGCTTAAGAGGAGAGGGGAGGAGAGTGTTGGGGCTCCACCCCCGGTAAAGCCTGACACCTGTTTTGCACTTTGTGTCGATGAGGTCTCTCTCTGCTCTCCATCTGTGTCCAAATCAGAGCTCACGGCTCCAACAGGCACCTCGACTGACCCTCGACCTCACCTGGAGGACACGATCATCTCCTTTATACGACCAAAAACCCCTTACAATCCTTAAAAAGTTCCTAAATCTGAAAGGGAACATCAATTTCTGACGGTGCTGAAGAGAACGGGTCGTCTCATAGAGGATGAGCGTTTGTATGACATGGAGGATGTAGACCTGAAAGGATGAGGACGGTTTCAAAGAACATCAAAAAGGAAGTGAAGCTGTAGCCAGAAGAAGTCATCATGTCAACAAACAGTCAGGACAGAGACCCTGAAATAGAGCTTTTTGTGAAGGTAAGGCCAAGACACATTTTATAAAGTTTAACAAAGTTTAAGACATTAGTAGAACTTTTAGTTGCACGTGTCTGTGTGATCTGAGAAGCTTGTGTAACCCTAGAGCTCAGGTAGAGTTTCAGCAGGGTATGTGCTCCCTGTGCTGAACCAGGATTGTTGTGACAGCGATACTGGAGCTGGAGCTCGTATCAAACACCGCACTGGCACCGATGCTTCAAGGCGGATGTCATAACGGAGTCGTTTTTGAGTTTTTGCAAAGGTCGTTGAGGAATTGTCAGCTTGAATACAGAAAAATGTGCCACCTTCACCTGGTGAAGCTACTCTGACTTCATCACAAATTGTAACTCAGGGCCTCTAAGAGATGAAAAACAAATGTGGGTGAGATGGAAGTGACTTCCAAACATGACATGGATGAACTAAGGCTGACCTGTCAGCCCCCCTCCTGAGAAACCACTGTAAAGAAAGGGTCGTTTACATCTTACTTATGAACCATAAAATGTGAGATTCCATAGAAATATGAAATATCTATCTGATGGATCTTTGACTAATTTAACCAGAAGATCAGAACTTTTTATTGCAGGGATTACGTGACACTTTGTATTAACCCAGAGGAAAGAGAGAGAGTCGGGTTTATAATAGTTAAGAAATTTATTTCTACACAATTTAAACAAGACTCACTTAAACACTCTGTGTACTGATGGAACTAAGGTGGAGTGAGATGTGATGAATGATGGTGTGCATGTGGAATGTGGTTATCAGAACCAACAGATCCGGAGAAGCAGTTAGTTCTGAGTGGGAGTGAATGTTTCGCTCTAAACTACAGTTGGAGATTTATAACACACATGAAACGCCATCTGTTGGTCTACGTATCCAGGAGAAACCTCCGTTTAGATCCAGAATGTCGAGGTCATCTTGGACCCTCCTTGGAGCCGAAGCCGGTAGAAAAGCAGTGGTGCCGACTAAACTAGTCTTGGAATGCTTCCAGGTCACGAGTTATTAATGGCATCAGCGAGACCCTGAAGGGGTCGTGAGGTTCAGCTTTTATTCTGAAGGAACTGTTGTGGTCAGGTGTGACTTGCAACAGATTTTATCCAGCTTGTCGAGGTTCTTTCGGCTGAAGAGGAAGTCCGGATGGCCGGTCTGAGACTTCTCTAGAACGCTTTGAACTAAAGAAAAGGTGACGTGGGATAGTTTTTATACTTGTGTAGCGGAATATAGATATCCCTTCAGAATAAAAGCTGAACTCTCTACGTGACGTTGAAACCTGCCGTTGTACCGGGAGACGCTCCTTAGACTGGTTTGTCGTGCTGCGACTCTGTTTCACCGGTTCCAGCACCAAAGGAGGGTCCAAGGACCTGGCATCCGGATCTTATACGGGGGTCTCCAAAACGGTACGTAGACTCGGCATAGATGGCGTCTCATGTCTTCCTCCTGAAATCCATCGTTATTAGTTAAACAAAACAACATTTTGCCCTCAGACTCGCCTCGGTCAGGTGGAGATTCTGAACTGACACACACACACCAACACTTCAGCTCACATTCATCTGCATCCATCATTAGAGAGTTAGTCCTGGTGATTGTTTCAAATAATTATAAAATAAATATTCTTAAACGTCCCATCTCTCTTTTCTTGTCTCTAACTCAATACAAGGTGTTTGAATAAAATTCCCTGTGTTAAAAACAACCTCTTCTGATTCTAAGTGCCCGGTCCAAAGATTAATCTCTGGACCTTAATAAAGTGTAAGAATATACCAACTATATTCCGCTACATTTAATATTTTGGTTTACAAATAACTGAATGGACCTTTAGAAAACTTTAAGATTGTAACCAGATAAGATATGGACCAATAACAGATTTACTTTTGGAGTCAATCAAATTTAAGAAGGCCTGCACAGCCAACTGAACATAGCAAATAAAAAAATGGCTCTCACTCAATCAATTTTAAAGCTGTTTACCTGTAGTTGAGATGTAGTTTCTAACAGATCACACAACAACTTTATGAGTTACTAGAATTAAAGTGATAATGTGTTTTTAACCTGGCGATAGGGGGCAGTACATACCTAAATCATTGCAAGCAAGTGGTATTGTTGTGTTCAACTAAGACCTTACCAACGGGGGATAGTGCCTATCTCCAGCAGAAAATACATATTTTCAGAAAAGGAACTTGAGCCTTTTCTCTCTCGCAGCAATGGATTGTGGGTAATACCCTTCGCCCAAATCCACATCAATCCATGCTTGGGTGAAGTGCGGATCAAGGGTGCAAAAGGGGCGTGATCAACCTCTGCACTTGAGAACGGGGACACCCTACGCACTCGCACCTCTCGCCAGAATTGCGCAATTAACCCTCTCAGGCTCAAAATAAGTTTTGATAAAAGGACGAACAACTAAGTCCTTCAGGGGTACTTCTGAGTTAAAAAATGTTCATGAAACACGTATGTGGAGTAACCAGGTAAGCAGGTTTTAACGTTGCAAATCTGCAAAGCCTGCCTCCAGAGGGTTAAAGGGCACAAATGTGAAAGTGCGAGTATTGGCATTGGACCTTAGACCCACTTCCATGTATTTTAGACCCAATTTTCATGGTTTTACGTTACAAAGCCACCAATATTTTTCAACAACTGGGCAGCATTTAATTTATTTTCAACAACATTTCCATTAATATTTCCAGAGATTAACGATAAAAACTATGCATTGTCTCTTCAACCCTCTTTGTCAGATCTCAAGTCTAAGTCAACTCAATCAAAGATGGCTGCCACAGTACACTGGCACTAGCCAGTACACATGGCTTTAACTATTTTCATTTTATAGATATGGAGCTGAATTTTGTCTTTGTGGCTAAGAGCGCCATCGCCAGCGAATGCTCCAAAAGCTAACTGATCGCTCAATATTTTTGTTAAAAATCTTTGTTTTAAAACATTGCATATAACTGATGGAGGTCACACTCCAGCCAACTGAACTTCGACAACTCAAATATGCCTTATATAGTACAACTGGGTGTTACAGTAGCTGAGAGTCATCCACAGCATGCCCTCCAAGTACTAACAGATTGTGTAATTTCACATTTTTTCATTGTTGACCAAAACTCCTCCATTTTTACAAGAAATGATCTTAGTTTAAAACTCTGGCATGAAAGATGATGAGAGAAATGCATTCCTTGGAGTAAAACTAGGCCTTTGATTCTGTTCTGATTTGAAATGATTAGTCCTGGAAAGCAACCTAATGCTGTCTTTTTGTCTAAAAATAGCTCAGATTTGAAGTTTTCATGTCCAATAAAAAAATCTCCCTTCATAAAAATCAAAGTTTTATTTTAGTGTGAAGTACGGGGTCAGTTCGATGCGAAATCTTATTTATAGATGAAGTAAACCTACAGTCGTTCCCAGCTAGGTGTGCTTCTAAAGTCTTTTTCCTCCTGCTGCTATCTGAGATGTGACCTAGATGGACAGAGAGGCGTCCTGTGATGCTGGATGGCAGCTGCACATCAGGTGGGAGTTAGGATTTATTTTTAGGCTCGATCTGTCGATCCAACTATTTGAGTGTGTTTGTGTGTTACAAGGTGGCTAAGATGACATGCCCATGGACTTATGTGAGAGGTTATAATAAAAATGTCTAAATTAACAGAGTAACAAGTCTTCACACTGTGGTGGTTACGACAGGATCGTTGAAGGAACAGCTCTTCCAACATTAAAGTAAAATATCCTAATTTACACGATGAGGATGAGCTGATTGCTTTCCGGCTCATGATTGTGCAGCTCTGCTTCTGCATGATTGTCCTCCATGTTCTAGATGCTGACTGACCATTGTCTGCAGCCCGAGTATTGTGTTACCTTCATGCAAGTGAGCCCACTCTCCACAATGCAGAGAAGAATCCTGCACAGTGAACTGAGAGCATCAATGGCTGGTCTGTGTACTCAGCCATTTTTAGACTGACAGCTCAGTTTTCTGGTCTTTACTCCAGCTGAGCCACCGGCGGTTCCACCTTGTTGTAGTTCAGTGTAAATACCAACCATGAGGTCATTGCACCCTTTCTGCAGTGTGATTTGCCCGCAGATCTCTCTGTGCCCCAGAGGCCACTGAACCAGCTGATGGATTCAAGTATGTATAATTCAGCTGAGCCAGAGGATCATGTGTCGGAGTTGGAGCCCTACATGCCGACACACGATAGCACGGTGTGTCCACGAATGTGATTATGGGGAAGCAATGCTATGTTCCTCACAATAATAACAGACAGCAATCCACATGTCCATTCAGACCCTCATAAACATGCATGTTATTTGCAGCAGATTTTGGAAGAGCTAGCTTCCGGTGTCTTCCAGCTGGATTCTCATAACATTTCTGCCATATTATGTGATATTAGTGAGGATGCAAGGTTTATGAAGTTGCATTCACACAAACCTCTACAGACTTTTTGAAAATAGTATGACAAACAGTTTTAAGAAAGCATCAATTCCCCTTGTAAGTGGCTAGCTGTCAGCTCATCTGTGCTGTAGTGTTTAATCTGTATTTTTCTAAACTGAGGTTGTTCAAAGAGTGATCCAAAAACAGGTAAGATACTATCCATCCATCCATTTTCATCTGCTTATTCGGAGTCGGGTCGCAGGGGAAGCAGCCTAAGCGAGCAGGCACAGACTTCCCTCTCCCCAGCCACTTGGGCCAACTCTTCCGGGGGAATCCCAAGGAATCTCTAACCCTAACCCTAACGCCCCTTTAACAGAAAATCCTTTAGCAGAAAGCAACTCAGTATGAGCTGTCACCTTTCATAACTGGGGCAGCAGTAGCTCAACAGGTTGAGTGGGTTGTCCAGCAATCGGAAGGTTGCAGGTTCGATCCCGGCACTGGTCAGAGAATTCTGCTGTTGTGTCCTTGGGCGAGACCCTTAACCCACCTTGCCTGAGGTGGTGGTCGGAAGGACGGGTGGCGCCTGTGCTCGGCAGCCTCGCCTCCGTCAGTGTGCCCCAGGGCAGCTGTGGCTACATCGTAGCTCATCACCATCAGTGTGTGAATGTGTGTGTGAATGGATGAATGATTCACTGTAGTGTAAAGCGCTTTGGAGTCCTTACTCTGAGAGGCGCTATACAAGTGCGGGTCATTTATCATTTATCATAACTGATACACCTGACTGAAACCTGAATGCTTTTTAGCTGTACTGATCTGGGTTCTGTAAACTCGGCACACATCTGATTCTTCAAGATGGGATTGGGACCCAATTGTGGGCCATGAAACACCATATGAAGGGTTATGAGACAAGTTTCGTCTCTCGTCTCGTCTTCCTCCGCCAACCAGGGCCTTGGTCACGGGGGCAGCCTCCCAACTAGGGACTTCCAGACCGTCCTCTCCCTGGCCACCTCCACCAGCTCCTCCATTCCATTCCATTCATTCCATTCCATTTATTTGATAAAGCACATTAAAAAACAGCATGTGAGCTGACCAAAGTGCTGTACAGGGGCAAAAACAAATAAGGTTAAACGAATAATATAAAAGAATAAAACAGCTAGAGCACAGCACAAAGAACCAAACAAGAGAAATCTATAAAATCAGTAAAAGAACATTGTAAATAAACCATCAATAAAATAGCTAGGCAGTAAAAGCAAGGGAGTAAAAGTAAGTCTTTAAGTGAGACTTAAAAACACCAATGGAGGAGGAGAGTCTGATATTCAGCGGGAGATCATTCCAGAGTTTCGGAGCGCAGACAGAAAAAGCTCATTCACCACGGGTTTTGCCGCGTAGACGGGGAATCTGTAGTAGGTGTAAGTCACCTGAACGGAGAGTCCTGCCTGGCACATAAGGAGTGAGCAACTCGGATATGTAAGGTGGTGCTAAGCCATTCAGCTCCTTGAAAACAAACAATAAAATTTTAAAACATATACGGTAGTGCACAGGAAGCCAGTGAAGTCTTGCTAAAATTGGAGTGATGTGCTGCCGACGGCCAGTATTGGTCAGAAATCTTGCTGTCGCATTTTGTATCAGCTGAAGGCCAGATAATGCGGCTTTTGAAATGCCAAACAGAATTGCATTGGAGTAGTACAACCTTGAGGTGATGAAAGCATGAATGGTTGTCTCGAGGTGGCGCTGATTCAGAATGGGTTTTAGTTTGGAAAGACGTCTCAGCTGATGAAAACATGATTTAACCATGTGATTAACATGAGGGTCCATTTTTAGAGCCACATCCATTTTAATTCCAAGATTGACAATTGTTTGACTAATTTTAAAAGGAAGAGTAGAAAAATCAGGAGCAGAGGAAGACAAGCCATTAGGAGTAAAAACAATAAACTCGGTCTTAAAATCATTCAGCAGCAGAAAATTTGCTGACAGCCAGTCTTTAACCTCACTCAGGCAATGAAGGAGCGGCTGGATGGAGGTAAAAGTCTTCAATGGAACATAAATCTTGCAGTCGTCCGCATAAAGATGAAAGTTAATGTTAAACTTCCTGAAGATTAGTCCTAGTGGAAGAATATAAATGTTAAATAAAAGGGGGCCGAGGATAGACCCCTGTGGCACGCCCCAAGGGAGAGCAGCAGAGGGAGTTGAACAGTCGTCCATTCTAACTCTAATAGACCTGTTGTCAAAGTAGGAGCAGAACCAGTCAAGTGCAGATCCCTTAATGCCGACCAAGTTCTCAAGGCGGGACGATAAAATGTCATGGTCAACCATGTCAAATGCAGCTGAGAGGTCCAACATCACCAGGGCAACATGGCAGGACCCCAAGGCGTTCCTGGGCCTGTTCGGAGATGTACTTTCTCCAACGTGTCCTGGGACGACCAGGGGTCTCCTGCGGGCAGGACATTTCTGAAACACCTCCCTGGGGAGGCGACCAGGATGCATCCTAACAAGATGCTCAAACCACCTCAACTGACTCCTCTCATTATGGAGGAGCAGCGGCTTGACTCCGAATCTCTCCCGAATATCCGAGCTCCTCACCCTATCCCGAAGGCAGAGTCCACCCCGTGGAGAAAACTCATTTCGGGCACTTGTATCCGCGATCTTGTTCTTTCGGTCATTAACCAAAATTCATGACCATAGGTGAGGACTGGGAGGTAGATGGGCTGTTCAATTGAGAGCCTGGCTTTCCAGCTCAGCTCCTTCTTCACCACAACAGACCGGTTCAGCGTCCGCATCACTGCAGACGCTGCCCTAATCCGCCTGTCGATCTCCCGCTCCCTCCTTCCCTCACTTGTGAACAAGACCCCAAGATACTTGAACTCCTCCACTTGAGGCAGGACCTCTTTCCCAACCCAGAGTTGGCAAGCCGCCCTTTTCCGGTCGAGAACCATGCCTCAGTCTTGGAGGTGCTGATCCTCATCCCAGCTGCTTCACACTCTGCTGTGAACCTCCCCAGCAAGAACTGTAGGTCAGAGCCTGATGAAGCTAGGAGGACCACATTGTTAAGGGTCTGCCCTCATGGGAAAATTACTATGCAGTAATTTCTCCAAAAGACTGTGCCAAAATTGCTCTGAAGAGCATAAATAAAAGTCAGCACCAGCTGCAAATTCATTTCCCATGATTCCTTGAGCTGGAAGCAATATGATGATGTCACCGCCGAACCCCGGAAACACGTTCTGCGCATGTGCGGGAGCCACACAGTCTCAGCCCGCCAGCCGCTGAAAGCTATAAATTCTAGCGAAACGAAACCTAACTCCGTTCTTTTGTCCAGTCCAACTGGCGGTGAAGGACTCGCTCGTTGCTACGGCTCTGGACTCAGGCACGAGGCCTGGCTGATGAAAGCAGCGGAAAACCATCAAATCAACGGAGAACGCCGATTGGAACATCTGGGGGACGCCTCGCTGTTTTCGTTCGTTCAAAGTTTTCTTTCTCTATCTTCTTCTCCCGTTTTCTCTATAGCTCAGAACAAGCAATAAAACCGCGCTATTGCTTCAAATTACATCGGTTTTCTCTTCTCCGTACCAAAAAACGCCATCGGATCCTTTTAAGAGTAAGCCGTTTTGTTGTTTGTCATTGTTTAATATCTTAAATAGTTTTCATGCTGTGGCCAGGCTGACAAACTATCAGATATTCATTTATGATTGATCTTCTGTGTTGTTTCTTGATATTTTTGAAGTGTTTTGAGTGAATTAAGTTTAAGTTACTGTGATTGAAAGTGCTTTGGAAGTTTAAAGTGCAAGTTGCCCACCCACCCACCCACACACACACACACACACACACACACACACACACACACACACACACACACACACACACACACACACACACACACACACACACACACACACACACACACACACACACACACACACACACATTCTGGTTTTCCCTGTTTAGGGACACACACACATACTTGTTTTTAGCATTTGGGGGGACTCGAGCTAAAACACACACTTATTGGGTCAGATTGTTTTACATTATTATTTCATTGTTTAATTACTTGTTATTCATTTGATAAAATCAGTTGGTTGATATTGATTAACGCTTCAGAAGGAGCTGAAGTGATGTTATTAGTTAATAAATGTTATTCAATTAAGATTTTTGTCTCAGATTGAGTTTGTTTGTGTGATATGAATTATTCAACTGCAGCTCGTTAGGATTCACGGAACGTTTAGACCAGATTGATAAAGAGGTTTGGATTCAATCCCTTTCTAATTAGAAGGGGTGGTGCCCCACGGATATCTCGGGATATCCTAATTAATTAATAAATCGGTAAATATCTCCATATTTACGAATTTATTGAAGAATACAAAAAGTAAGTAAAAGCTCACAAATTATTTGTTTGAACTATAACCCCAACAACATCATCCGCATAAAGCAGACACGAGATTCTCCTGCCACCAAACTCCACACCCTCAACATCAAGGCTGCACCTAGAAATTCTGTCCATTAACGTTTTGAGACAAGTTATTTATTAAATGGATTATCATCAGGGCCACCAGGATTATTTCCCTGCAGGTGCTGTACAGTTGCTAAGCAGCTTCTTTGGGGTTTCCATGCTGTTGCTTGGCTTAATCTTGCCAATGCTGTAGCAACCCCTACTACCGCCTGGTGCCGCCCAAGATTATTATAAATGAGTTAGAAAGTCGAAAAGTGTGCATCAGTGCTCCACACCAGTAGCTGGCTTCCTGGTCCAATACAATGTAAAAGTAATGACAGTACAAACAATCTGCATAGTTCTTGTTATGTCTATTCATTTTCGGCTTTTGCATAAATGTTAGAGAAAATATTCCATTAGTAATTGTTTTCTATTTTTCCATTTGATTTTTGGAGATATGAGGATCGGGTGGCCCTGGTGCTCTGATTCTATTACTACAACTGGCATGTGGGACATGAGTGTTTCAGGCATGTTCGGTTGGCAGGGAGCCCACAGGTGGATCCCACCAGCTCAGTGGCCTAGTGGTAGAGTGTCCGCCCTGAGACTGGGAGATCAGGGTTTGATTCCTGGTCGGGTCATACCAAAGACTTTGAAAAAATGGGACCCAATGCCTGCCTGCTTGACACTAAGCATTAAGGGGGTTGGATTGGGGGGTTAAACCACCAAATGGTTCCCGAGCGTGGCTGTGTCTGCAGCTCACCGCTCCCCCAGGGGATGGGTCAAATGCGGAGAGCAAATTTCGCACACACATCAGTGTGTGTGACAACTAATGGGACTTTAACATTTTTTACTTTAAAACACATTGGTGGGACTACATCTCTAAGCTGGCCACGGGACTCCTTGAACTGGTGGAGGTTGCTGGTGATTTGGGGCTATGTGCTGGGGCTGTTATTCTGGACAAGCAGAGCACAAAGGACAGATGGCTTTTGGAGATTAGGCCAAGCCCTGAAAACCTAGTGTTTCACCAGCCACAGCTGTGTGAAATTACAACAGAGTTCTTTGTGTCTAAATTTTAAACCAAAACACGCTGAGGGATGATGGAGTCGATTTGATTTGGTCAGATTTTGCTGCACAATGAGTTAGCACTTTGAGCATATGTTGGGAATCACTCTTTGTCACCATGACACCCAATTTTAGTTTCATTATTTTTGTGTTTTGTTACATTTATGAGCATTGGCGGCCATCTTGATTTGGGCTAACACCAAAAATGAACCAGTTTTAGATGTACATCTAATGATTACACTTTAAAGTGGCATCTATGGGTGGCCATTCTGGTTCTTTCTGACTGATTTTGTCATGTTGTGTTTCCGTACAGGCAGGAAGTGATGGAGAAAGCATCGGAAACTGCCCCTTCTCTCAGCGCCTCTTCATGATCCTCTGGCTCAAAGGAGTGGTGTTCAACGTCACCACTGTTGACCTTAAGAGGTCGGCATCTAACCAATGTGCACAAACTTTACTTCACGCTCTAGCTGTCGCCCTGACAACTACCTGTTTTTCTGTACAGGAAACCGGCAGATCTGCAGAACCTGGCCCCGGGGACGCACCCTCCATTCCTTACCTTTGACGGGGAGGTCAAGACGGACGTCAACAAGATTGAGGAGTTTCTCGAGGAAATGCTGTCTCCTCCAAAGTAATTCAGCTTGAGGGTTTTACAGCCCCACGTGTTCTGTATCAGACTACACACATCCTGCTCTTGGGTCGATTTATTCACTTCGGCGCTGGTGCTGAGGGAACAGGAAACCTTTTAGCCAACTAAAAGATGATATGTGATGAAAACAGACATTAACTGGTGTACCTGTTGTTCATGGTCTTACAAATCCTTTGTTGGTGACGTTTAAGTGCCTCAGATCCTTTTAAATGGTTAAATTAGAAACAAAATTTCTTTAAAAATTGAGGTGAATTTCCTGATTTTGTTATTGTCTCTTTAAAAAAGGCCTGAGAGTTAGTGTGTGAACACTGGCTAAATCTGCTTTTATTGCCTGTAAAGTTTCTTACATTATAAATGGACGTCAGTGTGGGAACGCATAAAGCGCCGGCCTGCCAGCTGAGTTTGAGCTGAGCTCCGGTCCAGGTGTTAATCCCATCCAGATGCTTTGGTCTGACTGTGTCTCCTCCTGTTTCTGCCCCCCACCCCCGTCTGCTCAGGTATCCCAAACTGGCTCCCAGGCACAGAGAGTCCAACACAGCTGGAAATGACATCTTTGCCAAGTTCTCAGCCTACATAAAGAACACCAAACCCGAGGCCAACGCTGGTGGGCTGCTCACGTTGTGCCATTTATAGTCACACATCCAGAAAGGCCCTGTTATTATTTATATCCACTAGGTGGCAGCAGAGTCTAGATTTTAATCTTTGAACTCATAATTAGTTGTGCTGCCACCTCGTGGACTCACTCCTCATGTTTATCTCCTCTGCAGCTTCAGGTCAGTCCTGTTTGTGTGTTTAGTTCTAGAAAAGGCTTTGACCAAAGCTCTGAAGAAGCTGGATGACTACCTCTGTGGTCCACTGCCAGAGGAGATCGATGCAGACAGTACGGAGGAAGAGAAGGGCTCCAAGAGATGCTTCCTGGATGGAAACGAGCTCACCTTAGCAGACTGCAACCTGCTGCCCAAACTGCACATAGTCAAGGTGAGAGGAGGAATTATATCTGCTATTGATGTTGTAAAGCTTAAACTGAATCATTTGTCTTGTTTTCACTCTTTGATGCCAAAACCAAGAAAAAAAACAATCACATTTTATTTATATATATATTTTTTTCTCACATTTTTCACTTATTTGAGGTAAAAGGGTTTGTAATATAACAAAAGGTAATAATAATAATAAAATAGAGATGTTAAGATAACTATTGATGTAATAATAAAGGAGTGTAACCTTTATTCAAACATCCTCATGATTTTATATTTGTTATTATTATTTTGTTCATTTGATGAAAGCAGAAAAGTAATTTAATGTGGGTGTAGGGCAAACATGCTGTTTAATGTAAAAAAAATCTAAACAGCCTCAGGTGGATTAAAATGTATTCTGGTTGACCATCTAATCTAAAAGACACATCAAACTAGAGTTTTATTTTTCACATTATTTGACACAAAAAACCTAAAATATTATTCAGAAAACACTTAATCCGCCAAAATAAATAACCTGAGACTAAATAATTATTATATAATAATGATAATAATAATAATAAACACCTAGTAACACCAATTCAGAGGAGAGATTAAGGGTCAGGGGCCATGAGCCTCACAACCTCCATGTTCGGGTTTTGAGGCTGTTCAATCTTCATGTCTGAAAGGAAGAAGGTGAATAGTTCACCTGGATGGGCGGGGATCGTCATCGTGAGTTGCCTGATAAATATAACGTAGATGTTTACCCCGAATAATTAATTTGTTCTCTGAAGTGCGACATAGACATTTGATGTTATTTTATTCATAAAGTTCAACACTCTTATTATAAACTAATTTCAGAACCACTCTACTGCTCCAGCATTTGGATTCACACTGAAACATTTGCAGTATAGTCAGATTTTCTTCTATCACCTGTAAGGGACCTGAGAGTTTAAATATTATTATTATTTAGAGTTTAAAAAGTCAACTTTATTTTTTCAAAGTCATTTAAATATAAAGCAACTAAAATACTGCATAAAAGAAATGCACAAAATGTTCTTACCTTAAGGGATAGTTCACATCTTTTGAAGAATTTTCATGGAAACATCCTGAATAATTCCTCATTTGTTGCAGATAGTCTTTTTGAACAACCTGAGTTTGGATAAAACGAGATTAGTTCTTGTTGAACAGTTGAGCCCATGACAGTTAATGCAAATGTTTTTAATTATAACTTTCACATTTTCACGAATTTCACATTTTATGTTTTTTTTCCAGCTGAATTATTATTAAAATTTAGCTGAAAGGTGCTGCAGTTGCCACATCTGCTGCTGATTTCCTCTAAAGCCTACTGCACACTGGAAGCATCATTGGCGCGGAACGTCACAGCTTCAAGTAGAACCCATTATAGTCTACGGGGGTGATTCAAACCAGCCGTGATGCGCCAATTGTCAGGCGCATCCTAGCGGCGGCACGCTGCGCAGCTAAATCTAGCATCGAGTTCTACTTTTGTTGCAAACCGCAAACTGGAAATCACACTCGGTTTCAGCGTAATTTTCAAAATAAAAGTACTGCGGTGATGCGATCTCACATCTATGTAGATTACGTCTAAACATGTGACCTAACAGCTTATTTACTTCCTGCACTGTTTAAGAAGAGCAGCGGTGTGTTTTTCATGGCTTTGATCCTGGTGGTGAGGAAAAACATACCAAACGTGATTTCCTTCTTGTTGGTTTAACGGTGGATGGCGTAAACAAACCGTGACCTTTGAAGTCTCGAGGGATTTTGTGATCTCGTGAGTCCAGCGGGGAACACAGCGAGGAAGCTAAAACTCTCCCAGTGCGTACTGGGCACAGCGAAGCTCCCGAGTAAACCGTTCCGCTGCCATTCCACCCTGCTGATATGCTTCCAGTGTGAAACAGAGGTAAGATTTTCTTCAAGGCCTGTGTTTTTGCTGTTGTTCTGAAGCTTTTCTCGTCTTTTCCAGGTTGTCGCTAAAAAGTATCGCAGCTATGACATCCCATCAGACATGGCCGGTGTGTGGAAGTATCTGAACAGCGCCTACAAGCGCGAAGAGTTCACCAGCACCTGCGCCGCTGACACAGAGATCGAGAACGCCTACAAGGACGTGGCGAAGAGACTGGCCAAATAAGTCATCCACCAATCGAAGCCCAGACAAAACAAACTAGCAACACATAAAAATATACGCATACACATATTTATTTTTGGTTCTGAAGATGTTGTTCATGTGATTGTCTTTTGAAGTCTTCTCCAGTGACATTTTCAGAAACACAAGATCATTTTTGTCGTAGCGAGCAGGTCAGATGTCTCCTTCCAGCTCCAAATGTGATGGATTGTAATAATTCAGCTCTCTCTTCAAACGGCATTTCAATCACACCAGCAGGCAGGCACGACAAAACACCAGTGGAGCAGGAGATAAATCAAACTGCGTTCAAAAGCAGCTCTTCAAGCTTCGCTGCTGTGAAACTTTTCTCATAACTCTTTTCACTCAAACATGATTGTGTCTGTCTGTATTTATTTCTCATTGCACAAAGCTCTCTTTCATACAATCTCCACCACACAGCCAAATATTTTACAAGCTGCTGATGTAAAGGTCAGTCACTTTATTTATTCCCAAGCCCGCAGAAGTGTAGTCTGACTCCTGTGTTTATTATCTAGCTCTGGCTCCTGGGTAGACACCTTGTTTCATCTGTTATTGATGATTAATGCTGAACGCTTTCTGAATATGAGCGTTCCAGGTTGCAGTTTCGTTTCGATCGTCAGTCTTCACAGCGGGTGCTGCTTTGAGCTTTTCTTTCAATTTCTTTAGCTTATGCACATCTTTAGATCTACTCCAACTTCCAAAAGCTGTCTTTTTTAAATAATAGGTAAACATTTTAAGAAACCAACTCTGAACAAAGATTAGAGCAAAGTTTGCATCTGATTGTTTGGTTGCTATAAACTGTGGTACCTAATTTTTTCAAAATAAAACTTTCTCCTTTAGTTGATAAGAATTAAAATTAAACCACTTTGTCTCTGGTAACATGACACGTGTAATGCAGCAAGAGCTAAGACATTCGTTTGTACGGGGCACCGATTGTACATTTGGCCATATTTAGCATTTTAATAGCTACATTTAAACACATTCAGCATCTCATGACATACAAGTATGTGACATTGTTAAAGTCACGTTTTCCACCACTTTTGTTTTGAAAATTTTTGTAAAATTGGTACATAGTTAAGCATGAATCCAAGCAGTAGTAAAAATATTTAGATTGCAAATCTAAACATCTGAAGTAAGATCTAAATATGACAGTTTGAATCTAAGAAATTTAAACTACTCATGTAGAAAATGAAATCTATGTATTTAGAATTTGAGCTAAAAACGTAGATTTAAATCTGAACATGTAAAAGCTCAATATCAGGTTGAAAGAATCCAAATCCAAACTATACATATAAAGTTAACCCTAAATATTCAGACTTTAAAGTGACAGTGTGTATTTTCCCTGGCGATAGGGGGCAGTGCATACCTAAATCAGTGCAAGCAAGCATTATTTTTGTGCTCAAATAAGACCTTACCAACGGATAGCCATTGAGATCAAAAATCACTGGGAGTGCAACCTCCAGCCAGATGACAAGCACATCAGATTTCCTTTCATCACTGGCAATGAGTGAAGGTAAATGTGTAAAGCAACTACGTTTATTATTGGTGAAAGTTTTGTAACCATTTGTTACAAATCAGTAAATGTGTTTTGTCCTCACGTGCTTCCGTAGAAGGAAACATGGCATCCAATATGGCGTCGCCGTTATGAAACTGCCAATATTTTTCAACAACTGGGCATCTTTGAATTAATTTACAACAAAATTTCAATGGATATTTCCAGAGATTAATGGTAAAAACTACACATTGTCACTTTAAATTTACATTCGTAACATTTCATATAAGTGTTCCAGTTTAAATATAAACATAATTTAAAACACACCATTTACTTGATATGTGAGTCTGATATGCCATAAAAAGGAAAAACAAACCTAAATACAGGCAGGGTGAAGAGGCTCCCTATCCAACGTCTCTGAGTCCCCTACAGTCCATTCAATCACAGATTCTTCATCCATGTGCTGGGAAAACCCACAAAACTCCATGTAGGGCTTCTCTTCAGACTGCTTTTACTTCGCAGTTATTTTACAGCAGTCTGAAATTGCAATTCAGTAAAATATTTAGTTAAAACTTACTACATTTATACTTAGATTTCAACATTTAGATCTGCAGTAGATATTTAAAGTTAAATCTAAACATTTAGATTTTTATTCATTTGAATTAAACCTATTATGTTTAAATTTGATTTAACATATTTGAGTTTAATGCTAAACATTTATATTTTATTATGAATAGGAGCAAAGTTTAACTTTACTCATCTAGATTTCTGCTGAGTGTTTAGTTTTACTTCTATATTCTCTTTGAAATTTCATTCTAAACATTTAGGTGAAACTTTATTTAGATTTTATTTTAATTAAGTTTTATTTTAAAATTGATATTAAATATTTAAGTGCAACTTAAATACTTATATTTCATAGTAAATATTTTCTTCTTGAATCATTTTTTGAGACTATAATGGTCAAATAGGCTATAGCATAATTGACTTTAATGTTTAATTATACAATTGGTTCCCCATACATTTGCAGAATTTGGTCTGGGTATTGATTTTGTCTTAAGTTACCACAAGATATTACAAATGGAGAGACTATTCATTTAGTGGTCCCAATCAGGTCTGATTAGGTAGAGCCATTAGTGCTGTGATGAAAAGCGTCTTCCAGGCCAGGTCCAGTGTGGTGAGAAGCCCCCCACCCCCACCCCACCCCCACCCCGTCCTTCCTACAGAAGGATATTTCCCCTTCTCTGATGATTCCATCAACATACTCAGCCTAAAAGTTAAAGTTAAAACGTTTCAGTGTCTAAAAACAGGAGAATGGAAACTTTTCTTGGGGCTTGTTGTCGTTGGCTCCATGTCTGGTTGCAACTTTAGCAAGATTTCCTCAAAGAGCCACGAGGCTCTTGCATGGTTTGGACAAGCTCATGATCTGAAATTGGAGCATGATGACTGAGAGGGTTTGTTCTGAGCAAAGCTCCACAAATAAAATAATATTTTCACAGATCTGCTTCTGTCTTTTCTTTTCTTTCTTTCCTAGGGAGGTGATCAATCAAAGCAGTTACTTGCAGTTTGGCAGGAGAGTGGAGGGTGAGAGGTCTCTATTTGGTCCTGAAAAGGGTTAAAGTGAGTCTGAGAGCGCCCTCCAAGCCCAGAGGTGCAGCTTTGTTTCTCTACCCATAACAGAGAGAGAGAGAGAGAGAGAGAGAGAGAGAGAGAGAGAGAGAGAGAGAGAGAGGGAGAGAGAGAGAGAGAGTGATGACCGCTGACAGGCTTAAATAGGGGCTTCCATGCCAGGGATCAAACGCCATCCTTCTTCTCCACTCTCTCATTAAGATGGAAAACCCGAGCGCCGCCATCCGATCTGTCTCCATTTTTCCTCCAAGGAGTCTAACTTGAAAGATCTGCGCCTGTCGGATTTACAATGGTGGGCGAGCGATGTTTACCGAGACCCTGCCGTGCCAGAAACAACATTCAGGGAAAATAAATGGAGCCTGCCTAGTGTTTCCACGGGAATAAGGAAATATGGAGCGAGACTTGTGCCTTGCTGTTTGGTAATTAGTACCTAAACATCCCTGTCCTTGGATCCCATCGCTCACATCCAACATTTCTGCAAGCTGGATAATATACAGCGGAGCATTAATGTCAAACACGTCTGGTCATGGGGCCTGGCGTGCCACATTAATCTGCTGCTGCACTCCCAGTGGATCCACCAGTCGCTGGCCTTGGCTAGGCCACCGTACAGCCTGACACACACACACACACACACACACACACACACACACACACACACACACACACACACACACACACACACACACACACACACACACACACACACACTGACTGCACTTTTAAAGCCATGTTTAGTAAACCTTTTCAGCTCAGGCATAATTTGTGTAAGTTGAGTCGTGCTTTGAGACCTTTGCTGATTAAAATAAACTGGTGCTCTAGAAGGTTTGAGGACCCACCAGAAGCAACACTGTGATCCAATTAAGGGCCAGACCCATAGTTTAAAAAACACTGCCATGCACATCTCCCCTAGAGGAGCAGGTCGTATTTGGCTGCTCCAAACAGTAGATATACTGGGAGAGACTAGTTGCACTAAGATCCATTTAATTCAGTAAGTTCAGTACAACTAAGTTTAATTAATTCTATTTCTCTTTAATTTAGTTTAGTTAAGTTAAACTCTAAGTTCAGTACAGTCCAATTGAACTGATTTTTATTCATTAAAATAATCCATCCATCTATTATCGTCTACTTATCTGGGGTCAGGTCGCGGGGGTAGCAATTTAAGCAGAGAGGCCCAGACTGCCCTCTCTACTGCCACTTGGCCCAGTCCTTCCGGGGAAATCCCAAGGTGTTCCCTGGCCAGCCAAGAGTCATAGTCTCACATGTCCTGGGTCTTCCTTTGAGTCTTCCCTGAGTTTCTCACCTTATCTCTAAGGGGGAGTCCAGACTGTCACAATGGGAGGACCCAAAATGCAGATACCCCAGGATGACACGAGGCAGAAGATGATATAAAGAAAAAATCCTTTATTTGAATGATGAAACAAAAGAATAAATCCAAGGCAGGGAACCAAAAATCCAAAAATGTCCAAGATCAAACACTGAGACACGAGAAGCACAAGTAATACTAGAGATAAGGAACGTGAATACTGACAGAATTACCACAATGGACTGACGCAACACAGAGACAAGACAGGGCTTATATAGACTGGGAGGAGCAATTAGGGAAACAGGTGTGTGGAGTGAGGGCTGGAGGGAAAGCAGATGAATACAATTAACTAAATGGGTAACAGAGCCAGAGGAGGGCAGATAAACCTAAAACTATAAAACACAAAACTAAACCTAAAGACTGAGGGAAGGACTCACACACACACACACACACACACACACACACACACACACACACACACACACACACACACACACACACACACACACACACACACACACACGCACACGCACGCACACACACACACACACACACACACACACACTGACAGACATATATAAACTGAGGTGGGAAGACTAAGAGACATGAATAAAACCAGGAGGGAGCTGGGGACAAAAAGACTGGAGCTACAAGGACACAGAACGTGAAGGAACACCTGGAGGGGCTGGGGATGACTAAATGAACACAGGACATGGGAAGAATGATCTAAAGGGCTGCAAACAGAAGACACAAAAATGAGACGCAGACAAAGGACACATGAGGGCACTTATGAGACACAAAATGGGAACCTAGAGAGGGATGGAGGACACGAGGAGACACATGAGGGAAGACACAGACCATGACACAGACACCCTGTGGAGAAAACTCATTTCAGCAGTTTGCATCCACAATCTCATTTTTTCAGTCACTACCCACAGCTCGTGACCACAGGTAAGGGTAGGAACGTAGGTCAACTGGTAAATCAAGAGTTTTGCCTTCTGGCTCAGCTTCCTTCACCACGACAGACAATAATGGTACAACTTACACATCACAGCACCAATTCGCCTATCAATCTCCTGATCCATCTTTCCCTCACTTGTGAACAAGACTCCTAGATGCTTAAACCCATTTCAGTCCAGTTCAATGGAGTTCAGTTCAATTTATCCCACTTTGATTCCATTCAGTTCAACTGAAGTCACACTGACTGGATTTAGTTCAGTTAAACTGATTCAGTAAAATATTTCTTTTGTCTCAGTTCAGTAAAATTTCTTGATTTGTTTATAATTTGGGTCGGTTAAATTCAGTTTTATTCAACCTAGTTAATTTAAGTTCAGTTCAGTTTGACTATATTCATAAAGATTCATTTCCATTTAAATCAGTTGGAAGATTGATTTAATTTAGATTAGTTTAACTCAGCAAATTCAGTTTAATTTAATGGAAATTCAATAGAATTCAATTTATTTTCCTTCAACTTCAACTTCCTTCGAGTTAGTGTGATGCAATAATGGCAAAGTCTGGGCTGGAAGGATAGGAGAGGTTTTGGTGGGACAGCTCGTACCTTTTCACTAATAAAATTCCTTTTCCAGTCCCTGTTTCATGTTATTCCTGATTTTTGTTAAAGACCGGCATCTGACATCCCCATTAGCCCCATTTACAGAGCAATCTGAGAACCATTAAGCTTAAAAAGGAAGAGTCTAATCAGAATACAGGAACTCTTTGATAGGATGTTTAAAGGAGACAAGTCCTCATCTCTTCCACTCGGAGACGGAGACCATCTCAGATTCCCAGGAAGTCCCCTGACTCCTCTCCGCTTGCCTGTCCTCGGAGCTTTGAGTGGCTTGTGGTGAAGCTTGATGGGGATTATTGATCTGCCTGGCGTGCGCCTGTGGTTTCGACTGAAGACTGACGACCTCACCAGAGACGGTTCTTGGCAAACGGCAGCTCTTCTCTTAGTTACACGGAGGCTGAAGCTGGCCTGCAGACGGGTCTGTTTCAGCTCGGAGTCAGCTGATCATTTTCATGTATGGAGAACTTAAAAAACCAGGGTAAAATTGAGGAAGGAGATAACAATAAACATATCTGATGGGGAGTTTTTGGAGAAGAATCATGTCTGCAGACAGCAGAGCCAAGTGGTACTTATGCTGTTGGTTTGATTTAATGGTTGAGGCTTCAGTTCCAGCCGGGAACCACATGAAATTATCCTCGTCACTGGAGAAGGATGTGGACACCGTGCTAATTATGTGAGATGATGATGTCAGGTATTGATACCTACTAGTGAGTCACACCCTATTTGCTGTGTTCCAATATATAAATAACTGTATTTTAGTGACCCTCAGGTTCACGTGTCGGATACGTCTGGATCCTCAGCAGCCCTCGCACATCCACGCCGTCAGGCGGGCGCTCACTTTATAAATCACTGCGGAAAACTCAGACTTTTACTTTCCAGTCATAAACCATAAAATGAGCCTCTAACACGAGTTATGATCTGTGGTGATGGAGAGGACGAATGTTTGAAGCTGAACCAGACACAATGGTTGGCATCCTGTGCCCTCCGTTTGCCTGCCACCTTCATATGGTCACAGTTATGTGGTGGATTTCCCCAAGAAGCCCCAACTTCATGTCACAGTGGTTGTGCACCATTCAGCAGTGGTTATTGTGGCGGTTCAGTCCTTCAATTAACGCTAAGCTAGGAAAGTTTTAACAGACCCTAGAGCTCTTTTCAGTCCCTCCAGGAAACTGCAGAATTAAGATCGCAGTTATTAATACATGTTCTACCAGTGCCTGTAAATTTAGCCTGCATGTGGAAGGTAGACAAGTCGTCTCGGCCCCCAGCCCTGTTAGACGAAGACGAGTCCAACAACACAAAGTCACTTTTGCTGTCAAAGGTAAGACATCTGCGTATTATCAAAATTAATGAGTAAGACTCGTCATTTCCCACAACACATTCTCACACCCAAGGCGTCAAAATATGACGTGTGTGACCAGGCCTCAATATATGATGATTCGGGATGCCCCAGCGCGTCAGGGGACGACGATCAGGGACACACTGGTTCACGTGGCTCCGCTGGTGTCAATGTATGACGCGCTCGGTCACACGGACATTATTCGACTATTTAACCTTCCCCTCACCCCAATCCTAACCTTAAAGTCCATAAACTGTGACCTTAAGGTTAGGATTGGGGTGAGGGGAAGGTTAAATAGTTCACAAGTAGTTCTAATGTCCGTCTCACCACCGGCGTCGGATACCGACGCTCTGGGACGCTGTGTCAGCTGTTTGTCCCTGATCATCGTCTCCTGACGCGCTGGGGCATCCCGAATCGTCATATATTGAGGCTTGGTCACACGCGTCATATTTAAACGCCTTGGGTGTGAGAATGTGTTGTTTCCCACCCCCTTCTCCTCCGACTAACTTATACTTCCTGAAACAGGAGCATCAGAGCCTTTTTCCCCAGAAAACAACTCAGTAGATGTTCATTCACATCACAGACCACAGCAGATTTGTTTGCAAAAAGACGTTTATGACTCCCTTTTAGGACACGCCCTATTACCGTATTGGCTTTAAAGATAATCTTATAAGATTTTCCTGCCATGTGTGAGGTGTTGAGAGTGATTGTATCTGCTTGGAAGGATGTCGGGACCGCTCTGGTCACAAATCTGGGATGTTAAACCCTTTGGGCCTTAGGCAGGACATGCCCACACTTTATTGAGTATATTTCTGTAACTCCAAGGCCTATTCGATTAATTTTGGTCTAATTTCAAAAGGAACTGTTGTGGGATTTGTTGAGATGGGTAAGTGTTAGTATATGTGTCACTGATTAAGTGTAAATGAAAATGAAACATTGTAATACATTTTTTTTCTATTCCGCCTGAAAAAATAATTGATTTCAGGATGAATGCCTCGTTTAAACAAAAGGCAGCAGTATCTTCAAACCTCGGTGACTTCATAGTTGTACATCTTGACATTAGCCGTTTTAAAGTTTGAGCATGATAAAGTGAAGAACAATAGGAAGTTCTCTTGGGACGTCAGTGTTTACGTTTTTTGCCTATAATTCGGTTATTTTGGATGTCTGGAGGAGGATTCAGCGAAGCAGATGGATCATTCTTACTGTGTGGTCGATAGTTCGGCCCGTGTGAGGCTTGATAAAAAGTTTTATCGGAATTTCCTCCGTAAACAACCGCAAAATACGAAAGAGATGATAGGAGGCGATCCGGACTCTCCAAAGAAAGCCTGGACTCCTGCAGCAACGGACAGTTTTGAGGCTCATTTAGTTCACGGTAAGTCCTTGTGACTAAGTTTTAGTTAGAGAAGATGTTTTTAAAAACATTCATCTTCATGTATTTGTCACAAAGTGGAAAAGTTTGGATTTAGTTTAAGTTGCATGATTTGTGTTTTATTGTTGACATGCTTATTTTGTGTTTTGAATGGTTTTTCCCTTTGTGGTACCTCCCAGAGACACTAATTAGGACAGATGGGAACAGGTGTGGAATGCCCACAGGTGCAATGGACTCAAAACGAGGTATAAAAGGAACCAAGGAAAGAGTCCAGAAGAGCAGCAGACACCAGAGACATGCATGACATCTAAGAGTAAGAGACGCACCCTGGACGGTGACGTCTCTGGCAAGGACACGAACGCCCGACCACCCTGAAATGCAGATCGGCACCTGGAGCACCATCCCAGGATGTGGACAAGCGACTAAGTGAGGAGGACTGTGGGTTGCCCTGTCCTGCCCAATGTGAGTGGCGCAATTTTGGTGCTGGTGCCTCTGCATCTTGTTAGGGCCTTGGGCCGAGGAGGGCGTGATGTGTCCAAGGAGCGGAGCTGTGCCAGGGGCTGCGGAGAGACTGGCGGTGGGCGCAGCAGCCAGCGGGAGAGGGGACGACGCTGGAGCCATGGTGGCAGCACAGACAGGTTGCTGCAGGAGGTTGACTTTGTGCCTGCCAGCCAAAGGACAAGGTGGAGCAGACTGGGTCCCAGCTACGTGGGTCAACACTGTCCGCGGAGCCAAGAGGTGGCTCCTTGTACTGGACACCGTCCCTCCCCTGGTGATGCACAGGATGTTTTAGACTGTCTAGCGTGGAGAATCCAAATCCTTACATCATCAAATTACAAAACTGATTTAAAATCTTGCAGTGTGAACCAGACATTTATTATTTATTTTTTCCGTGTCCTGTCTGGCTGTAAAGCAATCAGAATTTGATGTCTGAGTGTCGACGACAAGCCTTACAGTTTTACACTCACAGGTGGAGCGGTATAGCTTCAGCTAAAATGCCTCGTCTGATACCAAAACTTTATCGTAAATATTTCGGGGCTGCGCAGTGGCGCAGTGGTTAGAGCTGTTGCCTTGCAGCAAGAAGGTCCTGGGTTCGCTTCCCGGCCTGGGATCTTTCTGCATGGAGTTAGCATGTTCTCCCTGTGCAAGCGTGGTTCTCTCCGGGTACTCCGGCTTCCTCCCACAGTCCAAAAACATGACTGTTAGGTTGATTGGTCTGTCTAAATTGTCCTTAGGTGTGTGTGTGTGTGTGTGTGTGTGTGTGTGTGTGTGTGTGTGTGTGTATGATTGTTTGTTCTGTGTGTCTCTGTGTTGCCCTGCAATGGACTGGCACTTTGTCCAGCGTGTACCCCGCCTGATTGCCCATTGACCACTGGAGACCGGTTCATGTTCTTCTAGTCGGAATTTCGGAGTTCCGAGGAGAAAGCGAACGCACCATTAGTGAAACGGAAGCTAACAAATCAAGCTAATGCCAGACATTTTATTTACCTACCGGAACTGCTCTGTTTACAACTTGCTTGCAGCGACCAATGACATAACGCTCTTGCGCATGCGCAGCTGTCAAGGCAAGTTCTCAGTGTGAAGGACGGGTACCGAAACGAAGCACGTTTCAAATGAAGTGAATCGGTGCTCGGTCTGTACTGTGGAATTCGGTCGGTACCTTAAAAAGTACCGAATTCGGTACCCATCCCTAATGACGATGTATAACAGTAACCATGTTTGCGTAAAACATATGGTAATAATTCATAGTGCATTTAGTACCAACCGCAGCCTTAGTTAACCAGGCATTTAAACACACCTGTAGGCCTGGTAGTAAATAGAGAAGTTATCCCAGAATTTCACCTGCTATAAAATAAATATTTTCATAAATTAAAGTGCACAGTTGCCATGTTGTTGAAAAAGTTTAGAAACGCTGCAACTTTATGAGAAAACTGTGTGAAAGTCAGACAATTTAAACTTAACGATCACTGAAATTTCAAAAGATCTGATTAATAATAATTTTATATTATTACCTAGCAAAGTATAAATACTTTGTTTTGCACAAATACTTAATCCAGACACAGTTAAGCTGCAGCATTCAGCCTCTGTTGAGTGATGGTGAGTTTCTGATGGTGTGTAAAGAACAAAGAGACCTTTTGTCTGAGTTTGGTCGCTGTCCATGGTCCTGACACTCACATCTTTACAGTCTCTTGTCCTTGCTGTCAGGCTGTGTGGCCGGTATCAGATGGCATAATCTGTGCTCCATTAAATATAGACAATTCAGTTTTCATAAGAGCACCCTCTGATTAGCAAATGGCTTCACGGAGTCCAGAGTTTCCAAAGCGAGCTGTAGACACACGCAGCCTTTAATCTGGTGATGAATGGATTCTGGTGCCGGCCACCTCACAGCCGCACCGTGTCTGCACAGTTCTGGGCTGTTGCCTGGATGCAGCCAGCCTGCCAGCTGATCGTTTCTTTTACTACAGGTCGAAAGACGAGTTGTAAGTTAGAAACCAACCGACTTTTCATCTGTGGCATTCATCTGTGAAGGGAAAAGCTCCTTGTGCAGCCTGTGGAGGGAAACATATGGAGGACCGCAGCCGTTCTGTGAACATAACAGCACAGCCACATCCAGAACTGCTTTTGAGCTGAGCTGGAAACCTCATAGGTAACTGCAATTACACCCCCCCCCCCCCTCCCCCCTCACCACCCCCCATCTTCAGCAGATCTCTATGGTTTTCAATGAAAGCCACTAGAGTGCGCCAAAGTACACAATTCTTGTTGCTGCAGTTTTAAAAATCCCTCAGGAGCTGAAGGGATGTTGACAATTAGAATCACTTTTGAGCTTTTTAGCTCAGACTGAGTCTTCCTCTGAGACTTTTTTGGGGGGGCTGTCGACTGAAGCACAGATGTAATCAGATTACAGAGGTTCAGGGAGGTCCAAGCTTCGTGCTGATTCAACACATTAACCCCCCATACTCCCCCACCAACCAAAAGGGCAGCCCATGAGAGCGGCATTTATTCTGGGAGTAAATGAGAAATCAAGATTCTCTTTCACACACACACACACACACACACACACACACACACACACACACACACACACACACACACACACACACACACACACACACACGCGCACACACACACACACACACACACACACACACACACACACACACACACACACACACACACACACCGGCTTGTTAGTGAAGGCGGAAACACTGGAGATACATGTGTCTGGGAATGAGACGGGGCCCTGGAGGCTCACTTCCCGCCTCAGCAGCTCTTATGAAATGTCTGTAGAGGTCATGTAAACAGTTTGCATGGGGCATCAGCTGTTTATGTGCGTTTTCTGCCTTTAAACACAATGATTCCCACAATTCTCTAATCTCCCTTCAAATTCTTGTTCCTATTCCCCTTAAATTGCATAATCTCCTGAAGGGAGAGCATTGCAGCTGAACAACTCGGGATGAAATTCAGATGTGCATCCTCTCTGGGATCACGTTAATTCAGTGGCTTTCACTAAACAAGCCTGTCTCCGTGCTGAGGCCTCTCCCGTGTGTGCAGGACATTATGCTAATTTCCTGGGTGTCTGGGTTCCGCCGCTCCTCTGCAGTTCATTGCTGTAATTGCTAGAAACGGCTGAGAACTTCAAGAATGTGAACCTGAAACTAGCAGGAACCCCTTTTTTCTTCTTCAATCCAATCCATACTCAGGGCAATCCGGAGAATGCTCCCGAATCTGAGCGTTAACAAAACATGTGGAGATGGTGTAGATCTGACACACACACACACACACACACACACACACACACACACACACACACACACACACACACACACACACACACACACACACACACACACACACACACACACACACACACACACACACACACACACACACACACACTGAGATTGGCTCTATTATGTCTCGGAATAATGTAAAACAGCTTCCCTGGTTCTCCCCGCTCCTGCTCCTGTCTCCGTCTCTTCGGTTTCACAGAGGACCTTTGAAATGCAGCCATGGCGGTGGTTGTCTGGCGGTGCGCTCAGGGGAGAGTGGGGTCCAAGCTGCATACTCCACCCCATCCAAAGACAACGCCGGTGCAGACAGAGGGGCAGACGAGAGATGACACCACTACTTGTGCTCTGAGATCTGCTTGGTGGTAGTCTCGGTCAAGATTGTGAAAGGAGCTTGGAGAATTGGGAGTTCGCTTAATTGGATTTCTGATGGGCGAATGTTTTCCAAGCACCCAGAAAAGAAGGCAGGGGCCAAATTGTTTTTAAATTAAAGACGTGAAACAAATGTAGCTGCTTTCCATTGCGGTTTCAACTTTATTTTGTTTTGTTCCAGAGCTGGAGCATCAACACAGACTCACTTACAGGTCCAGTCGGCATAGGCTCAGTGCAGGTGGACCCCCACCGTGGGTCACCAAAAATTACACAGGGAATCTCGAGATGACTTCCAGAAGCTGAGACGTTTGGGAATTTGATCTAAACACAGTGAGGACGACCTGTTGACTGAGCATCAGAAGGATAAAGGAAGTTTATTTGAACGTGACGTCGATGTTAGCGCCTGACAAGTTAGTGTGTTCCACTGGGATTTGAACCCACAGCCACTTCAGAGAATCAACCCGGTAAGCAGCTGTTGAGGATTGTGAGTGGAAATGTCAGCAGATGTCACTCCTGTCAGATAAAAAGAGAAAATGGAGGCTGATCACCAGAACTGGACCAGAAGGGACTGGAAGCACCTTTCCTAATCTGGATTTCAACCGTAACATTCAGATGGTCGAGTCAGAATTTGATACCACCAACATGAAAACAGGGATCCATCCTGGATTGGATCAAGAAGAAATGTTTCTCAGTCCCACCTGAGCCGACCTGGTTATTGTTGCTGACCACGTGCATCCCTTTATGACCCTATAATCCTATTTCAGTAAAATTATATGTTTCTTTTTTATTTCTAAAGGTAAATAAAAGAAATGAAAGAAACCCATCAGATTATAATTCACTCAAAGAAAGTTAAGAATGTAGAACATACGTAAATGCTAATAACAATATAACATTTTACCAATAACAAAAGTAAAAAAAGAGACATTCCTTGACTCTGTAGCCGTCAAACCCAACATTCGCTGATCAAAGGGAATTCGCCGTTTTGTTGAAACAAAAATAATGAGCTTAAGCAGAAAAGATAAGTTACAAAATACCAATTTTATTCTTACAATAAACAAAATGTACAATCACAATGCCAATTTCACTCACTGTTGTCAGGTCTGTTTGTCCCTTAGAAATAGAAAAGAACTGATGAAACGTACCAGCAAAATCCAACAGCAGCTGTTAGATTCAATTTCCTGACCAAAGTTCATGAGAATAAAAATAGAAATAAACACGTAAACTTTACATATGAGCAAGAAAGAAGTACAATTCCTGGATATTATACATGTAGATCCTTAAATAACACAAGTTTTTTTTATGACTTTTCTTTTAAAAATCCAACATTTAAAATGCTTTTGATGGCGAAAGGAATAAAAGCAGAACAGAGGCAGAGTGGGATGTCAGTGCTGCGTAACGTGTAAACAGATTTTAATTCCAGTTCCTGTCCAGCTCCAAAAGAAAGCAGAAAACAAGGTAATGGAAGATAAATTAAATGTTGAAAACACCATAAAATATTTAAATTTTTATTCATAAATCATAATAGCTACATTTTTTTTAGTTTGTCTGAGGCAGTCAGGACACTTTTAAGTTCAGTTTCTTTGGAGTTTGGAACATCCTGAGTGCAAATTTTAAACTTTAAGCTCTCATTTAGTGATTTTATCAGTTAATTTCTTTTTCAGTTGGGTCAATTTATCACCAACAAGAGCTGAAAAGCAAAAGAAAACTGAAAAAAAGGGTTTCTTCTTTGTTTTTAAACAAAAAACAGCTCTGTGAGTTCAGATTCAACTCCTATGTAAACGCATGGTCTGTCCAAGTTTGTGTGTGTGTGTGTGTGTGTGTGTGTGTGTGTGTGGCGGCAGGACCAAAACCACGAGCTCTGCTGGCAGCCAGCCGCAAGTGCTGCTAGAAATAAAACAAGAAATAAGTGCTTTTATGAAACAAACAGACACAAAGCTCCTGTCGCTTTTTGGTCACCAGTTTGCTGCCAGCAGCTGAATCCAATCACCTCCTTTATTTGTGTTTTTTTGCACTTTTTCCTTAAAGAATCTCCCAAAGTCTTGGTGAATATGAACCCAGAGCATCCAAGACTTTTTAAATCAAAACAAAACTAGAGATAAATGTAACTCGGAATGTTCTTTTTTTGTCTTAAAGACGGAAAAAAAGTGAAACAACTGGAGAATCTTTCTTCACGCATACAAAAGCTAGAATAGACTTGGCATGTGTAAGCTGTAATCCTGAGCAAGCTTTCAGCCAGGCTGCGCATGAAGGGAAAAATAAAAATGCAGATTTTGCAAATCCGCGAGATGATCGGAGCAAAATTCCAGTCCTGAGGAGTTCATGTAACACAACCAGACCTTAGAAAGCCCCACCGGATGCTTTAAAGTGCACCACTGGACTTCTGACTTTGAAAAGGACTACAACTATATAAGTGCACGTTTGACAAGACGGAATAAAAAAATGAAGCAAAAAGTCCTTAAATGATGACGATTTCTCCCAAACTGAAGCCGTTTTTACCGATCGGTTACCGAGAGGCACACTGCAAGTGATCGCTGAATAAATACCGACGCCTTTCACGCACACGTTGGCCTCCGAACGAGTCAAACCGAAACCTCCATCATGCCGCAATACTCTTTGGAAATTATATTTCATAAGGATTAAAAATCTTTGGGTGCTACAACAGAAAACCAAATAAATCTTAAATTACCTATAAAAAAATTAACTTAGTCATTTAGACGCATCAAAAATATTCAGATTACACTCCTTCGACTCAAGTTTCAAATACAATACATAATTTATGGCTTCATAAGTTAAAAACGCTTCAATCTACATCAAAGTTTCACCCACAATGTACAAGATAAATTAACTGTCTCTAAGCAACAAGGATTGTCAAAACTGTCTCATCTGCTACTCAGTGCTTAACTTGCATGGTGATATTGTTGTCATACAAAAACATGCTCTGCATAAAACAATCAAACAAACAAAAAGCGGTAAGGAAGTAGAAACTCTGTACAAAAGAGGCAGAAAGCATCCCTCAGCTGGTGGATTAAAAACAGAGAAGCGTCTCAGCTGCAAGTAAACCGTTGCAGCGAGAACGACTCCCTTCGTAGCGCCGCGGTCAAAACACATTCCAGGAAGACAAGTCGGCACAAGTCTGCTCTTCTTTTTCATCTCTGCTGTATTTCTAAGCAGCAGATAGCCGGCAAGGCCTGAAAAAAAATCCGCTTTTTTTTTGGTTTTGTGCTTTCAGACGTCAGTCGACTTTTAATACGGCCTCCAGACCGCCTCGTCCATCCTGCCTCCGGGGTTCAGAACAGTTGGGGAGTTACTGTGGCTCCCATCCCCGTCCACCCCTCCTTCTGTCTGGGTGGGGAGGTTGGGGTTCACCAGGGAGGTGCCCGTGGAGGCGCTAGTGCAAGGTGGGATCATCCGAGAAGGCGAGCGATCCCCGCCAGGGACCATGCTGAACTGGTAGGAGTTGGATGACGCCCCGTAGTAGAGATAGGGCGTGCTGCTGGTCTGGAAGGGTCCACTCTGGCTCTGGGTGGAGCCCGGGTAGGGCGGGGGTAGGTAGTGGTAGTGGGCGCTGCCGAGCGACATGGCCGAAGTGACGGGTGGCGAATACGTGAAGGTGGGCGGGTAGTGCATGCGGGGGCTGGAGAAGCGGCTGTCAGCGATGGAGGAAAGGCTCGGGAACTGGCGCTCGAACTGACCCGGGAATGGGCTCAGGTCTGAGGAGCCTGCAACACACACACACACACACACACACACACACACACACACACACACACACACACACACACACACACACACACACACACACACACACACACACACACACACACACACGTTATGATGGCATCCTTTAAGTGTGTCAGGAATTAAAACTTAAATCAATGACTTAGGGAAGTTGTTTGAAACCAGATATGTGAATGAACCGGTGTGGATAAAATGATCCGTTAAATTCATCACTTTCTGCAGCGTTTCACTCTCCTGCATTTCCCATGCACACCGCTGCCCCTCCGTGTGTGTCGGTGCATGTTTATGTGCATCCATATAATTGTTTATGCATGCAAATGTGTGTGCAAATGGTGTGTGTGTGTGTGAATACTGTATGCACATAAAAAAGCAGTTGGGATGAATCAGGAGCTGCACATGTGGAAACACTTTGCGCAGAAACAGTTTCCATGAGATCCATAATGAGGCAGGGCTGAGCTCTGATGTGGCTCCTCTCCTCGCCTCCCATCGGCTCCGGCGTCTGCGTGTGTGTGTGTGAGTCCAGAGCTGAGAAGGAGCTGCTCCATCTCACCCTTCGTTCCTCTTTTCACTTCATCCCTTAAACAATACCCAAAAACCACTAACTGGCTGTGGCGAGCTTCGCCAGGAGTTGAAGGAGAATAGGAGGTCCTCGTCTTCCTCCTCCTCCAACATCCCCCTCCTTCCCTTCATCCTCTTGGTGGTTTAGTGCAGCCATGGAGCTCTTATCATAAATCACCAGGCGTCTTCCGTGTCACCATGTCTGCTCCGAGAGGAGGAGGAGGAGGGCGCAGTGTTTATGTGCAGGGAGGGATTGCGAAGTTGGGTTTGTCGCTAGCGTCAGATAGCATATGCTGCAAATTAAAGCCTTTAAACTTCCTATTTTCCATCCGTTTGATTCCGACAGGAATAGTGGGCGATTGTGGAAAAAGAAGTGTGACTTTAGTTGTTCGGCTCTTCGTTTCTCACTTTGAAGATGAAACGTTGTTAGCGGAAAGGAGACCACCGTGTTTGTTTGGAAACATCACTTCCGAGGGGAGGCGTCACGACTCCAGCCGATGAACATTCTGCAAAAGCTTCTCGGGAAATTGAACTTCTCAGCAGCTGGATTGTTTCAGGTTGCAAACGGAGCATCTACGGCGGCGTGCTCCTCACCGTGGCGAGGTGTCAGCGTGACCTCTGCAGATCCCAGAGCCTCAGGCGTGCTAAGCACAGGTGTCAATCTGGTGCAGAGGCTCGTGTCTGCGCGTGCACAATCGCCCGTCCACACGTGTCACCCGGAGAACAAACACGCATGAGATGAAAGCTGCATGGGGAAAAGGAGCGGGTGGGGGTGGGGGGCTACCGAGCTAATCAGAGCTGACAGGGCAGCTGGCTGGACTTTAAACCTCTTCTGATGCAGAGTCACACGGCTGCATCGCTTAATCACTCGCCCTCACTTACCACGCGCGCACGCACACACACACACACAGAGCAGAGTGTGTTAGCTCAAGGAAACAGAAAAAGTTAGACGGTTCTCCTAGCTGTGAGTCAAACAGGTGTAGGGGACACAGATGCTGCCATTACTCCTAAGAGGAATACCCAGAATGCTTTGGGAGAGCGGCAGTAAAGACATTAAATTTTTCGACCCTGTTATTTTCCCTGGCCTGTTATTACCCATACCCCTCTTGGATCAAAAAACGTGATTTATTAAAATCTCCACGTGAGAACAAGCTCAGCAGCATTTTTTAGATCGAGTTCAGTGGTTTGGATTTGTTAATGAACTGGCTGTGAGGCGGAGGAGTACCTGGCAATCGTCTGGGCACGTCGCTGATGGCTGGCAGGCCCGTGCTACGGCTGGAGGAGAGGGGGGTGGTGGAGTGCACCGAAGGGGACGCCATGGGACTCAGGTAGGACGGGTACGTCTGTTCATACGACCAGGAAGGAGAGGACTGGGACTGGCGAGGGTCTAATGGGGGAGAGGTGAAGCAAGGGGGAGGAAAGAAAGGAAAGGACAGCAGGAGAAAGAGACATGCATGTTCAGATAATCCAGCTATAATCTGACAGTTACAGACATCCCGCTGCACGGATGACCCTGCTGTGTAGCCTCCTCCTTAATGACACATCTAGTGTTTACCTCGGACCAGACCGTCCCCCTGTTTGCTTCATGAACGTCTCGCTGGGACCCAGCCAGACTCTAACACAGCGGCTACACGCTACGCCGTTGTTGTGACTGCACAATCGCACGGAGTGGGGGGAGTATGTGTGTGTGTGTGAGTGATGCTCAGAAACCAGCTACAAAGTTTTGGAACGTCATCGTAAAAATGGCTGAAGGAGACAGAAACTGGAACTCTGGATGTTGAAGCTTGTTAATATGTTGCGGCAATCCAACAAATTAGGGATTAAATAATAAATAAATCAGATAAAAATATTACATTTTGTGTAGTAAACATTAAAATGGGATGGTTCAGATCTTTTGCATTGGGGTTAACTTCCTACCTGCTGGAGAAAGCTTTTTTTTGAACATCCTCAGTTTGGAGAAATAGAGATTAGTTGTGGTCAGACTGACGAGTGTTTTAGTTAAACAGCGTTTATAGAGAGACACGTCAACTTGAACTTAAGATAAAGTGTTTGAAACAAAGGTGAGCATAATTCAAACCTTGCCTGGAAGAGCAGGAAAGGAACAGGTGAGGTAATGAGGGCTGCATTCCAATCCTGTGGCCGTTCATGCTCCTTCTAAATGGAACGTGGCACTCATTAAAGCACCTGTGCTTTCCCCGCTGAGCCAAGAACAGAGGTTTAGAACGTGCTTTAGTTGAAAACTATTGCATTCGAAGAGCTGTCAGCAACAGGTAGATCCGACCGGTTTGCTTCAGGTTCGTATGTGAAGCACTTTAATTATGATAGAATCACATTTTATTCAGTCTCATTAGATTATATTATATGAAATAATAAAAAAAAACTATTTAACATTAGATTATATTAGGTTAGATAATAAAATATGTAAATGAATGCTTTGTTGAACTGAAACAGGTTTTCTGCTGAACTTTTGCTCAGTTTTTTCATTTTTATGAAGTTTTTGCTATTTTTCTATTGAATTTTTCACATTTATGATGAACAAACAAACAAATAAAAAAGATAAAGAATGGCAATTGTAAACACATTTTGGTGAAAAATAAAATAACTTGTCTGTCATGGAAACAGGCATTTGCAAAAGCAGAGCAAACTAAATCTGAATGCTTTCCAATCATCTTTTCTTCAGGCAGAAGTCTCAGCATGGACAACAAAGCTTTTAGGCTTCTAGGCTCAGTAACACATTTAGTCATCTTGTTTTTGTAACATGCCCGAAACACCTCCCCAGGGGAGGCGTCCTGACCAGATGCCCAAACCACCTCAACCGACTCCTTTCGATCCGGAGGAGCAGCGGTTCTACTCCGAGTCCCTCCTGAATGTCCGAGCTCCTCACCTTATCTCTACGGCTGAGCCCGGCCACCCTACGGAGGACACTCACTTCAGCCGCTTGTATCCGCGATCTCGTTCTTTCGGTCATTGTCGCCACATTAAACCATATTAAAGTATTCTGAACCTGACTAAAACAAAATGTGGAGCAAAAACTAAAATATAACCCTTAAGTAACATTTAAGGATCAAATTTAGTTAAAAATTCTCTGCTCACGTCTGTTTTCATCGCTAATAGCTCCATATCAAACCATTCGGTTCACAGATCACCCCCCACACCGCAGTGTGACACTCAGCCACGCGGTGTAACCATGCCTCAAATCGCCCCCCTTTAGCAGCACTACAAAGCAGAGGAACTCAGAGTTAAGTGACCACACGTGACAGGGCTCCAGATATGCGAGCGATCGGGTGGCAGCCGTGCCCGGCCGTGAGAGATGGTGTTACATCCTAAAGCTGACGGATGGAGTGATGGATACAATCTGAACGTAACGCGCTCTGCTGCCACTCCAGTTCAGGTTTGGTGTTGCACACACTCTGCAAACATCTCTCAGTTTTTACTTTCTGATTCTAAATGACAACAAACCTATTTTTACTGTCTGTTTTTGCACAATGGCTACATCATTTGATATATTTCTAAAACAATACCTGCTGACACATCAATGAAGAATCATCGCCCCAAAGTGCTTTTTAGATTAAAACTTCCAAAAGCACGGTATGGATGAGGGTCTAATTTTATAGCACAACGTTTAAAGTAAGCCGTGGCAGTGAAGCCCCCAGAGATCCTACCCATTAATCCTGCAGGACATGTGATTATCGATTCTTCTTGGCTCACCCGTTATCTGCGTCTGACCCCGTGGGTTGAAGGAGTTGGCGGCTGTGTTGAGAGTTGGTCGGGGGCTTTGGGTGGGAACCGTCACCCTCATCCTCTCCAGCTCGCTGAGGCGGTCCGAGAACAGCCCGGCTTTGGGGGGGTCCTCCAGCTTCTGACGATGCCCTGCACAGAACAGAAGCAGGAAAATATCAAATCAGCTACTGTCTAAGAAAAAAAAAAGAATTAAAAGGGAAAGAAATGAGCCTTTTGTTGATGAATGCGACTACATTCTTTATACTGCTGTTAGTCAATAAAATTACTTTTTAATAATCTAAACATTTTACATAAAAAATGTCAGTAAAATAGATTAAAAAGATTATTTTAAACACAAATATCCCTCCCATTATGGTTTATCCCTTCCTAGTCTTAACTTTGGGCCATGCATAGCAGCTTTTGGGTAGAAATCTTTATCCAGCAGGCTGGGTCAAACCAAAAACCCAAACCAGGTCTGAACAGCTCTATATGATCCAGTTATCAGGCAACAAATACATCCAAACTGGGTTGTCCTTGCTGCTTTCAGGCTAACGATGCTTCGATTTGAAGCTGCAAATCTTGCTGAATGGAACGCGATGCCAGTAAAATTCATATTTACTCTGTTCTAGTTTATTCTTGTGTGTTTGGCGAAAAAGATTCAAAGTTGAATTTAGAGCATACAGACAGATGCTGTTCTCCCCGCCAGACTCCAGCTCTGAAGGCTCTTCGTGCATCTGGTCAAATATCCTGTGTAATGTGCAGCTCAATGAGACACTTGTGCTTTACTCGATACAGCCTGATCTCCTAAACAAGGTGCGACGAAGGCTTCAGGGAACGATGCTTAATTACTCAAAACACTCTAAACAAATATCTGGGATTAGCTTGCAGAAAACAACGTAAAGAGAGCCAAAACCTCAAACAAAGACCCTCATTAAACCAGTAAAACCAGTAATGGATGTATCAGGTCTTCCTGCATTTCTTCATGGATATTTATTTATTTATTTTTCAAAGCCTACATTATTCTTTTCTCTTGAATATTTCAGGTTGTTAAAGCGAAACTGAGCAGTTTTCTACTACTACAGTTACATACTTCACTTGGGACAGCACTCTGCAGCCTTCTGCTGACCAGAAATAGCACAAAGAAGTTTTGTGGAGTGGGTTGGTGTCCTCGAAGGGCGCTTTTTACCTGCTTAAGACGTAAGCTATTTTCTGTGTTATTAGCTAATTTAAAGGCTAGCAGTTAGCTTTTTCAGTTTGCCAACCATCAATGAAATAAATAATAATGAGAAAGATAAGTTTGCTTTTTTTTTAGTTAGCATCATGATGGAGCCTGGAAATAAAAGTCTTTAGATGCAAAGCAAAGGGCTAAACCCAGAGTGACAATCTGCGCTGCCCACACTCGTGTGAGGAAGCTAAAGAAGGCTATAAAATCATGGGCTGATAGTGACCTGGCTTTGTTGCTCCTGGACTTGTGGTTTATATTAGTATCAGTTGACTCATGTTAGGGTTAGCTTGCTGTTAGCGCTAGCTACAACAGGCTGCTGCAGGGTCGTTCATGACAGTTGTAATCCCATTTTCAACCAGTAGGAAGGAGAAGCTGGAAACTGTTAAGTGTTACTTTACACTCCTTCAATAAACTCTCTCTCTCTCTCTCTCTCTCTCTCTCTCTCTCTCTCTCTCTCTCTCTCTCTCTGTCTGAGCCCAGCCACCTATCCGAGTGGGAACCAGCAGCCCAGGTGTAGACACACACACACACACACACACACACACACACACACACACACACACACACACACACACACACACACACACACACACACACACCGTGTCAGGGCGTCTGTTTTACACTAGCTCCCCTGTAAAGGCGGTAAAGTAAATATCAAACAGAGGAGAGCAGAAACTCCTGCTGTGTTTGGCCCAGCTCCAGCTGGCTCAGGCAGAAACAAGGGAGCTACTTCAGAATCCTGCCTAACCTGCCTGCAGCAGGGCTGGGAACAAAGAGCTGGCACCTCCACATAACGCAGAGTGAGAGCAGACAAAAACAAACAACAACAAAATGGAATTTCTGTTACTGAAGCAACACTAACAAGTTTTTAACACTTTAAGCTATAGCATTCAAACTGGTTTCAGTGGTTCTTGAGCCAGGAACTTGAGTAATTTCACATTAAACGCACTCTGCAGGCCTCTGCTATCCAGAAACAGCACTTAACAGTTTTGTGGTTAAGGTAGGGACACTAAAGCTTGGTTTATGCTTGACGCGTCCGCGAGGTCCGCGCGGAAAAGTTGCGTCATTTTAACAACCACGCCCCTCCACCGCGCCTCCGCACGGCCCAAACTTTCTGCACCGCGCACCTAGGAAATGTTCTAACCACGCGGACGGTCAGACGCAGAAAAACATGGCGGACTGGCAAGAACTAGTATGGCAGAGGTTCGTAAATACAGACATTTGTATGATTCAGCTCTCAGAGATCACCGTGATCAACATGTTGTTAATAATTCTTGGAGAGAAATAGCTCGCACTGTCGGAAAAGACGAGGACGCTGTTAAAAAATGCTGGAATACCATGTTGTAAACAACAGTTATTTTAACTTCTACTACGGTGTAGTGTTGGATGCATGCCGTAGAGCTCCATGCTGCCCCCTACAGTTTGGGAGAATATTGTCTCACCGCAGAGACAAGCCGCATGAACCATAAACGCTGCAAGTTATGAAGCCCGTTCCATCCGCGAGCCGCATCACCAAGCGGAAAGTGAATGCGTCAAGCATAAACCAAGCTTAACGTAAGGTTTCTACCTGCTTTACGGCAATTTACGGCAAAAGCTGTTTACTGTATTGGTAGCTAAAGGCTAGCAGTTAGCTTTGTTGCCACCTGTCAATTGAAAGTACACAAAAAGGAAGTAAAAGTAAGAAAGTTGAGTCTTTGGAGGCAAAGCAAAGAGCTAAAAACAGAGTGAACGTCGGCACGGCCTACACTAGTTTCAGGGAGCTGAAGAAGACTACAAAATAACAGACTGATGGTGACCTGGCTTTGTTGCTACTGGACTAAGCGATAATATTGTTCTTTCAACAGTGTGGATCTTTTTACTTTGTGGCTTATTTATTTGGCTCATGTTAGCATTAGCTTGTTTTTAGTGCTAACTACAGCAGCAGGGCTTTCAGCCATTACGATGGAGAAGCAGAAAACATACGTGTAGTTTTGAAAAAGAGCCACAAGAAAAAAAACAGCTTTACCTAAACGTATCAATGACATCCTGACTGAGGAGAGCTCCTGCATTTCACATCCAGATGTCTTCATTTCTGCAGAATTATCTTCGAAGTCACTTTAATGGTTGAATAAATGCAAAATGACAAGACTGGATTCCTACAAAACCGCCCATTACAGTCTGGCACTTTCTCCACTTCTGCAACAACACATTAGTTCAGCCTCAGATGTGCTATTAAAAACCATCTCGCCATACAAAACAAATTATAACAAAATTTTAGAACTGCAATGACAAGGGATTTGGCAAAAAAAAAAAAAGCTGAGGAGACTGATTTTAATTGCAGTGATATTCCCAGACTGGCATCATCCTAAACCAAGTAACTTATCATCAGCTTCATCCCCTTATTAAAGCCTAGATTACATATTTCATTTCCATATTTCATTAAGTATATTTCCTCATCCATTTCCTGCAGATTATCCCTCGCTGCTCAGTACAAGCTGTGCCCAGTCAATCATTTCCATTTTCAGCTAAATGGATTTCTATTCTAAAAAAGCCTCGGCACACAGAGCAGCCTTTGTGTGCCGACTGTCTCCTAGTGATGGGAATAAATAGCAATAGGGGAGACGGTGCGAAGGGGAGAGACCCTGATGACCAGTAAATTAAGAGCTGTGCACGCTTGTGAAGCAGTCAGACGACAGCGTGAAAAGTGCTGACAGCAACAATTGGGGAAAAAGTTAGAGACGATTTTGGATTTCCACATCATTTTGGAGGATTTGACCCCATGTGCATTGCTGTTAACACTCACCGGGCTAGTTCACACACACACACACACACACACACACACACACACACACACACACACACACACACACACACACACACACACACACACACACACACACACACACACACACACACACACACACACACACACACACACACACACACACACACACACACACACACACACACACACGCAAGGGATGATAGGGACGACCATAAGAGAATAAAACAATATTTCTGGAATCTGGTTTCCTCAGATTGCAACAAAAATGGTGATTAATACTGAATCTGGAGGCAATATTAACATGAAACAACATTAAGTCCCATGAAAACTGATCATATGGTTAAGTTTTGTTTCCAAAAAATGTCCTTCAGGAAGTTTTACCAGATCCTGGAAGACCACACAAACAGATCGCTTTAGAGATGAGTGACCGCTGCTAAATCCCTCACAGCATCATCATTGTTCTTAAAATACTTCAAAACCAGCCACAGATACTTTGATTTAAAACGTCAGGTACAGTTAAAGGCTGAAACTACACAAACACACACACAGAGGTTAAAGGGGGGCAAATTTCACAAATCAAAGCCCTTCAAGGCACGGAGGTGGACAGGTCATGGTTTGGCTGGCACACAATAGCGCAGATGAACTTTTTTGTTTAAAACAAAAAGGAGAATGAGTGTGAATATGACATCATGTGACCTGAAGAGCAACAGATTCAGGCTGGGGAGAAGATCTGGCCACAGCGCGGTGGGAAACAGTTTAATGATTAAGTCTGAATCACTGAGAACTGAGGTCAAAAATCTGTGTGGTTGAACTTTGACCTTGGCAAAGATTGTTTATGTACAGAGATTTCAATACAAATGAGTTTTAGGTCGTTCGAAGTGAGTCCTGTTACTTCTGGTGCGTAAAATGACTCGGATACGTTGGGTTGTAAAAGTGTTTCAGGTCCGGAGAGTGAATCAACTCAGGTGGTAGAGCGGGTTGCCTCATGATCATGGTTATGGGGTCGATTCCAGCTCCCGCCAGGGGTATCCTGCTGTTGTGTCCTTGGGCAAGACACTTCACCCAACTTGCCTGTGTTAGTGGTGGTCAGAGGGGCCGACGGCGCGAAATGGCAGCCTCGCCATTTGGTCAGACCTCCCCAGGGCGGCTGTGGCTACAAGTAGCTTACCATCACTAGCAGTGTGTGGATGTGGGAGTGTGTGAAAGCGTCTTTGGGTGTCTAGAAAAGCGCTATATAAGTTCAATGCATTATTATTATATTATTATTATTATTATTATTATTATTATTATTATTATTATTATTATTATTATTATCACCCAGAATAAGTAAGAAACACTGATAAATGGTGATACGCCACCAATATGCTGAGTGACCTCTAAACATGTGCAGCTTAAAACTCCAAAAATGATGCTGAATATAAAATCTTGAAACTTTTTGACTATTTACTGCAAATGGCATTTTATAAATGGAGAAAAAAGTATTATTTAAAGGTGGAAACTGTTTTTGGGACCTCTGTTGTGTGCGTATAAATACATCCCAGATTAAGCCTATACACCTTCTACCTTTGTAGGAATGCTACATGTCAACAAGCAGATTAAGGTCCAATTTACACTCGGAGCAGCCAAACCTCAGCTCCATTAGTTCAGCAGTGCCTGACAGTAAATACAGTTTTTCATGAGTTAATTACACCTCTTAGAGGACAACAGTTGCCAAACACAAGGAGCCTCAGCTGTTTTATCGGAACCCTAGCAGGGCGGAGGAGTGAGCTGAGGGTATTTAAAGGAGCGGGAAAGGCGGATGATTTCACTGCCGTAGGGAAAGTCCCTGAGATTCCCATCATCCCTGTGAAAACAGCGGAGATTTTAGATAGCGCCTGCCACTTCCCTGCCCAGCCGGCGGCCGGAAACACAGACAGATTCAGACCAGATGTGAGCGACTTAAACCGGCACTAAAACACACGTATTTAAAGAAAAGATAATAAAAAGATGCACACTTACTCACTCGTGCAAACACTCACACACTGGAGAGGGATTAACAAAGAGCAGCTAACGCCTCTATAGATAGGATCTAAAGTGGAACAGTTGTTCACTGATCCCAGAATAAATTTGTTGTAAGTCTGGATTCAACTCGCTGTGGCTGATCTGAATAAATGTTAGTTAAAACAACAACATACGAGACCTCGCTGAGTCATGGCGACACCAGAGTGAATCCGATCCGGGCTATCCCTCAACAACAATCATTCCTTTATGCCACATGGTTTGTTTTTGGTTTCCTCCTGAAGTGTTGGCATGGAATTAAAATCTTACTAATCTTGAATGTAAGTTTGTTTGTGTAATATTTATGTCTTATTAATGAGAACTTCTCTCAATAGACTCCAAAATCTTATTTTTAAATATATTTTTGAAGCTGTCACTTAAATACATTTGCTGTGGTCTAGCATAAAGTAATGACTTCTGAGTAATGTGCTGTGGAAACAAAGCTCTGGTGCTCCTGCTTCAGGTAGCAGAAGTTAGCCAATATTCATCATATTCGGACGTCTCGCCTCTGATTGACTAACAGCAATGTGACTCTTCTACTGACTCAGTTTGCTTTGCAACGTTGATGTTTTATCTCTACAAAGAACACAAGCCTGAAGGAGTTCTGCTCTGTTGTGGATTTGCTAATGCTAACAGTTAGCTTTTCCTAGCTGAGACGTGCTCTGCTCTCTCCTGGCTGCAAAAATCCACAAGGCCTTTTCTGGCCAAGATGGGTGAGTCCATGAATGCAAATTTTCAGTGTGATGTAGATCTGACTAGATTTTCTAATACGAGCGTTTCCCCAAGTGGAAATAATGCGCAAACCCTCTATGACGTCACCCATAGCTCTCTGAAGCCAAATGGGCGGTTCCCACCCCTGCCATCTTGGCTTTGTAACTTGTGTTGTCAATGTTGCCAAATACAAAAATAGGCAAAGAGGTGGAGCTGAGGCCTTCTCCGGAGATAGCGGCTAGCGCTAGCTCTGACGGCTCATGCTACTTGTCAATCAACGCAATTTTCTAATTCTGCTTGTTTTGTGCCATGGATTTCACAAATGATGTCTGTGAATTTTAAAGACACATTTTGATAACAAGAACGCGCTTACTTTCGAACAGGGGGAACAAAATTTAAGGTTGTCTGTGAAAATAAATCCAGGACTACAAATGCGCTTCACGAAAGTGACGTCATCGAGCCGGACACGGAGAAAACTGAGGGAAAAGGGCTGTAAGTTCAGCAAACTTCCCACAGGAGGAAAGAACCACCATAAATCTGGTCATTTGGTAACTAGCAGCTACTTTGGGGAGAGGAGATTATGTGGTGACGTCACATAGTTTGAGTCATGCTAATTATAAACTTTTACAAGCTAATAAATCCCAAAGTACATGACTGGCATGGTCGAAACGCACATCATTACTTTTCATTCAAATTGCAGTACAACATATGTGCGATCCAGCGCGTAAGGCAAAGCGTATTAGAGAATAGCGTTGTTGACTTGCATTCATTTTTCCTTCTTCTGGGTACCCATGATGCGGAAGTGACTTAGACACCCTATTCCTGCTGTGACCTAGTGGCTGAGGGGAGAACTACAATTGTGACACTTCCTGCTTGGCTTTACTTCCGGCAGGCTGAGTTTGTGCCTTGGTTTCCTCATCTGTTCTCCACTGGCGGCGAATGCAGGAAATAGGGGTAGAAGAATAATTTCTCACCCAGCCTGCCTGAAACGGAGTCTAATCATATTTCAAAAAGAAGTAAAAAGGGTTTATCAGTGAACTTGCTCTAGTATTAATGCATCACTGAAGAAATGTTGATATTGGATCCTGCAGCTTCTAAAATTCCATCCCATCTTTTGTTAAATTCCCCTTCTTTGTGCTAGATTTACAGTTCATGCATCAAAACACACATTTACGCACATCTTCTTTCACTCAGTGTGCCTTTCATAGTTTGAAGCTTAATTGTGAATCTATCCGGCTACCCATGGATCACCAGGGACGTTTTTTTGTCATCCTATAAAGGAGTGAGAGACACATGATGACCCTAATGCCCCACTGGCAGCAGCTTTAACATTTCTCTTGACCTCAGCTCTCTTCACACCTCTATGGTACACTACAAAAAAGTTGGGAAACTTATGTCTTGAATTTCTGTATGTATGCTGGAATTGGATAAGAACAAATGCTAAAGTAACATTTTTGCCCTAAAAAAGTAAAGAAGTGTGTAAGAACCCCCCCCCCCCCCCCCCAAGTGTTGATGGAAACACATGAAAAGGACTTTTCTGCCTGACTCAGTAACATGAGAGGAAAATGCCAGAAAATCAAGAGTAAATGGGATAATTTATAAATATGATGCCCCGTCATACACTCAGTCGTCTGAGTTTGGATGAATGTATCATAGGGACTGATTCAGACCCCCCCCCCCCCCCCCCACGCCACACCACTCTCACAGAGCCTGGGTTGAATCAACTTTTCTGTTTTAGCGAGTCTCTGTGTGTGTTTGTCAGTCATCTCACGGTGGAACAGTAAAGTCGATGAATGAATACACCGGGCCCATGTTTCAATTTTTTATTTGGAGCACTCACAGTGGCCATGTTGTTTTTGTGAGCGCTCAGAAGCAATGAATTATTTCAGGTGGCGATCCGAAACTGGCAGAGCGTGGCTGGAGTGGTGGGTGTCGGCTAAAGTGCCCGTCTACCATGGGGGTCCGGTATAATGGAAGAGGAGGGAGGGAGCGGGGGGGGGGGGGGGGGGGGGGAATAAAAACAGACTTTTGGGGGGAAAAGTCAGAGAAAAGAAGAAGGAGTGAAAACAGAGAAGAGAGAGGAAGTGTGGAAGATGAGGCAGCGAGAGAAATGGAGTGAAAGAGGGAGCCAGGCTGTCGTGGAGCGCTGCCAGCCGTCTGTGTGGTCCATGAGCTCCAGCATGAAGGAAGCTAGCCAGCCGAGGTAAGGGTACAGACACACACACACACACGCACGCACGCACGCACGCACGCACACACACACACACACACCGACTCCCTCTGCACCTTTCTGCTTGTATTAAAGTGTTGTGACTCAGAACAAATGTGAGAACTGTTGTTCTGGTGCAGCTCGGGACCAGCTGAGTCCAGACGTTTGTCTTTTTGTCATTATGTCTCTTTGTGATTCACTTTCTGTCTCCTCGCTCTTCTGTGTTCCTCTTTGTCTTTGCCCTCCCTGTGAATAATTCTGTGTTTTGTGTTGTAAGAGCCTTGGCACAACTTCAGAGAACTTCATAAGACATTCAAGTGACTGGCTGCCTTGGGAAAAGCCTGAAGTCTTTTCTTTTTCCTTGTTTCTCCTCCTCCTCCTCATTCCCTCCTTCCATCTTCTGATTTCTTTTCCTCCTGATGGTGGAGTGAGTTTCATAAGCTCGTACTACTAAAAGGAGCTTCAACTGAGGCTGCAGAACATCAGAACCCATTATTATAATGATAATGTTACCTTGTTAGAGACTAATATTAATAATTATTAAAGGTTTAATACTATTGCACAGTATAATACTATTTAACTGTTTTGAACTGAAATATCTTACCTGTTGTAGAACAACCTCAGCTTGGAGAAAGAAAGACTACATCAGTTACTGGCAAGTCTGAATATTTTGTTGTTTTAAAACAACAAAAACACCACAGCGCTTCAGACAAACATTACTTTATACATTTTAGACCTAAACAATTTAATATTATTGACTACCATTTTAAATGGCTAATAAAGAGTTTATGTCATTACTGTAACATGTTGTTAAGAAAGAAACAGTTTCCTCTCTCTCTAACCCTTTAGTATTGCATAATTAACACTTATGAATGTTGATAAAGTGTTACAGAGTAATAATAATAAATCTATTAGCCTCTTATAAGGGGAGCCTTTATTTCTGTAGAACTCTGTGGCTAATTGTAGCATCAGTTAGCTGCAGAGCTAGCTACTGTATCCATTCTAACTGGAACTTTAGGTCTCCTGAAATAATCTTAACCCTTTTTAGGGCCAACATCCATATTTAGACACTTCCACTCACATCATAAATGATGTCGGTGCACCTTTTCACAAACTCTTAGAATAACGGGATTTCACCCAAACAGTCATCAGAGATCAAGCTAGTCACAGTTTGGCGCCATTCCACAAATCAGTGTGGGGCTATAAGGCGCCAAATATTGGTGTCTGCAGAGTCAGAAAACTGCTCGGTCTACTCTTGCGTTTACGGTCAGATCTCTGAAACTAACAATGCTAGGTTCATGAAACTCTCACATCACAAGTGTAATGGTATGAAATGACTGTTTTCCACCAAATTTCCCTCTCCCCTCTGACACAGAACTAGTCTGCATGAGATATGGCCTCAAGGTCTCATGCATTTGTTATAAACTGCTTCTTTCCAGCTCAAGAGAAGAATGAAGAATGGACTCTCTCCTTTTAATTAATCAAAGAACTCTATTTTTAATAAAGCTAATCAAATAAAGTGTTAGTCAATAAATAAGATGTGACCAATCTGTGAAATCAAAATATTAATTACTTTATTATAATCCTATAGAATATAATAAGTAAAATGACTTTAAATGTTTCCACTAGGACTGATCTCACGTAGCGTTAAAAGATAACACATTGCTTCACTGATCCAATCAGAATCTGCCAGATCTGACGGAGGCGTGGTTTTGGTGGTGCTTGGTAAATCTGTCATCTTTTCATTCGACCATAAACCAAAACATCCAAAGTATAAAACTATGCCCACGTCATCTTTAACGCCAGTTCAAAGCGTTCAGGAGAAGTTGTCGGAGTGGCCAATCCGTAACTTTCCTCTTCAGCCAAAAGAACCAACGACAAGCTGGATAAAATCTGTTGCTGTTCCAACTGCTGCAACGGTTCCTTTCAGAATAAAAGCTGAACCATCACGACCCAGGTTAGGGTCTCGCTAGATGCCAACAAAACTGTTGTGACCCGGGAGTATCTCAAGACGGGTGAACGGCTGCCGTGGCTGCTTCTACGGGCTTCGGCTCCATAAGGTCAAGCTGGACCTTTACACCTGCTGATCTAGATGGGGACTTCCGTGAAGGGTGTGTAGAACGACAAATGGCGTCGAATGTGTTTATGAATCTCCTAACCAAAGCTTAGTGCGAAGACATCACCTTCGATTCCCATCAGAACAAATCACTTCTTCAGATTTGCTGGTTCTGAGCAACATTCCACATTACACCATTCTCCGTCTCATTCACCTTAGTTACACCATACATTTAGTGTTTAAGTTAGTCTAGTTTAATTTGTTTAGTAAATTTTTAAACTTTTTAAAATTGACTCTCTCTTCTGTTGTCTCTGAGTGAATACGAAGCTGTTATCTCGTCTCGTCTCGTCTTCCTCCGCTTATCCGGGTCCGGGTCGCGGGGGCAGCATCCCAACTAGGGAGCTCCAGGCCGTCCTCTCCCCGGCCTTGTCCACCAGCTCCTCCGGCAGGACCCCAAGGCGTTCCCGGACCAGATTGGAGATGTAACCTCTCCAACGTGTCCTGGGTCGACCCGGGGGCCTTCTGCCGGCAGGACATGCCCGAAACACCTCCCCGGGGAGGCGTCCAGGAGGCATCCTGACCAGATGCCCAAACCACCTCAACTGGCTCCTTTCGATCCGGAGGAGCAGCGGTTCTACTCCGAGTCCCTCCCGAATGTCCGAGCTCCTCACCCTATCTCTAAGGCTGAGCCCGGCCACCCTACGGAGGAAACTCATTTCGGCCGCTTGTATCCGCGATCTCGTTCTTTCGGACATTACCCAAAGCTCATGACCATAGGTGAGGATTGGGACGTAGATCGACCGGTAAATCGAGAGCCTGGCTTTCTGGCTCAGCTCCCTCTTCCCCACGACAGATCGGCTCAGCGTCCGCATCACTGCAGACGCCGAACCAATCCGCCTGTCGATCTCCCGATCCCTCCTACCCTCACTCGTGAACAAGACCCCGAGATACTTAAACTCCTCCACTTGAGGTAGGACCTCTCCCCCGACCCGGAGGTGGCAAGCCACCCTTTTCCGGTCGAGAACCATGGTCTCAGATTTGGAGGAGCTGATCCTCATCCCAGCCGCTTCACATTCGGCCGCGAACCTACCCAGCAAGAGCTGAAGGTCAGAGCTGGATGAAGCTAGGAGGACCACATCATCCGCAAAAAGCAGAGACGAGATTCTCCTGCCACCAAACTCGACACACTCCACACCACGGCTGCGTCTAGAAATTCTGTCCATAAAAGTGATGAACAGAACCGGTGACAAAGGGCAGCCCTGGCGGAGTCCAACCCTCACTGGGAACAGGTCCGACTTACTACCGGCTATGCGGACCAAACTCACGCTCCTCTGGTAAAGGGACTGAATGGCCCTTAACAGAAAGCCACCCACCCCATACTCCTGGAGCGTCCCCCACAGGGTGCCCCTGGGGACACGGTCATAAGCCTTCTCCAAATCCACAAAGCACATGTGGATTGGTTGGGCAAACTCCCATGCCCCCTCCATCACCCTTGCAAGGGTATAGAGCTGGTCCACAGTTCCACGGCCAGGACGAAAACCACATTGCTCCTCCTCTATCTGAGATTCAACTATCGATCGGACCCTCCTCTCCAGTACCTTGGAGTAGACCTTTCCAGGGAGGCTGAGGAGTGTGATCCCCCTATAGTTGGAACACACCCTCAGGTCACCCTTCTTAAAGATGGGGACCACCACCCCGGTCTGCCACTCCCTAGGAACTGCCCCCGATGACCACGCAATGTTGTAGAGACGTGTCAACCATGACAGCCCTACAACATCCATAGCCTTGAGATACCCCGGACGAACCTCATCCGCCCCCGGGGCTCCGCCGCTGTGTAGTTGTTTGACTACCTCAGCAACTTCTGCCCCCGAGATCGGACAGTCCATCCCCAGGCCTCCCAGCTCTGGTTCCTCCTCGGAATGTGCATTGGTGGGATTGAGGAGCTCCTCAAAGTATTCCTTCCACCGTCCGACTATAGCCTCAGTTGACGTCAGCAGCTCCCCATCCCCACTGTAAACAGTGTGAGCGAGTTGCTGCCTTCCTCTCCTGAGGCGCCGGACAGTTTGCCAGAACCTCTTTGGAGCCGATCGATAGTCTTTCTCCATGGCCTCACCAAACTCCTCCCACGCCCGAGATTTTGCCTCGGCAACTGCCACTGCTGCACCCCGCTTGGCTATCCGGTACCTGTCTGCTGCCTCCGGAGACCCACAGACCAGCCACGCCCTGTAGGCCTCCTTCTTCAGCCTGACGGCTCCCCGAACCTCTGGTGTCCACCAGCGGGTACGGGGGTTGCCACCACGACTGGCACCGGCCACCTTACGACCACAGCTAGCAACAGCCGCCTCGACAATCGCAGAGTGGAACAAGGCCCACTCGGACTCAATGTCCCCCACTGCTCTCGGGACGTGGTCAAAGCTCTGCCGGAGGTGGGAGTTGAAGACCGTCTTGACAGGTTCTTCTGCCAGGCGTTCCCAGCAGACCCTCACTATGCGTTTGGGTTTGCCAGGTCTACGCGGCATGTTCCCTTGCCATCTGATCCAACTCACCACCAGGTGGTGATCAGTTGACAGCTCCGCCCCTCTCTTCACTCGGGTGTCCAAAACGTACGGCCGCAGGTCAGATGATACGACTACAAAATCTATCATCGACCTGTGACCTAGGCTGCCCTGGTACCAAGTGTACCGGTGGGCATCCTTATGTTCGAACATGGTGTTCGTTATGGCCAAACTGCGGCTTGCACAGAAGTCCAATAACAAAACACCGCTCGAGTTCAGATTAGGTGGGCCGTTCCTCCCAATCACACCCCTCCAGGTCAGGCTGTCATTGCCCACGTGAGCATTGAAGTCCCCCAGCAGGACAATGGAGTCCCCTGATGGAGCACTATCTAGCACTCGTCCCAGGGACTCCAAAAAGGGTGGGTACTCTGAACTGATATTTGGCCCATAAGCACAAACAACAGTCAGGACCCGTTCCCCGACCCGAAGGCGCAAGGAAGCTACCCTCTTGTCCCCCGGGGTAAACCCCAACACACAGGCAGAGAGTCTCGGGGCTAACAAAAAGCCAACCCCAGCCCTCCGCCTCTCACCCGGAGCAACTCCAGCAAAGTAGAGTGTCCAACCCCTCTCCAGGTCTCGGGTTCCAGAGCCAATGCAATGTGTCGAGGTGAGTCCGACTATATCTAGCCGGTACCGCTCAACCTCTGCCACAAGCTCCGGCTCCTTCCCCGCCAGCGAGGTGACGTTCCATGTCCCAAAAACTAGTTTTCTTGTCCGGGGATTGGACCGCCAAGGCTCCCGCCTTGGTCTGCCACCCGATTCGCATTGCACCGGACCCTTCATGTTCCTCCTGCGGGTGGTGGGTCCACAGTTGGACGAGCCCATGTATCCGGTTCGGGCTGGGCCCGGCCGGGCCCCATGGGCGAAAGCCCGGCCACCAGGCGCTCGCTCACGGGCCCCAACCCCAGGCCTGGCTCCAGGGTGGGACCCCGGTAACCCTCCGGGCCGGGTACTCCGACTCTTCGTTTTAACCGCCATGAAAGATCCTTCGAACCGTTCTTTGTCTCACCCTTCACCTAAGACCAATTTGTCATGGGAGACCCTACCAGGGGCACTAAGTGCCCCAGACAACATAGCTCCTAGGATCATTAGGGCACTCAAACTCCTCCACCACGATAAGGTGACGGTTCAAGTCTCTCTTCTGTTGTCTCTGAGTGAATACGAAGCTGTTATCTAATCCCTGCAATAAAAAGTTCCAATCTACTGATTAAAATAACCCAACAGATCCATAAGGTTGATTTCATATTACCTATGGAATCCTACGCCTTATGGCTTATTAAATAACATGTAATTTAAATTCATTACACAAGGTTGACAAAGTTGTGCTAAATAAGGATATATGTGTTGTAAATGTTACTATGAAGTTGGTGAAATCTTTGCATGAAAATCAAATCTGCCATGTTTGAACATACGCCCTGAACAAGTAAAAGAAATTAAGAATATTTTAGGTCAAATATGTTGCTTTTTAGATATAATCTTAATATTCTTGATAACAGTAAGTATAAAAATTATAATATTGAATATATTTTGCAGTTTCAAACTAAGATTACTATGGAAAATGGGGGAGAACAGTTATTGCGCCAACCAATCTTACCATTAGTGATGATGCTGAACAGGAGGAAGATGACACTGAGGCAGATCCTCAAATATAAAATATTCTAAAATATTCAAAAAATCTATATTTGGTCAGAAATAATACATATTGTTCAATAACTTTTCAAAAATAATCCACAGAAATCTGTTTTTATACAAATATTCGTTATTGTTTTATAATTGTGATATAATCTGTTTTATTGAACAGTGATATGATGTTCTAAAATTATCTAGATTATTCTAAAGTGTCTTATAATTATCTATATTATTAAAAAAAACAATGTTTATTTATTTATTTTTTTAACTTACTCGTGTGTTTTATTTTGAGATTTCTTTTACCAGAACAGGGCCAACGTCCATATTTGAACACTTCGCTTTCTCAGATTTTCAGCATGGAAATAAATATTTTAGAAAATTGTAACAACAGAAATACACTTTGGTGGAAATGTAAAAAATTTAAATACTTCAATGAGTGCCCTGTAAAGGGATAAATGACTCTTGTCGTGATTTGGCGCTATATGAATAAAAAATAAAATAAAGAACCATCAGTCGGTGTTTCCCTCACAAAGGCTCTCGGTGGCTACAAAATTCACATTCACATATTTTTAAAGAAAATAAAAAAAATTAATTAAATAACTAATGAAAACATCCAACTTTGTTTTTTCTTTTAAAATTTTGAACAGACAATGTGTTGTTTTTACTGTTAATCTCTAGAAATATCCATCGAAATGTTGTTGAAAATAAATTAAATGTTACCCAGTTGCTGAAAAACATTGGTGGCTTCATAACATATGACCATAAATATTGGGTCTAAAATACATGAGAGCGTGTCTAAGTCTCTGGGTGACGCCATATTAGAGGCCATGTTTCCTTCTACGGGAGCCTGTGAGGACAAAATGCATTTACATGTTTGTAATAAACGGTTACAAAACTTTCACCAGTCATAAACGTTGTAGTTTTACACATTTACCTCTTCACTTGCCAGAGAAGAAAGAGAGTCTGATGTGATTGTCATTTTGCTGGAGGTTACACTCCTAGAGATTTTTGACCCTAATGGGCATCCGTTGGTGAGATCTCACTCAAACACACAAAAAAAAACTGCTTGCTATGATTTAGGTATGTACTGCCTCCTATCACCAAGGAAAACACACACCGTCACGTTAACCTTTAATTGGACTTCATTTGTTTTTATTAAAAAGAAGGAGTGAGGAAACAGCTAATACTGTGCAGGGTGGTGAAATCCAAGGGCTGGAGTTGGTAACGCCTGATCTAAATGCGCTCAGCTGGTAAAAAGTACGCTTCCAGAACAAAAACTGAACAGAAACCCAGAAGTAAGCTTCTGCGTGCATATATGTGTGTGTGTGTTACGAGAATTTAGCTTGGCAGACGCGCCCTAGAACCACTAATATTGTCTGCAGGCTTGTAAGCAACCAGGACTTCTTCACCAGACTTGTTAACACCCCGACTAAAACACAACTCGTGTCCCTGATCCCAGAAGCCCCAAGATGCATCAGCTTTGAGCAGGCGAAGAGCCGATCCGACCACAAACACTCGCGCTCAGCTAAGGAGAACTGGAAGACACTGTGCCTTTGTCTGTTTGTGATGCCACGCTTGTTTTGGTCACCTTCTCTGTTTTTGTCTGTCATCAATTAAGTCTAATGAGAACAGTGGGTTTGGACAGAAAGCCTTGTACATTGTGTTATTGCAGTTCGGCTATAATCACTCAGGAAGTTTGTCTCAGCCACCATCAGGAGCAACTGAGAGGAGACAGAACCACCTATAAAAGCATATTGGTTTAAACAACCACTCCCTGTCTATTAGCTCAAAATGATATTTAATGAGGCCTATTAGCTCTGCCTCAAATCAGCACTGTGGCTGCACTAGACTAATGGCACACACACACACGCACGCACGCGCACGCGCGCACGCACGCACGCACGCACGCACGCACACACACACACACACACACACATTTCTGCAGACCATCCATATGCACGAGCTAGCCCTCAGACATGCATGCTTTTGCAGATCGTATCTATGTACATGGCCAGACACACACACACACACACACACACACACACACACACACACACACACACACACACACTTACTAAGCTGCTGGTGCAGTGGCAAACCGCAGGGTAACCAGGAGCTGTCAGGCTATTAGGAACAATGCAAGCCACAGAAACCAAGTTAGCCTACTGCTAATAGCAAAGTGGCCAGAGGGACCTGACTAACTAACCAAAGCCACACACACACACACACTCACACGTGCACACTGTAAACCTCCCACCACAAGATCTTCAAACTAAACCTCACTAATATTCATCACTCCGACCACACAATTAATTAGTGCTAGCTGAGATAGGGGCCCCGCGCCTTCGCAGGTGGTCCCCGCTTTATTCCCCCCACAGATATTAGACTGAGGGAAAATCACATCCCTCAAGGAAAAAAAACTCATATGGCTGCCATGAGGCTCATCAAACACACACAAAACGTCCTTCCTGAATGAGACGCCCACAGCCGGCGAGTTATTAAAACAGAGCGGGAGAGATGCCGGTGGAACCCGGAAGTGGTGAAAGCGAATCAATAAAAGCATCAAAAAATTCTTCAGTGTTTGTTTTAGACAAAAACAACAACAAGACAGAAGAATCACTTTTTAAAGACAGCCTACTGTTCATTCTCCAGTGTAGCGCCCCCCCAATTACCTGCTCATTTAGCACAAAGCTGGAGCTGTACTGGCCAATGAAGCCCCCCCCCCACACACACACACACGTTAAAACGACACGTTCACAGACAGAAAGGCAGCCGGCGCTCTCATCTCGATGAGAGTCGCTGATGAAAGAAGGAGGGTCAGAGAGGGGGGCACATGTGTGCTTTGGCACCCTTCGACCTCGGCTTAATGACCCCTGGGAAGGAAACATGTTCTGGCTGCATATCCTGGATGAATTACACCACTACTGTAATTCTGACCATTGCACAGCAAAAATATAGAAATATAAGGATTATGAAAGAAAACACTTTTTTTATAATTGGTTATAATATTCAAATACATTTTAACATCCTGCATCTTAAAAAACAAAGATGAGAAAGCTGGGTTTCAGTAAGATTTAGAGACGTTTTAGTGTTTACAACAGTGGGATTTCACTGAATCAGGCGACAAAGCTCCGCCCCTTTGGGAGCGCTGTAGCTCAGGTAGACTTCAACATCCAGGGTTGAAACCGGTCACAGAAAGCTGGCTAAACTGGTACTTTCGTGTCTTTATTAGTTCTTACACCATCAGGGTTTAAGTTTCGATCATTTTTAGAAATTTAATTAATTATGATCCAATCTTTTAATAGTCAAAAATTGGAATTTTGTGCAAAAACAATTTTTATTCCTGCAAACCCTTTACGACATTTACAAACTTTTTTATGGAAATGCAGGTATTTTTGTTTTCTTTCACCCAGTGTGTCTCCCCGCTGTAGGACTTTCTACTCAAATCTCCTCAGAACAGACACCCAAATATCCTAATTTACATTTTAGCTCCAACTCCTCTTTGAAACTGAAAGTGAAACTTTTCATGTCTCCAACATAAAACACAGAAACGTATAAATTCATATGCGGTACAATCAGAGCCTTTCTGAAAGTTTACTTTTTAGTCTAATTTCCCATCAGCCTTTTATTAGTTAAGTTAGCTACCAGGAACTATGTCGTTAGCATTAGTACACCATAAAAGCCCCATTTGATTACCATGGTGACCCAAATGCTCCACTGGTCGTCACTCTAACATTTCTCTGGATCTTTGTACTCATTACTTTTGGTATATATTTGTTTTGTCTTGGATAAGGTAGCTGAGTTTACATCGTTTAAAACTTCAAATTTAACATTAAACACTTTAAGATAAACAAAGACAGAGCTGGCTTCCGTTCACCTGTTATCAGGTAGAACTCCTGGCCTGTTTCTGACTTGTCTCCAGCTCCGTCTCTCCCACGAGGCTTTCTGAGACAGACCTAAAGCTCCAACTTTGTTGAGGTCAAGTTCAGCTCTCCTAAACAAACAGTTCCGACTCCCATCTGCTTGCCACTAAGTAACAAGACTTGTTTGAAAGTCATCTGACGGGGGACAGCAGATGCACAGGAAATGCTTTTGATCAAACAAAAGCGAGAGCGGGCGGTGGGGAGAAGTGGGCGTGATTGTGAGGACATATGCGCTTGAGGACTTGCATATGCCTTTGTTTTTCGGGGCGCATGTCTCCGAGTAGTGTGACGTGGAGCCCATGCGTGTGTGTGTGTGTGTGTGTGCACTTCTTGGCACCGCCAGCAGGTTTCCTACAAGGCAGAGCGATGGTGGTAGTAATCCTACTGTCTCTTGGCTCCTCTGTGTCTCCGTGTTTCCTGGTGCCATATGTGACAGGGCAGGCGGCTGGGTGGACTGTTTGTGATGTGATATTGTTCAATGAGATGCCTTGAGATGAGAATACGTTATTTTTTTTTATGAATAGGGAGGAGGTCTGTGGAAACAGCTGCATGCCAGACCAGTTGGCACTGACGGCTATAGTAAAGTTTTTTTTCTTCCTCAGTTGTTTTTATAAGGCCCATTAAAATAAGCTGATGCTAGCACTCTGCTACCCAGTGTACCCTCTCAGGGATACTTTGTCTCACATTTATGTCTCTTCTTTCTCTTGCATGGGAAACTCGACTGTTTCATTTAATTAAAAGCCAGTTGATTGTCTGTTTACAGGATTTAGAGCATCTTCCAGTAAAAGCTTTTTTTTTTTACGACTGTTATTTTGCTTGTTTAAATAGCGTTTTGTATTTAGCTGAGCATTGGTTGGCTCCACGAAGACACACCCACAACTTATTTAAAGGGACAGAACCCTCATTTCACACATTGGGTCAGTACGCAAACCTGTTTGAATCAGTGAAAAAGTAACTTTCGCACATTTACTCGTTAACTGCCAGTAACGACAAAAGTCGTCATTTTAAATCTAACCATTCACTGCCATTTTTTTTTTACTGTGTGGGTGTCGGAACGAGCCCCCGCACCGTGAGAACAAACATCCCAGTTCTAAAGCTGATCTTCATCCACGTACGTCACACGTCACGTGATCAGGAAGCAGATCATCCATGTGTTAGGAGATCACTTTGGGCCAATGCTGTAAAAAAAGTGAGGCGCAAACCGGAAAAGCTTCTGCAGATCACAATTCAACAACGTATTATGAAAGAACGGATAACGTTTGAAACGCGCAGATTCTTCCTGATGTAAGAGGGTGAGTCTACTCTTTGCTTTGGTAGTTTTGGCGTTGACATCATCAAAGCACGCAACGCTCTGTAATTCTTGAAAAAACTGTAAAAACGCTGAAAAACGCCAGCAGCGACGGGTTTGACTGATCAGGAAACAGCTGGCAGTCAATGAGTTAATGCACAGAGGAATGGAACCCCCCCCACACACACACACACACACACATACACACACACATCAGTACAGACTAAATACATTAGAAATAGAAATATCTGAGCATGCAGCAGCGAGTATGAACCTTTTATGATCATGGAAATGTAGTATTCAGTTAAATATAGAGGGGGCGGGGCTTAAATCCTGTACCGAAACCAGCCACTAGAGGCGCTTGCTGGATTCCTGCTTCAAAGTCCAGGCTGTGTTCAGATGTCTGGTTTCACTATTAATGTTCTTTATCACTGTTCTACAATCTGATCCTGCATGAGCAACTGTAGATGCAAAGATACATTTAAGGAGAGGTATTGTGGGAAAAGGAGTTTTTAACATTTTGAAGGCTGATGCAGCTAAAATGTGGACCGCTACTAGCCTTTGATCTACTTTAAAACGAAGTGTGACACAAACATGTTGTATTTTGGTTGTTTTGTGTTGTATAAGCACATTTCTGTGCCGTGCATGCGTTGGTACTCACTCCTGGGCTCACGCGGTCCATCCACGGTGACCTTTATAGCTCGGTGATAAGTGGCCACTTGTGGAGGGTTGGTGAATACTGTGATTGTCAGCGTGAAGCTCTTGCCTGTGGTGACATCAAAGAACATCAAATGATGTGCAGTCCGTGAAGACAATGACTGGTATTCATCTCTAAACCATCCCCAAGTCACAAGTGTGGAAGGGATCACACAGCGGCAATAAAAACCAGGACAAGTTTGACTCGGAGAGGATTAACAACAGAGAACTGCTGATTTAAGAAGGTCTGTGTAGTTGTTTTGGCAGAGTCTAAACAGAAAGATGAAAATGAAGGAGCCAGTATCTCATTATCCAGAACCTCTGATGCAGCGTGAGTGGGCGAGAGGCATTTTAATAGTCACTTCCTCTCTCGATAATCCCCAGCAGTTGCTGCCTTGGGGTGGACTGCTTGTCTGTGCAAGTGTGTGCGTTCTAATGCTCACGCACGAGGAATGCTGTGAATCAGATGGCAACAGCCAAGTCAGCAGCCATGCTAACGTCTGAAGCATGCAAACGCACCACGCAACACGTGGGAAGCAGTAAGGAGGAGGCAAGGGAAGGGAGGGGGAGGCGGGCGGTGGGGTTGCAGCAGCTGTCCGTTCAGCTGCGTGTGTGCCCCCCCCCCCCCCCCTCCTGCTTCTAACCTCTCTTATGATAAAGATAGGATGCACATACCTGATTTAAGGTGCACAAGAATGTTGTGGGATAAAAACAGGACACCTGGTGCTCCACCATCCCGTCTCCCTTCTGTCTTTTACCTGCCATCTAATTTGGGCTTATTGTCCAGCTATTCCTGCAAGCCCTATTAGGTCTAATGATCTTATCAAGAGTATCCGATTCCTCTCTTAATAACCTGTCGGACGCATTTATGTTATCACCTCTCTCACTCCTTCACCCCAGCTGGCTCTATCCTCCTCTCTGTGCATGACGCTTAGCTATCTAACATGCTATCAGTTCTCTGTGCTTGTTCTTATCTGTCACTGGGGGGGGGGGGGGGGGGGGGGGGGTGTTCATTTCAGACACCTCGTAGTCTGATCCACCAGGGCTCCTGTGTCACTTCCTGTTATCTGTGTCACCAAAAAAGAAACAAGGGACACACGCAAGGTTTCTGTGACAACAGCACCTGCATCACCCAAACCTCTCCCTCCTCCCTTTTGGACAGCCTGAGCGTCGGTTATGAAAGATTTCCAGGACGAATAAAAGCATCGGCTCCTTTAAAAAAAAGTTGATTTAATGACAAGTGACGGGAGCAGTAAGTGGAGTAAAGTTTCGTTCAGCGAAGCCAAATATTTGAGCAATGTCATTCGGCTGAATGTGAGTTTGTTTCATTCTGTCAGCCTGATGAGACGGAGCGGTGGGGGTGGGGGGGATGGCTTCCTCCCAACAGTTTATGAGCCTGAAGGAGCCGGGTCGTTTCAGGTGAAGGAAAGGGACAAAAACCTGCTTTATGGGATTTTTCACTCCTTTTGAAGTGTTTACATGCGTAAACATTGTAAGTGTTAAATCTGTGGAGGTAGCTTCCTGAACAGCCTCAGTCCAGAGAAATGTCTTTTAATCCTGCAGCTGTGGTTCTGGATGTTTATGAACTAGTGTGTGTGTGTGTGTGTGTGTGTGTGTGTGTGTGTGTGTGTGTGTGTGTGTGTGTGTCAATCACATAACAAAACACAATAAAGACCAAGGACCTAAATGCACTTTTGCTTTATAAGACATTTTATTTTATATTACTAATATCTAATTAATTAGACTTAATTATCGTCATTTGTCGATACAAACAGCCTGCTTTAAATGAGCTTTTTTCCCTTCTGAACTCGTTCTCACACTACAGGACTGAAAAGCTAGTGGCTAGTTGGTGTATTGCTGTCATCTCAAATCAGCACCCTCATAGAAAAAAAACCAAGCACCCCATAATCCTGGGATGAACATGAAACCAACACAGAAGTAGCACATATTGCAGTTCCACCCTCATCCACTAGGGGCTGGCACCGGAAGTGAGCAAATCCTCATTGACTCCCATGTTTAAAATGCTAATTTCACAGCAGAAATAAACATGTTTACAGCCTGGTTCAAAAACGTTTTAGGTTTAATAGATCTAGTTTACATTCATGACAACTCTGAGGGGCGTGAATTTTTGTAATCCTCCTGTTGAAGTGGAATCAAATGATTACAATTCTGAATAATTAATGAGCATCAGAGCTACGTGACTTCAGAGCTAGCTCCGGGCAAAGGCCTCAGCCTGGCATTAATAGATGTTCGGCCATTTCGACTCTCTAAACTTTAGTTTTGTCTGTGTCTGTTCGTGTTTAGGTGTTAATCATGGAATTATTTGGACAAAGAGGGCAAACCGTGGTTGCTGACTGCACTAACAGATCATCCGCGCAGTTCCTGCTTCATTTTTATCAGGAAGTAAAATTATATTTCTGTACTTTATTTTGCAGGTTCTGAAAACGATCAGTTGCGGGGCAGCAGTACTCAGGTGGTAGAGCGGGTTGCCTCATGATCGGAGGGTCATGGGTTCACTTCCAGCTCTTGTCCGGGGTATTCTACTGTTGTGTCCTTGGGCAAGACACTTCACCCAACTGACCTGTGTTGGTGGTGGTCAGAGGGGCCGACAGCGCTAAATGGCAGCCTCACCTTTGCCCAGGGGCGGCGTTAGGCCCGGCTACTTGGGCTCAAGCCCCGAATGTTTTATGAAAAGACTAGTGCGTGTTACGTGTGTGTGTTACGTGCGTGCGTGTATTAAGCCCCGGATCTTCTTCAGTCCTAAATCCGCCCCTGCCTCTGTCAGACCACCCCAGGGCGGCAATGGCTACAAAGCAGCTTACCATCACTAGCAGTGTGTGAACGTGAGAGTGTGAGAAAGTGTCTTCGAGTATCCTAAAAAGCACTATATATGTTCAATGCATTATTATTATTATTATTATTATTATTATTATTTGTTACTTTGTGTTCCATTTGCTCGCGCCAAAGCCCTTTTGTTCACTCAGCTCCTTCTGCATGGAACAGGCTGAAAAAAAAACTGGAATTTAACCGAGATCATCTCCTTGAATACATTTAAAACCAGACTGAGAGCCCTTGAGACGGATTCCCTGTGTTGTGACTGCCTTCTGTAATTTAGTGCATCACATGTTTGCGTAACTGAAATATTTTGTAACTGTAACTTTTGCTGCCTGGTCTCCTTTGAAAAGAAGACTTTTATTCTGAAAGGGACCTTCCTGGTTAAATAAAGAATAAATAAATGAAATAAAATAAAATGCTGGTCAATGGCGGATCTCTGAGGGAGACCAAAGAAACACCACAGTTCTTTTAGTTGACCCTGCTTCACTTCGAGTCGTTCAACCACATTTTGCTCGCTACTAGTTTGCTGGTTGAATGGGGGAAATTTTATGCGTTTACCATAACATCGCTTGGTCACTTGGGTGTCCCAGAGCCGGGACCATCGACAACGGTGGACCAGCAAAGCCTGATATCCTCGGTCAGCTTACCTAGTTATGATTTCGTTACTAAGCAGGTCGAAGGTGCCTTTACTTTGGAGTCACTCTACTGCATTTTTCTTGCTAAAAACGCCCGGTGAAACTCTGTTAGCTTTGGTTTAGCATGTAGCTAATGTCCTGCTGATCTCCGACTGTGTAGCATGAGCTGATGTAAAAGGCCACGGCGCCTGGCTACCATCGCAGTGGTCTGAGGCTCCGCCTTTAATTCAACGATCCGGGTCCGTATTAGATCTCCACAGGCGACCAGCATGACTACAGCTTTCCTCGGAAGCCAAGTGGCCGTGCGGTTTGGCTACCCCTGAGCCCCTTCATAGCTTCTTGGGTTAGCTAAGTTAGATAGTAGCTATATTGGTTCATTTGTTCTAACCGTAACAGCCCCACCCTTAGCTCCACCTCTTCTCTCATTTTTGGATTGTCTGGGCACGACGAGACGTGTGACACGGTCAAAATGGCGGTGGTGGGAACCTCCCATTTGGAAACAAAGCCTTATAATTCAAGCCTGTGGACATTAAATGTCCAGTGTATATGTCAATATTTCAATTCCAAGTTTTCACATGCAATACTAACATGTGGCATATGAAATTAGCTGCTCCCGTGTGAAGTAAGAACACATACCATGAACTCTTGTAAACATGCAGCAAAACATGCCTCATCAACATGTTAAACACATGTTTTGTACATGTTTTATATGTGAATTTGGAATGTTTTCACATGTTTTAATGTCTCCAAACATTCATAGCAGTCTATGCAGCAATACGTCATTAACCACTGCTGCCCACTGAGCACTACATGACCTTTGACATGATTTTGTGCATTTCTACTTCATTGAGTTGAGTCCCACTGAGACAATAGTACGGATTATAAATGATGTTGGGAGTCAAATCTTAAAATTTGATAGAATGAGGCTGTTTTTTTGGAAGAGGGATCTGCTTTGGATGTGAATCTAGCTCATGATCCTAAAGGAGCCACAGCAACTGTCCAAACCTCCTAAATGAGGCTGATGTCGCTTCAAAATTATATCACAGCAATTCAAAGAACTTTGTCACAAGATTTACAATGATTTGGAAAAGATTTCATCTGTGACTTGTGAGGCCTATTTCATTGTTTACCTTCTCTGATTCATGCTTACACATGATGAATCACATAGTTTACACTAGGGAAAGGAAATGTGTTGAAATGTCAGGTTTTGTGTTAATGGCACAGCCATATTTTTAATAGGGCTGTCATAAAAAATATTTATATTAGCTAATAAAAAATGTGCCCTAATTATATATACTAACATTAGCATCATCATCAAAATTGCTAACTATTTTTAATTTGGCAGAAGTCGTTCTTTCCTGAACTTGACACCAGGATGTAATAGAGGTGCTACATTTAGGATATTCAGGGTTGAAAAGTAACCATAAAATGAATGTAAAGAGATGCAGAGCCTGTTTAAAATAGCTGCAGTCAGACTAGCCGTTAGCTCATCAATCGTGTTGGGGGTCAACTGTATTTTTCCCAGATGAGGCTGCAATCCACAACAGGTGAGAAGGCACAGAAACCTTTTTCATAAGGACCCATAAATCTCTGAGAGTGTGGAGGCTTATGGAGATAGGAGCTGGGATTTGGCTCCTGGAGTTCCAGGGATCATTATGTGGTTGCCTCTGAGGGAGTGTGGCCACTAATCCACACCGCTGAACCTAATAGCTCTGTGTGAGCTGCAGGAGCAAACAGGAGAGTGTGTGAGGCCTCACCTCTGCCACTGCGGCCCACAAAGCGAAGATCATTGAAACGTGCTACTTGGTTCTTCATCACGCCCGAGGCGTTCCGCAGCTCAGCGGAGTAGTTCTCATCATTCCCGGCCATCACGGTGACAACCGTCCCATCAGGTATGTCCCCCAGAGCGACCACCTGTCAAAGGCACACAGGGAGAATGCAGCTTTGGTGGAAATGATTCTCTTTCTTTCTTGTCAAGCAGCAAAAACGGTTTAAAAAATGATCCAAAAATCCAAAAACATTCCCGTTTTCACCCCCAACAGCTCATCTACCCTTACTGTTTTACATCACGCCATTCTCCTCTGCGTCATGTGGATAAATGGATTTAATTTGATTCCTTCTAAACGCCTCTGACACCAGGATGTGTGTCACTGTGTTGGTGTCATTAAGATTCCTGGACGCAGTAATTACAGAGCAATAACAGCAGCTAAATAACACTTAGATATATTTCAGAAAGTGGCACATTTAATCTGAAGCCAAGCTCTGAGTCTTTGATCTGGCCTTGAAAATATGCCCGCTGAGTAATTAAGGGGGCCTTTTTCCAGTGAAATATCATGACAGCTGAGAATATTGGAAACATAACTCTGAGTGGCGTTTAGAGGTTTGTTTGTTTTTTGTTGGTGTTTGGGCTTCTATGTGCAAAAACTCAAACCTTAAAGTTGTTTATTTCTTATAATTAAAACAAGAAACGTAAAAAAGAAGAATAAAATGTCTGAAATTGCAGGAAAATAGCATTATTTTACCATAATTGTTACAAGACATTGTAAATAATGATGAATGAGTTAAATAAGCATTTAGGATGTTATAGGTGTTTTTTTTTAAATTATGGGTTTTTATTAGTAATTTTTAAACGTCAACTAATTTTAATGGAGTCACGTGTCTGCTTGGGTAAAGGATAGAATATCTTTTTTTTAATATGAAATCTATATTTATTTAACACATTTTCAAAAATAAAGTGAGGTTGTAGCACGAAAATAAACATTTTCTGCAGAATTACTGCAGTATGTTTGGTCACATTTCAGACTTTTTATGAATACATTTTCTGTAGAATTAAAAAATAGTTTATTTCCCCCCATTTTACCGTTAAACAACAACACAAAGACGCTTGAATGAGACCATGTTTTTTCTGACTCACCTTAAAGGCGACAGGCAGCGTCTTGTTGCACCGCCAGTGGGAGGGCAGAACCGAGCAGAGGAAGTTCGGGCTGTCGGTGCGCACCAGCTCGGCCGGGTGGTCTGCTATGATCTCGGCCATGCTGCGGTTCTCGTGGGGGCGCAGCCTCGGCACCGCCGCTGCCGCGTCCGGCTGCCCGGTCGGTGAGCTCACGTCGTTCATCTTCCCTGGGACCGGCTGGAGGCTGCTGGACGGCGGACTGAACCTCCGGCTGGCGCTTGGATCTACGGGAATTCGCATCACAACAACCGTGGATTATAAGAAAAAAGGCACAGCAAAGATCTCCAAGTTCTCCCTCACACACACACAACCGGGAGTGTGTGGCTCAGCTCGCGCTTCCAAACTTTCTCTACTTCAACAAGCGACTAAAAAACACACGAGAAAGAAAGAAAAACCCTAAAAAAAGAACTTGTTTTTTAAGCTTTTTCTTCGATCCTCTCCCAGACAGAGCTCGTGCGCCGTTTAACGCAGGCACACGTGGAAATAAATAACATCAAATAAATCTCCAAGCTCGTAACAGGCTATACAATTACAAAAAGGGCAGGTCTAAAAAGGAGCAGTCGACCCAGCCGCTCTAAAAACTTTTGTCTGTCTTCCTTTAGTTTAAAAAAAAAGTCAAAGCGCAGCTCCAGGTGCGTCATTGAAGTCTTTGTGCCAAACTGAAAGGCGCTCTGAAGCCCCGCAGGCTATCTTCACCAAAAAAAAAGTGTTCAAAGTCAATAGATTAGGCCTTAACAATGTTTAACAGGGAGATTTATAATCCCACCAAGTCCGGACATATATTTCTGAAAGTTTTTCCGGTCGAGTCGCGGGGTTAAAAATAGCTGATGAAAAAAGAAGAAAATAATCGGCGGTGAGATGAAGGAGGAGGGAAGCGGGTCCCGTTTTTGTGGCCGTGAATGTGGTTAGTGTTTAGAGGCCGGGGGTTCCCGTGCGCAGGCTTTTTGTGGTTTATATAGCTCGAGCGCGCGGTAATTACTGCGCTGATGCGACTCCAACACGTGGTGTCTGGAGTCGGATCCATTCCCTGCGCCGCGACCTATCACGCCTCTGAAGCCTGGCCCGGACAGATGTTTGCTTTAGCGCCTCTGCCTTGAGGAAAACACGCAAGTTCCACGCCGTTTTTGCGCACAGATTTTACGCACCGACATTCCACGTCTCCGCTGGACCGTCGGCGCGCTCCTGTCTCCGAGGCTGCTCATGATTTCCAGTCAGCGCATCAGACCGGCTTGTCTTACCAAACGACTGCTGGTAATGAGCAAGCGCCTCGCTGCGAGAGCCGCGGCTGTCCGCGAGGCTGGAGCGAGTGAGTCACCGGAGCTGTGAGTCAGGTAGAGAGGAGCAGGAGTAGAGTTTCAGCCGGTCGCAGGGGAGAGCTGTTGCGCAGGTGTAGCTACAGGTATTCAGTTATCGACATCCAGTAAAGGCCTCAGAAAAAAACAACTAAATAATACAATTTATTATTTTATAAAAGACAGAAAAACAAACTTCTCTGGGGATTTGTGCACCGGAAGAGTTGGAAAAACAACACACACGTGTTTCATTAGAGGAAAATGAAACCACATGGACACGGCGCTGAAAGATGAGCTCCTATAGGTCATTCCTGCATTGCGCAAATTACGCACGACTTACTGTTTATTCTGCAAAATTACAGTTATTATAGAAACATTATTTGCGTTCAGTTGTTTCAGATGTTTAACTCTTTAATGTCCACACAAAAGGCAACACAATCAGAGCGTTTAGCCTTTTGTATAAATGGGAATAAAATAGATTTTAATGCAGTATTAGAATAATTTATGGTAATGATGTTTACATTTCTAAGTATGTTTTAAGAATTGTTATATATATATAGTTTATTTAGGTTTAATATCATAAGATAAAATGTACAAAATGTTCACCAATCAAAAGGGTAAACGAAGCTCTTGAGCTCTATTAATTAAACGTCATCCATGATTTAATGGATGTATAATTATTTGTTTTGTTTAAATTTAGTGAATTGGTTTTCAGTCATAAAAACAGTAAATATTCCCAAAAAGGATCACCTCTCACCCTGTCTTAAATAACCCAACTTCAGTAAACTATGGTCATTTTTCAGATTAACCTTTTTTTTGGGAGGGATATTTGCTATAAATTTTGCTGAACTGTAACTGAATTGTGCATATATGTGTCATTATTGCTTAAAAGGAACAAATACATAATTTTATAGCAAAACCATTCAACAGCACGATGAAGCTGTTCCGTGTGCCCTCTGCCTCTACTGTAGAGGGCATCATTTAGCCTCAGTGACTCTCTGGTTCTCAGCTACAAACCTCTCATCTAATTAGCCATCAGCCTCCCAGTGAGTCCTCTCAGAGCGCCACATCACACAGCAGCATGTGTGTATTACCACTCTTCGCTCCCTACTCTTTTCTTTTTTTTCCTTCCGCTGCTCCCCAAACAGGATTTTATTGCACTGAGTCTTAAAGACAAAGGCCTTTGATACGGCAGGCCTCTTTCAAAAATAAATTAAGTCTATACAGCTGGTAGATCTGTGGGTGGGGGGTGGTTGTAGCAGGGTTAAGCCAAATGTCGTTTTAACATTTGATGAAAGAAAAACAAAAAACGATGATTCGGGACAACATTAAACGCTTGTCTGTGCGTTTAAAACAACTGGAATACAGTGTGTGTGTGTGTGTGTGTGTGTGTGTGTGTGTGTGTGTGAGCATGCGTGCGTGCACGTGTACTCAGATCTGTTAATGTTTGGATGTGGGAGGAATATATATATATATATATATATATATATATATATATATATATATATATATATATATATATATACATGTATGTATGTATGTATAAAGTCTGGGACCACTGACACGCATCTGGCACCTCATCATGTGGATGGAGAGGAGGGGGAGAGTGATTGAGTTACACTTCCCCTTCCAGAGCGCCGACCGCCCCCCAACACCAGAAATATGGTTCACATTGTCCAACGTTCTCAAAGATCAACTAACAATTCATGGATGGATAAATGTGAATAGCAGTAATTAAACCTGTAATAAACACGGGCTTGCAGGAACCGTGAAGGCAGTTGTTCAGATGGAGTTTGGTTTCAGCTCGGATAAAGTTGTGGAAAACATCCAGGAGAAAATTTAATTTGGGAAAGGTTGCAGCTGAAATGAACTAGACACAGATTAATCAGATGTATTGTCTTTAACGGGGATTTTTGTTTATTTGATTGTTTTGGGAGTGATGCATTAATAAAGGATTAAAGTTAACCTACAAGTTGTGTGTTGGCAGCTTTCATTTACATTATTTGTAAGATTGTAAGAGCTCCAGCTCTTTAGCATTATTAGTGCGTTGCTCAGAAACTCATGCATCTGTCTTCTGCTGGAAGATCTAAGTACTGCAACTGCAAGAGTCCATTAATGTTCATTGTTCACTGGCAAGTCATCCTATGAACCATGAACCATAGACAGAGTTCAGTCGGGGGTGGAATCTACGTTTGTCTTTGATGCTGTCTCTGAATGCTACTGGACAGTGCTAGAACGAATCAGAGCAATGAGAAATGGGGCACGTTTGTCACTACGAAAATATACCGAGTTTTCTGCCATACACCATCAGAGAAGGAGAAGAAGCAACAGCAAATGCATCCTTTTTCTAAATACATTCTTCTATCTACTCGTGTCTCAAAGAAAGCCCAAGTCTAAATCGTCCAAAGATAATGGCTAAGTTGTTCCTGAGCCCCTGCCATCATTGTAGTTTTTCTCCATTAGAGTGGCACTTAGCACCATTAGCCTTGGTGCTAAGTGTCAGATGATACCTGCGTTTCAACCAGCTAGCCAATTAGTTTACATTCTTGCTGCTGCACGGCATTGCACTGCATGTAATACTGGAGTGTTCCACTAGGGGGTACATCAGAGCCAGGTTTGTGAGTACAACCAAAACAAACATGGCGTCAATAGAAGAGATCAGTAACTGCTTCATTCTGAGATCATGACAGAAAAAAGAGTGGTGGTGTCGTAGATGGTGTGAAAGATCTCTAAACCAGAGACGGAGTCACCATGGTGAGTGTGTCTTGCTTGTTTTGTCAACTCCTCCTACTGGTGACTCGTTTATTGCAGCGTTTGGACACATCACATTATTTTAGGGCGACACGCACAAACAACACTTCAAATCAACACTAGTTACGCATGGCCGCCATTTTAAACAGCAAGTATATTCCGGTCCTAAGCTCCCTAGCATCTCTCTACAAACAGCGCTGTGATTGGTCCAATCTAAAATGAGCCAATGGTAGACCTTCTGAGGCTCAGATGGAGCGTGGCTCGGTTGGTCTAGATCGGTTATTAAATTGTTATACAATAAAACCAAACAGCTAATTTAAGAATGATGTTAATATTCATTTGAAGAGTTCATTTTTTTTGGATTTGTGGTTTTGGGTTTTTATTTGACTCGTCAGGTCATAAAGGGTTGAACACACTGTCCCATCACAAGTTACACAGTTTCTGCACACCCTCCACCCCCAACCTGACTGTGACTTATAACCTGACCAGCTCGGCTCACCAAAGACTGTTTGTCCCATCTGGCTCCGCTTTGCACATCCAGCGTCTGCCTTCCAGCTCCCAGTAGCACAGGATATACGTTCCACACTCACACGGCGAGGCCCTAACTCCGTCTGGGTACGGGGCCGAACCCGGTTTTAGAGTTTAAAAACCCGAGGAGACAGCAAAGAGGCTGTTCGTGTGCCAGCTGCTGAATAAAACATATCAGTTCTCTGCTTCACTCTGGCAGATTTATTACAAGCAAAAAGATTAACTTTTGATTTAGTGCATTTCCTGGACTGTTGCTATTGCCTGATCTCGCTCAGCATTAACAGATCTAATAGGATGTTGTAATGAATCTAGAATAGAGCCGTTCAGTCATGCAACAGGGCTGCAGCTCGCCTGGCGCACAGCTGCATCTTCCCTTTCTGCTCTGGTGTTATTCATCTACTGTGTTACACTGGCGCGGAGTCGTAGCACAGTAGGAGACGATGCTAATGCTACAGAACCACAGAGTACCACATAGAGCAGGATGTGCCGATTGTGATTTATGGTTATATTGTGTTTCCGCCTCGGTTTCAACTGTTAGTTTTCTGAAAAATGAAATGAAATCAAACTCAGCTGAAGTTTTGTGACTAATTCTCCTGTCAAGATATCAAGCGTGTAATAAAAGTTTCTGTTCTCATTCCCTCTTGGAATGACACAAACTGCGTGAACCGCTAATATGCACACACACCCGCCATCTATAATGTTGGCAAGCTATATGAGTAAAAGCTTTGTGTGTTTGTAAATCTAAGGCTTAGATCCCACCGCGTCAAGTTAGACCCAAAATAATGAGAAAATATGCAAATATTAGGCTGGAATCTCACTGAATTGCAGAGGTGTGACCAAGTCACTGCTTTGCAGGTCACAAATAAGTCACAAGTCTTTCCAGTCAAGTCTCGAGTTAAGTCCAAGTCAAAGACAACCAAGTTCAAGTCGAGTCCAAGTACTTAACTTTGAATCTTCAAGTCATAATCAAGTCATCTGTCCAACTTCAATTTAATGACAATGATAATAAATATATTCCAGAAATAAAACTTCTTAAAGCTTCATTTATTTGCTCAAACAAGCAGAAAGTGCAACTGAAACTGATTATAAACAAAGTGCTGCTGCATTAGGTAGTGCAAGATCAAACCCAGAACGAATAATTATTTATGATTTTTGTCCATGTCGTGCCACTTTTGTACTAAAATATCAAATATGCTCAAGTCAGGGGCTGCACTGTGGCACAGTGGTTGTCTTGCAGCAAGAAGGTCCTGGGTTCGCTTCCCAGCCTGGGATCTTTCTGCATGGAGTTTGCATGTTCTCCCTGTTCATGTGTGGGTTCTCTCCGGGTGCTCCGGCTTCCTCCCACAGTCCAAAAACATGACTGTTAAGTTGATTGGTCTGTCTAAATTGTCCTTAGGTGTGTGTGTGTGTGTGTGTGTGTGTGTGTGTGTGTGTATGTGTGTGTGCATGATTGGTTGTCCTGTGTGTCTCTGTGTTGCCATGATTGGCACTCTGTCCAGGGTGTACCCCGTCTCATTGCCCATGGACCGCTGGGCACCAACGAGTATGGGAGCACTTCACTCTAGATGTCATGAAAAGACGGGTGACCTGCAAAATATGCAAAAACCATCTAGCATGGCACGGAAGCACGACGTCCCTAAGTGAACATTTGAGACGAAAACATGTGGGGGCAGATGCAGCAGAGGAAGAGCCAGCCCGGTAAGTAACAGAAAATAAGCTAAAGCTACACGCAGATCAAATTTGGGACTTAGTGTTTTAGCTGAGTTCGTTATAGTGAATGTTAAACATGTTTTATTTTTTTTGCCGCATCAGTCTACGGTGTTCTACTTCTGATTGACTAGATGCAATCGTGAATCTCCGTGTTGTGAGTCATGCGCTTGCCAAATTTAGCACGTCTGTTTATAAGAATGTTCTCGTTAAGAGAAAAACGGCACAAACCCATAACTATGTTCCTCATTCAAAAAAGGACAACTCCGCGGAGAAAAATATACAGACGAGCTGTGTCCAAGTGAATATAACGCGGCATAGTTGTACGCTTTCAATTTTTAAACACAGGAGAAATTCAGAAAAAGTCATTTTTTTTACTATTAAAAGGCTGTTTTACTATCTAACACTGTAAAACGCCTCACAACGCATTTTTATCAAAATAAATGATCACTGTATATTGTTAATTAATTCAAATAATATAATATTGATTTAGTGTTGTAGTGTGTGTGCTGCTTTATTTTATATGTGTACTTATGACAGTCAGTTTGTGTTTCTTATGCAGAAAAAAAACAAGCAACGATGGACAACTACATGGGGAACAAGACACTCACCCCCCAGCAATGCTTCTGACTTACAAACTCTATTCTAGATTCTACATAACTTTTTATGGAATTTACCTCATATTTTGATGCCAAAAAATTATTCTGGACTGATATTTTGCACTGTTTAGCTCATTGTACACTGCTGACTGTGTTCATGTGCAATAAAATCGATTGCAGTCAACTGCACAATTCTCCTATGTTTTTCTTTTTCTTAACTGAAATGTATTCATCACTTGTATAGGTTAAATAGCTAAACAATAACAAACCGATTAATTGATTAATCGAAAAATATTCGACAGATTAATCGATTATGAAATAATCGTTAGTTGCAGCCCTAATATATATATATATATATATATATATATATATATATATATATATATATATATATATATATATATATATATATATACATATATCGGAACAAACTGCTGCAGTTGTGTGAATGTCACAAAGTTTAATTAGTCACAACAAGAGCTGATTATGACAAAATCTGCTGTGAAGACATCCCTTTGAACCTTTCTGACAAGTGAAGCAGGCTGCAAGATTTAAAGAAGCAATACGTCATGGCCTCTTTGTAAAAAAAATCAAAAATAGAAAAACACAGAAGTACATTAAAGCCCTGCAAGCCTCACTAAGGGGTCAAAATTCAATAAGAAGGGGGCCAAAATATATTGTGATCAAAAAGAACAAAAAACCGAAAATACATCTTAATGAGACGTATAATTTTTACCGTTAATCTCTGGAAATATCCATTGACTTGTTGTTGAGAATGAATGAAATGATGCCCAGATGTTGAAAAATATTCCCGCATTTGTTACATTTAACCATAAAAATTTGTTCTAAAATCCATTAGAGTAGGTCTAAGTATGGGCAATACCATGCTAGACACCATGTTTCCTTCTACGGGAGCCTGTGAGGAAAGAGTGTATTTACTGATTTGTAATGGTTACAAAACTTTCTCCACTCATAAACCTTGATGTTTTGCACATTTACCTCTTTGCGCGCTGCCAGTGATGAAAGGGAGTCTGATGTGTTTGTCATTTTGCTGGAGGGTGTGCTCCCAGGGATTTTTGACCCTGGTGCCCATCCGTTGGTAAGGTCTTACTTAAACACAAAAACACTGCCTGCTTGCAATGATTTAGATATGTAATGCCCCCTATTGCCAGGGAAAACACACGCCATCATTTTAATGATCTGCTATGGGCAAAAATGATGAGAAAAATATATAATTCTTTGGAAGGTAGAAAACTAACGTGCTGTCTCAGAAAAAAGAGTGTGAGAAATTTCCTCTGTGTCGATGTGAGGAACTCACAACCAGTAATCCCAGCTGTTGTTTTCTCTAAGTGTTACAACCCATCACTTAGTTCTTCACACTTGATCTGATTGGTTTAGATCACTCTGTCCCTTCAAGAAATTAAATCATTGTTCGTTTATCTTTGGCTGACATTGAATTTTTTTTGCTGATCTGAAACATTTCAGTGTGACAAAAGAGCGAAAAGATCTGTAAGCGGGAAATCTTATTTCAAAATTCATTGAACGCCACCTGAGTTCTGACCTGGCTTTTCCACCAGATGCATAAGCGGTGTGTAACGGAGTAGGCACGTTTCTGACACAAGCTCAGTGCTGCAATCCTTCCCACCAGGAGTGTTTCGGGCGCCAGTCGGCAGGGAAAGCGTTCCACTCAACTGGTCTGGCGAAATCACAAAATCACTGGAGATTTGATTGGTCAAACGCGATTTCAGCAGTTCATGAAAAAAGAGGAAATGGCAGCACCCATCCAAAAAGTCTGTGTTTACCTGGACTACGGGGGTGTCACAGGTAATAATATATTCTTTTTTAATGGTTATCTAACTGGAAAGCTGCATGTGTCTTTTATTTTGAAAGTTTCTGGATGTTTTACACTGCTTGACTTTGGACTTCCTGTCTGACCTGATCGGAACTGCCGAGCTTGAAGTGTTCTGGAAGAGTAAAGCGTAAAAAAAAAAGACTCAGAGCATAAATTTAGCTGAGTGACTGACGGGTGGACTGGGACATCAATTCGGCCTTGGCATTCCTCCGTCGGGGGTCCTCACACAACACCTTTACTATGATGCGTCCAAAACGCACCACCTCACAGCCGGTGGAAGCACGTCCATCGACTATAACAGAGGCCAATTGCTACCTACTAAGATTTGCAGATATTACACGTCCGGTGGAAAGCCAGGGTCAGAATTAGAGTAGACGCCATCTCTCAGCAACTGTTGGTGATGAAACATCAAGTAATCTGCCAATTTTCTTTAGGAATCACACAGAATTGGTACTTACATTAGGAGACTTAAATATCTGGCTGGGTCACGTAGTGCAAAAAACTTGTATTGCAATAAATCACAACATAACAAATTACAACGTTCATTTTTCAGGTTGTTTCACATTTCCAGCACTTTCAGATTCATGAAACTAAACCGAGAGGTGTTTGGGACCAGTTGGAGACAGGTCACCAGTGCAGACGCTGTAGCTTTTACAGCTTTCTACACATGTCCACGATCAAATGAGGAAATTCTAAAACTCTTGAAACACAAGACATTCGGTCGCAGCCGGGTGATACCCTGGTTTAGCATGTCACCGACATGCGTGACAAACAAAAAGGACAGTGTCATTAGAATGAGCGAACAACAAAAGATGTTTAGGTAAAGTAGAAACAATCAGCTATTTTTGCTTTAACTTAGACCTGTCTGCAGTGCCGTCCTTACTCTGTCTTTGCTGCAACAGCACATAGCTCACTTTCATCATTCAGGAGGAAAACTCCAGGCTTAAGGATCCATTTCATTGTGGTGCATTTTTCAAGACACTTAATTATAGCCTTTTAGAGGAGCGCAGTGACGAGGCCCTGGCTGGTTAAGCTCTAACGGGATGTTTCCATGTTTGGCCGTGGACCAGCCGGACCGGCCTGCCAGCTAACTAATCACTGAGCCCACCAGGCTCGGCTGCAAATCATCCAAAAGATCCAGTCCACCGGCCAATCAGCTCCAAGAACACACATGGGCCTTGAAGCTACAGCAGAACCGGACGGAGGACGTCGATGGGGAAACGGCTTTGCTCCCCCTGACCTCATCGACATCTCACATCCACAGACTGATCCCAGATCACAGCAAAGCCCTTAATAACTGTTTGCGACTGAGCTGGTGACATCACCATGCACCATCAGGATCAGGACGGCACGTTCTGCGGTGTGTGTTCGTATGAGTGTGCCGCTAATTTCAGAGAGTCCTGTTGGACTCGAGGAGGGCTGTGCCCCTACAGAGGGGTTTTTGCTCTGTTTTAGAAAAGGCAGAGAACAACTTGAAACGAGATGGAGAACAGAGGGGGCGGCTGCTCGCTGCTTGTGGCAGGAGGGTAGAAAGAGTGGGTGGGAGGAGGGGTATGAAGACAATTTCCTCCCTGCTCTTATTGCTCTGACTGTCTGCCGCCTACAGCCTTCATGGAGGTCCCTAATTGAGATCACTTGTACTTAAAAATAGGAACAAAAAAAGGGACTTCTGCGGGCTGGAAGACGGAGAGGAGAAAATGAGGCAGTAATACTGTATGTGATGAAGGCTGCCATTAAAGAGTCCCAGTGATAGATGTGCGTCGAGAACTCTCTCTGCCAGCGAACCACTGCACGTTGACGTGTCACACACCACCTGCTGTCATTGTGCTCGTGCAGGAGTGTGCAGGTCGGCCTTTTCTCTGAGTGTGTGCTGGTGGTGTAGGGTGACAGAGCCTGGGGCTGAGATCAGAGACAAACGAGGAGTTCGGGGTTGTTTTTTAAAAGCTTTTCTAAGCGTTTTTTCAGTTTGTTTTTTCCAGAATTGTAACCAAAATCTTTCAAATCTGCCAAGCATTGTTGGCAACCCTTCAGCCTTTTATATCATTAGCTCTCCTGTTATTAGACTTTCACTTTAATTCAGCAGCTAAATCAATCACACACTCCTCGTTGCAGCCTTTCCTTGACTCGGTCCCTTGGTGCCCCGAGAGTTGTGAAAGTTTCCCTTCAAATCATCTGTCAGTCAATCACGTACGATCGTCCCATTAATCAAACAAGGACCCCAGCTCCTTGGAGACCAGTTGTTTGAAGGAAACAGTGTGTACTGGACCACAACTGGGATCAGGAACGCTGCATGGAGCGTTTTTCTTGGACCGAGACCTTCTCCAGGTGCTAAAGACAATACAGACATTCGGGCTTGGCTGACATTCTGCTTTACACTTTTCCCTTCCTCTGTGTATTTCACTGGTCTACTTCCTCTCTGCAAACTAGCCGACTAATATCAAAATATTTATAGTACATCTGCAAGACGTGCTGTTCTCATGTGTCCAAGACCGCTTAGCCTTGTGCAGATCATGCGAGACAAAGCCAATACCAGATTCAAAGAGGAGTGTTCCTTTCTGACGTCCGTGCCCGTGCAGGATGACTAGAGATGATTTATGTGAGTTAAGGACACAGGAAAGACAGATAGAGTGACTACATGGCAAAGAGAAAGCAAGCAGTAGCCCAGACTAGCACGCGCAGGGGAGCTATCGGCTCTCGCTCGTCCAGTTCCTGGGTTTTGGAGACCATAAGAGAAGGCAAGGCCTGGAATGAAGGAGGAACAGGAAGGAGACAGGAGGAAAGGATATTTATGTACATGGAGGTAGAGTGGAGGAATGTCTAAGAGCTCTGGACCCAAACTGATGTAAAGAGGTATGGAGCAGGAACTGACAGGGGGGTGTTCTGTCATGGATGCTCAATTGCACACAGACATAAACATTTAACCACAGATGAAGTAAAACCAGCCCCATGTACGTTTTTAGTCCGGGCATTTAAAGTCTGAATAAATTTACCATCTGTTTTACTTGGCCAACTTCACAGCTCGGGCATCCTGAATGGACTTTTATTGTAAGCAATCCCATGAAGAATACGAGGCCTTTGCTGCGTTATTTCTGGGAGGTAATCAACACCAAAACTGTCATTATGTCAAGCGAACGTGTCCAGCAATGTGGCAACAGCCAATCAGATAAACAGACGAGCCAAACCGGCCAAGACGTGCATCCAGCAACAGCGTCCGAGTGTTTGTTCTCCTTTTCCCGCAGGCAGTCCAGGTCAAAGCGAGTCAACGACACCCAGCCTGAACTCTGCAACCTTTAGTCTGACATGCTGATTTCAGTTCCAAACCATCGAAACGCCCCAGAGAAGATATAGGGAGCATTTCGCTGGCTGTGTCTGAGGCTCGGTGTGCTGAATGAGTTAAGCTGAGTAAGTCATGACTGACGCAGTGCTCTCACAGATTGGCATTCGCCTTAAACCTTAGCCTGTAATTACCCTGAGCCCATTAGCAGACTGGTCAAAAATGACTCACATCAAGGTGGGCGTGTGGAGGAAAAATGACAAGTGGAGCGGGCTCACTTTCATAGCCTCCAGCCTTAGATGTCCTCACATAAAATCAGCAACAGACATCATTGGAAAATCACCCAGTCAGTGAAGGAAAACATCCTTGAAGTTTGAGGGGATTTTCCCGGGAGATAAATGAATATCGACCAATCGTTTGACCTCTGATCCTGTCTTTTCCATACATAGTTATTCCAGGGGCTGCTAGGGATTTCACGTTCCGTCTGCCCTGCCCTTAGCCAAGGCTGAGATGACGCCAGCTTTATAGTGTCTAAATTGGGTCCTGAAGAGAATCTCATCAACTTCTGTGTCCCATGAGGAACATTAATTATGTTGTGAAACACTGTCCCTCTCTAACACAATCTCTTCTGTGGTGTTGCATTATGGCAAAGCCCAGAATTCGAACGTCACACACGTTAAATATCCCTCTCTGGCAACGCCGTTGTTGGGATGTGGTCTCTAGCTGACAATTAAATTGTCCTCTCGGAAAACACTCTCTGGGAGCGCGAGATTTATGGAGAAATCATTTTGCGAGAGCTGATCATCTTAAATATTTTAACTGGCTTTTATGGCGTCGTAGATCACTCTGCTCTGTTCGGGCGTTCTCAAGAGACCAAAAGCTGTCCCCAGTAGTTGCAGAACGCATTTACAGACAATTAAAGAAGCTCTAAACAATCCAACCTGCTTCCAGTGAGGGATGGCTATCAAAAAAATTAACATAAATAAATAAAAAAAGGGACAGTTTGACATTTATTCCTGCAGAACCAAGTAGAAAACCACAAATCCGTGTTGTGTTGCCAAATGAACCGTGCTCAGGTCACACTACCGCTCCCTGTAAAGAAAACCAGAAAATAGCTGTAAACATTAAACCTTGTTTACATTGCAAGGGATTCTTTTTGATCAGTAATAGCTTCACACTGTGAGCCTGATGATTGGGTAATATTTATTACAGGCCCTTGGGGTGTGCTTCCCTCTCAGTCTTTTTCCTCTGTCTATAAAACCTCCAACGCTCAGGTCGACCGGCACGGGAAAGCGCCTGCAACCAGACTGCATGAGTGCGTTTAACGTGTGCCTCTTCCATGTGCACGGGTCATGTGTGCATATGTGTGTGTGGGTGTGTTCGCTCAGCATATGTGTGTAGCAGTAAAGGGACTGACTCTGAGACTTTTGGTTAACCAGACTATAATTTGGAGGCTCCTGTGAAGACTCCCAGCAGCATCGCACTGTTTGTTTACCAGCGGGAGCGACTTGGCCGTTTCTGCTGCTTCTGAAGGTCCAGCAGGAATTGTGTTTCTGTCTGGCCGCACGTAAGAGAAAAGTGTTTATCTGTGTGCGATTACGAAATAAACCTTTTGGATTTTAATGCAAATGTGGAAAAACGTTTGTTTTTAAGTTGATTTTTGAGGGTTTTTGTTTATTGGGCTGCACGTTGGCACACTTGGTAGTACTGTTGCCTCGCAACATGAAGGTTGCTGGTTTGAATTCTGAAAGCATGGAGATGAGATGTTCTCCCAATGCATGTGTTTGTCTTTGTGTCCCTGTGATGGATTGGAGACCTGTCCAGGTTGTCCCCCACCCAGAGACTCATGGCGTTAGGCATCAGCTCCCCACTTTCTGTGTACGAGTTCAAAATCTTAATTCAAGCACTTTTGAGAACTTTCGCTTCCTTTTCGAGTGAAAGTCAGCGTCATTGTTCTATAACCACTTTCAGGCACTTTATTAAAAATTCAAGCACTTTCAAAACCTCCACAATAAGAGCTTAATAAATAGCTTCCTGAATGGCCTCTGTTTAGAGAAATAGAGTTTACGTCCTTCTAGACTCACGAACAAACAGCTGGTCCGAGTTCAGCCAAGATAAAAGTCAATTGAAACATCTCCAATTTTCATGATGTAAATATTAAACAGTCATGTTTTTGTAATGTTTACAGTTATTTAGAATCATAAATATCACTACCAGCATATAAAAACATCTTAAGCCGTTTTTACAAAACAATGCCACGAGCTTGCTACAACGCCGCGGCGGCATCAGGGAGCCTCAGGTCGTTTTTAAGTGGTCAGACCATGGTGGTACTGTGGCGCAATCGTGTCCTTTTTATAAAAGACTAGGTGATGGCGAGGGTACGGGGGCGGTCCCCGCGCTGCCGCGGACTTCTGCTTATCTTGGACATAAGTTGCTTTTTATTGCGATTGAAGTTGCGACGGTTAAGTTTGCAGCGCTCCAGTTTGCCCTCTCAGCTGATTTTGTTCAAAAAGCAAAACTTACGGCCCGTGTTTGCTTTCATTTTTAATTAAGTTGCATTAACTCCCCACATCGTTGCGACACCTCCCTCTGTCACGCCAAGGCATAAAGACAGACAGTTACTGCAATCTTACTCCAAGCGAGGCAGAACGAATGCTGCAAAATTCGCTCACATAAGACACACAGTTGGGTTAAAATAATGCCAGTTTGCCGGCAGTGTGTCTCGTACAAAGGGCTTCATTCTCATATTCCCTCAGAGATGCACTACAGTGATCATTTTTGCTAACTGAATGCACACTGTAACAAACAGAATGTTGTATTTACTCATTTGTTATCGACAAGTTAATGTCAACTGGTTCGACTAAACCTAGTTGCTCAAACTTAAAGAGAAATATACATTTAGTTTTAACATAAAAATGTACATTTAAGCAACTAGGTTTAGTGGAACAAATTGATATAACTTGTAGGGATGAGCCAGATGCTCATTCAGACGTGTATCCGGTACGGATAAAGCATTTTTGACGAGTACGAGCATGAAACGAGTAAAACTCGTAAATATCTGTAATCGTGCTGGAGGAAAATCCTCATTGGGTAACTGACTGTCTTCATGCTCTGTGATTGGCCAGTCAAATAGAGCGCCCGCCCCTCCCTACACACAAAACTCTGCACCGGGAGCTCAGTCCACGTCCGGTCCATCCACACACACACACACACACACACACACACACACACACACACACACACACACACACACACACACACACACACAGTAACGGATCGCTCTGTGCTTGCTTCACTGTTGTTCACGTTTCTTCAGTACTCCCTAGGTTTTCTTCAGTTTGCCTCTTTTTAAAGTTACTTAAAATATATTTAAAGTTACTTTTTTCGTAACGTACGTGGTGCATATTTGAAAAGACAGAGCTGAAAACGGCTCGTGCTGCGTCAGTCACTGCCTTCGCTCCGGTCGGGGTTTTTTTCCTCTCTCTCTCCTCTTCCTCAGGATCCACTCCCTCTTTCCCACTCTCTCTCTTTCTTTACGTTTTTTAATCACAATTGTCTATTTTTTGCTCATTTTAAATATATTTTAATCATTCTCTAAATTCTTTTTTCTATTTTACATGTTTTGTTTTTGTGAAGCGCCTTGTGATTTTTATCTTGAGAGGTGCTATAGAAAAGACCTCTCTCTCTCTCTCTCTCTCTCTCTCTCTCTCTCTCTCTCTCTCTCTCTCTCTCTCTCTCTCTCTCTCTCTCTCTCTCTCTCTCTTAATTAATGCACTTAAATATTAATGTTCTGATTTTATTAAAAAACTTGTTCTGTAATAGTTTCTTTACTATTGTGATCAAAAACATTTAATCTCAACTCTGAGGCTGCTCTGTAAATAGTTTTCAAATAAACAATACACATAGCAACTTCTGATCAGACTTAAAATAACATATTGGTTAAACTACACCCATTTCCGGGTTAGGCCACGCCCACTCCGAGTACAGACATGGAGACAGATAATTTAGATGGTTGAACAGATGCAGATACAGATACAGATAGTGGTGTACTCACTCATCCCTAATAACTTGGTAAAGTTAATTCAACATTTTATGTTTTGCACTGTAGATGAAGTTTGTGAACAATTTAAATATTTTGCAATATAGGTAGTTTTTATTTACACAAGCAGCCCTGGCCAAGAAAAATGTATTTTGTTGCTGCTGGTGACATTTACACTTGCAAATAATCAGCAAATAATCAAATGAATCAACCATACAAGTCAAATTTAATTACATGAGAAGGGTAATTAAATAATGTTCACAAAACTGTAGCTGTTTTAAGACAGCAGAGATTAAATTAAATGGGTCCTGTCAGACTAGCCGTTAGCTCATGAGTTATGTAGGACGTAAACTCTTTTTCTCACACCAGAGGTAATTATTTTCATATAATAAAGTATTTATAACTTTTACACAGAAGCACACTTCAAAATCATCCAAAAGTATCTCTTTAAGGATTTTATAGATTCAGCTTCACTCTGATGTTCCTCGTCGCCCTGTTTGCCTCAAATATCATACAGAAACAACATTTTTGAAACGCCAGTTTTCTCACACATAGGAAAACTTAATGATCAAAACTTCAGGAAAAGAGACACCCATGCATTAAAAAGTGTTTGTCAGCAAAATCTGACTGCTATTTTTGTTTGTGTTGAGAGTAATCCTCTCCAGAGACCAAACTACTCGCTTTCTGTCCCTACTGGCCTCTTTTTTTTTTCCCTTTTCCAGTAATCCTCCTCCCAAGCAGGAATAAAAAGAAAACAATGCAATTCAAAAGACCGGAGTTTGCAGCCTTTCATTTAGCTGTAACTTTGAATCATCTCTGCTCTGCGTGAGCTGTTTTCAGTCACACACACACACACACACACACACACACACACACACACACACACACACACACACACACACACACACACACACACACACACACACACACACATCTAAGATTCTATCACGAAAGAGGAAGAAAGACAGGAGGAGGAGAGGAGCTTTCAAAATATCACTCTAATAAAATATTCCTGCTCCTCTGGGATCCTCCGCTGCTCATTCAGCATCGGGGTTGGGAGGAGGGGGGTGGGGGGAGTGGAAAAGACCTGTCTATGTCCAAAACTGGGGGGGGGGGGGGGGGCTGTTTCCTTTGGGGTAAAACATGAAATAAAATGAACAGAGTAGCAATTGACGAAAACTTTAAACTGCTACGACAAAATAAATAAATAAATAAATAAATAAAACAACAGCAACAGAGGACTGTACGAGCGAGCAGCTGTCTGTGTGAGTGACGGCATTCAGATCCTGACTGAAAACCTGCTCCAGCAGAGATCACACGATAACCCACGTATTTCCACTTTGATCAGCCTGAGCTGCTTGTCGCAGCGGTGCGACTGGATTGTGTGTAAACTGGAACAGCTCAGGGATCAACAGGAAAAATAAAAGTTCTTAAAAAGACATCAGTGAGAGGGAAATGCTTTCAAACATGTAGAGTGTAACGCGGGAAGTTCATTGCTGTTCAGGCAGAAATTCAGAACTTTTGTTTTCTCCCAAAAGCAAAATCTGTGCAGACTTCAACAAAGTTGTGACAAAGTAAAGTAAGTGCTGTGACTTTATTCAAATCTCCTTTAGGATTCACAGAAGGAAGATTCCCATGGTGAGGTATATAAGGATAATAACAGGAAACACATTATTTGTATTTTGGCATTTTTAAGTCACATGACTTTACATCAAAAAATAAAACAATGTATTTGTCTGATTGCAGTACGTAAAGTTATAAACAATAATCATCTCACCAAATGTCTGTAACTTCCTAAAGGGCTTCAGTTTTAGTTACATGCTAGAGGATTGATGAGCTGAACGCTAGTCCGAGCAAAGCCAAGACCAAAGGGTGTATCTGCCTTCTAGAGGGGACATAGTGTGATTTATTTCTTAAGTTATAATTGTTCTACAGTCAGTAAAAAAAAGTGTTTATGCTCTAAATCCCTCCCTCATGAAGTGATTTCAGTAGTTTTTTCCCTGACATTTTAGTACCTTCCAGAATGAGCTGTTTCAGGGGCTCTGTCACTTTAAAAGAAAAAGCTGGTGCTTGCCACAACCACCCATCCCCTGAAAGGCTGCTATAAGCTGAGAGGCTCTAATATCTTGGAGAGGCTTGGAGTAAATGGTAAATGGTAAAAAAAAAATGGTGAAATGTCCTGTATTTGATATAGCGCCTTCTAGAGTCCAGGAAGGCGCTTTACAACAACACCAGTCATTCACCCATCACACACTGGTGGTGATGAGCTACATGTAGCCACAGCTGACCTGGGGCGCACTGACAGAGGCGAGGCTGCCGAGCACAGGCGCCGCCGGTCCCTCCGACCACCACCAGCAGGCAAAGTGGGTTAAGTGTCTTGCCCAAGGACACAACGACAGCGACAGACTGAGCGAGGCTCGAACCTGCAACCTTCCTATTACGGGGCGAGCACTGAACTCCTGTGCCACCGTCGCCCCAGAGTAGAGACACACTTCCTCCAGCCTGGAGAGGTGGTGGTAGTGGTGGTGGTGGTGGTTGGTTGGAAGTGGGGTGGGGGGTTGGGGGGGGGGGTGCTAATTGTGATGTCACAAATGGGAATGGCTTAAATAGATTCATGATTCCTAAAACCAAACATTGACAGAAAATGGATGGAAAATGTCCACAAATTCTCATTAGATTTGACCCTTGGTTGAACAGGAAGTACTACATTTACACATTGGTGTTAGCTGCATTTTGGGCGAGCTATTAGCTTCTCACTATTAGATGCTAACTTTACTTTCCCAACTAGAGGTTGTTCGGGGTAAGATAATAATTATAACTCTTGAACAGAAAACTACATTTTAAAGTGCTGGAAATATTCCTTTAATATTGTTCAAGCTAACATGGACAACTAGCAACAAACAAGCTAGCTGTGCATTTGTAACCTTTTGTAAATGGTAGAGCGTAAACAGCCGCCATCTTTGAATTATTTAAGCCAAATTTGTGACCAGTCAGATATTATTTTAAATACTGATATGCATAATAAAAATGAATGACTAGAACGTAAGTGAAGAGTTTTAGTTGTCGTACTTCTACTGCAGAGACTTTCATCTAAAGTGTCTTTAATACATTTCCTTTGATGAAATAAAAACCTTGACTCTTCATTTATCATCACATCTATCAAAAGCTTTTTTTCCCTCAAAAGTATTTTTTCCTTGCCTTTCTGGAGGCCACTTTACAAATGAGAGCTACCTTTCCCGGCTCCTCTCTCCAGAGACTTGTCAATATCAGCTACACGCACCATTCAAAGATCAAAGACTAAGCATCCCACTAAACACACCTCCACACACTGCCCCTGCCCCCTTTTTGTGTCTCTGGGGTGTATTTCATTTCAGTGTCTCTGAACGCATGTTGAATGAATCTCCATGCTGGCTTGTTTGCGTGCCACAGGTGGTGTGGCGCTGGTGACTCTGATTATTGTGGTGACCGAAAGCATCACCGCCCCATCGCGTTTGTCATCAGCCTTTTCCTGAACGCGTGGGTGGGAGGAGAAGGCTAAAGGAGTACGCAAAGCAAAGGAGACAGGAAAAGACCACTCTTATGGTGCCGTATAGGAGGAAATAATCAGTTTAGTTAGAAAAAAACTCTTTCATGTTAGCTAATAAATATGTAGCTTTAACATGAAAGAAGACCCCCCCCCCTCCACACACGACCATATTTAGCTGCACCATTAAGGGCTGGTGTGGGTGTAGACGGGTGGGTGGGCTCTCTGATATTCAGGTGTGTTTGATCTGTTGTGTTCACACCTCAGCGCTGGTAGGGGCGGGGCGAGGCGGGGGGCCCCATGCGTGGGCCGGTAATTCGAGCAAATTAGGAGATGGGGCCTGTGTGCTATTAATGACACCCCATACCCTCTGCTGCGTGTCCACCTATTGTTCCCTCCCCTGCACACACCTTCCTTTTCTTCCGCTGCCCCCAGTCCCATCTGTGCCTCCTGCTCCTCCACACCCACCCTCAGCTGCACCGTACGGGGAATGCACACACATAAACATGCCGTGCACATGGGGGCGGTAAGAAAAGAGGAGGGCGGGGGGAGGGAGGGGGGGATTGGTTCCAGGTGCCAGTTTGAGTGAGAGCATTAATCAAGTGGACAGATCTTCCTGTCACAGACACCTTCACACACAAACACACACTTTACCAGAAACTCCTCTGTCTTATCCCAAATCACCGTCTAAAATTATTACATTAATTTTCCCACACTTTCCACAGATGTCCAGTTTCTCTTTCAGAATAAGTCTGAATTTTATACAATTTAATCATCTAAAATCAGAACGTCTTTTATATTTCTTACTATTTGCTGTGAGTGAGTGTCAGAGGATCCCACATTCCTTTCCAGATTAAACTAAACAAGGTAAAAAATAACTCGGCCCCTTTTGGCTCCAGAGAGGAGCAGAACAGATACGTCCTTGTGTGGCGGCCACATTCTCACTCACGTCGTTACGAGCTAAAACCCCAAACACGAGGGCGGCTCAACACCCTATATTTCCTCCTGACAGAAACACGGCTGCGTGTCGTTTTTTTTGCTGAGGAAACGGGGATGTTCTGCTTTCCTGTGGTTTGAGATCGCTATATCAGGCTCTCCTCAAAGACATGCTCTGACGCTAATAACTAAAATCTAGCAAGATTAAAGGGAGAGAAGAGCTAGGTAGTGTTTCGATAGACTGAACCGGTTCCAAGATAGACCAATTTTCAAAGTGTTAGGTAGTTACTTCCTCTCTGAGGGCTTATATCGGATAACGGTAATTCGCCCAGCATGATGCTACGGTAGTGGGATGAGGATCTTGTTAAGTGTTAAAATAGCACAGCGCTGCATTAAAAGCTCCAGCGGTTAAGGCATTAGCACCAAGTGACCTTGAAATAATTAAAAAAAAATCATAGATATGTGAAAGGGTTGAGTTTATTTTCACCAATTCATGAAAAATGATTAAAAACTAAAGATGCAAGCAATCGTTCTTTTATAATGCTGTAACTGCTTCTGCTGCAGCAGTGCATGCTGGGATAAAAGGCAGGAAAATACACCAGGATCTCTGGTTGTTGCAGGCTTCATGTCATAAGTATTAGTGTCATCTTGTTTGGATCTACAGTACACACACACCCTCACACCTTGGCTCATAGAAGATCATCAGGGGGTCTTTTGTTCCCTCTTCGGGGGGAAACTCCCACTGCGTTTAAATCTGGGACTCTCCACCATTTGACCTCAGAACTGAAGAAGCCTCTCAGATGAGAGGTGAAACGTCTTCAAGCAACTCAAAGAAGTCCAGACGCTTTTCTTTCAAGCTCATTAGACTACAATGACCTGGATGACTGAGAACCTTCACAGACATACTTCTACAGTACAGCTTCCATCCTGACAGAAAATGGGCCAAAAACAGTCCACGAACCAATATTTTAGGGTCAGATTCCAAACTTTCTTTAGTTTTTATTGGCATAATAAAATCAGGCTTGTGACTTCTGTCTTTATCCACATTTGTTTGTTTCTAAATAATAGAAATGACAAAAAAAGCTTCCTCTTAAATCTGTATTTTCCCCTGACACTCTCATCCAGACTGTAAGCACTGAGTGGAGTTCCTGTTTTGGCCACCACCAGCCTCCCGTTTCTACATTACACTCAGATTAATCCATCTTTGATTAAACTATGATCACATTAGCACTCCAAAGCTCTCTGATTACCCTCTGGAGTCACTAATAACCACAAACACAAACTGCCCCGTTTTCCTCCGTCAGACCGACCCCGTTGGGATTAAACAGCACGTTTGCCTCAGAGGTACAATTAAGCAAAGCTAAATAAAGTTCCTTTGAGCCCACGAAATGAGGGAAGAGTCTTCCCTGCACAGTAGCAGCCAGTGAATGGCTCCGATTTTTCCCCTCCGGCATTTTCAAATGACCTATTGATGAGCGGGCTTCACGTCTCTCGTGTTGGCTGACTGAGGGTGAGGGATGTGAGGGGGGGTGAGGAGAGCAGAGGGACGATGTCTGGTTCACTTTTAAGATGTCTCCAAGAAGCAGGCCTGTGGTTAGATCTAAGGCAACACTTATGCAACAGAAGCTGCCTTTCTCAAACGCATATATGGTTTCCCTGCAAATTATCGAAGATTTTCTTTTTGGGGGGGAGAGTTTTCCGCCCGGAGTCCAGAGATATTCACCCACATCGCCCTTTTGATTTGAACTTTTCCTTTTAAGCATTTTTTTTGTTTTTTACTGTTTGTGCGTGACTTTATTAAACGATAATTGCTGCCATGACTTAATTGTCTATATGTAATTAGGGGAAGAGAGAGAGGGAAAAAGGCACATAAATGTTCCGGAGAGGCACGGTGGTTGAGTGGGTGCCACACATGTTGTAGATTATTCTGTCCTCTCCCATCTGATCTGCCAGAATGAGTGGATATATAAAAGAAAAAAAAAAAGATGTATTCGGAGCGTTTTAATGAAAAGTGGCTGGCGTAAATGCCAAGGCAAATTTTAATGAGCCCTCTCTTTTCTCAATTAGAAATGTGTGCCTGCTCCCTTGAGTCAAAATCAATTTATTATTGAGTCCGGCATTGAAAATGTCCCAAATAAAAACAAATATACAGAGTGAAGTAATCAGACTTTAACAGAAGTATCTAAGGGGGTGGATCAAAATGGGACATGAAGAAAATTCTATTTTTATTTAAAATAAGGGAATTTCTGAACTTTTCAACCATTAAAACATTTTTATACCTTTAAAATCTTCTCATAATATAAATTCTGACAGTTGACAAAAATATTTTTGCTTAAACTGGTCGTGCTGACAAATTCACAGCTCAGATGTCCACAAACGGGTCACTAAGGTGTCATCCATCAACACGGTGAAGGCACTGGCTGGTGGTTAAAATCCCGAACGTCCGTGTAAACCTGCTCTTCCACTCTCGCTGTCTGCTTTAAACTCCACAAAGCTTTTAATTTCCTGACACGCCGCTCCTCTCCTCTCGTCCTCTCGGGACCCCCGAGACTCACCGAGAGGTCAAGGGGTTAAGGTGCTAATAGGTGGTGGTGATTGTTAGAGATCGCTCACTTTCTCCGCGGCTTTTAGAGCTCCTGCAGGAGCAGGAGCCACCCGGAGAGGCTGAGTCGGACCACGAAGTGAACTGCTTTTCAAGAAAAAAAAAGTCTTTTAAAGGTTTGATTTAGACAAGAGGAGCAGAGAGTAAAGGGAGGAAGAGGACACGGATGTTAGATTAAACCAAGCCTGTCTATTTCATGTGTGAAAAGGGTAAATGTTTGAATTAGGGGGGAGAAAAGTTCACGTGGTAAAGCTAAAAAATCATTTATTTTACATCTGGAGTGGGAATTTGCTGTCACAATAGAAAACAGGACTCTTGTTGGTCTTCACAGGTAGTTTAAACCATTAATTGTTCACTGCTACTGTTCAAATAAAGTCACTTATATATTTCATATATATAAATATACAGCAAATGACATTTCTGTGGGAAAAAAATCCAATGAAAAAACACCTCTTGTGTTTCCAATTACATGTGCAGAAGCCATAAATCAAAATAAAGTGACTGTTGTAAATTTAAATCCTTCGACACGGATCAGCTTCTTACTCAATCTAAATTTATGTCAGCCGATTACGCGAGCCCCGGCGGCGGTGGAGACTCCAACCGATTAATTAATGACAGCGGCGTGCGATCGTACAATTTTAGGAAACGATTATAGATTTCTCTTGGCAAACTAATCGATAGATACATCTACTGTTTTCACAACCGAGACACCAAACACACACACACGCACACACACACACACACATACACACAGCCCAGTAGATCTCCACATCTTGTTTCAATGCTCAACTGTAAACTATCTTCTGTGGCGACTGTTTACGTCTGTCAGAAATCTCGCCCCTGCTTTTTGTTTTTGGTTCCGCAACGCCATGACTTTCTAAATCGTGGAGAGCGTTGCACAAACAGAAGGTCTCCCTCCTTCAGGGAGATTTATAAACATCACATAGAGTAAATCTTATAGTGTCGATTTTTTTCTTCTTCCAAGTTTCTGGGGGGAGTTGGTGCTCCACGAATAGTTTTGATGATAGGTGGGTCCATCTTCCAACACAAGTGCCTTGCGGCGACCTTAGCTGATCCCTATCCGAACCCAAAACCTTCAATCTGATCCGAGATCTTAATTGGTTTTACACAAACGCATCAGCATCCCAGCGCGTCCTTCACGTGACCTGTGCCCTCTGACTCAGTTCAGCAATCGGCCAAGTGGTACTCACCCCAGAAGAAGTTTTGCTGACAGGTTGTCACTGTGCTGAAAAGGCTGTTAGATGCCATAGCTGCCTCTGGTTCCAGCAAGCCCCACTTTTGTTCCTCTGTGGTTTCTGTGACCCTTGACACGTCCTAAACCAAGAGCATGCAGCGTGTCATGAAGAAGGGAAAAAAATGGAAAAGCCATCCACAAGACATGCTTCTACATATCAACTATTTGGATGACCACAAGTAACAACCAGGTTTGGTTTATAGAAAAAAAAAATTGCAGAGGCAAATATCGCCTTTGCGGACACATCAGATGGTGTTGGAGCCGCTTGCTTGGCCAGTGTGGTTGGAACGTACTTACTCGCTTAGCGCCGTCCTTGTGACTGGTGCTGGCCCGCGACGATTAACCATTTACACTCCGGGTCGCCCTCAAACACCAACCCCGAGCCGCACGTCTGTGGTTCTGTGGTTGTTTGGGAGGCGAGCAGAGCCCTCACACAACCCAAAAGGCACCAGCTTTAAAACTCGTCTCTTTCCTGCCCTCCATGCACCGTCACTGGAGACCCTGGGTCACATGCCCCTCAACGTCATCACGCCTCTGAAGCCGAGTGGGACAGCCTACCGTTGTGGCTCTCTTCCCTCTGAGTTTTCTCTCTCCTCCTTCACGCTTGATTCGGCAGCGTTTCCAGGCTCTCTCTCTCTCTCTCTCTCGGGACTGGTGGGTCTGACGCTCCCATGAGTCAGGAAACTTCAGCAGGGGGCTGCTTGTTCAACCGCCCGTGCTCCCCTTCAGCATATGGGGAACAGTGCTCTCTCTGCCCAGCGCTCCCTTCACTCATTCATTCCCCTCCCTTCTTCTCTGCCTCTCTGTGACTCTCCTCAACTCCTTTAACAGGCTGCCGCTGCTGCTCCTGTCTGCCTTTGAGCAGGGAGAGCTGAGCTTGGTAAGATTTGAGGGTGTGAGTGAAGAGCGAATGGCTGGCTGGCTGGGTGTGTGTGTGTGTGTGCGACTAAGAGTGTGTGTCTGTGTAAGAGAATGAGGAAAAGGAACCTGGATGCAAGCGAGGGGAAAGCAGGTGGTGTGACACTTGGCTTATTTACAGAGTGGCCTGAATGGACTCCCATGTTGCTCCGCCACAGACAGTAGTCATGCTATTGTGTCGTGCTCTAATAGCTCTGTTTGTGCGTGTGCACGTGCATAACCAAGCCTGTGTTTTGAGCTTTTATTGGCTCCCAAAGTGGGGTGTGTGATTCCCGTAAAAGTTTATAGATCGCAGCCACCTGTCTCCGTAGAGAACGAGATGCCTTCGCTGTTTCAGCACCAATCAAACCCACACATGAACACCAGCACCCTGCAAAAGCAACCCTCCAGCAGGCTGAGTGGAGCCGAGCAGGCAGGCCGCGGCAGTCGGCGACGACTCACGCAAACACCGATTTCCAAACGCAAAGCTCAAGCGGCCTTTTGATCCGAGATCACAGTTGTTTGTTCCGACAGATCAAAAACCCCAGACGAGATGTTGGCACCGAAGCGGAGGAATGTGTGGAATGAAGAGCTCCGCAAAGATTCGAAAGTGTTGAAGCATCTCCTCTCGCCGGCTGCCTTCGGGCACGTGTGACTAAGCTGTGAAGAAGAGCTTCTGAGGAGCTGTTATTGGCAGGCAGAGACTTCTAATCAGTAATCAGCATAAATCTATCCAAGCTTTTATGAGCCGCGACTGAAGGGAAAAATAACAAGTGTTCCTCTTTAAAGAGATGCTAACGACAGACAAGGTGGTTACTATATGGTTTAAAGTCCGCTTTAATTCAGTTTTACTTGTGTCAAAATGACTTACCCTCATCAACGTCCAGAGCTTTCTCTGTCAGGCGTTCATTTGTGCAGCTATAAGAATGATTATATCAAATTATCATAATCACACGCGAGTTTGTATAATCTAAAGGCAGATGGAAGGAGGTAGTTGTGATAAACTTGCACGTTTCTAGATGGAGCCATTTTGGATATAGGGTGACGCTTTGTTCAGGACAGTCCCACATTTTCATTGCTTTTCTCACGTCTCGCAAAGTGACGCTCACGTCCCACATTAAAGTCTCCCATTTTGGGTTTTAATCTTGCGTAAACTGTGTGGAGAAAGCTGCCTGTTGCTGTCAGTCAAACTAGGAGGCGGGACTTTAACGCAGGTCCGGAGCGCGTGGAGGGTGCACCCAAACCGCCAAAGCAGAAGTGTCAGCGAGCATGGAGGACAGATGAGTGCAACCATACACCCCTTCACGGTCACTCCGCTCGGAGAACCTCATGCTCCTCTCGGTCCCAAGAACACGTCTAAAGACGCGTGGTGATAGGGCCTTTGCTGTGGCAGGTCCTAAGCTTTGGAATAAGCTTCCTCTGAGCATAAGGGCCTCCACCTCTGTTGCGGTTTTTAAGGCAAGGCTAAAAACATATTTTTATGACCTGTCTTTTAACCTTTCTAACTAGTTTTATTGTTTTACTTCTAGCGATTTTACTGATTGTATTTTTATATGTATCGTGTGATACAATGCTTTATTTTCTGGACTTAATGTTTTATGTTTTTATTTGATCAGTGTAGCACCTTGGTGGCATCTTTTTGCCTGTAAGGCGCGATTTATAAATAAAGTTGAGTTGAGTTGATGAGTGCAGTGGAGAAAATACTGTCAGAATAAATACTCGTGGGTTAAAAGTGTTCAGGCTGAGTTTTTGATTTTTTGTGTCACGGTACAGAGTCAGATATGAAATAGAGCAGGAAAGCCAAAAGCCACAAAAACCTGTTGGTCAAAAGCAGCTTTCCCAGTAATTAGACAGGTCCCAAAGGAGGTTCTAACAGACAAGGTGCTGGCGGTGTGTTGTTTTAGATGCATGCAAGCTAAACTCCTTAAAAAGCACAAAGAAACGTTTAATTAAATGGAAGATTGTCAATAATACCACATAAAATATACGGTGATAAAAATATTTGCATTGGCATTTCACTTTGTCCCACACGGAGTAATTTCTTGGCAAGTTGCGAATGTCACACAGGTTTTATTTACAGTTCAATGTGTCGAATATGTCTTCATTTGTCTGTTTTGTACCTGAAATGGGAAAATTGGTTCTTTGGAAATTAGACTGATTTGGAGCATACCACAGTTTGCATATCTCAGTGCTGCAAAAGAAAAGCTTGATATTTGACATGTTTGGCATTTGCAAATACTGTTTTTTTTTCTTGTCAAAATTTAGTCAGTGTCCTTTTTTACATTCTTTATTAAATAATTTTGCTTCAGTAATTAAGTTATTTGGTCGCCAGCCCCTCCCAAAGCTGTGTCACATTTCTGATTAAGAAATGTTCCAAACGGGTTTCAGTCGCCCCGAAAGACTCTTCTCACATGTACGAGTGAATAATGCAAGAAAACAGACCCCGACAAATGTTGTGAGACATTTTGGAAATATTAAATAAATATGAATAAAATAGCAATAGTAAAAGTGCCATAAAAACATTCACTTTGTTTTAATCCCCAGGCAGTAGGAATAAAGTGCTCCAAAATTAAATTCTAATTAAAACAGATAAAAGACACTTCATTTGTAAATACTGAAGTATATTATCAGACTTATTTCTGCTCTGACTGACCTTATTAGAGGTTTATAAAAACAGAAGTAAATAAATCCTACACATTTCCACATGTCTTTGCCACCGTCCTTATTTCTGTGCTGAGAAACATTTTTCTTGGCTCGTTGCTCTGTAAATATTTGCCATCTAAAATGAGAACATGCCTCTTGAGCTGCAGCACATGCTCCCGGATCCTCAGGGAAACGACGTCTCACGTCCCATAACAAACACAGTAACTGTGCCCATTTAACGGTTCGATCCGTCCTGCTATCTTCATTCTGATTTTCAATAACCTCCAACCTTGGTATTTTATTGTTCTCCATCCTGGATCTGGATCTAATAAAGTTTAAGGATTAGGTTTTTTTTTTCAAACATTTTCAAGGGTTTTTGCCAGCGGATGCTTTTCTGTCAGAAGTGTAAAACTTCGGGACGAAGTCCAGCGCTGGTGCAAGTTCCGCTGAGCCACAATAAATTACAGGAATGTAATTTGCACATTGTGCAGGGAATGAAAAATACACACACACACACACACACACACACACACTGTCAGATGGCAGGAAACAACCACGTGGGTGGCGCGGCGTGTACTAAACAACATTGATGGTGAAAATCTGAAATGATGTTGTACGGTCTCGAATATCGCTGAATCTGAACGAGGGATGCTGTCCCCCCGACAAAGCAACAAAGTTTAGATAAAACTGTCTAAATATTGTTTTACTTGCTCAAAGTGGTCAGGTCAGCAGTTCAGAAGCTTTAAGGAAAACCACAGCAGACCTTTCCAGCTCGACACGGACAGCTCTGATTGTCTACGTTCACATTTCAAGACTTAACTTGACAAAAAGCAAATGACTCTGGAATCAAACTTTTTCTTAACGCTCGCAAATGCGTTCAGATTGTGAAAACTAAGAATGATTAAAACAACACAGTTAATGGTTCTAACATGTCTGATTTTAAAGGGAAAAAGCAGGTAAGACATGACAGCAGCCTCTCGTGGAGAAATAATATCCCTCGCAGGCCTTGACGCCAGTTAAAGACTTCATTTTGCTGCAGAGACAGGTTTGTAATGTAAGTAATTTTTGCTGTCTAACAATGCTTTTTTAAGGCTAATAATATTAAAGCTGGACTAGGAGGAGGAATATAATATTTCATTCATTCCAGCGTCTCCACCGGTGGCCGCGCGCCGCTCCGTGCTGAACTGAAGAGCTTGGCCCAGCTCTGACCAAGTTCTGCCCTGAGGACTGTGGTCGGTCGCCCACCCTGCCAGACACTTTCACTCTCTCTCTCTTTTCTACCAGTCAGGACCACACACCTTCAGTAGGACTCACTGTGTTATCACAAGCTCTCATAGAAACATAATAGAGGTATCGTGTGATGCATCAAATTGCATGTGCTATTAGCACCGCACGACGCTCCTTTGTCATTGTAGATGTTCGCAGACGACTGATTTCTTAGAAAATTATGTCTCACAGGACAATCTGGAAAACTAGTGGAGGACAATGAGACCCGCAATAACTTAAAGGGATATTTCAGTCATTTTTATGTGATGCTCCTTATTTATTCATGCCTTAGATTTGACGGTGGGACGTCACTCAAAGCAATCAGTCTCCAGAGACGACTATGGCAAGCCTGAGCAGCTGAGGAATGATTTCTGGGCTTATTCACTGAGAAGCCATAGTACTTGTTTGTGTTATTTTTGGAGGGGGGGTCACCCTGAGTTTCACGTGTATGCTGAACATGAAAATATTCTTCTACCTCAATTTTCTTCCTTAGGTGCCGAAAAAAACTAGACGAGAAAGAGCCACACAGATCAAGGCAGCAGCGGTATCGTAGATAGTATGGCTGACCTCTAGACCAGCAAGAGTGACCATGGTGAGTGTGTCTCGTTCATTTTGTAAACTTGTTATGTCTCGGTTACTCTTACGTTGCAGTTTATTAACTTGCCGCGCTATTTTCAGGGGACGTGCACAAACAACACTTCAAATTAACACAAATGACCCGCACTTGTATAGCGCCTCTCAGAGTTAAGGTTGGTTTATGCTTGACGCGTCCGCGAGGTCCGCACGGCTCCGCGCAAAAAAGTTGCATCATTTTGCGTCATTTTAACAACCACGCCCCTCCACCGCACCTCCGCACGGCCCAGAATTTCCGCAACACGCACCTCGGAAAATTTCTAACCACGCGGACGGACGGACGCAGAAAAACATGGCGGACCGGCAAGAACTAGTATGGCAGAGGTTCGTAAATACAGACATTTGTATGATTCAGCTCTCAGAGATCACCGTGATCAACATGTTGTTAATAATTCTTGGAGAGAAATAGCTCGCACTGTCGGAAAAGACGAGAACGCTGTTAAAAATGCTGAAATGCCATGTTGTAAACAGTAATTTCTACTTCTACTATGGTGTAGTGTTGGATGTTTGCCGTAGAGCTCCATGCTGCCCCCTACAGTTTGGGAGAATATTGGCTCACCGCAGAGACAAGCCGCACGAACCATAAACGCTGCAAGTTGTGAAGCGCGTTCCATCCGCGAGCCGCATCACCGCGCGGAAAGTGAATGCGTCAAGCATAAACCAAGATTTAGGACTCCAAAGCGCATTACACTACAGTGTATCATTCATCCATTCACACACACAGTCACACACTGATGGTGATGAGCTACGATGTAGCCACAGCCGCCCTGGGGCGCACTGACATAGGAGAGGCTGCCCTCCGACCACCACCAGCAGGCAAGGTGGGTTAAGTGTCTTGCCCAAGGACACAACAGCAGAATTCTCTGTCTGGAGCCGGGGTCGAACCTACAACCTTCCGATTACTGGACAACCCGCTCAACTTGTTGAGCTACTGCTGCCCCTAGTCACAAGTTCACAAAGCGGCCAACGTCATTAAAAATCAAGTATATTCCCGGCCTCGCTGAAGATAAATGAGCTTAGAGAGCCTTACTTCTAAAATGATCAAAATATTCCTGTAAATCGAAATCACTTTGAGGCCCTGAGGCAGGCGGCGCTCGTCTGTCGGCGGGAGGCTAAAAACAACGTGACATGTTTAGCTGAGAATTTACAACACACAGATTTATTAATAGATGTTTGGTGTGTGTTGTGTACTTTCTCTCTGGCGGGGGCATCAGAACAGTCCGGTTGGAGAAAACAGGCAGGCACAGTGATTCGATTTAGCAGGCGACATCTGTAAAATGCCAAGGTGGTTTACACCAAGCCCGAATTAACGTGCTTTCATTGGAAACAAACACCACTTGTAATCAGCTTCTGTTGGCTCCTCGGCCACTGGCGCAAACGTAAATATCTGCTCGCAGCACAGTGAGCTGCAGCAGGAAGAGCAGGAACTTATACGACGCCACGTCGCCAAGAGGATGTTGACATTCTCTGTGAATTGTTCGTGGAGCAGAACCTTTAATGAAAACTAGATATTTTTCTTTAGGAGTCCAGCGGCGATAATCTACATCTTCCAGTGACCGGCGGCTCTTTCTTGTGGTGTCTGGACAGCTGTTTTTGGAGTCGCAGCTTTGAGGGAAAACAAAATAATGAGGGAAATGTTTAATATTAAATGGCACACGCGCAAGCTAAGCACACCTTAAAAATAGCTCTGAGTTGTGATTGCATAAAACTGCAAAAAGAAGGAAAGTCAGCTCATCGGTAGACGCTGCGATGAGGAGGCTGTGGCTGACCACCGACAGACTGAGACATTTTTTTTCCTCCCATTTCTCATTTTAATCAAGGTCCAGGTCCAGGATAAACAGTGCCTACCTACACTGCAGTTCAAACAGAAAGGCCCACTGAGACACAAGCGATGATTTCTAAACGTTCACTGACAAGCTGGTTTAATTTGTGAGCTAAGGAGATGGAGCTGGACTTATATAGATCTTTCTTGCTTTGGCACACACGCCGCTGTGAAACGTGTGTATGGGCGGTCCGCCGCTGGTCCTGCTGTCTGGTTTATGTAAGCCGTGCTGCGTTAAAGGTGAGGACAGGTTTAGCCGCCGAGACCTGAGCTGACACTCACAGCCGTTTCTACATATCAGTGAGTTGCAGACCATGACTGAGGACCTCACTGACGCCGATTCCTCATTGTCTGATCTACATCCTGAAGATGTATGGGATGAAACTTTTACTGGTATTAATTAGTTACTGTTATAAAAATTTTCTATGGCACAACTGTTCAACAAAAACCTGAAAACAGCAGCTTTGAAGATTTTTATACCTCCTTAGGGACCTAGCAAGTAGTGTAAACCTTTCAGAGCTGCGATAGGCCCATATATGATACAAATATTGTTGTTAGCACTGTGCAGATGTCATTGGTTCTTTTAATGAGACATTAATTTCAACCTGGAAGTAAAAGACTTGAAATCCATGAAATCTGCCTCCACAGATGTGAATCACACCCATTCCAACCCCAGAGCATCATTCTTTTAGACAGAAATGTTGTTACTACGTTGTGCACAAAGCTTTATTATTGCTACCATTGTAACCATTCAGCTAGCAGTTAGCGCTTTGGTTTAACCGCTCTTGCCTATACATTGGGTGGTTTTAATGTTGGAACTGTGACTGTTTCAAGAAGTTAACAGTCCGTAAACCCACTCTGGTACTGGCAGAAGTCTAATGACGGTCACAGACAAAAACATTTTGACTCGGTTTTGGTGAGCTCCTGAAGATGCAATCTAACCATTTCTGGCCACTAAGCTCATCTTTGGGATGACGTGACAAATTCCTGTACCTCTTGCAGCCGAAATTGCCTTCTAGGTATTAAGAAAAGTGCAGACTAAATAAGAAATCTCCTGCTTGCAGCTTGGAGAAAGTGAACATAAGTGTTTACTGTCCAGGGGCCTCATTTATCAAGCTTGCTTAAGCACAAAATGGGGTCGGAAAACTGCGTAAGCAACTTTCCACGCAAACTTTGGGATTCATGAAAGAAAACTTAGCGGAAAAACGTGCGCAACTTTAAGTTGACTAAGGACCTGGCTTACACACATGTTGGACATGGAAAGCACCTGCAGAAGGATACAATTATGAAATCCTGCAGCATTATCACTTGTACTGCTTCGTTTTTACACAGAACAAGACCTCCCACACGCACGCACACGTGTGCGTACACACACATGCGCGCACACTCACACACGTGCACACACACACACACACACAGCCTGAAGCGCAGATTACGGAATGCAGAATATCAGCAGGGGACAGATTGAGACAGAATGTCATGCGTCTGTGACAGGGTGTGTCCTGTCACTGTGACCCGATTGATCATGCGCCCTGGCTACTTTTACAGGGGAGATCTCGGTTTGGGTGACTGGTTAGCACGTGTGACTTTCACCTGGGAGTCTGGGGATCAAATCCCAATTGGACCATTTTTTGTATATCCGCCACAGATCTCTCTGAAGAATTCACAACATTGACGGCTTCAGCAACGCTGTTCCACTCCGTGGATTTTCTCTTATTTGTTTTGCAAAAGCACTTCCTTTCATTTCTCCACCTCACCCACAGGTACCTCAACTCCTGCTTCTGTGAAATTGCGCTTCCTTGATCTGCCTTGATCTACGGTCGCCATCGTCATTGGTGGAGCGCTGCAACAGCCGGCTTATGTATATGCATGAGGTCCACAAGGCACTTTGCATTGACTATTTATGGCAGTAAGTGGGCGTGGTGAGGGCGGGATGTGACTAAAATGCAGCTGAGAAACATTCTCGTTAGTCTCCAATTTATGAAGCGGAGATTGCGTGCAGCTGTGCGTACTTCATGTTTGATAGATCACAAACCTACTTGGCGTGAGTACATATTTTTTGCTGAGCTTAAGTACGGTTTTAGTAAGGATTCTACGCAATGTTTGATAAATGAGACCTCAGGGGAGGAGCGTTCCGGTTACTCACTTCCTTGATAGGGAGGGGCGGCCCCATCCAGTTGTTTGCAATAGCTATGCAGAGCAGCAGAGGACCAATGGCACAAAGAACAGGATTTATGCGCAAAGTCAAAAACTGCTTTGGGGGTGTTGGCGATGAGGAAAGAACAATATAACAAGGTCAAAAGCTTCAAAATGTTGGTTTTCTATGATAAAGGACCTTTAAATTCTGCTGAAGTTTTATGCTGAAGATTTAATTTAATTCCTTTATTATTAGTTAAGTTAAAGATATAAACAATATAATACAACATAACAATTTAAACCAATAACCATTTGGTCTCATTCACTTGATTTTTCAATAAATCTACTGTTGTCTCTAGTACAAGTGAATGGCTTGTGTGTAAATTTCTAAGGTAAAAGGGTTCTTGCACTCCTATTTCTAGAGATGGGAAGTTGTCGGAGGAGTGGGAGTGGCTAAAACAGCAGGATTTGGAGTCTTTCTCATTATTATACATGATGATTGTTGCATTCGCATCTGGGTCGGGTTTTGTTCACATATCCTTTCCAGCATCAGGGATTTCTCCTAGCAAGTGGGTGGGGCAAAAGATGCCTGGATAAGTCTATGGTGTTTTCCTTGAATTAGTAAACGAAGGTGACCATGAGCACTGTTGATTTTGGAGACTCTGACATGAAGCACACAGCTTCGTACTCTCTCACTGAGCAGCGATGCTGCCGCGGGCTCCTCTCACAGCAGTCTGTCCTCGTGTTCCCATGACTGGAGAGGCAGGACCAAGCTGATGTCAGAGAAGATGTTCACCCCACTGCACCCAGGCTGATAATGAATCACACATGGTGGCTGATTCTTCCCGCCGATCAGAAGTAGGTAGGTGTGAACTTCAGCCAGCCAATCGGTAGGGAGTGTGTTGGATCACATCAGTACCAAGCTGGCCAAAAGCAGAGCAGTTTGAAATAAAAACTGGTCGGCTGAGCCCAGTTAACGCAGATGTGAACACAATTACCCTACCAGGGCTAGACCTGGTCAACCCAGATGTGAATGTGTCAAAAAAGTAATGCAACTTTGGGGCTCTTAGGTCAAGGTGGGCGGGGCCATTGTTATCCTTTTTTCCTGTCTAACGCTTTCTAATCGGATCATTTTTCCATTTACTTCAAACTTCAAATAATGCAGGTGAAAACTTTAAGGTTCAGCATAAATGTGCATCTCAGAATGACTGATACAGTGGGAAGTGAAAGTTAGGCCAGCCTGGTTAATCTTCATAATTTTCCTAAATAAATCGTTGGTTGTTAACAATAAAAATGTTCTGTTCATTACATCATATAGAAGACACACACAGTGATATATGAGAAGTGAAAGATGTTTATAGGATTAAAGAAAGTGTGCAATATTTGTTTAATTTAAACAAAATGAGGCAGGTGTATAAATCTGGGCACCAAAAAAAATGAGCTCGATATTTCCTGCTTTTGCAGAAACAACAGCCTTTAAATGCTTTCTATGGCTTCCAGTGAGTCTGGATTCTGGCTGAAGGTGTTTTGGACCATTCTTCTTTACAAAACATCTCTAGTTCATTCAGGTCTGATGGCTCCTGAGCATGGACAGCTCTCTTTAACTCACACCACTGGTTTTCAATAATATTCAGATCTGGGGATTGAGATAGCCATTCCAGAACGTTCCACTTGTTCCTCTGAGTGCCGTCGATGTTGAGCAGTGTTTAGGGTTGTTATCTTGTTGAAAGATCCAGCCCTGGTGCAGCTTCAGCTTTGTCACTGATTCCTGGACGTTGGTGTCCAGAATCTGCTGATATTGAGTGGAATCCATGCGTCTCTCAACTTTAACAGGATTCCCAGCCCCTGCACTGGCCACACAGTCCCTCAACATGATGCAACCACCACCATGTTTTACTGTAAGTAGCAGGGGTTTGTTTTGGAATGCTGTGTTCTTCTTCCTCCGTGCATAACGCCCCTTGTTATGCCCAAATAACTCAGTTTTAGATTCATCAGCTTTAGCATACCTCAAGCAGCTCTGTTTGTGCTGTGGGTGGAGAAAAGTCTTCCTCTGCATCACTCTCACATGCAGCATCTCCTTGTGTAGAGTGCGCCTAACAGTTGAACGATGCACAGTGACACTATATGAGGAAAGAAATTCAGTGTAATCAGCGTCTGCTTGCTGGATTATAGGTAGCGCAAAGTCACCTAGTTTTTTTAACCTGCTCTGGTCCTTAAAATAATTTGTTTACATCAACTTTACTCAGAAATAGCTTGTTACGTTCTTTTTGCCACACAAACTATTGAGTGGACTGCTTCCTTACAAGGCTGCCTGGTGGATCCATTGATAACTGTTGTCTTGCCACAAGAAGGTCTCAGGTTTGAATCTCAGCTGCAGCTTTTCTACATTGAGCTAGCATGTTCTGCCCATGCTTGCATGGCATTTCTGGTTTCCTCACATGGACCAGGAACATGGTAGATGGCCTGTATTTGATATAGCGCCTTTGAGAGTCCTGGAACCCTCCAAGGCACTTTACAACGCAATCTGTTATTCACCCATTCACACATGCATTCACACGCTGGTGGGGATGAGCTACAATGTAGCCACAGCTGCCCTGGGGCGCACTGACAGAGGTGGGGCTGCCGAGCACTGGCGCCACCGGTCCCTCCGACCACCACCAGCAGGCAAGGTGGGTTAGCTGCCTTGCCCAATCACAGCAACAAACCTGCAACCTTCCAATTACAGGGCGAGCACTGAACTCCTGTGCCACCATCGTCCCAACATAAACAAAATTATTTGGTTTAACTTCTAAGCCTATAAACTCAAAATATTTGAAAGGTCATTGAGATGTTTTATGACATCTTTTAGCAAAAATACAACAGACTAAAAGCTGGATGCATCATGTTTTCATCCTGCAGAGAGTAATCAACCCATTTAATATCGCAGATGCTGAACTCCTTCTCTAGTTCAGTAAAACTTTATCTTCTGCAGCTGGAAGTCCCAACAACAGTTTGGTCAGCAGCTGTTACAATAGCTAATAGCACGGGGTCAACGGAGGTCATACAGCCAAAATGCCAAGTCAGCATAATAACACGCTGCATGGATGATACAACTCCACTGTATGGCTGAGAGTCACATGATGCCTCGGTGACACAACGTGGTGAAATGTCAAAAACAGAATCAGCTCTGTAGTCGTGCGCGGCGACAAAACAAGGAGGAACAAACGAACGCAGCGCTGGCTGTGACTCAAATCTGGGGGTGATAAAGTCAATCAGAACCTGAATGAGCTCACTGATAACTTGCTCATTATGTGTCGCAGAGGCCCGGTTTACTTGCTGAGGAGAACAAAGTGCGCTTGATAATAGGAGACAGCTCACGGGAGAAACGAGCTATTATGAGGAGGAATCGGCCAGACAAAAGGCCCTGTTGTCCTCTGCAGCCGGTGGTTCTTTTTTTGTTCTGTGGGGCTTTTGTGATGGATAATTGCCCTCTTCACATGATTTCATAATGCTACGACTCGTCTTTCATTCCCTGTGTAACACAAAAACAAGAAGGAAAAAAAAAAGAGTCTCAATCTGAATTTTTGAAGTTTGTTTGGAAGTGGCGGGTTTTCTTGGTCGTGGTGTATAATTTTAGAAAGATGTATGAGCGTTTAACCCAGGCAGAAGTGCAGCCAGCTCCACTGTTTGTACTGTCTCATGAAAAAAGTCTTTAAAGGCACTATATGGAAGTTTGACAGTCAAAACATGTATAGAAATAATAAATGTCTTCTTCATACATTCTCCTGCAATGCCCTGGTCCTGTAGAATGAGCCCTGGCATTTTTACTGTGATTGCCTGTTTTTCTGTAAAATCACAGAAAAAGAGAGATGCTCGGGTCGAGCAGGCTGCTTCATGCGCGTTCACGCTCAGGCATAGCCCGTAGCATTTGCTATCCGTAGCTTTAGCAGCAGAGAGAGAGGCAGTGCCACTTTGTCGCTGTTCCTAACGCCTAGTGACAAAGCTAGCTACATTTCTGAGGACCCTTAGCTACTTTCTGTAGAACTTTCTTCTAGATATTTCCTGCAAATTAGCAACAAAATAGCCATTTTTGCTTTGAACCGTTCTTTGGTTTGACGTTGTTTCAGCTGTCATCAAGGATATAAATGTTACAGATACTGTGAATGTTACTAGAGTGTAGCTCACCTTGTAAGATGTCTGACTCCCATGCAGAAGACCTGGGTTTGATTCTGGATGTGAACATAGTTCATTTAGAGTTTCTTTTTTACATTAATGGTATATTTTTTTACAGTAAAATGCCCAAATTTTTATTTGAGACTCGCCAAACGGCATTGAATTCACAGATAAAAAAGATGTGGGTTCAACTTTCATTTTGGAACAATTTTTCAAGCAAGGGAAGGGAATGATCTGAGCATGCAGGAGGACTGACCCATCATAAACCTTTGTCGGCTGTGCTGAAGAGAAAGGTACAGAACCAAATTATTTAATTAATTAGCTGCACGTTCTCCTGTCCTCAGTCCTCCGGGCCACACACACACACGCACACACACACACACACACACACACACACACACACACACACACACACACACACACACACACACACACACACACACACACACACACACACACACACACACACACACACACACACACAAGGGACTGTCTCAGCTGTTATTTCCATTAAGGAGTGTGCACATACAGCCTGTGCGCCTCGTGCACGAGCCTACTGTTGAAGCTGCCGTTACGCTTTTGGCCTGAGGGGGCAATCGAGAGCATAAAAATTCAAAAGTCCGTAAAGTCCATTTAAGTTGAGCTGAAAGTCAAATTCAGACCCGATGGGAAAGGTGAATCTGGTTAATCTGGTTAACACTGAACACAAAGCTTCTAGATGACTGTGTTTTTCTAATAACGCCGAAGGATTAAAAGCTGTTTGACTTCATCGCACACACTCCTCTTCTCCATGCTGACAACAGCGATGTCTGCTGAAACCTGATACAAATGAGCGTCTGGGCCGAAGTGTAAACAATGTTCTCCAGACAGAGCTGCCGGTACGTACACAAAGGTAACCCCGAGGCGCTGTGTGTGAGATGCTGGCTAAGTGTGCCGTCTTTCTTCTGAGTCAGCAGAGATCAAACCAGGACAAGCCATCCCAGGAATGCTGCTCCTCATCAGAAAGAAAGCAAGAATAATACCTTCATCTCCTCTTTTATCACTTAGGAAATCATGCTGAGCAAACTTGCTTCAGTCGATTTCTAAATGTGTTTTTTTCTGGGGTTTTTTCATGAATCAGACAAATGAAACTGTAGATTTATTTTCTCGTTTCAAAACTTCTGCAACATGGATTTAATTAATTATATCTCAGGATTTGTTCAGTTTGATTCAGTTCAAGTTTTATCTGATTCAAATGTCTTCAACTCACTTAGTTCACTTCAGTCTGAATCAGTTCGATTAAATTGAAATTTGATTCACTTTTGTTTCATCCAAACCAGTCTAGTTTCATTTGATTCAATTTCAAATCATTTAAAACTCTTTCAAGTGACTTTAACTGAATGCTTTAAATCAGTTTCATTTCAATTAAGTTTATTTAGTTCATTTCAGTCAAATCTGATTCAGTTCAATTTATTTAGACTCAATTCGGCTTCTGTTCAGTTTAGTCTAGTGCGTTGTATTTAAATGATTACAGTTGAAATTTCAATTAAGAATAGTTTAGTTTGACCTAGTCCAATCTGACTGACTTTGTTTTAATCCAATTTAAATCCATTAAAATTCAATTATAATTCATTTGAATCAATCTAATTCAATGTAATCCATTCTCCATTCTCGTTCGATTCAACCTAGTTTAACCCACTTAAACCCACTCTGTTATAGTTCAATCAGTTCCTCTCAGTCCTAAAAAAAAGTAAAACATTCACATAATTTCAGTTTAAATGTCAATTTATGTAATGCTTTACAAAACTAAAGAAAAAGGCAAAAACGTATTTGAAGAAAGCAAATACAAAATGCAAATATTAAAATAATTTTGTGACTGAAACATGCCACTCGTGAATTGGTTGTCATTTCTGTAGCAAATACCAAAATAGAAAGTATCCAAGAATCAGTTCAGGTCGTCCAGATTCATGTTTAAAGCAGGTCGTGAATCTTGTACAATAGTAACGGCTGTTTGGAAATGAAATTCACTTTAATATCAACACCTGATTTAAAACATACACTGCAAAAACTACTATATTAATGTAACTGTCAGATTTATTTGTTACTTTTAAAAACTCTAGCCAAGCAGCCTTTGCATACCTCCTTTTTTATTCTAAACAAGAAAATCTGATCACATTTAAGAATATTTACCTTATTTGAAGTAGTGCTGTTTTAGCAAATGAAACTATTCTCTTGAGAATAAAAGCTGATTAAAGGACTAAAAATAACCTTTTATTTCTTTCTCGAACGTCGTTTCTGCAGTGTAAATCAACTGGTGGACTCAGATTGTGACAATATTCAATGCATGTTATTCTGTGTCTCTGACAGGCTAAAGGTCTCCAGCTCAACGTGAAAACAGCCGAATCCTCCATGAGGTCTGAAGAAGCACCGGTTATGCTTACTGCAGATGCTGTAGCTTGATTTTTTTAATACTTTTCTAACATTTTTGTCTCACCGGCCTGAGAAACAGCTCCAGATATGTGAAAATCTCCCAAACGAGGTTTCTAATGCGTGCTTTGAAGATGTCAGTCGCAGGCTCTGCTGCCTCGCCAACACCACTTTACAGATGGTGGTTTGGGACGCGTAGCTGTGAATTACAATGACGACTTTTTTTTAATTCTCTAAACATTCCTGCAGCCTGCGAGATGAAATGCTGGAATCCGAGGCACGATGCTAATTTGAAGACAGAATAAATCTATAAATCTGACTCAGTCTCTTGCCTGGGGACATAAAGCCATGATAATTACAGGTTAACTTTACAGACATGCAGACATCTCTCATCTGTTTTGCTAATAGTTTAACCAGCAGGCTGCTACGTGCTCATTCACTGTCTAGCTGTGGGGGTGAGCAGAGGTAACAATGAAATCATTATGTTGTTTGGCTCAAAATGCAAGTGTTACGATGAAAATTTACTAATGATTAATAAATAAATGCTAGTTTGTGTTGCGAAGAAGGTCCATTCATGAATACATACAGGGTGTGCAGGATCGGAATCCTCGGCTGGGCTTAGTTTGTCCTGCGCTGCCCTTCCCTTCCTCTGACAGCTCGGCTATCTGACGAAGATCTGACACAAATTACATCAGATGATCTGTGAGGACAGTGCTCCATCTGGTTGTCGTTAAGTCCTTGTTTTACTGTGTCCTTCAGACTCGGTGCCATAGGCCCAAAAGCTCAAAGAAAGGAGAGTTCATACGAACACAAAACCAACTTGTGGTGCCTGGAAGACTCTCCACAGAGGTCGGCTCTGGGACTCACCAACCCAGGAGACAATGGTTCATGAGGCTGCGGATTGGATCCCCGATGCAGGCCAAGAAAAAACACAAAGACAAACAGTAGAGAGTCTATTTGTAGATTAAGACGCCATTTGCCATGTAGGGAGGCTTTATTGATCTGGAATTCTGGAAACAAGGCAAAATCTTATAGCATTTGTTTTTTTCCAGGTTGGACTGGATTCATTCCACATTGGTGATCAATCGGGACAGAAGAGTCTTTCATTCTAACCAATCGAACGTGATGAATTCCTAGACGCGACCCTAACAAGCCGTGTCTTCTGACAGCTCCACCCCGGGCAGCTCGGCCTCTCCCTCCTCGTTTGCAGGAGTTCGTCGGAGGCAGCCGTATTGTTTTTGCAAGGTCAGACTTTTCCGGGTATTTTTGCGGCCTCCTGTTTGCACACCTGGCAGAATTGTGAAAGTTTGTCTTGGGTCATGTGTGTTTACCCACCCCTGGCCCCAGAGGTGACCCCGTCACGCCAGCGACAGGGAGGCCAGCACTTGTGTGTGGCAATTTCCAAAAGTGGCCGGGCTTGGAGGCGAGCCACGCTGCCTGTGCTGCCTTTCAGCAATCTGGCCCCACTCTGGCTGCTCCGGGAGCTAAAAAGAGGGTGAGGCAGAGGGGAGAGGGGCGGGGAGGGAGGGAGGTGTGGGGACTTGCTGGCAAGGCCCTGCAGTGTTTTCAGAAGCACAGACTTCTGGCAGCATCGCTCAATGTGAAGGAAAAAAATGCCTGCTGCTAATGAAAGCCAGCAGTGTCTCTCCAATTGGACTAAAACCCAAAAGGCATTATGTAACTGAGATACCCTAAACATTTCAAAATTGTCTCTCAACAAATTATCAGTGTTTATTTTTTCCACATTATATCTGATAGTTTTTGAAACAGACTTAAGATTGGACGAGATTTCTTCAAAAAAAAAACAAGAAAATCTCTGGTTATTATTCTACTACCTTATCAAACCCTTATTTATACAACTCAGTGAGAGACGCAGTAGCTGGATGTTATTCTTAGAGGCCACAGTACACAGCGTGACTTTAATGGTCAGTTTCACCTCCAAGGTGTATTTGGAGTTCAGTCACTAAAACGATCTAGAATCGGCCTTATCAGAGACGTGCAAACGCCGAATTTGCAATAATTAGCAAACGCTGAATGTGGCTCTTTCACTCGTGTTTTGATAGCGAGCGGATGTCTTTGGCTTGAGCCCAGCGCTGCACCTACAGCATGTATTAGTCAAATATTTATCTTGTTCAAAAATACAGGGTAAAACGGAGATGGGAAATGGGGTAAGAAATGATTTAATGGACACTCCAGACTTCTTGGGTGCCATACTCCTACAGTTTTGGTGGTCTTGTCTGCGAGATCACACACCCGAAGGGTCGTTATGGAGACCACGAGATGCCGTGATTCAAGACTCACTGAGGGGACATGAAAGTGTGCAGAAGATGGAAGGGTCTGGATGGCAATTACTGCTCATCAAGGCAAATTTCAAAGGGTGACTAAACTGCTGAAAGTCTCACATAAGAAAGATTTACAGTTTTTCCCCCTTGGTGTCCTCCCTAAAGAGCTGGGGCGGGGACGCAACATTTTTATGTCTGCACACACATCATTGCTGCATAATAAGCTATCCACTCTTCTTCCTCGCTGAAGAGGGTCTTTACGAAGTTAATCCGCACTTACACTGCTAATGCTGAGACATTCCTGTCTGTCCAATGTACATATTTGCTCTTCTGTTTACTGAACACAAACCAAGCAAAGCAGAACCATTTGATCCCGCTGAAAAAACACAAATATGAGACTTTAAAGAAAAGAAAAACGGTCTCAGGCTTTATTTAGAAATCTAAAATTTCCCCTCTTTGAATTTTATGCTCCAGACCAGCATAGAAAAAGTGATTTTCCAGCACATTAAATGAAGCAACGTTCACTCAGAATAGATTCATCCTCACAGACGGGAGAATCCCGACCCTACGTCATACATCACTGCTGCCTTCAACTGTCATAAACCTAAAGATAATATTGGTAATATTGGTCTTGTTGTGTTTATCTGTGTCACGGAATTTGATGAAATGTTCTAACGTGTTTGTTTTTTGTGTGTTGTCTTGAGGAGAGCCAACCACAGCAATAGCTATTTCCTAAAGGCACTCCTAAAACGACAGCATGAGGGGAATGAATACACGGGTTCTGCTTTTCGGCTTTCAGACTCCATAGAGAGGACTATTCAAACTTAAACTATTCATTTGTCTTTATGGAAACTAGTGCAATCTTCAGCTTTTATTTAAAAAAAATCATTAAAATACTTTTCAAGTTTATAAAACTGTGAAAAACACAATTTCTTGAACAAGCTAGCTGAGTGTGTATACTCTGAGTGGTTGTTTCAAAATTGCTTGACCTGACACAAAATCATAGCTTTGCACTAAATTCACTAAAATCATCTACCTTCTCTTCATCTGCCTTCTAGGAAAATAAATTTCTCATAATGGTTTAAAATTACACTGAAAGCGAAGGAAGGGAATACAGATCTCCTGAACAATTGTTTGTTTTTAGAGTGAGGATTCAAACGTATCGTTTTGCTCCCCAACCAGTTGACAAAACAAAACATGTACAGACAAAAATATGTAATCTTTAGAAATAGTACTTTTTAGTTACAATATAACTCCAACTAATAAATTAATCACTGCTCCTCTTCTACTTTGAGTTGTTTGAGTCCAACTTGGTCCAAACCTCACATGCACAGTCTGCGATGGGCGTGAGAGTGTCCATTGACATATAAACCAACCGTTTGAGGGGATGTATTATACAAAACTCCGCTTTTGCATCTTTTGTGCTGCCTTTGTAAACACTCCAAACATAAAAATAGCATCCATCTATTTTCTGTCAGTGTTTGGTCTGGGACTTAGGTGTCTAATATGAGTCCCTTCAAAAGATTCCCATTTGTGACATCACAAATGGGGAAGGTATAATAGCCCCACTTCTCACATGCAAGAAAAAGCTGCTGCTGGAGAAAGCAGCGGCTCTACTTTTAGCCCCTCCACAATATCAGAGCTTCTCAGCTTATAGCAGCCTGAGCAGAGAATGGGTGGGCGTGGCCAGCTATAGCTTGTTTTCCAAAAGTGATAGAGCCCTGAAACGGCTCAATCTGGAAGGTACTGAAACTGTCAAGAATAAAAATGCTGAGATTGCTTTATACGATAGGGATTTTTTGCAAAGAATGTCATAAACGTCATAAACATGACTATTATATCCTTTAAAAAGCAACATAATGTGTCTTCTTTAAGTAAAACTATGTTAATTTTACATTGCATTAAGTTAAATAACCAGTTTGTCTCAACACCATAAAAGCTAAACAGTCTGCAGCCAGAAGGTGTGAACAGATATCTTCATGTAGGTGAGATTGCTCAAAGAGTGCAATTACAGGGAGGTAAAGCAATCTTTTCATTTGTCATATTGCAGCCAGCCACTAGGGGGAGCTTACTAACATCGTTTACCATATGTTGTTTGTATTTGTTCGTTTCATGGGACTACGGTTGGAGATTAGCATCTTGCTAAATGTGAGATATTTTCATATATTTTATTTAAAATATTTTCGTACATTCATTAATATGCATTGTCCCATTAATATGAATATCTAAAATTCAAAGTTTAGCTTCAACTTCCAAATTGGGCTATAGCTTCTTTGTTAATAATATATCTGACATGAACAAATGAACACTTCACTTCCTAATTATCAGCCACTAGATCTACTAGTACAATCAACTAAAACCCCACAAATGTACAGTGTGTGTATGTTGCTCCAACCTGAATCATAGATGTTAAGGCTGCCTTTGTCTGAACTTCGGAAGGTATTATTTCATCACCAGTGATACTTCACTGGTTCAACGCTTGTGTTTTTGATGGGGAAAAGAACTCATGCAGCATTGTAATGATCCTCTGTAAGCCTTAGTTAAGGCTTCACAGCGTGGGGAAACTTGGGTGGCCCTGATAAATGGCATTTAACATTTAGAGCTGCTTGTATTCATAACAGTCATTACATCAGTGTTCACTAATGGTGTTTCTTATTTTACCAGGCAGGATTATGTGAAAGGCCATGACGTTTATGTTGAATCTGTTGCACCTAATTAGAATGGAATGGTGGATTTAAGGCTCTGCTTCATTCACGAGCACGGCCAACCGATTCACAAATATCTTTTCCTCTTATGCAACCGCAATGCTTTCGTGTTGATTACAGAATCTCCTCCTTTCACTGATTTCCAACCAAAGGAATCCTCAGAGTAAAAAAGGATATAAATGTTGAATAAAGCCTGATTCATGCTTCTCCGTCAGCTCCGCAAGGGACAGACATGCACGGATTGACTGAAACGTTTTGCTCTCATACTTCTCCGTCTCCTGGGGAGTGAAGAAGAAGAAGAAGAAGAAGAAGAAGAAGAAGAAGAAGAAGAAGAAGAAGAAGAAGAAGAAGAAGAAGAAGAAGAGATCATTTCTATAGCGCCTCTCAAGATAAAAATCACGAGGCACTTCACAAAAACAAAAAAATGTTAAAATATAAAAAAGAATTTAGAAAATGGTTAAAATATATTTAAAATGAGCAAAAAATAGAATTGTGATATGAAAATGTTAAGAAAGAGAGAGAGTGAACAGAAAAGAGGGAAATCAGTGGATCCTGAGGAAGGTGGAATAGGTGGGGAGAGCAGAATAAAGAGAGAGAGGTGAAGAAGGTCATACAAAAGCCAGCTTGAACAAGTGAGTCTTCAGCTGCTTTTTAAAGGAGACCACTGAGTCCACTGATCTCAGGCTCAGGGGGAGAGAGTTCCAGAGTCTGGGGGCCACAGCAGCAAATGATCTGTCACCTTTGACCTTTAGCCTGGTGCTGCACAACCAGTAGGCTTTAGTCACTGGACCTCAGGGACCTGCTGGGGGTGTAGGGACTAAGAAGATCACCAATGTAAGATGGTGCTTGTCCATGTAAGGCCCTATAGACCAGAACCAGGATCTTGAAATCCTGTTTGCTTGAAATCCTGTGTTGCAAAGCAATTCCCAGCCAGGACAGTAGAGGGCGTAGCGCTGTTCTGTGGTATCCTGTCATGTATCCGGTCCAAGATAGTGTGTTTATATTGTGTTTTGTTGTATATAAGAGACTTTTAACACGGACAAATTTGTCTCTCATTCTCCTCCATCTCTTCATGCACTCGCCACCTCTAAACCCACGTTTCCTGTCATTTCCGTCCACAAATAAAACGCTTGCTGCGTATCGTTTGACTCCTCCAGTCACGGGGGAATTGAACGTTCATGTTTTTAGAGTTTCTTTGCGAGGTATTCTTCAAGCTTCTGTCTGCAGGTGGTTATTCTCGACTCTATATATGTTTTTGAGGGCGCAATGGCGGCAGTGTAGACGACAGCGGTGCCCTGACCAATCACAAGCTTGCGTTCTCCGTCTCGCTTGGCGGATGTTTAAAAAAATGGGCTCAACTCCGCACGTACTTGCGTGCCTGTTAGGGCCCTAGGCAAGGACGGATAATGGTTTATGTTTATGTATTTAGCAGATGCTTTTGTCCAAAGCGACTTACAAGTGATAATCGGCATGTTGCCCTTGAGGCTAACAACAACAATAACAACAAATCAATCATGGAGAGGAGGGAACATAGGAGTGGACGGTAGAGAGGGGGGACGGGTGCAGGGAAGGTGCTAGTTAAGAAGATGCTCTCTGAAGAGCAGGGTCTTCAGGAGTTTCTTGAAAATTGAAAAGGAAGCCGCTGTTCTGGTAGTGCTTGGAAGGTCATTCCACATTTGTGGAATGACGGTGGAATAATAGTGTTGCGTGTCTCCGCACTGACGCAGACGGAGAAGCATGAATCAGCCTTTAGTCGAGCAAAAATCCAAATACTGACGTGAATTTGTCTCGGATGATATAAATTTGCAGAGCTGTTAGGATTTCAACGAATAAGAGAAAAACTGGTATTATTTTTGTCCTGAGAGCTCTGCCACAACTGATGCTTCAAAGAGACATTTCAGATTTTAAAACATCAGGCACTGTGTGGCAAATGAGGTACTTACCTGCAGTGGAATAATCCCAGTTCGACAAACCAAGGAGAGATACTTAGAAATGAGTCAACCTGGGAAGACAACCCAGACATTTCAATCCCTTTCAACATTTCTAAAATATCCAAATACATTTCTTGGTCGTAAGTAATCCCTGCAGTGAGTTTTGGGTATGCTATATAGCAAGGCTAGGCAATCCTGGTCCTGGAGTGCCGCTTTCCAGAATATTTTAGTTTTTCCCTGTTCCAACACACCTGATTTAAATCAATAGGTGATTACCAGGCATCTACTGAGCTTGATAACTTGGTGAACAGGTAAATAAACCATCAATCAGTTATGTGTGTTGGAGCTATGTAGTGTTGGATAGCGACACTCCAGCACCAGGATTGCATACCCTTGCTATGGAGTGTTCTTCCACTGGGAACAGCTGTTTGTGTTCAGGATCCACGTTGTTTGCCTGGCATAGAATGCCATTTACCTGGTACTTGTAGGGTATTACTACATACTAGAATCACACTGTTTGCTATCAGTTGTAGATTCTGAGAATGATCCAAACAAGTTAACAATGAAGCTTCTATTATATATAAACTATATACTATAGGATATTATATACATAGACAGAAGTTCATACACCAACCTGTTTGGTCTATTTTTAATCCAAAGATTAATGTTTAAGATAATTAAATTTAATAGCAAAAGTTTATTTTTGAATCAGAAATTAGGAATCTTTGCTTTTTCAATAACCAGAAATATTTACACCTTTCTGTGTTTCATTTCAAAGAATGAGGCAAGTTTAAAAATGAAGAATTTTATTACTAACAATTTTAAACTTGAAGATTTGAAACGACAATTTAAATGACAATTAAAATAGACAGTTCATGGATGAAAATTTACCAGCTTTGATATTAAACTTGTTTAAAAGCTTTACCTGTGTCTGGATGGAAAGCTAAAATGAAATGAGAGTTTTGGATGCGTGGATGTTCTTAGAAGGTTTCTTTCAGAGGGAGAAGCACGTTCTGGGCTGGAAATGATGGTTTTGCAGCTAACTGTCGTTTACTTAGAGAGAAACGCATCAAACACAATCTGTCAGAATGTCTACCTCACCCAGTATAGAAGACCCCCCTTTTGGATCCAAAGTGTCAGGTGGAGACGGTTTCCTCCAGGCACGAGGTTGGTAGAAGGACCTCTGGTGCGACCATATCAGTCCTGAGATGTCTCCTTGGGTCACTCGACTAGTGGAACTATTTGCATCTCCAAGTCAATAATTCTGAAGGAGTTTTTTTCGTCAGCTGGTTACAGTTACGTTTATTCGTAGCTATTCTTATCGGGGTGACAGAACAGCAGGTGGAGGTTAGGGACGGCCGTTCCCGTATCCTCAATGATGGTGGTTGGTTCACGAACTGAAGTTTCTCGTCTGGGAAATTAGTTTAACAAACTCCTCAGAACACGCCCTCTCAGAGTAAAAAAGCTTTGGTCATGAGTCAAAAACATGTGATGGCAGTTACCCTTTACTCTGGATAAACTCTGTGTTAGATGGATAAGGTGGAAGTTGACCTTCTGATTTGCTGAACACACATTACTGATAATCAACCATAATCATAGTAATCATTATTATATCCAAAGCATAATAATTCATTTCAGTAATTAAAAATACATTTATACTGCACCAAGCAATTATTTATGATGATTATAATAAACCCCAATAAAGTCAAACAGTATTAAAATTATTATTTTAATTTTCATTGTGATCTTTGTTGGGTAATTCTATATTACGTCCAAATTACCTCAAAAGAGTCAGAGCATACACAGAGGGATTAGATATTTTTGGAAATTGTAATCATCAAACAACAATCAATAAACGAACTTTGCAAAGGGTGAAACATACACACCAGAGTCAGAGGTGGTTTGTTCTCACACAGAAATAAAGCTGCGGAGAGCTTTTATTAGGACCAAGTCAAAGATAACCACACCTACATCAGAAGACAATAGGAAGTCTTCAAGGGGGGTCTCCACAGCTGGATGCTACAGACAGACTAAAGAGTCACCAAGTCTAGCCTTGATGTGCCTGACAATTTGCATTCAGGCAGGAAGCATTTCTACAACACTTTAAAATGTAAAAACTCTGTTTGATTATTTATTTTTACCTTACAAACTTGAAGTGTCCTTCTTCTGGGACGAAACAGCAGCAGATAAAGGATTATATTCTTCAGACATCAGGGCTCCTGGGTTAATCTGTGGAACTAAAAGTTACAGTCTGACCCAGCTGACCCAGCTGGGAAAATGTGACCTTTGTCATGACGCTACATACTAATGGAAAAGCCTTGGAACAGTACAGAACTGAGTCAAGCCAAGCAGAGTAGGCGCGGTTGGAAAAAGGTTTACCATGTTCCCAAACTAGATACCCTTCTCTCCATAACTACAACTTCAGGTCCCGTCAACAAATCCCAAAGAAGATCAGCGATGAGGGGCTGCCTTAACAGAATCAGACTCCAACCTTCACTAGATAGAAGGACACATATTTTACTGCTTGTGGTGTTTTAGCTTCACTCTATTATGGGGATTTCTCTCTAGCCGGCAACAGGGAACCTTAGGTCATTTATAAGTGGTCAGACTGTGGTGGTAATGTGGTGCAATCGTGTCCTTTTCATAAAAGATTAGGCGATGGCGGTATAAAGGGGGTATGGGGTGGTCTCTGCGCTGCAGCTGACTTCCGTTTATCTTAGACATGACTTACTTGTTATTGCGATCGAAGCCGCACTCATTAAGCTTTTTTGACAAGCCGCTCTTGAAAGTAGCTCTACAGTCCCTGTGCAGTCTCTGGAGATCTGAGCTCTAGCTCTAATGAAGAGAAGCTCCAGGAGCTCTGCATCGCTCCAGTTTATCATCTCAGCGGATTCTGCTTACAAAAGTGAAACTTATTGCCGTGTTTACTTTCATTTACAATCACTGATGGGAATAGCACCGTTTAAAATAATGGCGTTATTAACTGCGCTCTTTTTTTGGGTAACAGAATAATCTAATTAATTACTTTTCCCGCTGTTGCAACACCATTACCTTTACTGGGGATGGAAGGCCGTGCGTTACTATGTGCTTGTAGAACATTGAGCAGCAGTGTGAGGCTTTCTGACCGCCACACTTCAGCTGCAGCCAGGGAGAGAGAGGTGTTGGTAATGCACTTAAGCTTGGTTTATGCTTGACGCGTCTGCGAGGTTCGCACGACTCAGCGCGGCAAAGTTGCGTCATTTTAACAACCGAGCCTCCGCACGGCCCAAACATTACGCACCGCGCACCTAGGAAATCTTCTAACCACGCAGATGGTCGGACGCGGAAAAACATGGCGGACTGGCAAGAACTAGTATGGCAGAGGTTCGTAAATACAGACATTTGTATGATTCAGCTCTCAAAGTTCACCGTGATCAACATGTTGTTAATAATTCTTGGAGAGAAATAGCTCGCACTGTCGGAAAAGACGAGGACGCTGTTAAAAAATGCTGGAATGCCATGTTGTAAACAACTGTAATTTTTACTTCTACTGCGGTTTAGTGTTGGATGCATCCTGTAGAGCTCCATGCTGCCCCTACAGTTTGGGAGAATATTGGCTCACCGCAGAGACAAGCCGCATGAACCATAAACGCTGCAAGTTGTGAAGCGCGTTCCATCCGCGAGCCACATCACCAAGCGGAAAGTAAATGCGTCAAGCTTAAACCAAGCCTGACAAACACGATGATGATTGGCCGGGTGGGCGGAGACCCTCGGTGTTGTCACTGTCTCAGTCACCGCATGCTGTAGACACAACAGAGCAGTGATGGGATTAACGCCGTTTAAAACAACCGCACTACTAAAAAAAATGTTTGTTTTTTTCAGTAACGAGCAATCTCATTAATTACCGTCTTCTTTTATCAAAACGTCGTTTCTGCTACTGATAAGAAAATGCGTGTGTTAAGCAGCGCGGTGTGCTGAAGCTGTCATCAGCTGATCAGGAGCTAAAGAGATAGATGTTTTCATCCAAACGCATCACGGCCGTGAAGAACGAGGAAGACGTGATGAATAGTCTACGGCTGCAGGTGTGGATCTGCCGCCGTGCCCTTCTTAGCGTGACAGGGGGACGTCCCGAAGGTCCGCTCACCTGTTCACCGCTCAGACGTCACGATCTTCTACCTTCCTAGATCCAGCTGTAACCTGTTCCTGATCACGTCCTTAGTCCCGCTGTAACACTGATGCATCAGTCTCAGACGTCATGGAGCTCAGGTGTTATCAGAACTACCTGTGTGTGTTTACCACCCAGCTTCAGCTCTTCTGTGGTTAGGTCTGACCCACGTTAGTACATTTAAGTCCTCCATCATGTTTGTGCCTCTTCTAGTGTCATTTTAAAGGATTTTTGTTTATTTGTTTATTTATCCATTACTAGATTACCAGCATCAGAAATGCTGCTAAAACACACAATCATGTGAAGCTGGAAAAATTAAAATATTGTGCAAACTTACATTTATTCTGATTCTCCTAATGTAGATCAACCTGGCTGATCTTACCGCCGAGCAACGTTTCACTTGAGTATTATTCCAAACTTCTGTGGACCGTTTCCTTTTTGTTTCTGCTGGTGTGCATATGTTATCAAGTGGTGGAGCGTTTCACCCCTAAATACTAAAATCATAATCATTACTTCACTGATTTATTAGCTTGCTCACTCTGCATCAGAAAACTGTGCTCATGGGAGCTAAGTGATGGCTCCCATGTGCTGACAGCTGGAGCACAGAAGAACCAACCCAAACGGACTGCATGGATGTGTCTGTATGATATACAAGTGACTCATCCATTTCTAACAAATGCCTTCATTTTTGTTTCAGTGTACTTGTATGACAACTGCAGGATAAAATATGACCAGAGCAGATGACTGCTCACAACACGATGACTATCCACCGTTTGAAGGCATGACTGAATTCCAGGGCCGTTGCCAGTGGAGCGAGAACTCCTGCCAAACGATATGATATCACTTAAGCCTGCTCCTATTCCCCGAGCAGTCAGGTCCTCGTGGGTTTTCCACTCAGTGGTGATGACTGGCCTCATTGCTGATGAAAGGGAGCAAAGTCCCGTTAAACCCACGACTCATCGGCTCATCTGAGTAATCTGGAGCTGGAAGAGCAAGGGGTGGATGATGGAGACAACCAGCTGACTGATATACCGTACGAGTTTTCTTCCATCTCTTTGGCTCATTTGTTCTTTTAGGTGAATGAATTTCTGCATGTGTGACTTTGGTGTTTGACTTGTGAAGTTGGATAAAGTCTGCAGAACTCAAATATTTTGAGCTGAACCAACGACTAAAAGCTCAAAAAGTGTTCACATCTCATGGAAACTAAACCAAGAACAACTTTTGTGTTTCCTGAAGTCAAAAATCAGTCAGATGATTCAGTTTGTCAGAACTGAGACAGCGCTAAGTTTGCGTATCGCTGTTGCCAGGCATGTTCAGACTCGTAGGTTAAACACTTTTTCCATAAGAGGGCTTTTTCCCTTTTAAACAAATGAAAAGAAAACTTCACCTTGGAACAGTCAGCCGGTACGTTCTCCTCTAGGAGAGGGGGGTCGGTACATCAAACATGAGTTACATTTGGCTGGGACTTTTACTCCACGTAGCTTTGCCATCCTCCTTGTCCCTTCTTTTCCTCTGCTCTGTCTGCTCTTGAATAAAAAGAAGGCATAAGGAGCCGGAACAGAAATTTCTACATTTATACATAGATTATAGAAATCTAGATAGTAGTTCAGTTTATAAATGAAGCAAGTTTTGTTATTTTAATCAAATCAGATGACTCCTCCCTTCCTTTCACCACAGATTGATTGCATAATCTCTCCTCGCTTGCGTCAGATTGATTAAAATGCCAAACGTGCAGCACAGAGAATCAACAGAGGCTCAATTAAAGTTGAAAAAGTCGTTGCAGCCTGCATTTTGTCGAACCTCCGGACCATATAGGTCAGTAAACCAGCCAAAAGCCATTCTGCATATTGGCCACACGTGTTGTACCAAACATCAGTGACTGACATCTGATGTTTTCTACCTCTGCTTCCAGCTCTCTGTTCTGCTCTCCTCTCCTGCTTTGTATTTTCCTCCTCCCCTTAAGGGTAGTGATCATGATGGAGAGGTTAATCCAGTCTGCATATGGTTGCCATCGGCAGCAGATCTCCCCATTATGGTGGATGGACAGTGCAGGCTAATCACGATCTTTGATCCTCTCAAAACCCTCGCGTGGCTCTGATTTTCCCGCATCACTGCCACATTGAAATGAGGAGGCTTTGCTGCTCTGGAAGTCATTTTGGGGTTATTACTTAAGCCTCAACGTATCCCCATTGTCTTTGCAAGCACTGCAAATGACTAGAGGCTGTGCTTCTGTGCAGCCATCAGCGTGGGTATTTCCTCTAACTGTGCTGCTTTGTTGGCACACTTTGTGCCTTCTAGTCCTCTTTTCATGTCAGCTGGCTTTTGATGAGAGCTTTAATTTGATGTTGTTAAGCTTGGATGGCTTCAGCTTTGTTTTTTCTTTGACTCATTAAAGCGAATTTGTGTTTTTTTCCCATGCAAACTTTTGGCGACGTTCTAAAACGGCCTCCAGATTTATTGGATAGCTCTTTTTAAAATTCAGGCCAAAGTGAGAACCTCACTCAGCAGCAATTACTGAAGCAGTTGACCAGGGTCGCTGTTCGCCACAACCTACGTATACCCAAGCATCAAGGTGTGTGGTGATTGAATAGTGCTCAGTACTTTTGAAAACGCACAATTACAGCTCACGACAGTCTCATCTTGGCGAGGCTGTAACACCACACCAGCCAAGCTCTGGATTGTCACCAGGGCAATCACCAACACCTCAGCGGTAATTAGAGTAAGACTTATGGAGGGCATCAGTCACGTCCATGTTCCAGTGACTCATGACCTGCTTAGTGTAGCCACGTACGCACAACCACATTTACACACACACACACTACTCAGCTTCGCCTGCACACACGTGGAACCAGTCAGTGGACACTGATCCTGGGCCGGTCTTAAGTTAGATGTAGGAGCTTTGAATGGATGATCTGTTTACAGGGAGAAGAAAGGCACACTATCAAGTTGCCAGATCTGGAACACATTCATGTTGATGCTGCTCTCATTGTCAGACGAAGCTGTGGATTTTATTTGATGCACAGCAGATGATTCACAGGACAGACGTGCAGGGAGGATCAAATCTGTGAATTTTGAACGAGCGCAACAATGCATCTCTTCTTTTCTGTGCCTTGTCCAGAAGCTTACCTTTCCTACCTTAAGCGGAACATTCTGAACAGGAGTGGTCCAACAAATAAATAAAAGTTGTAGTGTTTGATTTGTGAGGTGAAGTTTTCCATTAAGTTCAAATGAAAAGCTTTTTGAAAACTCTTTCATCCAAAGGCCAACAAATACTGGCAGGTATACTCAGAAACAAGCTGTCTGACACAGCTAGAGTAATAGCTAGTGTCAAACTTCACAGTTTTAGCCTGGCTTGGTGCACTTTTCTGTGTTTCTGTAAAATGTGCTTTAAGGTACCTCACATTAGAGTTTACGTGTCCGCTAATATAGTTTTTCCACCCAAAAAATTCCCATTGCTGGACAAGGGATGGCCAAAAGAAGAAGTTTTTAATCGATTCTTTAAAAAAATCTGTTCAGGGCCTGTTTGGGTTTTCAGGAACAGTTGTGCCGAAAAGCACATGCCGGCTGAGATTTGCATGCTCTGTTGCGTGAAGGTGCATGAGTAACGAGGCAGCTTTTTAATACATTTGTACCATTAACATCAATCAATCAATCAAAGCTTTATTTATAAAGCGCCTTCCGCAACCCTGTCAGGAAGCCCAAAGCGCTGAACATGGTACAGTTGTAGGTAAATATATTGAATAAATCAACAATAAAAGCAATTCAAATTACAAAATACAAATTACAAAATACAAATTACAAGATAGATTAAACATTCTGGTACAGGAAAATTGTGTGAAACACATTTGGATAGAGTGAACCAATGAAAACTGTGAAATAAATTCAACATCAAAGAGGGCCAAAATCAAACATGTTCTGGAAACGCCAAGTGAAGGAGGTGTGTTTCTTTTCCATTTGCTTCCTTACAAAGTGATATTTTATGGGCAGATAAATAAAATAAATGAAGGTTTATTTGAAAAAATAATAATAAGTCTTTAAGATTGTGTGATAACGTGTAAAACTACACAAGACCTCGTCAGAGGTCCTGCCTCAAGTGGAGGAGTTTTAGAATCTTCGGGTCTTGTTCATGAGTAATGGAAAGATGGAGCGTAAGATCGATAAGCGGATTGATGCTGCATCTGCAGCGACGCGGGCGTTGTACCGATCTGTCGTGGTGAAGAGAGATTTACCGGTCGAGCTACGTTCCTACCCTCACCTATGGTTACGAGCTTTGGGTAGTGACCGGAGGAACGAGATCGGGGATACAAGCGGCCGAAATAAGTTTTCTCCGCAGAGTGGCTGGGCTCTCCCTTAGAGATAGGGTGAGAAACTCTGTCATCTGGGAGGGGCTCGGAGTAGACCCGTTGCTCCTCCACATCGAAAGAAGCCAGTTGAGGTGGCTCGGGCATCTGGTTAGGATGCCTCCTGGACGCCTCCCTGGTGAGGTTTTCCAGGCACATCCAACTGGAAGGAGACCCAAGGAAAGATCCAGGACATGCTGGAGGGACTATGTCTCACAGCTGGCCAGGGAACGCCTTGGGATTTCCCCGGAGGAGCTGGCCCAAGTGGCTGTGAAGAGGGAAGTCTGGGCCTCCTCGCTTAGGCTGCTGCCCACGCCACCCAACCCCAGATAAGCGGCTGAAAATGGCTGAAAGTGGAACTAACGCAAATTTTAAACATGGTGTTTACCACATTATCATGAGCTGTTTGTCTCCTTGAGCCCACCTAGTCTCCTGATTAAAGTGGTACCCTCTTCTGGCCTTGCACGAAGTTGGTGCTGAGATCAGAGTGTGTCTGATGCTCCTGCTCTGGTTTAGCTCAGGCTAAATTAAAATAATCAGTGCAAGATTTGGAGGAGGAATGTGTTGCAGACAGGTGTCGGGTTTAGCTGTGGGCTTTCCTCCTTGCTTTTGCACAAGCTACAATTTTACAGATTAGCATTAAAGTAAAAAAAAACTGCAGAAAAGCAAAATGTCTGAGGGGCTGCCATATTTCTCTTGCTGGGTGGTATCCTAATGGCCAGGATTATATTAATTGAATTTCCTTTCATGCTTTGTTTTCAGAGGGGTGCTTAATTACAGTTAAGAGGGTCTTCATTTTTACAACACTAGTGGGATTCAGAAAACAGAAGGAACAGATTTCACAAAGCTTTAGTGACAGTAGGTTTCCCAGGAAGTGGGCGGTTGCTGCTGTATAACGCTGACTCTTGTTGTTGTCCTCAGTCGAACAGAAGTTTTATTTTAACGAAATGCTTGAGTACCTTTTCAAAATGAGAAATGCAGACCGTATCCTGTTGTTGAAGGCGTGGGTGTCATTACCGCCGGCCGAAGCCCACGACAGTGTCCCCGTCTGCATATCAGCTCAGTAAAGGGGCAGCATGTTTAGTCATACATTAGGGGCGAAGGACACTTAAGTATTACCTGATGTTAGCGGGAGTGCATGTGGAAGCAGTTGTTTTTTTTTTAGGCGTGCCTCAGAAAGTTTGCACAATAATTTTGCCATTTGCTGCGGTCTTGTGATGGTGCACTGCCGCTGTTATATTGGTTTGGAATGTACCATTCTATTTTTGAGCGGGCCCACTCAGTGGGTTGTGGGCCGCGATAGCCACAGGCCCACTGGTGATTTTTACAACAAAGCCCACAGTTGGGTCAAAACCAAACGGTGAAAGTTGCAAGGTTTTTGACGCAGAGCATTTTTGAGGTGATTGTGTCAACATTTGTCGGGCACAACAGCCTTTTTAGAAGAAATACATCTGACATAGCAAAGGTTGGATTCGCCACAGTGTTTTCCCAAATTCTCCAATACAAATTGGCCCGTTGGGATTTCCAGGGTTTCTAGTTCAGTCCTTTTGCAGAAAAAGGTGACTGATGTAAATATGATGGCCAATATGATGAGAAAAAAGATATTTTCTCCCCTCTGATTGCAATTTGACCTTTATTTATTCCAGATTGCAGGAATGTGAGAGAGCAATCCTCGTTCTGCAGCTGTCTGTGTGAATGGAGCTTATAATTACAGAGCAGAGCAGTTGTGTTTAAATGGCGGTACAGTTTTTCACATAAACTGTCAGGAGCCCAAGTCTGAAACGAAGCAAAATAAGCAATATTTCTGTGAAGAGTCCCTGCCAATATCCCGAACAAAATAACAAGTCCCCATCCAGGCCAACAGCCGCGGGTCGCCGTTTGTTTTCCTGGACCGAGTTCATCAATGGAATTTCAGAATTAACTGACAGACTTAAAAATATTTATTGAAGGGGCACCACGGCAGAATGAACATCAGAAAAAAGAAGACTCAAAAAGCATCCGTCATCGCCGCTCGGTGAGTGTGTGAGGCTGCTACGGCTGTCGTTTCAGTTCTACTCGCTCTAGATTAAATAAAGACTAAGTTGAAAAAAAAAAATACTGTCTGTAACTCCATATTTTCCTGTCTCCAACCCTCTGGCGCTCCGTTTGACTGACCACTTGTCAAACTAGGAATGAATAGGAAAAAAAGAGAAACCAGCACACTGTAATTAAGGTTGAATAAAACACACGTCCTCACTTTTGATCTTATGTGCCTGAAACATCATTAATGGAGAAAATATAAACACGTTTTTTTGATATTACAGTAATTAGTTGCTGTAGAATGATTATTTCCAAGCAGATCTGAAAGGCGGACTCATGAATATTGATCCATCATGCTGTGTTGGGAATGGTAGCTGCAGCGGTTCTACCAGCGGTACGGTTAAGCTTTAAACCTCAAAAGCGTTTCATATGGGAGCTGGCTTTGATTTGGAGCCTGAATGGGGGAATAACGGGAGGCAGACAAGCCGGGGGAGTGCAGCCACACAAAAGCAGTGTGCCTCTGAAGGGGGCTGGCTGCCTGGCTGTCTCAGGGCCCTGGGCTGAGGTTAAAACTCAGGCTAGAAGTTTGAGGTTTCACGCAAGATGGAGCAGCCTGGGGATTAGCAATGAAGGGCATGGATGGATGAGGAGCGTCAGAGGCGTGTCAGCCTCCCCTGTAGTCTGACCCTCACCTATGAGATTACAGTCTCACTGGGAATTAAGGAGGCAAGAAATGGAGAGATAAACCACGAGTGGACTGAGGTTCAGTGGAGTGAGATGGCACCCTATGAAGGGTGGGGTGATGTGGAGCTGTGGCGACACCAGAAATAGATCCTTCCACTATTAGCCACGAAAGCATGGAGGAGTTTTAAATCACCATATTCAAATTCTGGATACGGCATTTAGTTTTGGTCGAGAAAAAAAATAAAAGATCCAAAGTTCCACTTCTAAAAAGAGAAAACCAATAGCTGCATTAACAAAAAGAGAGAATATCTGCAGCTCGACCGGGACAAAGCCGGCTAATACAGCTGCAATAAAGTTAGAACATCAACTATGGCTGATTTATTTGAAGTGCAGGGGAAGTGTTTAATATGAGACACATGGTTTCAATAGATAGCTGAAGTTCAATGCTTTGAAATGCAGAACGATGTCAGATGCCTGCAAAGGAATTGGTCAGTGATAAGTACATGATATAAGACAGGCCCAGAGCGATGCCATATGCGTCCTCACTCCAACAGTGTTCACTTTTGGTTTAGCAAGGCAACAATGAAGTAAAGTGATTTAAGACAATTTTTACATTTCACTGTGCAGTTTTGTGTTAAAGTTGCTCAAGTTTGAAAACATCACCTTGAGCTGCTGTCTTAAATAAAAAAAGAGCTCATCATTCACAAGACAGGTGCAATATATCAGTGCATGTGCTTCAGGGCTTCTGCGATACAAGAGGTCGGATGTCCAAATGCACCACAGCTCACACTGAAACATCCTGAACAGACGTTTTCCAGTAAAAATCTGTAGTAGCGTTTGCCAGATTCTTTAGAAAAAATGTGTCCTGTGGTATATTATTCCCACTGTCCAATTCTGTGTTTAACTTTCTGATTTTGGACACATTTAATGACTTTAAGTTCCTCTCCAACGCCATGCCAGTCTTTCACCGTAGTTGTGTTTTGTTTGTTTTTTGTAGTGTTTCTGGACACTGCAGGACCAACAAGCACAACAATACCAACAGGATGGACATTTACCAAAATCAGCTAAGGGTCAAAGGTCTTAATGACTCTTATAGTCAAGATTTGACTAAAATGGAAACCCCTGGCATGAAAGACAACAGGGATGCTTATTTCTTTAAAGGAGTCATTCACTTGTTATTGCAATAAATCTGTGGAGATCTCTAGTGTAATGATTTAAATTACGTGTTATTTAATGAGCCATAAGACGTAGGATTCCTTAGAAAACATGAAATCCACCTTACAGATCTGTGAGGTTATTTAAACCAGAAGATTGGAACTTTTTATTGCAGGGATTAAATAACAGCTTCATATTCACTCAGAGACAACAGAAGAGAGAGAGTCAAGTTTAAAAGTTAAACATTTTATTACTAACAAATTAAACTAGACTGACTTTAAGCACTAAATGTATGGTGTAACTAAGGTGGATGAGACTGTGAATGGGGTGAGGTGTAATGTTGCTCAGAACCAGCAAATCCTAAGAAGCGATTAGTTCTGATGGGAACTGAAGGTGATGTCTTCACGTTAAGCTTTGATTAGGAGATTCATAAACACATTCAACGCCATTTGCCGGCCTACATACCCTGAGCGGAAGTCCCCGTCTAGATCAGGAGGTGTAAAGGTCCAGCTTGACCTTAGGGAGCCGGAGCATATAGAAGAAGCCACGGCAACTGACCGCCCATCTTGAGATACCTCCGGGTCATGACAATTTGTTGGCGTCTGGTGAGACCCGAGCCTGGGTCTTGATGGTTCAGCTTTTATTCTGAAGTGAACCGTTGCAGCAGTTGGAACAGCAACGAATTTTCCAGCTTGTCGTTGGTTCTTTCAGTTAAAGAGGAGAGTTACGGATTGGCCACTCTGAAACTTCTCTGGAACGCTTTGAACTGGCTTTAGAGATGACATGGGCATAGATTTATACTTCGGACGTTTTGGTTTATGGTCGAATGAAAAGTTGACAGGTTTTACCAAACACCATCAAAACCACGCCTCCGTCAGATCTGTCGTTTTCTGAATGGATCAGTGAAAGTAATGTGTCATGTCTTTTAAGGCTACGTGAAATCAGTCCTAGTGGAACATTTAAAGTCATAGTACCTTTATATTCTATAGGATTATAATAAAGTAATTAATATTTTGATTTCACAGATCGGTCACATCGTATTTGTTGATTAACACTTGGTTGGATTAGCTTTTTAAAATAGAGTTCTTTGATTAATTAAAAGAAAAGAGTCCATTCTTCATTCTTCCGTTGAGCTGAAAATAAGCAGGTTAGAGCAAATGCATGAGACCTTGAGACCATATCTCATGCAGACTAGTCCTGTGCAGAGGATGGGAAAAAACAGTCATTTCATTCCATTACACTAGTGTGAATGAATGCTGTGTTAGTTGTTTTCTGTGGAAATAAAAGCTCTGATGCTCTTATTTCATGAAGAAGTTAGTCGGAGGATTAAAATGGTAAAAGGCCTGTGCTTGACGGGGCTCTACAACCCCCCAAAGTGCTTTACAGTACATCTATTCGTTCACTCACGTGCATATTCACACACTGGTAGTGATGAGCTACATTTTAGCCACAGCTGCCCTGGGAGACAGAAGCAAAGGTGCCGAGCACTGGCACCACCAGTCCCCCCGACCACCACCAGCAGAAAAAGAGTGTGAAATGTCTTGTCAAAGGACAGAACAACTAGCCTAGTGAACTAGACCAAATTCTTGCTTTGCAAAGAATGGACTAGACATGCTCCATTGGAACCTCAGCAGCTCCTACCAGGACTCTGGCTGGCCAATCACAGCTCTCTAGAGGGGTTTCAAACACATAAAGAGCTGTGATTGGTCCATAATGGTGGGCCAATCATAGTGCTCTATCTGCTTAGTGAACAAATCACAGAGCTTTATCCGCTTTGTGGGCCAATCAGGGCACTCTATATGCCTGGTGGGTGGGATGATGCAACAGAGTGAAACAAGAGTATGTCACATTCATTGTCCAGTGGAATGCGGAGATCATTGAAAGACAACGATAGAACCCGCCCCACAACCGAGAGCCGTCAACGGAGCATGGCCAGACTAAATAATACATTTATTTAGTCTGGCTTGCCAGGCTACAGAACAACTGCAACAGACTGAGTGGGGCTTGAACCTGCAACTCACCGGTTATTGGGCAGGCACTTAGCTCTTCTGCCAACATTGCCTTGAAAAGAATAAGTATGTCATGGCTTCTCAATGGAAGAGACCTTTAAAAAATAATGGGCAGAGATTGGAATTGTGGCATCAACAAGTCATCTCCATGCAGTACTTTTGTTCTGCTCAGCAACTGAACCAGGTTCATTCCCTGTGCTGATTGAAATAACCTGGTTTAGTTTCTCCCGGTTGGATGTGCCTGGAGAACCTCACCAGGGAGCTGTCCAGGAGGCATCCTTGCCAGATGTCCGAGCCACCTCAACTGGCTCCTCTCCTTAACCTTTAAAAACATCAGTGTTTTTAAAGGTACCATCTGAGATCCTTTTCTGGAATATTTTTGCCACATTGCCTGAAATGTGCCTCACATATTGATAGTAACCAATAAATTAAACATTTTGTCGACAAAGAAATAACATTTTATCACCTCTGGAACATACAATCTTGGAAAAACCTCATCCAATCCAGTCTGGTCTCCCTTCTAAATAATAAACGTCTCTATCCCCGCAGCACACAACCCCCTCTGTGCACTAAACGCTCATTCTTGGCAGAAAAGCTGTACAGGAAGAGAAGATAGCTGCCCAGAGTCACAGACAGAAATTCTCATTTAAGGGTGTGGATTACTAATTTGATAAATTAATTTGCAGTGGTCTCTGGTAAAAAATGAATACCTTGCAGGCAGTACTCAGGGCTCAAAATAGCCCACAAACCCCTGCCTCGGCAGGACCAAGGGTGTTTCTCAAGGAACCTTGCCTTGATGCCTTGGTCCTGCCCCGGTTGCCTTGGAGGTACGTTATCAGGAACCGCCAAGGCATGTTTCAATGTTCATGTGCTACTAAGACATCTGTTCTCTGTTTGTTAGCCATTTAGCTAGCTGAGCAAGGATACATGGAATGTGTCTTGTAGCCTAGCCTTGGTCAGTATGTCCAAGAATACAGCGCAGTATTTTCACAAAGATGGCGGATCAGAAGCCGCCAGCTACTAACCGTTTTCTTTGACCAAGGAAGGACAGTGTTGTTAGCAAGGCGCCTGGCCTAGCAAGACATCACCTTGCTAGGTCAGGCAACTTGACATTGAGAAACACCCCAAGTCTACAACACCACAGCTGAGCGTCAGACGACAGGATATGGAGTCTTATTTTCTGATATTTGAACATCTCACAAATTGGATAACAGCAAAGTGACTCTACGGGTGTTTCTCAATGTCATGGCACCTGGCCTTGCGAGGCGATGTCTTGCGAGGCCAGGCATCTTGCTTACTAGGACACTGCCCTTCCTTGCTCAAAGAAAATGGTTAAATGGAACAGACTTACATCACGGTACCGCAGCTTCCACGGCAGTCACGTAATGTCACGTGACACGGTAGGTAATGTTATATTTTATACACATATGTAGGAGTTGGTAAATGTAGTGCTTAGATTACCTCTACTTATGACCAATAAGCTGTGATACTCTATATAAATATAGAATATCAACCTGCTTGGTCTTTGGATGTTTAATCAGAAGATTCAAGGGTTCTTTGTTTATTCAGGGATTGTAGAACACTTCGTCTTGATTCAAGAAAAGAGTCAGGTTTATAAAAAGTAAGAATTTATTTTCCAAACAATTAAAACATGACAAGTGCACTAATATTTACTGTGATGGATGGATCTAGGTAGATAAAATGTGATGTATGGTGCCTATGTGTGAATATGATGTTATCAGAACTTTAGTATCTAGAAGAACTGAGTTCTGGGTGTAAAAGGGAAGAATTTGGTTTGCGTTAAGCTATGAAGTTGATTATTATCAAAAAGGAATCAGACATAATCCGTGTGTCTACCTCACCCTTTGGAAGACCCTCTTTGTGGATCTGAAGGTCAGAGAGGTCGGATGACCTCTGGCACCGAGGTTGTAGAATACGGTAACACCGACTCTCCAGTCCAGAGATGTTTTCCGGGTCACAACAGATGGATGGAACCATTCGCGTTCTTAAATATCCAAGCTTTTCAACAACTTTCAGGTCATAAATCAGCTTCTGGAACTTTTAACCCTCCCACTGTCTTTATGGGTGACCCCACGAGGAAAGTTGACCATTGAGCAGGATTGATGGTTTATCCCTTGAGGTCCACGTGGCAGGGGTGAGGTGGTGCCCACTCCTCACCCCTGCCACATGGACCAAAGGGATAAACCATCAACCCTGCTCAATGGTCAACTTTCCTCGTGGGGTCACACCCATTAGGACAATGGGAGGGTTAAGGTGACCAGCTTGCTTTAAAATTATTATTTTATAAAATATCTGTTATAGATTGCTATTGAAACAAACCATCTTGTTTAAAGGCATATCTGTGCACTTTTTAATAGTCTATGTAAAGGGGTAATATGGAGGGGAGTGACATCCTGAGATGAAGCACTGACACGGAGCTTCCCTCTGATTCAGACACAGCCTGTGAATTTGGAGGCTTGTTGAGACTACAGAGGCATATTGTCCTTGTTTTTACACTGAAGGAACTGACTGATCAACAGCCAGTCTGCACGCTTTTGAAATACACTCGTCTGTGATCCGGACCGAAACCCTTTGTTACTAAACAAATGGAAGAAATTACCCAACTGGAGAGAGTTATAGATTTTCCCCCTAGAAGTTGCTGGCATTTATTATATAACAAATGCCTTTATGTTAGGAGCAGAATTAAATTGGGAAGTCGTAAAAGTGCACTCCTAGACTTATGGCTGCAGCCTGTTTTGTAGTATTAAACAGAACCCCTCCTCAAGCTGGGCCAAGCGCTCATACTCCTGCATGTGTTTTAATACATTTGAAGATCCTAGCTATTAGTTCAACCTGGTGACCTCAAGGTCACTTATTTCTATCAGATGGGCTCCAGGTTTAAGCCTTTGAGCTCAGCTGTTACATCTGTTCTACATATTCATCTCTTTAGTTCTTGTCCTGCACCCACACACATTATCCTGCACACACACGAAGCACACACACCGCTTCATCTGAGATAAATGCACAGTCACAGCTCTCTGCAACCAGCTGGGGACACAAGAAACGATAAAGAAAAATACATAACCATCCTATTAGTTCTGAAGAGGCCGGGGGAAACAATCTTTATTTACCACAAGGGAACAATTCTTTATAAATTGTGGTCATTTCTGAGCTAAATGGTTAATACACAGCTGTTCTGCAGTTAGATTTAATGGGTGTGAGATCCATAAACTGATCCTTCATCTCTAACCAGAACATCCAGCCACTGAATTCCTCATATAAACATAATAATTAGCTATAAATGGCATTGTTATCATAGCAGAATAAACTGTTCATTATTTATCAAATCATTAAAAGTCATATAACAATGGGACAACAGTCACATCACTGTACTACATTATACTATACTATACAAAACTATACTATACTATACAACAGTACACCACACTATATTCTACCACACTACACACCACTATAAATGTTATAGTAACGTATATATAGTAAGTAGTATAGTACAATGTAGAATAACATGGTATAATATAGTATAGTATGTTATGCCATGCTATTCTACACTATACTATACTATATTATACTATACTACACTATAATATATATATATATTACACTATAATACATTTTCTATGCTATGCTATTCTATACTACACTACACTACACTACACTGCAATATTCTATATTATACTATACTACACTACACACCACTATAATACCGTATTTTCCACACCATAAGGCACTATTAAAAACCTTAGATCTTCCCCTGAACCGGCAGTGCGCCCTTTAATATGGATGCGCCTTTTATACATGTATTATGGACGTAAGTGGAGCCAGCCACACCTGCGTCCGCAGGAAAACAAGGAGCCGGCCCGTAGCGCCGCCCAGCCTCACCAAATAAAAGGTGTGGCACTGCTCCACACAGCTATACCGGTAACCAGCCATGGCACCAGCGAAGAGACGCTTACGAGGCAGAGTTCAAGCTCAAAGCCATCGCTCACGCCGTTGAGCATGGAAACAGAGCAACAGCAAGAGAAAACAAGATTAACGAGTCGATGGTCCGCAAGTGGAGAAAGCTGGAAGACCAGCTACTGCAGGTGAAGAAAACACAGCATAGCTTCAGAGGCAACAAGGCAAAGATGGCCGCTGCTTGAAGACCGAGTTGAGCAGTGGGTCGCAGAGCAGCGAGCGGCAAGCAGAAGCGTCTCCACCGTCTCCATTTGTCTCAAAGCTGCAGCATTAGCACGAGAGATGGACATCGCGGACTTCATAGGAGGCCCTTCTTGGTGTTTTCGCTTCATGCAGAGGCGAGCGCTTTTTATCCGCACCAGAACTACCGTCTCGCAGCGCAGGGGCGGCGTTAGGCCCGGCTACTTGGGCTGAAGCCCCGGATCTTTCATGATAAGCCCCGGATCTAAATCGCGGAAGTAACATGCAGTACCAAAGTCACACAGAGAGGGCGCAGCTGGCAGTAGTTTGTAAAGTCCCATTTAGTCGTCACACACACAGGTGTGTGGTGAAATTTATTCTCCGATTTTGACCCATCCCCTGAGTTGCAGACACGCCGCGCTCGGGAACTATTTGGTGGTTTAATCCCCCAATCCAACCCCAATCCAATGCTGATTGTCAAGCAGGGAGGCATTGGGTCCCATTTTTCTCAAAATCTTTGGTATGACCCGACCAGGAGTCGAACCCCTGATCTCCCGATCTCAGGGCAGACACTCTACCACTAGGCTACTTAGTCAGTATACAGTTTACCTGAGACTGAAGAGAAGCCCTTCAGCAGCTGGCTTCTGCAGTCTCTGTCTGAAACGCATGAGTGAAGATGGATATAAGGACGTTTTTTTAGACCAAAAGTACAACGACAGAACCCCAGCTCTGATGAGACTGGTGTTGACTCAGGTTTGTGAGTCTTATTTGAAAATATTTGTTGTGCTGCTGGTTTGCCTAAAGTTAGCTTACTATCAGGTAAAGTTGTTGGAGAAAGAAAGGGAATATTCACTATCATCTCACACTAAACACTAACAGGAACAATACTCTGCCCTGAATATGCTGAATATGTAGCTTCAGATTAAACATTATGTGGTACAAGACAAATATATATGATGTTGACTAGTGCGTGTCACGTGTGTGCGCGCATGCGTGTGTGTGCGCGTGCGCGCGCGTGTGTGTGCGCGCGCGTGTGTGTTAAGCCCCGGATCTTCTTCAGTCCTAAATCCGCCCCTGTCGCAGCGGCTACCCGCCGACTACGCTGAGAAGCTAGAGTTGTTCCGCTCCTATTGCACTAAGAAGATGGCAGACAAAAACATCCAGCCCCAGCACATCACCAACATGGACGAGGTCCCGCTTACCTTCGACATCCCGGTGAACCGGACCGTGGAGAAAATGGGGACCAGCACGGTGTCTGTGCGGACGACCGGCCACGAGAAGTCCTGCTTCACCGTCGTGCTCGCCTGCCAGGCTGATGGCCAGAAGCTGCCGCTGATGGTCATCTTCAAGCGGAAAACTTTACCCAAAGAAAAGTTTCCTGCCGGCGTGATCATCAAGGCAAACCTGAAGGACAGGATGGATGAGGACATGATGGCGGCGTGGCTGCGGGAGGTGTACACCAAAAGACAGGACAGCTTCTCCCACACTTCTCCAGCCATGCTGATCTGCGACTCCATGCGGGCCCTTCACACTGACGCCGTTAAAATCCAGGTGAAGAGGATGAACACGGAGCTCACCATCATACCGGGTGGATTAACCAAAGAACTCCAGCCGCTGGATATCGGGGTGAACCGGTCCTTCAAAGCGAAAGTCCGAGCAGCGTGGGAGCACTGGATGAATAATGGCGAACGCACGTTCACCAAGATGAACAGGCAGCGCTGATCGACGTATGCCACCATCTGTGAGTGGATCGCTGATGCCTGGGCCAATGTTTCCGTCCAGACTGTTGTTCGAGCTTTCACCAAGGCCGGGATCACAACGGGAGAGCTGAGCAATGACAGTGACTTTGACTCTGACGGCGATGAGCCGGGCGCGTCGGAGCCGAGCGCGCTGGGTTCAGTGCTGGGTCAGTTTTTCATGTCCGACATGGAGGACGAGGATTTTGAGGGATTTATGGACGAGGAATGAAAAAAAAATGTGAGTGCTTTTTTCAGTATTGCTGCTGAATAATTTTTATAGCTGCTATGGACAAATCTGTACAGAGCTGTGTTGCTGCGGTCTGAAAGGCCAACAGCGCCTGTGCGTAAAGATAGGACTTTAAACACGTTGTTTTTATTAAACAGCTGTACAGTGTTGCCACGATCCGAATGGGCAACAGCGTCCTGCGTGAAACTGGGACCTTAAATATGTTTATATTAAACATAGGCAAACAGTTGTGTTGCTCCAGCCGTGCCTGCACGTAAAAATGGGACTTTTGTTTAACAGCCATACGTCTGATTGTTCATCCTTGCTGCTTAAAGCATCCACGCAAAAAATGACACTGACGATTACGAAATTGTTATTTTTATTGTGAATGAGAGGAATAAAGTTTGATTTTGATCTAACTTCTTCGTTTGGCTTACTGTACCAATTACGCACTACTAGGTGGAGTAAGACTTCTCTGCTCGGCTCCCGGGTCATTACAGCCACACAGTGGCCGCACATAATGCTTTATCTCTGGCCGACTCGGCTCCTCTGTCCTGCAGCGGTAAGAAGGGCTTAGCGCTGCGTTCAGTCAGTCATGCCGTTACCAGAGTTTAAATCTTCATTCTTGCCGCTAAAAGCACCCGTGCATTAATTTGGGACTAAATGTACTTTAATAATGAGAAATTTATTTCTAGTATAGATAATGAGTGGAGTGACGTTTAACTTTGATCTAATTGCCCAATTTGCCTTAATTGTGCTGACCGGGACGTTTGTTTGCTTGGCTGGGTGCGTGTTTTGATCCAGTGAGCCTTATGTGCGGACCAAACCTTTAACTGATTGGCTGTGCGTCCTACAATCAGGTGAGCCTTATGGTGCGGAAAATACGGTACTTCACTGTACTGTTATACTATACTATACTATACTATACTATACTATACTATACTATACTATACTATACTATACCACACTATGGTATGCTATACTATACTATACTATACTATACCATACTATACCACGCTACAGTACGCTATACTACACTATACTATACTATACTTTAATATACTATACTATACTTTACTTAACTATACTATACTATACTATACTATACTATACCACGCTACGGTACGCTATACTACACTATACTATACTATACTATAATGTACTATAATATACTATACTTTACTATACTATACTATACCACACTACGGTACACTATACTATACTATACTATACTATACTATACTATACCACGCTACGGTACACTACACTACACTATACTATACTATACTATACCACGCTACGGTACGCTACACTATACTATACTATACTATACTATACTATACTATACTATACTATACTATACTATACCACGCTACGGTACGCTACACTACACTATCCTATACTATACTATACTACAATACACTACACTATACTATACTATACTACAGTACACTATACTATAATACACTATACTATACTATACCATACTATACTATAAGGTGTTAATATTTCCATTGTGTGACATAACATTTTACACAAACTCCTTAAACCACAGTCCTTTGTTGGTATGTATTATTTTATCATAACTTATTTACTGAATATAAAACTTTCAAATGTCACTTTTCTTCACTTCCATTTGCAACGACTGCTCTTGACTGTAAAGTGCATGGAAATAGAAACTTAACACAACTACCTCCAAAACATATCTGCTGCACATACAAACAATAGTTGAACAGCTAACATTTCGCTGTTGTTTTCCAACTTTCCTGTTTAGTTTAGGGAGTTTTAAGTGCTTAAATGCTGACTTGCGTTTCTGTTGAATCCCTACGTAGCCATGGAGTCAGCTATCCAGTAGATAATAATCATCTTTGGCATGTTCGGTGTTCAAAACCTCATGGCTCAGATGAGAGACTCATTTTATGTAACTAATGCACAGAAAATGACATCAGTGCACGGATACATGCAACATTTTGACCATAATGGGAGTGCAGATGAGTGCGTTGTAGCAACAGGGTAATACACTGTGAAAAACAGAAGACACAGTCTTGAATCACATTAGATTACAGTATGAATGACACAAATGATTCATTGGTTTAAACTTACTGGTTTGATCTACACATAGACTACAGGATACGGTATAATGCATGGAATTAATAGATCGTCTGTCGGCATCTGACCAAATTTTACAATAAACCAAAAACAGCAACCATGCGAGTAAAAATATTGTAAAAAGTCTTATACCTCATGAGCAAAATTACTCACTTAATTTTATAATGCCTATTAATCAGGAGGACCATGGTTTCTAACTCCACACAGATAAGCTGTGAGACACCCAACTGAGCCACCATGCAGCCTGAGCTAAATGACGTTTAAAGAAAAAAGAGGACATAGGTCTGTCAATAGAAAACATGTTTATGAAGTTCTTTGCACAAAATCACTCTCACATAAAACAATTTCAGCAGCATTTGTTCTGACATTTTCAATACCTTCCAGAATGAGCCGTTTCAGGGCTCTGTCGCTTCAAAGAAATCTAGTTGTTGCTGCACCTGATTGGTGCTATGAAGTGAAATATTGGAGTAGAGCAGCTGCTACTCCAGCATCAACAGGTGAGGTGGGGTTACATTTTCCTTATTCTGATGTCACCATAAGGGACTTTTATAAACGGCCAAGAAAGGCCCATGATTCCTGAAATTAAAAGCTAGCAGAAAATAAATAGACAGTATTTACTAATGTATGCAATACGCTGTCAGTACTTCTGGCGGCGGACCATGGGTCAAAAACTTCATAGTGCAGTAAACAGATGTGCGACCCCATAACAGAATCACAGCTCTGATAATGATCATAATAGATGATACTATAGTGTGCCACCAGAACCTTTCAGGATGGGGCTTCAAATCTAGATTCATTTAAAAAATAACTTTCACTTAAAGGTCTACTTTTCTTATGTTTTTTATACATTTGCAGTGGTCTCTAGTAGGAATGATTGCCTTTTAAGTCATGTTCCGGGGAAATAAAGCTTTGGTGTGCGTGTTTGAAGATGTAAAAGTCAGCTGGAATCATTGGCGTAAATGATCTCTTGACAGTTTGCGTTGTTTTCTCTTTGATCCATCATAAAACAATAATTTACTGATTTCCCACATATACATTTCTACTTACTTAACTGTAATGTTAAATGTTATTGAAAATCTAATGTGTGTCACCAACATTTTGTTATTAAACATGTCAATTTGACCCTTTAACAGCAATTGTTTCATATCTATACACAAATTTCCAAGTTTATAAGAGCTCTATCCTTTTACTACTTTCAATAAAATTTGTTTTTTTCCTCAAAAAGCTGCTTTATTGAACTGTAAACATGCTTTCTGCCCTCCGGTGGAAGCTAAAGTTGCCAAGTACAAATTGTATTTAGTTTAACTGTTGCAAAAGTAAATCATTGTTGTATTAATACCTGTCATAATGTTTCAAAATGTAAAAAAGATTTCTGTTTTCTGGTGGTGGTCGGAGGGACCGGCGGCATTTGTGCTCGGCAGCCTCGCAGCCTCGCCTCTGTGCCCCAGGGCAGCTGTGGCTACGCTGTAGCTCATCACCACCAGTGTGTGAATGTGTGTGTGAATGGATGAATGATACACTGTAGTTGAAGTCATTATCACAATTGTGTATTTTTGGGTTAAAGCACATCTGAAGGTCAATAGATGTCTCAGATCAAATATGATTGATGTTAAAGTTAATGTTTGATAACTACACCCAAATGCAGGATTCTACATTTAGCAAGAGTAAACACAAACAAGTTCCCTGCTGTCAAAACAGCAACATGGATGGTAATGGTGAAGCAAGAAGACCTTCTGCTATCTAGTGCAGCACAGCTCCAGTTTCAATCTTCAAATCATGCTGAAACATTGCCATTTTTCTATTGTGTGGGGAAAAGTTATGGACTGTGGGCTACAGTCCACGTCAAATATAGAGACACTGGGGTTATTTTTTTTGCCAGTGCACCAAGGGACATGCGTCCAAGAACATCAAGCAGTTTCCAGGCACATGCCTATGTTATTAGTTATTCTTAGTACTTTAGTATTAAACAAAACTCATATCATAGAGAACGTGTGTTGGACTGGATCCCCAGACTGCTCTTTGAATCAAGGAATAATAACTGGAGGGAAAAACTCCTCAACTCGGTTTTGAACTGGTCAACATCACAGAACTGGATTGAAACCAAGTCTCTTTGTCTCTTTTGTGTCTCCCAATCAATTTTTCTTGTCTGCCATAGTCTCTCTTACACCCTTTGTTCCCACTGAGTCACATCATTTCCACATTTACGTCGGCAGCAGCACCTCCTTTTGATCTCCTGGCTTGTTCGGAGGCCGATCCTGTTATGGCTCGTTCCTGTAAATACTTTGAAGTGCTCCAGAATTCGAAGATTGTGGTCCCAGTGAAAAAACAAACAGCTCCGTACACAGATTCATTCATAAAGCCCCTTAAAACGCACAGAAAATGATTTGGTAACAGTAGGTGGAAGTTTACTCTGTAATTGTTGGTAATTGAGGAGCCTCTGTTTATGGGCTCTGACAGAGTAAGAGTCTGAGTGATTGAAGTTGGAGCGCATTTAGTCTTTGAAACCTGACATCAGCTACAGCAGCTAGTCTGCTAACCGTTAGCTCCACATGCGGAACTCTAGAAACACATCTCTGTTGCAACTGAGGAGTTTTGTGCATGTATTCTTCACATTAAACATTATTTTATTTTTCCCACCTTCATGTAGCCCACTACTTACTTTGCTTCAGACGGCAGAGTTGCAGTCTTATTTACTGACATTTTGACACATCGTAGCTAAAAGCAATGCAACTCTACCATTGAATTTGTTCGCTCTGCAACATGGATGTTTTATCACAATCCCGAAGGAGTTCTGCTGTGTGGTGGAGTTGATAATGCTAACAGTTAGCTCCTGCTAGCCGAGACATTCTCTCCTGTTTCCTGGAAGATATACCAACAACATCTTTACTTTGGCCAACAAATAATGACAATTATTTTTCCCGCAACAGGTACAGATAAGTCCCAGTGATTCTGAGTTATTTGAGGTTTTTACTTAACATCCAACTCTTCTTAAAAAAAACCATCAGTCACACATGCTACCGTGAGAACAATCGTACATTTAAGTGTCTGAACCCTAAAAATAAGAGCAGAGCCAACAAAAGGAGGAATTTTTACTGGTTCCTATTCCACATCCTCTTATTCTTGCCATCATATGTAAAGACTTTCTTGTCTTCCCTCTTTTATGACAGCCTGTGAAGTGTCACACAAGAACTGACCGCAGCTGTTTCATGACATTTATTCTTCCACCCCCTCCACAGATCTTTGCCTAATTGGCTTCTGTTTGCATCTTCTTCTCATGTGGTCTGTCTACACTCAGCCTAAATAAATGTATGCCCAGACTCGCTCAGAGAAAAAGCAAAGGAAAAAAAACAACAACATACATGTCTTACGTAAGTTTTCAGTGGTGGCAGCATAAATGTAGGAGGTCGGAGAAATTATTATCTTTAATTCTGAGGCTGTGACACTCTTGATTTTTGGTTGTCAAATGTGGGTGACCTCATCCACTTCACTGCACATTTCATTGCATATTTCCTATCCTTTTGCCACTTGTTCTGTGGTATATTGCCTTCATCATGTGGTCGCTTTCTGACCAAATCACCAGGCTGTGCAAATTGTACACTGGGGCAGACAAAAGAGTAGGGTATCATTCTGACTACTGGATGCTGTGGTGCAGAATAAGATGGATGAAGTGCCTCAAGTGCTTTGAGTAAATAAAAACAACACAAAATGCATAAATCGTCCTTCCTGTTCAGTTTAAACAGAAATCTTTTACTGTTTTTTTTATTTATTTATTATTCTATTACAACCAGACACATAATTTAAACTTTGCAACTGAGTAAAGCAAAAAGGTTTTAAAAGATGCCAAATGATGAGCGCTGAAGTACCCTCATTGCTGCCTCTTTACATGTCTCTCGCATTTTCCAGTTTGTGTCTCCTCCCACAGCTTTGAAAAACACACAGCTAAGTACAAGTACTTTAAATGGAGTAGAGTAAAAAACATTCCTCAAGTACCACAATGGGTTTATGTCAAAACACCTGAGATACACAAGACCCCATTTTTAAGGAGCAATGACACAATTAGAATCAAATCATATCCACATTTAACCATTTAATGTCAAATGTATCATATTTGTTACACATATTCTTACATTTCTTGGACCTTTGTCTATTTAACAGGATTAGTACGTTCCTCGAATGTCTGCTTCATTGAATTCTGCGAGTCTTCTGCCTCCTTGTGGAAGATTTAAGTACTGCAGAAGATAAGTGGGGCTGCATGATGGCTCAGTTGGTAGAACTGTTGCCTCACAGCCTTTCTGCATGGAGTCAGCATGTATGCAAGTACTCCAGTTTTTTTCCCCACAGAACAAAATCATTCATGTAAATTGGAAACTTATAAGTCAGTTTGAATAAAAGCATTTAATTGATGAATAAATATGCATGCCAAGTGTAATTGTAACACTGTAGATTTATCATTAGCTTATATTTTGAATAACAAAAGCTTTTCAGATTGCTCTTTAATATAACATGCACAGGTTTAAAGAGTTTAAATGTTTGCAAATCAGACAATAGTTGTAATAACTAGAAAAGTAACTATTTAGTACATTTTCTTTGTGAAAATAAAAATTAAATATATAACTACTTTAATAAATCACAAAAAGCTAATTTTCAGTTAAGTTCTGTTATTTTTTAAAGAGCAAATTGCAAGTTAGAGACTCCCATGAACCGGTGTTTAGAGAAACATAAAAGAAACTCATTTAGAACATTTTTTACACACATAAATTCTTTAAGCTTTTAGAGTCATTTTTGTGAGATTTTTTTTATTTTTTTTTTGCCAAACCAAGTGACATTAGCTGAGGGAGTCCAGTTTGCTTAATCCAGAGAAAAATATGGATTCTGATGCGGCTCTGACACAGAGGAAACTTGAAATGTTTATAATTCTACTTATGATGGACCAGAACCATACAGTTATGAGTTTGCTGCACGCCCCAGAGAGCAGACACAAACCAGAGGGAGAAACCATCGGTCAAAGCAGAGATTGTGCTGCGATATGAGAACAGCAGGGGAGCAGCAGGTGTCTTGTGAGTTAACGATGTTTGCTTAAAATTGTGTACTAACATCACAATATTGTACAGATTACTATCAGCCCCTACCAGACAATTAAAATAGTATCTGTCAGTTAACTCATTCACTGCCATTGACGACTAAAGTCGTCATTTTAGATCCAACCGTTCACTGCCAATGACGACTAAAGTCGTCATTTTAGATCCAACCGTTCACTGCCAATGACGACTAAAGTCTTCATTTGCATTTTTTTACTGTTTGAGCATCGGAACGAGCCCCCGCGCTGAGAGAACAAACATCTCAGCCCTGAAGCCGATCTTCATCCGCATACGTCACAGATCACATGATCAGGAAGCAGACCATCCATGTGTTTGGAGATCGTTTTGGGCCGTTCCTGTAAAAAAAGTGAGGCACGAACCGGAAAAGCGTCTGCCGATCACAATTCGACAACGGATTATGAAAGAATACATAACGCTCGAAACACACGGCTTCTTCCTGATGTAAGAGGTGAGTCTCTTCTTTGTTTAGGTTGTTTTGGCATCGACATCATGCTAGCGCGCAACGTTCTGTGACTCTTAAAAAACAGTAAAAACGGTGAGAAACGCTGGCAGCGAAGGCCGTTAGCGATCAGGAAACGGCTGGCAGTGAATGAGTTAGTAGAATATTAATACTAATGAGCATCCGTCTGCTGTCTCATACTCATTATTATCCATTCACGTAACGTAGTTTAGCGCTTAGAGAGAGGGAGAGAGAGAGACGCCTGCAATCCGATTCTGGAGCTCATGCGGGCTTCTGTGAGCTGGATCCGACCCAGACACCAGCGAGCCAGTCGAGCTGGTAAAGCTGCACATGATCCTTTCCTGGAGGTCCGAGGCGGTTCTAATCTGGTTATGAACCAGAAACCAGCTCAACTGGCCCGCTGGCTCTATCTCTTTTGGTGGTTGGTTCTGACCTGATTCTGATGGTGATTCGAGCTCCATAAATCCGCATTTAAATTTTTAACCCCCGCCACAGGTCTCCGGAGCCCAGTACTGACCTCCCTGTCCCAGAACCAACTGAGGTGGGCGACAGAAGTCCCGTCTTTTCAGCTGCACAAAACGCCCTCAGACACAGAGATAGAGGCGTTGTTTCTCTTATTTGGAAACCCGTGGACTCGATGTCCAGACAGGCTGGAGTTGGTATAGCCTTAACACACTATAGTTTATCAAAATGAACAGAATCTAAAACTAGTAAACACACACACTGACTCGATAACATGACCTCTTTACCCTAAAACTACCCACTCTCCACACTGAGCTGAAGCAGCGCCTAGCTTGTAACCCCCTTTGGTTACATCAGATGTTAAGATTTAGAAAAAAATAGCCTTTTTAGAAGCTTTGCCGAGAAAGGCCACTTTTAACTCCAAAAACCCTGTCGTTATGTATTTTAACATGAAATATCCCAAATAGTATTTTTTGGACAACATTTTATATGAATTAGAAAAAAAAATCCTGCTATTTGCTCTTTAATTAATACGACAAGCAATTCCTGTGACTTTTTATCCTCCGCTGTGAAGCCGTCCAGGCTGATGATTGTTGGTGATTTTAACAATAACATTGATGATGACTCCAACCACTTTGTCATGAGCTTCTCCAGCCTCATGGACTCCTTCAGCTTTATCCAGCATGTTTCTGGCCCCACACACACCAGGAGGAACACTCTGGGCCTTGTTTTTCCCTGGGTCTAAATGCTGACAGTGTTTGTCCAGAGGACGTTTATATTTCAGATACCCATTGCTTTTTCTTTAACTTGTCATACATCCCCACTTCCTGCTCGCTGTGTGGTTAGTTCTCGTTTTCTTGATGAAAGCACAGCTAGCAAATTTTATGCTGCTTTTAATCCACCGTGTTCTTCCACTAACAACCCAGACTTATTATTTTCTCAGTTTAACGAGCACTGCCTCTCCATTCTGGGCAACATTTGTCCTGTCAGAACCAGATCGGTTCCTGCAGAACCCTACTCCCTGGTTTAAAGACAGCATTCACAGCCTAAAACGCCAATGCAGAAAAGTTGAGTGCTTGTGGAAGAAACCCCATCTCCATGTCCATCTGTTGCATCTAAAGGTTCTTCTGAGATCCTTTAACTCTGCAGTCAGAGACTCAAGGGTTTCCTATTTCTCCAGCCTGGTTTCCAAGAGCAAAGGGAACCCCAAGGTGCTGTTTAACACCATCAGCAGCATTGTCTCTATTGCCTTTCCTACAGTCTTCATCCACTCTGTTGCAGACTGTGAGAACTTTCTGTATTTCTTTGTGGACAAGGTCAATAAGGTTAGATCAAGCATCTCTCCTTCAGCCTGATCTCTGCCTCTCCAGACTCCAACCAGGCCCATCATCCTAGAAAGCTTTGCTCTATGAAGACCTTTGCATACCCCTCGACATCTTACCCCTATCTTTGTCTAAAAAATGCTTTTCAGTCCATCGGTCCCATAGCGTGCTCTCTATAATTAATTCTTCTCTGGTTTCTGGACAGGTCCCTGCTTACTTTAAGAACGCTGTAATCCACTCGCATCTTAAAAAAGGGAGTCTTGATCCCTCTCTCCATAGCGGCTTGTTGTCATGAGCTTAACTGTTTGAATAAGCATGATAAATGGAAGCTGCATCGCCAAGAGCCTGCTCACAGGAAGTGGAACCCACAGCTTTTATTGTGTTCCTTGGACATGTGTGACTTGACATTCCAACTCACAAACCAAGACTTGTAAAGATAATATAATGACAAACACAGACAGCAACCGGACTAAAAACAAGCTTTCTCAAAACACACACACACTTTTACTGGAAGAGTGAGAGAGCACTGCAAAGGCAGAGAAAAATAACACAGTGAGAAAAACAAGTGGGTAAAACCACTTGGGGGGATAAACACCCTATATTATCAAGGGTGGAGATCTGCCACAGACACATTCCTGATTTAATGCTCACTTCATCCTGAGCTATTTGTATATTGGTAAATACAGTAGAGTATCAAACGACAGAGGATTAGAGTGCAGACATAACACCTAGGATAAAACCCAGATCTGTGGCTGCATCAGGAAACAACATCCATCCATCTGTCCATTACAGCTTTCACAGGTCAGTTTGAACATTTAATAAAATAACTAGCTAACTGATTATAAGTCCTAAATAATGTAGGAATTTAACAGACTTATTTGGTTGTTAAAATGTCCTTGAAGAAAGATGTCCATATAAAAGTCCTTGAATGTGTCTATATTACTGTAAGATTTAGCCACCAGGTGAAAGCCCCATCCATCGGGGCAGGGTGGCACCTAGAGGAGCCGGAAAAGAACAGAACTGTAAACCAAAATCATCTAGGATGATTTTATTCTAACATTTTCAGTGTATGGAGAGTGTTGGAAATAACAGGAGTATGTGCCGGTGCTCTTAGAGCATTATCAGACAGGTGGGAGAAGCGTCATTGTTGGTAAATCCTAATAAAATCCAAAGGGTCATCCAAACTGTTGATTCGGTTCTTTTGTAAATATGGATTGCCCGGTCTAGGAACTTTTATTTCCAGATGAAAATCTGAAATTCTTTTTTTTTTCCCATGTCCTGTCTGGCTCTGAAGCAAACAGAATTGATGTCTGAATGCTGGTGACAAGCCTTACAGATTTACTCTCGGGTGGAGCATCAAAGCTTCTGCTTTTAATGTCACGCCTGATACTTAAAACTGCATTGTTATTGTTTTTTCTATGCTTTTCAATTCTGACACGGAGACAGAGGTGAAAGAGAAAGGAAGAGACAAAAGGATGGGGGGGGGGGGTCCATAAAATAAACAATCAATGAGGAACAGGAGTCTGCTTCTAGACCTGCAGAAGGAGAAAAATAAACAAAAAAGGGACACACAACAATACAACTAGAGCAATATATCACTGCGTCAACTTGATGAAGAAATATAAAAATCAACATTTTTCTACTGAACAGTCACACGATAATAAATCACACTGCATTTAATGCCAACCACAGCCTTAGGATGTGTTGAAAATGCCCAAGTCCATACTTATGAGAGCACCATGTGAGCACCTGTGTGCGTTCACGCGCTTGTAGAGATCCAGGAGCTGTCCCAGAGTGCAGGGACCCCAGGGAGACTGTAACCAGAAAAGCCCCCCTCTCAAGAGGTGCAGAGGATTGCCCTGTGGGGTGACAACCATCAGCCGGCAGAGTCCCGGGAGATATCAGTGACAAGCCCACAGGCCCGCCTGCAGCCTCCCACCCCCAAGCCGGCTGAGCCTGGAACCCAGCAACCCGCTGAAACGGGAGCCATGACCACTCAGGCAGATCAAGGCACCACACTCCACACCAGGTGTGGCAGGGGGAGGGCAGAGGAAGATGTGTAGCATCACAAGAAGTCCCAGGAGAGGGGAAGAGTCCAAGACCCCACCTGACATTTACAGCCATACACAGACACAGTCACACACTCCCTCCCTCATGCTCACACATACACATACAACCTAAGACTTGCAAAAATGCATGCCAGACACCCACTCATGCTCCCCATACACACCCTATTTACTCTGGTCCCGGTACTGCTGCACAAACGGTACAACCCTCACCGGTTCCCAGAGTTCGCCCCTTTCTGCTGGGGTGATGACGAGCAGGCTCCCCCGCCCAACACAGAGCAAAGCAACCCACCACCCCAGACCCCAACCAGACGGCCAGATCCCCCTCCTAACCTCCTGCCCCGGGAAGCCAAACGACAACAGAGTGTGCTATATCCTCTAGTCTCCCTTCGCCTGCTCCAATATAGTGTTAGTGCGTGTTGATGAGGTGTATTCCATGGCTGTGGTGAGCAGGCAGCGCAGGCATCGTCTGGTCTATGCCAGCTGATACCACCACACAGCCCCACTTCCACCCACAGTCCTCTGTGTCTAAGTGCAGTTTAAAATTGGAAGTGGGCACTGTTATTTCAAATTTTATTTTAAAATGTATTGTTTTTTTGTTTAATTGACCTGCTGCTGTGTTGACAAAAATATGGAGATAAGTATTTATTTAAAAAGTTGAGCAGCAGAAACATGTATTTTTTTATTCTGATTATTTATTTACTCATTAATTGTATTATTTTTTTTTGTTTTAGATTTATGTCTTGAATAAACAAGATCAATTTAAGGTTTGAATGAACATTATTATGATTTATTAACACTGGCTTTTGCTGGGGGGGCCAGCAATTTTCTAGGGATGGCCATGGCCACCCCTGGCCACCCCTTGGGGGCACCATTGTTTGGGCTTTACTTGGATTCACAATAAAAGGATGTAATTAAATCATGTTTTTCACTTTAGTATTTCGGGCTACCACAATGATATGGATGTATATCATAATGTTGTCTATAAAAGACTTCAGCTGGTAGTTTTTAAATGCATCCAAGAAATATAGCTTTAGTGGTTCATTTAACCAACTTTGTCAAGCTTTAGAATCTCAGGAAGTCAAATTGATGAAAGAAAAAAATGCTTTTTATAGTAAGTAAAATAAAGTTTTATTAAAAAATAATCCAGGTGTCACAAAGCTGTTTTATAAAGAAATATGTGATGTACAGTGTTAGAGAGGATTCATTATTGGGAAGAGAGTGATGCAAGAGGAAGTAAATGAGAATGAAAAGGGAGGAAAGAAAACGAGACACCCTCAGAGGGTCAAAGGTCAGAACTCTGACACGTGTAGCAAGTTGAACCTTTCACTTTTAGCAGAGGTCACTGCTGGGAGGACTGGAGGAGAAGGACTTTATTGTTCTGGGTTACAAGCTCCAAACGTCGAGTTAGGAACTCAAACACACACACACACACACACACACACACGCACACAGACTGCGGGTCATTCAGGGCTGCCGTAGCCAGATACAGTACCAACAGGCCAGGTCGTTTTCTTCTCCTCTGGTAAAGTCTTTATGGTCGATGCCTCACCAGAATGTTCCAGCAGGCAGCTGAAAGGGAAAAAAACCAGGTGGGTTTTTTTCTGGACTTTTTAATGGTGCAAGCTAATGTATATGAAAAGCCATCACCTCATAAACCAATAGAGTTCTATTTCTCATGCACCTACTTAACGCACCCACAAGATCTTTTATATATATATATATATATATATATATATATATATATATATATATATATATATAATACATTTAAGCTGCTACTTTGAGATATTCTTAAAGTACTGTGAATGTGGAACTCCTGTTTTTGTGGGAAAAAAAATATTGAAAGTATAATAAGGATAATTGTCAAAGTGTTTCATTTTTCTATTGCATCTCTTCTGGAAAATCTTCAGGAACTTCTGGATGGACTTTTATGAAATTTTAGGAAGTAATTATGGATTTTTCATCTAAAACTGATTACATTTCAGAATTCTAGATGGCTGTTAATCAGTTTTGTCAAACACTAAAAATTGTTTTAGCCGATTGAATTTTACAGATATTGAACAGAAATTCGGTGTTGTAGTAACATGTTGGTGAAGGTTCTCAGTCATCCAGGTCATGGTAGTCCAAAGGGTCCAAATGAAGGCATGGACTTCTCTGGTTTCTTGAAGACGTTTTGCTTCGCATCGGAGGAACTTTGTCAATTCTAACCGGAATATGAGAGTCAAGCTTATAAGCTGTAGCTGTGTGTTGTTGCTTAACAAGCTGAAACTACCTATGAATACCCCTCCTCCCAGTCCCCAGAAGTCATTTGTATCGTTAGATCTTTTTTGTGTTAGAATAGTTGTTTTCATTTGATTCAGGGGGTGTGAGCTAGACTGAAACTGTTTTGGAATTAGGTTTAGAGCGGCAGTGTAGGTGCTGGAAACGAGAACCTACAGAAGCAAAACATCTTCAAGAAACCAAAGAGGTCCAGTTGCCTCCATCTGAACCCTTTGTAGTGTCATGGTAACTTTGAGTCATTCACAACGAATAGTCTGAGTGCTGACCAGATGAACAACATCTTTGACGAAACCACGGTTGACAACTGTTACAAATTCATATCAAACCCCTTCTGGCCTTAAAGATATGGTAGAAGTTCCTGGAATAGCTTTTCAAGCAAACGACAGCTAAAAATTTAAAAAACCTTCGTCAGGCTACCCCGAAGCCACCTCCAGACTACAAGAGAAGGCCAGACTCATCTGATATTGTCAAACAACCAGAATAACATAACATCATCTTGCCTTTCAACCCATGTTTGGCACCTTTGCGATGATTCCCAGCGTATGCACCTAGCAGTCATGGAGCCTCCAGACTTTTGAGCAACTCCTCACAGTCCGGCGCCGGGATATAACTGCATAAATAACTTGACAAGATGATCCGACTCTGAGCAGTAACTTGCCATGCTTCTGGGCTTGTGCCAGTTCTGCTCAGTTTCTGTGCAACTCAGCGCAGGAGGCACTGAAGCGAGGTTGAGGGTAGAACATGTGCAGTCTGGAATAGTAGTGCAGTTCTAGCTACACAGGAACATTCTGCTTCTACAAAGTCAACCGGTGAGTGATCCTAAAAGACAATCTACACATCAATGTGGATGACATGCTCTGTGTTTACCACACCACGCCTGTTATGTTGTAGTGGAGGTCTTGCTGTGGTGTTTAAGAACAAACATGTCTACTCTGTAACTTGATGAAAAATGGCTCTTTTATTACTTTTGAAAGACAAGTCCTCAAAGGAGTGTTACAAAATGTATTTCCCTGTATTCTAATTTATTCACCTCCCGGTCCAGCTCTCTCTCTCTCTCTCTCTCTCTCTCTCTCTCTCTCTCTCTCTCTCTCTCTCTCTCTCTCTCTCTCTCTCTCTCTCGCTCTCTCTCTCTCTCTCTCTCTCTCTCTGAATTTTCAGAATTGTTTTCATCAATGCTCAAACTAGAAAAGGTTTTGATTACTGGTGACTTTTACTATAAACTTATAACATCTTTGAATGAGATGGTGAAAAAGGCCAGGGCTACTTGCTTAGCTTGATTGATTTGGTCAAACGTCTTCCTCAAAGAGGAAAGATCGTTTTCAAAAGCCTCGCTTTAGCGTCAGACTCCAGTTTAACTTCCTTCATTTTTACAAAGTATTGACCGTCTGGTCGCCTTTAAAAGCAACTGAAGACTCCTTTATTTAAATTAGCTTTGACTTAAATTTTGTCTTTCCTTCATCTATATTATGCTGCTTTTTGATTTTGATTATCCTTCATTTGTTTTATGTTTTTTGTGTGTGGTTTTATCATATTTTTATGGCTTTTCCTTTTATTGAAATCTGCTTTCATGCAAATCTCATGTTTTCTTTTTCTGTATGATGACATTGTGCAATTTCAATCATCTTTCATTTGTTTATTTTTATTTTTTTGCTGTTTTTAGGATGATCGTATGACTTAATGGCTTTATGATTCGTTTTGTTGATATTTGTGAAGCACGTAGTGATTTTTTTCTTTCTGTGATAAGCGATATATAAATAAACGTTACTTACTTATAATGCTTTGATACAAAACTTAAAACAAAATGAGGAAGCTGAGACCAGGCTTATCACTGAAACTCTGCCTGTGAATGAAAGTATGCAAACTTATTAAATACAAGAGAGAAAATGGAACGATTTGTTATATTTACAGTCTGAATCCCGTCAAAATTTACTCACCCTCAATTATGAACACGGACACAGAACAAGTGAACACTGAAGATAATAACAAGAAAGATCAGCAGTGCTTGCAGCGAGTTTCTGGGATTTTAATGAATTTGGTTTCATTTGATTTATGTTATTTTACTTTTCAGTTGGGTTTGGTTTCTATGTTGTGGAATATCTACACAGTTTCATTTATTGTCCAGTGACAGCTTTACACAAAACTAAATTTGCTCAAACATTTTTATTAAAAACTTTAAAAAGTAACCAGCGAGAGTTGCAGCGCCACCAACGAGTGAGCAACTCTGCATGTTTTAATAAGAGACGACGATCAGGGACAAACAGCTGACGCAGCGTCCCAGAGGGTCGGTATCCGACGCCGGTGGTGAGACGGACATTAGAACTACTTGTGAACTACTTAACCTTCCCCTCACCCCAATCCTAACCTTAAGGTCACAGTTTATGGACCTTAAGGTTAGGATTGGGGTGAGGGGAAGGTTAAATAGTCAAATAATGTCCGTGTGACCGCGGGTGTCAAACAGTGACACCAGCGGAGCCACGTGTCCCTGATCGTCGTCTCCTGACGGCTAGGGCATCCCGAATCGTCACATATTGAGGCTTGGTCACACGCGTCATATTTTGACGCCTTGGGTGTGAGAATGTGTTGACTTTTGGCAAATCCTGGAGGCGTCTTGTATAAAAGAAAGCATCTTATTCTCATACAATGATACCAGAAGTGCTACTGCCCCCTTATGAAATAATGGAAATAAAAAAAACAATCATTTCCAGCTAGCCCAGGGCTATTCAATTCTGGGCCTCCAGGGTCGTATCCACCAGGTTGTAGTGGTTTCTCTGCTCCAACACACTAGATTTAATGGTTGAATCACCTGTGCAGCAGCTCATCAGGTTCTGCAGAAGCCTGTTAATTACTTGCTGATTGAAATAAGGTGTGTTGAAGCAGAGTTAAAATCAAAACGTGCTGGATATCAGCCTTCCAGTCTCGGAACTGAGTAGCCCTGAAGTTGCCCAGATTAGTGCCTCTTTTGTGTATTCATTCGGCGTGTTTCTTCTGATTGCGTCAATTGATTCTTTTTAAAAAAGGAAAGAGTTTTACCTTTTTTGCTGACAGTTCTGATCACTCCTGCGGTCGTCTTCAGGGCTAGCCGCTAACGGCGACGTCATTTTCTCCTTTGTTTATCTGCGGGCAGCAGAGGACGGTGTCGCCCTCTGCTGCCCGTGCTCACCTCTCCGATAACACAGTCCCATGCGTGATCCAGTGTGTAGACCCCATTGTCTCTTCATGGTTGTGTGTCCACGTCTCTTTATTTCTATGGCTTCTTTGATCCATCGTTTGTATTTTTGTTGTTCTGAGTTCATGAGCCGTGTGCTGTCCCAGTCCATTATGTGATTTTCTCTTGTGCACTGGTCTGTTACGGCTGATTTCTTTGTTCTACTTTCTGCTTCTTGTTTCGCTGCTCTTGTGTGTCTTTGACTTGTTTCTTTCTCACACTCCGTCTATTGTTTATTGTTCGTGTTGAGTTGGCGTTCGGTTTCTCCTGTGTACGTTTTACTGCAGAGTTTACATGAGATTTCAAAAATGACTCCACGTCCTGCTGGAACTTTGTCTTTTGGATGTACTCGTCTGTTTCTAACTGCTGCGTGTGGTTTTGCTGGTGTGTTTATGTTGTGTTCTTTCATTATTATTTCTGTGATGCCTTTGATGTATGGATGAGTTATCACTGGTTTTGGTTCTTGTCTTTTTGTTTTTGTTGTTCTTTTCTTTATGTTGTTGTTTGTTGTTTTCCTTTGTTTATTGCCCATGTCGGGTTTTAAAGCGTTTTGTATATGCTGGTCCTCTTGTTTACGGTCTCGATCTTCTGTTATCATGTTTGCTCGGTGGTATAATGTTCTGATCACTGACGTTTGAAGTATGAGTGGGTGTTCCGATGTCCGTAATAAATATTGGTCTGTCTGTGTTGGTTTTATGTTTATACTCAGGGTCTCGCTTATTTTCATGACCATGAACGTTATCCTGCCTTCTATTTATTCTTCATATGTAAATTTGATGTTGTTTGTGTCGTCTCGCTGTTAGCGGTTAGCTCTGCAGGAGTGGTCGAAACTGTCAGCAAAAAAAGGTAAAAACAACCTTTTCCTTTGTTAAAAAAGAACCAATAGATGCAGTTAGTGCCTTCATTAGAAACCTGCCTCATCCATGTCTACTGCCCTCTGGTGGTGGATCTACAAGTGGCAAGAGCAATTTTTTTTTTGTTGTACACACATTGTTATGCAGAATGTTGTGTAATTATATTAACATTGGACAATAAATAGTTCATTTATTTGCAATTTAATATTCCAAAGGATTAAAACGCTGATTTTAATCAGCAACACAAATTCAAGATGGCCACCATAACCAACGCAACTAGGAAAATACAAATTATGGCTTTCCTCATTCAATTAAAAATGAAGCTTCAATGTGGTGCGTTTGTTGTTGGGAGACGTGTTCATCACACACGCTGACAAACAACATGTAGAATAAGATTATAAAACAAGTATGAGTCAATAATTCCTAAACACAAGATGATTTTAACTTATAACTCTGGTGTGCAGGTTCCTTTCCTTTATAAGGAACTTTAAATCATAATATTTTATCCAGAAATACTTTTTTCCATTTCATAAATTTTGTTTATTCGTCAATGACTCAATTTTCTAATTATTTCTAATTTAATTGTGATTAGGTCAAGTTTACACTGAAATGTAAACTAGTGTGGCTAGTAGGGTTAGACGAAGGCTAAGCCTGTGGGATTAACCTTCTTTAGGACAACAGTGTTTTGTTCCAACTTTGTTTCTGATTCAAACCTTTAAAACCAGATTCACATCTAATTTGACCACAATCTGGGCCTTAGGAGTAAGCGTTCCTGTTGATTTATAATGAACTCTGCTAAGTGTCAGTGTGAGAGGTAGCGGAGAGGCGTGTGATGATGATAACCTCAAATGAATTCTCCTCTCTCCACCCACGTCCACAGTTTATTAGTTTAGGCCAGAGGCCACTTGTAGCCTTGCAGAGTGGACGGTAATTGTGTACGTGCTCCTTAAGCACCGACCGCAGCAATAATAGACCGAATTATACAATAAATTCCCTCCAGATGTGCTCCCTCCACACCCAACCATCCACTCCAATCTGACAGTCCGTGCAGCCACACTCTGTGGAGGGAGGCCACGAGCACCCCCCTCACACACACACACTTACAAATGCAGACCTGAAGTGGCTTAGTTTGCAGTGTTTGCATTGTCAGATTGTTTCCATACTGGTGTTAGCTTGCTGCGTTTCCTCACTGCTGGTCTAATTACAGGTCGTATTAGCTGATAGTGTTTTACTAACCTCCTAATAGATGTCCTGAAACTTCACAGAGACTCCATTCAATCATAAGCAGCCTTTCTTTAATGCCCATTGCTGCACACACACACACACACACACACACACAGTTCCAGATGGGGTGTAAAGTTTTATTTTAAAGTGTAAATATAGTTCCTGGAAGCGAGCAGCGAAAGCAGAATCTGCCCCATCTATTTTTGTCCTAAACAGGCGGCAGGAAGCGAGGATAAAGGACGAGAAAACGAAGAGAGAAGGAAAAGAGCGGTCAGGGTAATTATTATGTACGCTGCTGCTGAAATATGTGAGGCAGATTTCCGGGTGGTGAAGGTGGAGGTGGTGGAGATGGGGGTGTCATTCCAGATTTTTGTTTACCTCCGTCTACCACCATAGAAACAGGGTTTCATATGTTTCTTACGGCTAACTGTTGTCCAGCTCTCAGCGAGGAGTTGTGCTGATGCAGGAGGATGTTGAGAGAGAGGACCACCAGCTCGACTGGCAGCTGCTGGTCTGGAGCCCATCTCAGCACCAGTGCCACCCAGTGTTCAACCACACGACACATAGGAACAAGATTCAAGGCGCTTATTGAAATTATTTAGATGTAACCACAAGATGCGCGTTTTATCCTTACCGTATCATACGTAATAGAATATTGTAGCAAAATAAACACAACTGATGAAAAACGAAGGCTCATTTTATAAATTCAGTTTTTAAAAAGAATCAAATCTCAGTTTTTCTTCCATGGCAGAGACAGATTTAATCACCGTGTGTAAATAAACTCGATCACTGCTCTGAAGTATGAGCAGCGTTTGAGTTGTTAAGGGTTTGATAGCATTAATACAGAATGATTAGAGACCATGAAGCAAAAACGTCTAACTTTATAACCTGAGTTCTCAGTAATGGTCAGGCTGAAGAAAAGAGACATTTATTACTAATTCAATACACATAATTGAACAGTCCAATCCAATTAGTTTTGCAGATTAAAATAGATGCAAATTAAATTCCCATTAAAATGAAAAAGCGAAATTAGAAGAACACAATGATGTATATTTGTTAAAGGGGTGCGTTGAGAAAAGACATCAAAGTATATCAATTGTGAAAAAAAGTTATTATTTGGGTCAGGCACCATTTATAGGGTAATACTAAAGAATAATAATCATGTATATTTATAATTTTATTTTTGAGGAGAAAACATGAATCACCGTTTGCAGAATAAGATGAAACAGTGAACCCTGCAGAGCATCCTCAGCGAAGCTGATTAAACTTCATCGCTCCTCAGTTACATTAAACTTAAAACATGCATCTCCAAATGCAGCTCGGTGTTTTAAAGAGGAACCGCAACAGCCATCATTAATAAGAAACAACGCAATAAAGTACAAAACACACAAATGACATTTTTACTTAGGCTAAAAACAAATAAGCAACTAAAAAAACAAACTTTGAGTACTTAAAGTACATGAATAGGTGTCGAGCCTTTTAAGAAATGACATTTAATGAAGTAAATTATTAAGGATTATTAGTTTATTATTGATTTGATTAAAATGCAGTTATTTGCTGGTTGTGTTTTTATCAAGACACAAGTTTCAGCGTTTGTGTTTTATTATTAAAACTTAGCATTTTAAAGCTTTTCCATTCCCTCTGTGCTCCTAACGAGCTGCTGTAATCACGCAGCGTTCCTACAAGTTCGCTGTGATGAAGTCTGAACATATTTCACCTGGCAGGTTGTTTTTTCTGCGTCTGTGTCACACGGCGATATTGAGGCCGGTTGGGGTAATCAGTATAGGCAGACCAATTAGTCTGCAGACATGTTCCAGAGCACCACTCCCCCGTGATTTCCTCAACCTGCTGTCCCAGGTGGCTGCAGGGATTGAATGCCCACTTTACCTGCTCCCAACTGCAAAAAGAAAATAGAAGCAAAGAGAGAGAGAGAGAGAGAGAGAGAAGTAATTCAAAATACACGTCATAACAGGAAGCAGGAACAGGAAGGAGACCTGGCGGGCTCTGGAGGAGCCAGGTGCAGAGAGTTTGGCTCAAGTTCTGGTCAGGAAGAAGCTAGTGGAGGCCTTTCTGCCACCAAACGTCCTGCTGCTCAGCAGCGATAAATCAGGCAGCAGGAGATGTGGGGAGCTCCCTCGTGGATCTGCCCAGGTGAGCGCTCTCACAGAAGCTCAAGTGAAATATCAGCTTCATAAAGGAGCCTCGTGTGAGCTCGGGCGGTTCGCTTTTCTCACACCTTCGCTTCCTTACTGCTCCATGTGTGTCCCGGGCTGCTTTTGCTCAGGGTGTTTGTTCAAGCAACGATGGGATGGTCTTTACAACAGCTCCTGTAATTTATTCAGTCCACTCTTTGATGATTGCCTCTGAGATCGAGCTCCTTTCTAAGCACACTCTTGGAAATTCACTCCTCAAGTTCACCGCCTGTTCAGAAAAAGGAACGATTTAATCGAAAGTCAAGCTGCCCGTTTTAGGACGCGATGACGTATCTGGGGGAAAACTCACGGTGAACTCGGCCCGGCAAGCCGCACTTTAAAACACTGTGAAAGTGATGAAATCAGACACTAAAATTGTCCACTTTTAATTTGCCAACCCCTACGGTGCTACTATTTCTACACTAGTCCCTGCTGGAGATACTCACAGTGGAAATATTAGCTCTAAAACCAACGCACGATTAATTATTTGCATCCGGAGTGAGAGGGCGTTGCGGTTGAGGGTTAAGATCGTCACTGGGAGCCCCTGTGGCCTCCTGGGTGGTCGTGATGGAGGCCAAAGATGCCCCCATTGAGTTGAATCTTTGACATTTATTTGTTTGCTTTGTGAATGATTATGCATGCTGGAAAGGTCCGTTAGCTCCAGTCTGTCCTTATTACAGGAGGCTGTTTGTGCTGCTAGACGGTGCTCGGTCAGTGGCACGGTCGCTCTTCCAGACCGATGTCCATGCGGACAAACCGAGTCTGGGATCGGCTCAAAGCTCAATATTTTCTAAATTCTTAATGAACCATCTCAAACAGAGACACTTTTAAATATTGATATTTTTTATTGCATCGTTCCTTTCGGTTTCAGCGAGCTTGTTTGTGTGTGCATGTGTGTGTAATCTTCCTCGTCTGTAGCATCCAGGCCTCACCTCATATGGCAACGATTACCTGCACACATGCTCTTGTCTGAAGGTTGATCTGCTGGGTTAAACAAATCCAGGCGGCGCTGCGCGGCCCGCCAGGAATCATCTCCATACATCAGCTGTGGAACAGGCAACATGACAGGGTTAGGACCGGCTACCGTTAGCCACACACTATCGGGGATCTCCTTACAACAAACACACTCGGAACGGACAAGCTCGCTTCAGTCCAGGCCCTGAACCGGGTCAGCAAACGCACCACTGAGGATTTCTGTAGAGGGAACGTGCTTTAGAGCTTCCCTTTGGAAAGCCGTGACACGAATCATTTCTTATGGATAAAGTTCCAAACTAAACAGTAACCGGGACATATTCTCAGCATTGGAAGTGGAATTTGGTAATTATCTGCAGCGATATGCTTTAAGCAGCAGTTTGGAGCAAGACGGGACACAAACCGTCTCCCAGCAGGGACGACGCGGTACAGACGAGTGGACCAAGTCTGTGGAGCCTTATCACAAGCGTGTGAGATTCCAGTTATGTTTATTACATTTCCTCTTTCTCACTTCATCACATCGGAATCGAAAGTGACAGGGTAATTATCATTTCACCCTAAATTGATTCCAATCCATGTGGGCTGGCTCCAAGCACAGAGACACGGGACGAGGGGGAGAAAAATAAGAGATGGAGGAGGGAAAAAAGTCGGAGAAACATTTGGGGAGCTTTTGGCGATGGTTCAGTCATCTGTAAGACGTATCGCTTCAAGGGTGGAGGGAGAGGAGTAGAGAAGGGAAAAAAAGAAGGGGGGGAGGACGAGATTGCGTTGCGGGTGTTCCCTTGATGTCCCCCTGACAGGAACCAGATTGGGAGCCGCGCTGCGTCGGCGCTTTGGCTTTTTATTCGTCTGGCTCCGCCGGGTTTTTCCTGGCCTGAGCACGCTCGGTTCGGAGACGCCGTGGCCCACTCCGTGGAGCCAGACTGTAGTTTGAGTGAGAATAATAAATGCTAGCAAAAATAATAGGCCTACAAAAAGAAAAATAGAGGAGCAGCACAATCCTGGCATTGTTCGTGGTAGCTAGGCAGAAAGAGCTGTCCGGCCACATCTCTGGGACGTTTTACTGGCTCTAATAAAGAGTGTGTGGTCTCTGTTCTGGAGAGGTCTCGCTGATACGCTCTGCAGTAGGACAGGATGGTTCCGTATCATGTACTTTGAGTTGTGTCGTTTGGCACGGCTCAGACGGGTCTTAACACCCGGGCTGAAGGAGAAGTGGTCCAACGAGCTTATGGAGGCAAAAGGAAAGATTTGTTGAATCGAGAAGAAGAAAAGTGACACTTGATCTTGATGCACATGTAATCATTCAAAAATGCATGCATCAAATCATAAAATCTTCACATTTTTGTCAAGTTTGAACTATTTGTGTGATATTATGTTATAAAAGGAGGTGTGCATGCAAGAAAATCAGTGCTTAGAAACTGGATTTATTCATCTAGTTTTATGAGTTATACAAAATAGGTTTTTGGCAGTAGGTGATTTTCAGCTTTTTGATGCATGTCTTAGGCGAGTTGTATTAAAAAGTGAATGGACTCACACCACTGAAGCTCACATACTCAGATTTGACTCTATTTGTCTCATTTAAATGTGTGAGAACAGATAACCTGAGTAAAAACAGAATTTATTATTCATTTTGTGATTTAACTTCTTAAAGGTGTGGGACACTGAAAAAAATAAACATTTTTAATATTTCTGATTCAATTACTCTGAGGTTTTCATGCAGGCTGAACATGGAAAAGTCTCCTACATCTACCTCCTGCATTACCTCCTGACAGAAGATGGACAACTTAACTCTAGGACTTGAAAATCCTGACAGATCTACGTCACACTGTCACTTAACATTCATGGACTCGCCCATCCTGACTCGCAACGAGGAAGGCTGTTGTTGATTTAGCGTCCAGAAAACAGCAAAGAACGTCTTAGCTGGCAGAAGCTAATCAATTGCATTAGCAACTCCACCACACAGCAGAACTCCTTCAGGATTGTGCTATTTGTGGACATAAAACATCCATGTTGCAAAGCTAACTGAGTCAGTGGTTGAGTCGTGTTGCTGTTAGCCAATCAGAGACGAGATGTCCAAATATCAGGAAATAAGACTCCAAATCCTGTCGAATGAAGATCAACTCTGATGTGGCTCACTTTTTGTTCGAGAAACTGGTGCACTGGAGCTTTGTTTCCCAGAAAACAACTTACAAGGGATTAATTCCTACTTGATACCCCTGCAAATGTATTGATTAAATGAGTGAATCACACTTTAAGAATGAAAAGGCTAGTCAAGCTCCTTGTTAACTATGATTAACAATAAAATGCTCAAGCAACACCCAGACAGGACCAGATTATGCCAGACCTGTAGAATAAAAAAATCACTTCAAAAGAAACTGGTCCTGATTGGATTAGAAATCAAAAGACTATTTGTCCAGAATGGCTGTCATGCTAGTGCTATATGAATAAATACTGAAACTTGTGGTGTCTGAGCCTGATATAAGTCACTGTGGAATGAGATCAAGGCCATTCCTGACAGTTTTAACTAGTTAATCAAAAGTCAGATAGAACCCCAGAGCAAAGTGACCCTAGCCCAGTGAACTAGACCAAATTCTTGCTTTGCAAAGTTTGGTCTAGGAATGCTCCACTGGAACTTCTGCAGCCCCTAACAGCATTCTGGCTGGCAAATCACAGCTCTCTAGAGGGGTTCCAAACACATAAAGAGCTGTGATTGGTCCATAATGGTGGGCCAATCATAGTGCTCTATCTGCTTAGTGAACAAATCACAGAGCTTTATCTGCTTTGTGGGCCAATCAGGGCACTCCATATGCCTGGTGGGTGGGATGATGCAACAGAGTGAAACAAGATGGCGACAGCTCGTTTGAAACTGCTTTTACATCAATTTTGGATTATTAGAACTTGGGCTTCATTAGAATCAGGAGCAGATGGATGTATTTAAGTGCTTTTTTTAAAAGAAAAAATTATGTTTTCTCCTTCTTCAACTGCGGACCGCCTCATTTACCGATAGCTGTTGCGGTGAGTATGTCACATTCATTGTCCAGTAGCATGCGGAGATCATTTGAAAGACAACGGAGCGTTGCCAGACTAAATAATACATTTATTCAGTCTGGCTTGCCAGGCTAAAGTGACCCAGGACAATTAATATACAAATAATCCAACAAAAACAAGAAGAAGGCTAAAAGATCTCAAAAAACAAAAATTACTAAAACACATCGTGTCCATTACAAAGAAATATAAGTACAAAGGAGCCCGGAATAACATCAAAGGCAATACAGGGTTTATTTGGTCAGCAGTGAGGCTTAACTGATGAGAGACAGAAAGGAAAAAGATGGTCTCATGGGAGCTGAAAATCCCTGCTGACCAATAGGGACACAAAGAGTCATCCTCACATTTACTAAAAGACATGATGCTAACAGTTAGGCATGGTGGTGGTAGTGTGATGGTCTGGAGCTGCTTTGCTGCTGCAGGACCTGGATTAGACCACTTGAACTATAAATTCTGCTCTCTAGCAGAACATTCTGAAGAAGAATGTCTGACCTTTGACCCTAAACAGGCATTTCACACTGGAAAATTCAAATTCAAAAATACTTTATTAATCCCAAAGGGAAATTGATTGCTGTAGTAGCTCAGAATAATAATAATAATCAAGTCGTCAAAGAGTTATTGCATATTACAATGGCTGTTGGCAGGAAGGATCTCCAGTAGTGGTCAGTGTTGCAGCCAAACTGAAGAAGCCTCTGACTGAAGACACTCTTCTGTTGTCGGACAGTCTTGTGAAGAGAATGCTCAGGGTTGTCCATCATTTTCTTGATTCTCTGGAGAATCTTTCTCTGCATTATCTCCTCCAGTGGTTCCCCAGTCGTCCCCACAACAGAACCAGCCTTTGTAATTAGGCTGTTGAGCCTTTTCAGGTCCCTGCTTCTGATGCTGACCAGCACCTGATTTATCATTGCCCATCATGATCGATGGAAGAGATGGTTTAAATTTCCGCTTTCTCTGTCTCCGTTTTGCTCCCGCTCTGCATCCACGCTTCTTGCGTTTTAGCTCATTTGGGATTTGTGGCTTCAGTTGAGGTATTATTTCAACCTTTCCAATGTTAATCAGCTGCTCCCGATTGTAAACCAGCTTGTTGCCGTGGTTACACATCATAACAAATGCTCAAAAAGTGAAAAAAGTGAAAAAATTGCGGTAAAAATCCTCCATGCTTCACAGCACCAGAAACAGAAAAGTAAAATGTCAAAAAAATATAGTTTTTCTTGAGAAACCAGAAGAAAAAAATGTCCAAAAAAAGCAAAACTTACATATAGTCAACAGAGCTACTCCAACATGCAGCCACCCAGAGCAGCGCGGCTCTGAAAACCCTCCAGTATGGGACAAAATTCCTCCACAGGGTAAATGAGACACTCATTACCTTCTGTCAGAAAAAACCTAACCGCAGTTGCAGCCTTCAAGGGTGTTTCAACCACATATTAGATTTAGGGGACAACCATTTTTTAGCCTTTTTCACCAAATACATGAAATCATTGTTTGAGCATTTTATCAGGTCGTTTGTTGGTTCAAGTGTGACCCACCCACCCCCAAAAAAGCTGAAGAAAGTGTATACTTTTCACAGTACTGTAACTTTAAGGCCTTTTCTGGATGTAAATAAACAACTCAAAATGCATTTGTAAACATATAACACAACAAAATTTCAGAAATGTAGTTCATTTCCTTTCATCTTAGTGTTATTCAGCATAAAACCTTAGATTTGTATCACACACACACACACACACACACACACACACACACACACACACACACACACCCTAGGCTTCTCCTGTGTGGGGCACAGAAACACAGTTCGGTCTGTACTTAATCAGTTCTGTTTTTAAGTGTTCCCTGCTCGGTTTTCCAGCACAGCCCCGCAGAAGGAAAACGTCCGGTCGTGGGTGGCTTAGCTGGGTCACTGAGCCCACAGAGTGGAGCATTTCATAAGAAAGAGCCCACTTAATTCTGAACCATACATCGCATTCGCTGATTTACATGTGGACAGCTATCATTTTGTGAAGCGTTTGACAGTGATGAATGAGGTGTTTTACCTAATAGGTAATAAAAACAAATTACAGGTCTTAAGAGAAAGGATGTTCTTCATTTGGCTCTGTTTTCTGTCTCTTGGAGGGCAGGGGCCAGATTGTTTCCATATGATTGTAGCTTTCATTTGTTAAGACTGCAGACAGAGATTAATAACAGCATTTGCTGATGACCAATCTATTCTTTGCCTTAAGGTTAATTAAAGAAAAATGGCAGCAGCAACTGGAAAATAAGGACAAATGAGAGCTTGATTTGCACTCTTAAAAAGTTATGCAACCATTCCTATCATTAATTTACAGTATTTGAATTTGTCATTTCGTGTTATTTCTTTCCCAGTGATTCCCATTCTCTTTCCTGAAATAGCCCCTTTCAGTGTTTTCACATGTTGAAGTTTATTAATTACAGGAAACTTAATTCCCTCCACTATTAGGACTTGACATAAACACATAACTGATATTTACATCCTCCGAGCATTACGTTCTGATTAGCAAATCAAAAGAAAAAAGTTCTCGTGTTTAAGAAAACACGGTTTTAATGGTAGGACTGTAAATAAAAGAGTATAAAAGCCTCACTGATGTGACTGTGCGGCGGCTGAACTTTGTCCGTGATCCATCAAATAACCTAAAATCAAATTAGTGGAACTATAAACAATCTACTTATGGTCAGCTGGGATTTGGCCGGTTTTCTCAGAGGGTGAAGGTCTGACATACAATGTAAGATGACAAATTGCAGCCCAGAGACACGAACAAAACAGGCCTCTGACTAGATTTTTTTTTTCTTAAAGAAAAAAAATATTAGCCCACACAGTACTTAGTAGGTGAGGGTGTGTTATTTTTAACTGGTCTGAGTCACTACTGGACCTTACAGGTCCCACAGAGCTCATATACAAGCTCGCTCAAGTTTCTTCAGCTGGGCGTGAAAAGCTTTCGGACAAGTCTCTTCTATTCTGAGTCAGCGCTGTGTCAAAGCAGCAGGATGATCGACTAAAACAACTGGTTTGGTCAGGTGTCACAGGTGGAAATAAATAATGCCCTCCAATAAAACACCTAAAACTGGAAAATGTAGTTAAGATGCAGATTAAAAGCAGAAATATCCATGTTTTGGTCCTAAATCTGGTTGCATTTGTTTACTACATCTTTTTCAACTATTGCATAAAACAACTTCAAGTAGCTTCATTTTTTTGGAAAGCCAAAGTATTTAAAACATTTAGTTAGGTTTGTGTGTGAAGAATGAACTTTCCTGATACCATTTATGTAGTTTTGTGTTGCTGTTTACTCAGTAGTGACACCTAGTGTCAGAAAGGATAACTGCTGCTGTACATGTTTAAAGAGCAGCACTAAAAACGTTTGTGTGATTCTAGTATCACCAGTGGCGGGCGGTGCATTCCACCCCTGCGCCTTCAGTGATTTCCTATTCAATCCAATCTAAATTAATACACCTTAAAATACCATCAATATGACATCACAGCTGGAGAAACCTCTCTCTTTCACTCTCTCTCTCTCTCCCACACACACACGCACACACACCAGTGGCTGGTCAAGACATGTAATTTCCGGAGCCTTTGAAATCAAACTCGCATTCCCAATTGAGGGTAGGAAGCTAAGACCACAGATACTGTCAAATCTCAAAAATGAAAGACAGGTTTAAGAGATGAGACAATAAAATAAATAAGTAAAGCAAACACATTTGCATTTGTTTAGGAGAAAATGGCACCGCAAAACAATGTGGGCGCAGCTGCGCACACCACGTTGTACACAATATTAATTGCATGAACAGAATAATTTCATTTAGCCATTTTATTTCGTTACCATTTCTTGATTATTAACGAAATAAAATGACAAAACATAAAAAAATACTAATAAAATGTTTCTACTCACCAACATAAATGTCCAGCATGGATCTCCTCCTCTCCTGCTCATTTGAAAATAAAATCCATCCTTCTTTCTCTCCTCAGGAAAACCTCAATGGCTCTGTCATACAGTTTATCTGTGCGCTTCAGGTCCATGAGTAGAGCCTTTTCTATGGACATAGAGGCTAATGCTGAAAGTCGTGTCTGTCCGGTCGTGTTTCTGGCGTACGTTTTTACGCGCTTTAATGCTGAGAATGAGCGCTCAACAGAGGCAGTGGACACCGGGATAGTCACAGCCAAACAGGCCAGTGCGTAAAGTTGTCCCATACTCTCACTCAGGTTTTTGCTGAGAAGAAAATTGTGTAGATCAGCGGGACTTTTTCCTTCAAAATCAGCCATAGTATACATTACAGTCAGTTCTGTTTTAAGTCGGGGAAGATCAAACAGTGGTCCGTGGCTCTGTGTTAAGCTGGAGAAGGCTGCTGTCGGGAATTTTTTTCTGTATGTCTGAAAGTGCTGGGGGTCAAGAAGGGAGAGAAACATCAACATTTCATGGTCCTGAAATCGATTCCTTGTCTGGGAAAGAATGTTGTCCAGAATGCTGTTGTGGAGTTTTTGGTAGTGTGCACGGAGATCGCCTTGCGTCGTGCTCTGGCCTCTGCGCACACTTGGACCACCGGAGGCACGCATTGCTTCTTCATATATCTCACTGAAATTGCCCCTCTCTTGCTCAACTTTGTCACAAAACTCGTTCAGCCTGGCCATGCAGAATTGCACATCCAATGATTTGGTCTGCAGTATTCCAAAAAGCACATCAGCATACTCAAAAAGCCCATTGAATGTGTTGAGCAAAAAACAAAACTCAAAATCGTCCAGCCGTGCGTTAAATCCATCTGCAGAAAGCACGGTGTCCTCATCATACTCGTCGTGATGGTCCAATATGTGACCAAACAACTCCTTTAGAGCAACTCGATTCTCAAAGACTGCATTCACCAGTCTTGATGAATATTGCCACCGTGTTGGCGCAACACGAGGAAGACGCCGTTTGCACACATCATCCAGCAACTGTGTGCGCTTCGGGGATCTGGAGAAAAACGCAGCGAGGCCATTCAGATTGGCAAAAAAGACCTTGCACTCTTTAAGCTTTGAGGCCCCTTGAGTCAGCACTAAATTAAGACGATGTGCATAACAGTGAATGAATAAGGCCATAGGTGCCTTTTCCTTAACTTTAGCCTGCACCCCGTTTAGTCCAGATGCCATCACCGCTGCACCATCGTAACACTGTGCAACAACTTTGTCCAAACAGCATTCATATTCCTCAAGAATACGGAAAATAAGCGCGGCAAGGTCATCAGCTCGCCTGCCACTAGTTACATCCACAAATTTGACAAAACGATCCTTGACACCTGTGGCTGTCACATAGCGCAGGACGAGTGCCAGCTGTGCCACGTTACCCACGTCTGTGGTTTCATCAACCATGACGGCGACAAAAGGGGCTCTTCTGATCTCTATTTTGATCTCACCTCCCATCACTTCTGCAATAGCATAAATGAGGTCATTTTGTATTCTGCCTGATGTCCCAGTAAAGACCCTGTTGGTGGTCAGGTGGTAATGCAAGTTGGCGTCATGTTCAGCAAGAAAAGATATGCTCCGCATAATTCCCTCTATTTAATGACTGGGGGTTTTCATCATGTCCCCTAAATGAAAGTTCTTGTTTACCCAAAAATATGACACAATCCATCAGCCTTTTCAATATCTCCCTATTTTTCTTCACCTTTACGTTGTGGAGCTCCGTGTCCTTGCGCGCCTGTTTACTGAGCTGCAGATCCACTCGGGTGTCCCCAAAGGTTTTTAAAAGCACCGTAGCTTGTAAGTGGCCAGCCGTGCTTTGGTGTCTCTTTGCTGCCTTGGTGAAACAACTTAAATTGGCAAATCCAGTAAAACTCCAAATACCAAATCGATCTGATGCGAGCAACAGGCATTCCCAGCAGAATAACCTGCAGCGGTTCTCTGAAGCTGTTAGCCATGGGTACCGTTCATAGTTGCTTGCCTGAAAATGACGAACAAATCCTTTCCCCTGCTGGGACAAGCCAGCTAGCATTGGAGTCGGACGACCTGTTCTCACAATATCCATTTTTTCTTGAAAGGTCCGTCTTGAAAATGGTGTGGCAAGTAAATCTGCCACCAAGTCCGTCCCTTCTCCTCTTTCAGCCATCATTTGTACAAAAATACACCGATAGCTGCCTATCTCCGTGTTTAGTTTTGATATTTTGCTTCATGCCGCTAGAAAAGTTCAAACTACTGCTTATCCAATCACAGGATGCGTTCATGTCAACTTTTGCGTGAGGCCAGCTAGCTGGCCCGGGCCAAGCTGACTCGTGAGCTGATTGGCTATCGCAACTGGCTCGTCTCTGTTCACTTACAGCGGACAGTGGGCTTCTCGATTGATTCTGAAGGCCTAGAGCAGACTTAATCTGCCTGAAAACACAAGCTAGCTTAAATCTGATTGGATAACACCCAACCTTGGTATTTCAACACTAGAAGCAGCGCAACCAAGTGGGTATAATAGGATAAAAAGAAAATTGACCAGTGAACATATTTTTATTGAAAAAATATTTACCAAAGGAAAAAAAAATACATTTACGTTTTTGAGTAAGTTTAGGCCAGCAGAGAAGGCTTTGCTGGCCCTGACTGCCCACCACTGAGTATCACAATATAGAAAAGCAGAGGACTTGATGAAATAACTGACATTTGCACAAATAATTGTGAGTCTGATTATATTGTAATAGATTTGTCTCATAAATTGAGAGATTCGTTGTCTTGCATTCAGACTCATTGTTTTAAATAAAACTGACATAGAACCACAATGAATCTTGATAAATGTCTGCATAGAACTGTGATTATTGACTGAATCATGATGCAATCAAAGAATGATTTGCTTTAATGTTAAAGGGATCCAAGAACAACTTACTTTTCGATTAGAAACTGTTATTTGAGCCTCATTAAAGGATTTGAAACTTTGTTTGAGCTCAAATGTCCCAGGAGCCCTTATAACTGGTCAAATAATACCCCATTATCAAGCCCTCCAGTCAATAGACTAAATCCACTCAGCCAGGACATGAACCTTAAACGAGCTCCGTACTGATTGGTGGGTTTAGATCGGGGGCTTTACAATGCTGCCCGAAGCTAACTCAGTGTACGGGCAACTCACTAGGCAAGCTATGGATCTATCTGGCATTCATTCAATGTCCGGATATTCCCAGTACCAGGCGCGCAGATAGGGTGGTGGATGGGGGGGGGGGGGGGGGGGATCTGTCACCCACAGATTCAGATCGACCCCGATCCGTCCCCCGCACTAAGGCCAGAAAGAAAACAAAATTGGAGGTTATAAGCGCTTGAAGCTCCTTTTTCCAATTACAATGAATGAAGCATGACGTAAACAAACACCGACTCCAGAGGCGCCAAAGTGGTTGCTGCTAGGATGCAGGATGAAGGAAAAAGGCAAGCAACAATTACTGCGTATTTAAAAAAGACCAACAGTGTAAGTAGGCGGGGCCAATCTGTCTGTTTATGCATGTTGGTTCTAGTTTCAGTACGTTGTTGTCAGTGTTGGGACTTACTCGTTAAAAGAACCAAAGCCTCATTGCTGACTTTAACAAGTCTCATCTACAAATATGATCCTCATGAAGTTACTACTTTACACCAGAAGATAGTGGAGATGTGGAACCTTCAGGCTGAGCAAAGTTTGGGAGTTTTTAGAGTTTGAAAAATGCCTCCCGCTGAGAGGCTCCCAGTCGGGGAGAGGAGGAGACGCGCAGCATGAAGAGCGCAAATACTAGAAAAAACGTATTATTGCCGGCAGGTCTGGTCTTTGTTGACTGATCACTTTGTCTGGTGATGACTGACTCTGATTATGAAGCAGAATATTGACTCTGATGAAGAAATTCACTCATCCAGCCGGGAAGATTGACGCTGCTGCAACATCAGACAGCTGGTGCTGCACGAGAGGTGTGTGGAGTTTACAAGCTCCAAACGTTGGGTTTGTTTTTGGTTTAACCTTCTTTAGGACGTGATGGATGTAGAAATGATGGTAAAAACACCGCTAACGTGATAGACATAGCAACAATGTAAAAAAAGCCGTAAAAAAGAGGTAGATGCCGATGCGTTATGTATGGAAGTCAAAGTGTGCCACATAATCAAAAAAAAGGTCAAATATAACATTTAAAAAGAGCTTTATATATTTATATATAAATTAAAACTTTCCAAATATAATGAAAATTTCTAAATAACGTAAAAATAAGAAGGTTGGTCAGGCTGAAAAGTTTGGGAACCACTGCTCTAAATGATAAGTGAATATTGTTTTTAAAACATATTTTATGTGCAGTTTTTTTAGGGCTTTTATGTTTTCTGTAAAGATTGGTATGCTGAAAATCATTTAATGTTTTGCATAAAGTATGAGGTTTTGGTTAGTAATTGATTGGGAGAATAACAAATGACTGACTTGGAAAGTGTTGATCAGGAAGAGCTTTGTTGCCAGCGTTCCATTGCATAATGGCTTCATACACGTATATATATATATATATATATATATATATATATATATATATATATATATGTGTGTGTGTGTGTGTGTGTGTGTGTGTGTGTGTGTGTGTGTGTGTGTGTGTGTTAGTTTTTTTCGTAAACGATTGGAGGAAATTACATAAACTGACTGAGCTCTAGTTAAGGCTCTTGCAATGGTTTGTGTATGTGTACGTGCGTTAGAGGTGTGAATCTTCACTTGTCTCTCGATTCGATTACGATTATTGGGTAAACAATTAAATTCGATTCGATATCCCGATGCATCACGATTATTTCACATTGATTTGTTTTCATCGATAAATAGAAGATGTCAGATAATTGCTTTTCATTTGAATTTTTTTTTTATCAAAAACGTAATTGACACAACCTGCCATCCCTCAAAAGCTCTCCATTCACAACAGGTTAGGACAACGCATTTTAAACATTTAAGAAGATTTAACAAAGTAAAACCATCTGTTTCCTCGTTCAACACCCTCAGGCTGAGAAAAACCCGCTTTGCAAAAACTCACAAAATCTGAAAAAATACTGAAAACCTATAGGACACATACTCTTCTACAATGCAGAATCGCTTATGTCCACATCCCAATGCATCGACTATTTGATTCTTTTTGTTAGCTCTAACGTGCGTGCATGTGTGTGTATGTGTTTGGGGGAGGGTACATTGGAACTTTGTCGCCCCCAGTTTGAAAATCCTATCTGCGCCCCTGCCCAGTGCACCTGGAATGTTGCATGCATGTTCCAAAAATCTTTGTTGTTAGTAGATCAGGTTAGCAATAACAGTAGCTCTGGCTAGCACTAGCAATAGCTCAGGCTAGCAATAGAAAAAGTTCAGGCTAGCAATAGAGGTAGCTCTGGCTAGCAGTAGCTCACGCTAGTAATAGGGGTAGCTTTGGTTAGCACTAGCAATAGCTCAGGCTAGTAATAGGGATAGCTTTGGTTAGTACTAGCAGTAGCTCAAGCTAGTAATAGGGGTAGCTTTGGTTAGCACTTGCAATAGCTCAGGCTAGCAATAGGGGTAGCTCTGGCTAGCAGTAGCTAAAGCTAGTAATAGGGGTAGCTTTGGTTAGCACTAGCAATAGCTCAGGCTAGTAATAGGGATAGCGTTGGTTAGCACTAGCAGTAGCTCAAGCTAGTAATAGGGGTAGCTTTGGTTAGCACTTGCAATAGCTCAGGCTAGTAATAGGGATAGCTTTGGTTAGCACTAGCAATAGCTCAAGCTAGTAATAGGGGTAGCTTTGGTTAGCACTTGCAATAGCTCAGGCTAGCAATAGGGGTAGCTCTGGCTAGCAGTAGCTAAAGCTAGTAATAGGGGTAGCTTTGGTTAGCACTAGCAGTAGCTCAGCCTAGCATTCTGCACTAACTACATTTATTTATTACTGATGTTGAAGTGGGTTGGGATATGCAAATGTAATGTGGTGTGTCTTGTTTAACTGATTTCACGGACTCATGCATCTTTAGATAACTGAATCATTGGAAGTTTACTGTCATTAAAGATGCAGAATCCTGATTCACAAAGTATGTTTTGCATCAACCGTTGGAGATTGGAGCTGAATGAATGTTCCTCTTAGACTAACCGTTAGCTTATCAGTCATACAGAACTTTATCAATGTTTCCAAATGTTTTGACTAAAAAACCTGAAAAATCCCTTTAAATGTGACATACCCTTGCGTTTTCTCCCAGCCCTATATGTATCAAAGAGCAACAACAACTGTTACAACAAAGTTCAGAATTTTACTTACTGGCTTGTAAGTGATGCAGGGACATATAATGACCTGGCATATAATGACCAAGACAGAATTTAAAGAGCCAATTCCCATTAGCGTTATCACCATAAAGCATCACAGATTGTAGCTCAGTCACTCTCCTCACAGGGCCCTCAGCTGAGGTGATGCTGAAATACAACAAGTGTTACTGGTACATAGTAAATAAAAGTAAGGGGGAAAAAAGGGTGAGGAAAGGGTAAGGGGCAGGGGGAGAATTGTGTGTGGAGGGGTTGAAAGAGTCTTGAATCCTGTGGTAAGTGCCAGAGGGACACACTTAGTGGGAACACAGGCTGTGCTGAGTGATGGGAGAGCGGCTACAGCAGTGTTTAGAAACACCAGTCGGCCAGTCTATTGCTTAGGAGTCTGGGTGTCTGCACTGAGACACCCCCTCCCCACCCCCCAATGCTCCAAATAGGATGGTACATGCAGCCTCACTGCATACCACTCCTGTACGCCGCTGAAATTAGCCCCCTTCTGGAACCAGATGGAATTCTAAACAGAATAAACTTTTCTTGACTTGATTATATTGAGCCTTTCCAAGCTCCAACATTAAAAAGAAAGAGAGAAGGCACAGAACGAATGGGAACCTAAGGAGCTAATTGCTGTGGGTCTGGCGAGCACACTGGGCATTGTGCTGATGCTGCAGCAGGGCCGGTGCCTTTTCCCCGGGATCGCGTCTCCAAAACTGTCACATCTTCCACGCGTCTGCGGTGGGCTCACAGCTCCACGTGGACTACCGGTAATTAAAAAACAAGTGACCCGATGCTGTCAAGCTCACCGGTCTGCTCTCGGCCGTGTGGTCCCTATTGGTTTGGGTAGACCCCCGACCCATTACCACAGCAACTAAACATGAGTGATTTTCAGTAATAGATGTACAAAAATACTGCAGTGATTTTTTTATCACTTAACATTTCTGATAATAAAAATTGATTCTATGTTTTTTCTAACCAAAAGTTGAATTTAAATAACTCAAGTTGAAAGTTAGAACATTTCCGTATGGCCCATCCCTGCGGTTGCTCAGATAACGTGTCTGAAAAGAAAGGAAGCATTCAGGCTGCAGCTATTGGAAATACAGCAGATGGCACATCTGGTAGCTGTATCACTAAAGCATCTCAGGCTTTTTTTAATAAAGAAATCTGTCAATAATAATTGCAAACCACAACTTCATGCTGTACATGGAGTCACCATCCACAAAGCATCACACACTCAAGTTTGTGTGTATTTATTTGGGGACTGAATTACTATTAGTTCAGGCCAAAAAACAAGGAGGACAGGAAAGTGAGAGGATAGAGAAAGAGACTGACATGTGGTAAACTGTTCAGAGTCAACCAGTAATAAATAGCAGATGTTTTTATTTTACTAGTTTTGTAGTTTGGCAATCGCTTTGGATGCACCCGAATTACAGGAATTAAAAAACATAACATGTTTCTTCATGTTTTAACTAAGATTTGCAAAACATTGCCATGCACTAAAAATATTGGACCCACTTGGGAACCACTTCTTTTTGCGCATGCAGTTTGTTTTATTCTGAAAGGGGATGAAGCCAAAGAGAAAGAGTCACCACGTCGAATTTGATTCAAAATCATTAAAGCTGTTGTGTGTGTTGTTTGCTAACCCCGATCGCATATTTTTAACATCTAAGATTTTGTTTATTGGTCAAACTCTCAACCATTCATGGTTTAATTATACCTGCAGTTATTTTACAAGCCTAGCCATTTTAGCAGATTTATCGTGGGAGTAAAGCCTGATTCATGCTCCTCCGTCTGCGTCAGTGCGGAGACACGCAACGTCCTTGCGGGCCTGCCGGAGAGCTCCGCGAGGACGGACGGAGTCGAGCTCTATTTTCTAAACATCCGTCAGTCGAGACGGACAACGCAAGCTTGTGATTGGTCAGGGTGCCGCTGTCATCTACAGCGCCGCCATTGCGCCCTCAAAAACATAAAGAGAGCCGAGGATAACAAGCGACAGACACGGAGAAGCTTGAAGAATACCTCGTGAAAAAACTCTAAAAACATGAACGTTTAATTCCCCCGTGACTGGAGGAGTGAAAAGATGCGCGTCAAGCGTTTTAGTTGTGGACGGAAATGACAGGAAACGTGGGTTTAGAGGTGGCGAGCGCATGAAGAGAATGATAGACAAATATGTCCGTGTTAAAAAGTCTCTTTCTGTAAATCCTCTAATATTAGCCTGCATTCAATTAACTGCCAGGTATCATATTTTGGCCGGTGTCGGAGACGGCGGAGGTGAATAATGGCTGTTTTTTTTTATTGTGGCCGGGTGGAATGTGGTAACAAGCAAGTACGGGGGGCGGTTGTGTCATCCATCTCACTTTTGATTTGCCAGTGATAGACCGCGAGGATAACTTTAACCGTGCGGAGACGAAAAGGGGGCGAAAAATTGATATCAAGTTCAAAGAGAACGTGCTGATTATGCTGCAGAACACTCTGGGGAGCAGTGGGGGTTGTATGAACTAGTCACTAGTTAACTTCACCGCTCTATAGTGACTTTTTATGCCTGTCATCGACTAGTCGCTGTCACGTGATAATGACCGGCAAGATGCAGTCCACGGAAAAGACAGCAGCCTGCTGTCAGCAGGTGACAAGCTCCTGCGCGTCGGGAGGCAACGCGCTGTGCTAGAGCGTCGGTACTGACACCCGCCGTAAAACGGACATTTAACCAAATTGTGACGTTTACCCTCTTGCAATTTAACATTCCCCTCACCCCCATCCTAACCTCATATTAACCAGCTTGCGCATACAAAGCTCTGATTGTTGACGCGCTCCAGACATCTGCGTCCTGAGCACGGCCACAATAACATTATCAAATCAGGTGTCGCCACCTCAAAAACTAATTTAACATGCAATCGTTCATGTCGGCTCATTTCCTTTTATGTTTTCTGTCTTTTATTCTTTTATTTGTGCCTGATGCGTTTTGCTGCTGTGGATCGGGGCGCATCACCTGTTTTGTCCTCGGTGACGCACCTAACTGATGCGGCCGGCGAGCACTCCGCTGTTTTTGCGGTCGGTAGATCTTTTAGAACTGCACTTCAAAGGTAACTCATAAGGTGAATATATATGAACCCAGGTAGCAGTTTTTCTTTGGGATTGAGAGGAGATGCAGGAAGATAATAAACAGAGACAGGACAGAAAAATAGTCAAATAAAAACAAGTTAGTTTTTGTACCTGGTGGTTGCAACAAACAGACACCATTGAAGGTAATCAGAAGTGAGGAACAGAAAATGAAATAATTATTTTAATGTTTAGAGCAGCAGGAACTCTGAGAGGCTGCAGGCGCATCAGTGAGTTTGCGGCCGCTGCGCAGGGGGAGGGGGGAGAGGACTGAAGCAGAAACTACCGTTGTTAAAAAAAATTTATTTAACTTTGAAAATGTGGGCGCAATTTTAATTGTCAAAAACTCCAGCGAACCATTAGTTCATTTTGCTCAAATAGAAATTGAGACCTGCCTCTAATTCTGGCCCTCCTTCCAATAAAGGCCTGGGGCTTGATTAGCTTGAGTAAAATACAGGCCCAGGCCTGTATTAGAGGATTTACGATATATACAAAAAAACATAATATAAACACACTATCTTGGACCGATACATGACAGGATACCACAGAACAGCTCTACGCCCTCTGCTATCCTGCCGGGCAATTGCTTTGCAACACTCTCCAGGAGACGGAGAAGTATGAGAGCAAAACGCTTCCGTCAATCCGTGCGTGTCTGTCCCTTGCGGAGCTGACGGAGAAGCATGAACCAGGCTTAAGTGAGGTGAGTTAGAGTTAGATTCAGAGTTGCGTTGTCATGCCATGTTAGTTTCAGTTCAGTTAAGTTAAGCTAAGTTGATCAAGTTATTCTGATCTTTGGAGGAATAACACAACACCAGTTGGTGACACATCACCAAAGTAGTCCTCAAACAAAAGTATTTGTGGAAAACAATAATTGGAAATTCAACAGTTATTACTCTTGAACAGTATTTATTTTCTTGTACACCACACACACTTTATATTGTGGAAATGTTATTCTAGGGCAAAGCCTAACACGGAAATTATCAATGGATATCAAGTTAATCAACCAATGGAGGTGTGCATTTGGAGTCACACTCAAAATTAAAGTAGAAAAACACACTAGAGGCTGGACCCACTTTGATGTTCTGTCCTTCAAACAAGTCATAATGAGGCTCAGTATTCTGTGTGGTCTCCACGTGCCTGTAAGACCTCCCTGCAGCACCTGGGCATGCTCCTAATGAGGTGGTGGATGGTCTCCTGAGGGATGTAATGATTTAAATTTCATGTTATTTAATAAGCCATAAGGCATAGGATTCCATAGGAAATATGAAATCCACCTTATAGATCTTTGAGGTTATTTCAAAGCAGAAGATTGGAACTTTTTAATGCAGGGATTAGATAACAGCTTCGTATTCACTCAGAGACAACAGAAGAGAGAGAGTCACGTTTAAAAGTTAAGAATTGTATTACTAACAAATTAAACTAGACTGACTTTAAGCACTAAATGTATGGTGTAACTAAGGTGGATGAGACGGTGAATGGATGACGTGTGATGTTGCTCAGAACCAGCAAATCCGAAGAAGCGATTAGTTCTGATGGGAACTGAAGGTGATGTCTTCACGTTAAGCTTTGGTTAGGAGATTCATAAACACATTCGACGCCATTTGCCGGTCTACATACCCTGGTGGAAGCCCGCGTTAGATCAGGAATGTCGAGGTCCAGCTTGACCTTTTCTGAACCGCAGCCGGTAGGAAAAACAGCGGTTGCCGACCAGACCAGTCTGTGAGATGCTCCTGGGTCACGACAATGTTAGCGTCTGGTGAGACCCAAGCCTGGGTCTTGATGGTTCAGCTTTTATTCTGAAAGGAACCGTTGCAGCAGTTGGAACAGCAACAAATTTTCCAGCTTGTCGTTGTTCTTCTGGTTGAAGAGGAGAGTTACGGATTGGCCACTCCGTCAACTTCTCTAGAACGCTTTGAACTGGCGTCACAGATGACGTTGGCATAGTTTTATACTTCGGATGTTTTGGTTTATGGTCGAATAAAAGTTGACAGATTTTACCAAACACCATCAAATCTGTCAGAAGCTGATTGGATCAGTGAAAGTAATGTGTCATGTCTTTTAACGCTACGTGAGATCAGTCCTACTGGATCATTTAAAGTCATAGTACCTTTATATTCTATAGGATTATAATAAAGTAATTAATATTTTGATTTCACAGATTGGTCACATCTTATTTATTGACTAACACTTGGTTGGATTAGCTTTATTAAAATAGAGTTCTTTGATTAATAAAAAGAAAAGAGTCCATTCTTCATTCTTCTGTTGATCTGAAAATAAGCAGGTTAGAAGGAATGCATGAGACCTTGAGACCATATCTCATGCAGACTAGTCCTGTCTCAGAGGAGGGGAAAAAACTGTCATTTCATTCTGTTACAGGGATCTCCTCCCAGACATGGACTAAAGCATCCACCAGCTCATGGACAGTCTGGTGCATGGAGTTGGTGGATGGAGCGAGACATGATGTCCCAGATGTGCTCAATTCGTCTTGCAGAAACTGCTAACACACTCCAGCCACATGAGGTCTAGCACTGTTTTGCACAAGGAGGAACCCAGGGCCAACTGCACCAGCATATGGTCTCACAAGGTGTCTGAAGATCTCATCTTGGTACCTGATGGCAGTCAGGCTACCTCAGGTGAGCACATGGAGGGCTGTGCAGCCACCCACAGAAATGCCTCCTCACACCATTACTGACCCACTTGCAAATCGGTCATGCTGGAGGATGTTGCCTGCAGCAGAACGTTTTCCATGGTGCCGTGAGACCCTGTCACGTCTGTCGCATGTGCTCAGTGTGAACCTGCTTTCATCTGTGAAGAGCACAGGGCACAAATGGTGAATTAGCCAATCTTGGTGTTCTCTGGCAAATGTCAAACATCCTGCACGGTGTTGGACTGTAAGCACAACCCCCACCTGTGGACATGGACCCACATGCCAATCAATCAACTAATCAATCAATCAATCAATCAATCAACCAATCAATCAAATCAAAGATACTTTATTAATCCCAGAGGGAAATTAGAGTCTGTTTCTGACTGTTTGAGCAGACACGTGCACATTTGTAGCCCACTGGAGGTCATTTTGCAGGGCTCTGGCAGTGCTCCTCCTGATCGTCTTTGCTCAAAGGCAGACCTAGCGGTCCTACAACTGGGTTGTTGCCCTTCTACGGCCTCCAGATGTGCCATTCTGGTTGAGCTGCACTACTTGAGCAACTTGAGTGGGTTGTAGACTCCGTCTCCTGCTACCACTAGAGTGAAAACACTGTCAGCATTCAAAGTGACCAAAACATCATCCAGAAAGCAGGAAGTGAGAAGTCACCACCTGTAAAACCACTCCTTTATTGGGGGTGTCTTGCTAATTGTCAATAATTTCTACCTGTTGTCTGTTCCATTTGCACAACAGCAGGAGAAACTGTCAATCAGTCTAGTGGACAGTTTGATTTCACAGAAGTGTGATTGACTTGGAGTTACCAAGCACCCGGACGACAACTGAGATTGTGGGGTGCTCAAGGTGGTTGGTCGCGTTCTTTTGCGTTGTCACTGAAAATTGAACGGAGACCTTGTTTGGTTTTTTTAGGGGCTGCAGGAGTGTTTGTGTTTAGTCTTCGGACTTTGTTGAAGGTGGTGGATTGGCGTAGGGTGAGGGCGCTGCTGAGTTTTCTGGGGTGAATTAGAGGCTGTGAACGTGTTTGGTTGCTTCGTCGTTGTGGCAGCAATACGCCTCTTGGGCGTCCATCCTGGTGTTCCCAAAGAAGAAGAAGTGTTGGAGTTACAGTGTGTTGTAAAAGTGTTCCCTTTATTTTTCCTTTATTTAATCCTTTGTGGATTATATAATTAAATATATGTAAAAAAAATAAATAACTGGTTTGTCATCCTGGGTCACAGACATTTTCCCCATTTGAACAGATTAAACTCACGTGCGGTAAAGGTTAAATGTTATAGTTGGATGATCTAAACATACGAAACTTAAAGCACAAAAAGGACAATAATAACATCTAGAACTGCTTTGAATTAAAGCACAAAAGGTTAACACAGTTTCTGTAGTTTCTGTCAAGTAACCACAACTGCAGTTTTATAGTGTTTTCAAAACTCTGTAAGGCAGACAACAAAGATCTGTAAACCTACAGAGCAGTTAGAATACAATACAAATTCCTTTAAAGAAACAATCCATGGCTGGTACAGAAGATGAAACGGGACTCTGACTTCCTCCAAACAATGACTTTGATTACCAAGATTTGTTTGTTTCCACAAAATGACAGCTGAAACCCCAAGTCCTCCTCTAAACGAACGTCTCGCTGTAGTCCAAACCCAGCTCAGCGGTCGGCCACCTACAGACCAGCAAAAGCAGAGAAAAAATACACAAAAACGAGGGGAAAACCCCTTTATATCAAAGTCTGCCTCGTTGTGACTCCCTGGCTCGTGTTTATCAAATGCTGATTTTAGTGCTCCATTTTTATCATGCCGTTTTGTGTTGTTTAGCAATCAGTCAAACCGAGACTTCCCTTTGTCCATGTCAATGTAAACACTTGTCTTCTCAAAACAACTCCATTTGTATAAAGAAAAGACATAAATTACCCTTCGAAACTCTTGGTATATATAATTTTTGTGTTGCTTACTAAAGCGGAATTACTTCATGTAATGATCTTCTGTTCACTGGGAAAAAGTGAGTTGAAATCCATCTGATGGTGATTTTTCCACCGCTTTGCCTTCCTTTGTTATCAGCCACCACTTTTACGTGATCCTCTTTGTTCTAACCCTCAGTTCGCTTTGATTATGTCCATCAACCTTTACTCTAAGGGAACCTTCTGAAGTTACCTGGCTGAGCTTCCTCGACAGCAGGAAGGAAAACCTTTGAGGGGGGATGGGTGGAGATAATGCGAAGTGGAGTGGGAGACCCAGACGGTGACTTGGCTGAGGTCAGGTGTAAACACAAAACAGCTGGCTAACAGATGTGCTCAGACGGGAGCCAGTGACCGTGTCTTTGGTCCCTGCATCTCCTCTCACCTGATGTTAGGCTGATTCAAAGACAAATAGAAAGAATTTGTAAAATGTGCCCAGTGGTAGAATATATATATATATATATATATATATATATATATATATATATTTATATATATATATATATACATATACACACACACACATATATATATATATATATATATATATATATATATATATATATATATATATATATATATATATATATATATATATAGTGACGTGCAGCCAGAGGAGGCAGGGGAGGCAATGCCTCGCTTTGTCATTGTGACAAATAAAATTCTGATAATGATTCAATATAAAGTCAATGTGTCTACTCACTGCTCTATATATTAGTTTGTTGTTTAATTTCTTTATGTTTATGGTCTAAATTGCTGAGTTTAACTGTTTCCTGACAAATATACATGCAGAAGCGAGAGAGGAGACAGAGACGAGCCTGCCTCCCCTCTCTCTGAGCTGCCCCGCACACACTAACTGATTCAGGCAGAGCGCATGCGCCAGCTATCTGTTTCAAGTGTGTGCGGCACTGCACCCTCTGGAGGCAGAGATGAGAGTTGGCTCCGTTGTCACGGAGCAGCGCCGCACACACTCACTGAAACAGGAAGTTGGTGCATGCTCACTGCTGTCTGTCTTTACATCACCGACATACATGTTTTATTTCACATGTGCTGCACATGATGATGTTCTACAGTCTGTCTAATATACATAGAATGACTGTGTGAAAAATGTAGTCTTCTAAGTGGCTATAAACACACAGTGAAAATGCACTGGGGAGGCAGGCAGTACCCTGCCTCATTGATAGGGGCATTGCTGAGCCCCATAGACACCAGTACAAACTCCCTACAAACTAGGGGTTGTGTGAACTAGTCGACTAGTCGACTTCACGGCTCTGTAGTGACTTTTTATGCCTGTCATTGACTAGTCGCTGTCACATGGTAATGACTGACAAGATGCAGTCCTCGGAAAAGACAGCAGGTGATGAGCCCCTGCGTCGGGAGGCGGAGGCGACGCGCTGTGCCAGAGCGTCGGTACTGACACGGCGGTAAAACGGACATTTGACCAAACTGTGACCTTTTCCCTCTTGCAATGTTACCTTCCCCTCACCCCCACCCTAATCTTAACCAGTTTGCGCATGCAAAGCTCTGATCGTTGATGTGCTCCAGACATCTGCGTCCTGAGCACCGCCAAATCAGGTGTAACCACCTCAAAAACAAACTAAACACGCGATCGTGTCATGTTTTCTGTCTGTTATTTGTGCCTGATGCGTTTCGCTGCTGCGGAGCGAGGCACATCACCTGTTTTGTTCTCCGGTGACGCACCCCCAAAATTCCACTATCTCCGCTCTGGCACGAACTCCGCAGCTAAAACGGTCCCGTTGTAGTCGGCCGGCGAGCTGCGGCACTCCGCTGTTTTTGTGGTCGGTACATCTTAGAACTGCAGTTCAAAGGTAACTCATGAGGTGAATATAAATGAACCCAGGTAGCAGTTTTTCTTTAGGATTGAGAGGAGATGCAGGAAGATAATTAACAGGCAGGACAGAAAAATAGTCAAATAAAAACAAGTTAGTTTTTGCACCTGCTGGTTGCAACAAACAAACACCATTGAAGGTAATCAGAAGTGAGGAACAGAAAATGAAATAATTATTTTAATGTTTAGAGCAGCAGGAAAGGCTGCAGGCGCATCAGTAAGATTGCGGCTGCTGCGCAGGGGGAGGGGGGAGAGGACGGAAGTAGGATGCAGAAACTACCGTTGTTAAAAGAGACGTGTTAACTTAGAAAATGTGGGCGCAATTTTAATTGTCAAAAACTCCAGCGAACCTACCGACCCCATATCTATCTATCTATCTATCTATCTATATCTATATATATATACATATATATATATATATATATATATATGTATATGTGTATATATATATATATATTTATACCTTGAGCGGGTGCCCAGCTTCTCCTGTATCCTGCCTGAGAATAGCAGGTGGCTGGCTGTTCCCATTTCCCAGGGCAACTGGTCTGGCTTCGATGCGCGGCTGTAGTCATGCTGGTCAATGTTGGATCTCTGAGGCAGACCACAGAAACACAGCAGCTCTTTTTGTTGACGCTGCTTCACTTTTGAATCGCCCGACTGCATTTTTCACACTGAAAACGCCCGGGGAAACTCAGTTACCTTCGGGTTAGTATGTAGCTAATGTTCCCCTGATCTCTGGCTCCCGGAGAAGGGACCATCAACAACGGCGGACATGCAAATCTTTCACAGTGGTGGACCAACGAAGCCCCATATCCTCGGTCAGCTTACCTAGTCATTATTTTGTTACTGGCCTGAGGTGCCTTTACTTTGGCGTCGCTCTATCGCGTTTTTCTTGCTGAAAACGGCAGGAAAAACTCCGTTAGAATGTAGCTACTGTCCCGCATTTCGCCAACCAGGGAGCAAGAGCTGATGTAAAAGGTCAGATAAAAGACTCATTGGTTATGTAGGATATAAACTTTAATAGAGGCGGTTCAACAGGTAAGACTGTCATTATTTATAACTTTTACACAGAAACACGTATTAAAAATATTCTAAATATCCTTTTAAGAGAAAACAGTGTTACTCCATTGCGTTAAGTCGAGTGAATGTGTGGTAGATGAGAGAGAAAGTCCGGCGTTTCCCATTTTAAACTTAACCGGAGGGTCTAGGAGACTCATCCAGCGGAATTTTGAAAGGATCTTTCACTGCCCTGACATCAATGAGCACAGCGTGATTACATTCCTTTCACACCATACCTTCTTTTTCTTTTTTTTATCTCTCTCTCATTCCCTTATACTCAGCATTTGCCAGTCGCAAACAGAACAGACAACTTTGGTGCATTTTTGTGGATTTTCTGAGACCTCTAATCAAACTCTCAAACAAATGATCTCATCGTGTAATGGGATGGAGAGACGCAAGCAACAACAAAACAAACTTTTCTGTACCGCTGGAGCAATACCCAAACATTTACACCCCGGCGGAACACTTTAAATATTTACCGATCTTAGTAAAACAGTCGGGGATTATCTTGTATTGTGATAGCGCCGAGAAAAGACTCAAACTTTCCATATTCTTCGACTGATACAAGAGGGGAGATCAGATTGAAATCTCTTTGTACATAAACTACCCATTGACTCACTGTCTTCCTGTCGGAAGCTGCAATTAGCTCCCCGAGACAAAGTTCTCAGACATTTTAAATGGCTGAAAATAAATAAATGTGGCTATTGCTGTTAGGCTGAAGGCCCTGTTTCAATTACAGCCTAGGCTGTGGTCTGTGTCTCTCACTGAGCTGTTGGCTCCTCCGAGCCTTGCTTCTATGGAGACGTTTTAATTGCTGTGTTTTATTTGAGAGAGAAACAGTGAGGGGAAATGTTCTGTATTCATCTTGGCCTCCCACTACGCTTCAGTCATGACGTCCTGGGGTGATCTGTCTCTTTTGCGCAGGACAGCGTACAGTAAAGCTCAGAGCTGCCCAGACAATGCTTTCATTCTTCCCATCGAGAATGGAGATTTTCTTCCTCGGGACTGAAGTTTTTTTGTTTTCTCCCATTGAGCAGATTGATTTATGCGACATAACTTTTTACGACTCAAATTCCATCACCTTCGAGCGGTAAACTGAAATAGGGATTTGCTAAAAATCACAAGACTTTCAATAAAAACAGCATTTGACAAACTCTGCTCTGGATATTCATCGTTAGATTAGCGGTTGGCATCCGTTGGGCCTTATGTAACTGGTAAGTCGTTTGTGGCTCTTATTTTTAAGGATTCCATCCTTTTTTCAAACATTTCACCAAATCTGCTGAAGTCGGCTGTGTTTTTGATGGAGTGTACGATTTCAGACTCCTGAGTCGATTCCCGCTTTTTCCACATCCAGCTTATGGCAGCCACGTCGACGATCAAAAGGTAACGTCTGCTCGTGGAGACAACTGACAAGCGAAGACATCCAGATCTCAGTGTGTGTGTGTGTGTGTGTGTGTGTGTGTGTGTGCGTGTGTGTGTGTGTGTGTGTGTGTGTGTGTGTGTGTGTGTGTGTGTGTGTGTGTGTGTGTGTGTGTGTGTGTGTGTGTGTGTGTGTGTGCGTGCGTGAAGAAGTGGGTCACAGAGGGAGACCAAACACACACACACTTCACAATCTTCCTGCTGTCAGATCAGTACCCTCCATCAGCGTATCTCTATCACTGCCTCTCTGACTCTTTATTTGTTCTTCTTCCCCTCTGTCCTCGGGCGTCCCATCAATCATTCTCATTCAGAGCTTCAAATGTTTCCTTTGTCCCCTTCACCGCAGCAACACCATGAATTTTCTCTTAGATGTGATAATCTGATGATGGTTACTTTTTTTTTTTCCAGGAGTGCTGCAGTCTTTCTGCTTCTCTCCTCACCCCTAATGTGTGTCTTCAGCAGCGATGGTTGCACCTTTCACCCCTCCCATTTTCTCCAGAGGTTCCACGCAGACAGATGGTTTGAGTTGGAGGCCTGCCGCCACCCGCTAATATCATACATGCTTTTAATTTATCTCACATCTTAATGGATGGCAGAGTAGACGGGCAGCTTTGCACGCTGCTCAGCCAATCCTCTCACTCTGTTTATTGCCTTATTTATTTGACTGGTTCTATGGAACAAAGCAGTCGGTCCCTACGAATGAGGCGGAGGAGCCAGGACGGTTGGAACTCCTTTATCACCGCTCATGAATGTGACTCTTCAGACTGCATCCTCGATCCTCATACATCTCAAACATAGATTATCTGATATTTTCATCTCTTTAGACCTTTAAAGGAGACCTAGAATGTAAACCAACATTTTCCTTGTTGTTGTTGAATAAAGACAGCTTGGGTGGTCAAAAGTAGCATGCCAAAAAGTCTAAGCCGTGTGTGACCTAGGTTTTGTTCACAAAATTGAACACAGAACATGTGCCGAGGTACAAAAATATCAAAATATTTCTACGAGGTGCGAATATTAATTGTTTTTAAAGTCTGTTTGTTAAAAGGTCAGTAACACATGCAAGTGCACTTGTAATCAGTATTTTGGCAGTTAATTGCAACTTACTTTACATTTAATATTTCAGCCTAAAATCATAATTACATCCCCATCTTCGGGTTAAAACTTGGGTGGGGTGGGGTGGGGTAGGAGGGGGGGGGGTTGCTAATCATTGCCTCAGTGCCGCTAATGCAAACTATTAAAACTTTGCTGACATGTGAAATCAAAAGCCAAATGAGGCTTTTATTCACAGACGCTGTACTCACCTTCATGCTGCTACGGTCCGGGTGTATCATCAGATCGCTACACCTGCAGGCACCTCCCACTGAACGTCAACCTCGCTGCCAACGCCTCTGCTGAATTAACCACCATCATCTTAAAATTTGTATCATAACTCTGCCTTGTTTGGTAGCTTGTTAACTCACCCCACTGTTGGTCCTCTCTGCTCCAGACCTCTGGTCTCCATTTTATTCTCCTGTTGAGACCATACCGCCTGGCGTCCTCTGCTGCTACGGTCGTGTAATGACCCCCAGACAAATACCAGCATGTGTGAACCATCAACTTATATATATATATATATATATATATATATATGTATGTATGTATGTATATTGGACAATTCCTGTCCATAGGCTCGTATTATAAGTTTTTAATCTGAAGTGGGAGGTGGCCACCACCACCATTTTGATTGTGTCACACGTCTCGTCACGCCCAGACAATTTCATAAAAGGGAAAAGAGGAGGAGCTGAGGGTGGGGATGTAAGGATGGGATCAAATGACGACACCCGTCGAACTGAAGCGATGTAGCTACAAGCTAACCCAAAGCTAACACGGAGGTGGGAGCTAAGCTAACGGAGGTAGCTACCTAGCTACAACCGGAGCCAACTGTGCACAACACCAGAGCTTCTGAGACAGAGATGCGCCGATATGCCGCTGGGGAGAACCGGGTGGAGATCATCGGTTTCTATCCGAGAGCTCCACAAGCCGGCAGCCGCGCAGCAGACAGGTGCCACTATGGTCAGAGATGCGTCGAGCTGAGGCTGAGGGGAAGGGACCATACCGATAGTCGGAACCCAGCTCCACCAACATGATATATTTCAACTCATTTTCAAAAATGCAGCGTTATGTTAAATGCACTGGGTTTTACCCTATTCAATTTAAATTTCATGGTTAAACAGTACATATTAAAATGGTAGTTAGCAAGCTACTTTGATAAGCTCAGCTAACGCAAGAGCGGCAGTGAAATACATAAATATAATTTTATTACCGAAAAAAAGGAAGTGGCTCTTGGACACTCTATTATTGCAATTAATACCACAGCAAGTCATTTTGTCCAACAATTGCACAAATAATATCCAAAAAGAATGCACAAACAGCACAACTAATGGTCTAAGTTGAGAGACTGAAAATCACGGAACAGTTTTAAGGCAAGGCCGAGACTCAGGCTGAGGCTTTTCCTCTGCGCTAGCTCTGCGGTCACGTGGGTCTGATGCTCATTAATTATTCAGAATTTTAGGCATTTAATACACTTAAACAGAAGAGTGACAAAAAAATCCACCCCCCCTCACAGTTGTCATGAGTGTAAACTAGATCTATTACACTTAAAACATGTTTTGGTACCAGGCTGTAAACATGTTTATTTCTGCTGTGAAATTGGTATTTTTAACATGGGAGTCAATGAGGATCTGCTCGCTTCTGACACCAGCCCCTAGTGGATGAGGGTGGAACTGCAATTTTTGTCACTTCCTGTTTTGCTTCATATCCAGCCCCTAATTACGGGGGCTTGGTGTGAAGGCTTCAGGGGTGGCCTGATGGGGCCAAAGAAAATTTTGGATTGGCACACCAAATTGGTCCTTGTGGTAACTCTGGGAGAATTTAGCCTGTGAAGATGCGCTGCATTGCACCTTTATTCATTTTTAATAAAATAACAGTGCATATCCAAAACATTTAACTTCAATTTTACAAACACAAATATTTTAGGAAAAAACACTGCAGTTATTTAAAATGTTACCCCAAATTTAATTTAATTTTTTTTTTAGATTTATTCACGTGTGTTGCAGTGTTCACAAAATTTAAAAAAACTATGGAGATAAAAAAAACTTTTTTTAAATGGTGAGCAGCAGAAACATATTTATTATTTTTATTCTGATTATGTCTTTACTCATTAATTGTAATATTTTTGTTTTACAATTATGTATTGAATAAACAAGATTAATATATGGTTTGATTGAACATTAATATGATTAGTTAACACTGGCTTTTCCTGGGGGGGGGGCAGTAATTTTCTAGGGGTGGCCATGGCCACCCCTTGGGGGCGCCCTTGGAATGCTTAGACCTCGATTATAAGATGACCCAACATTTTGAAATGATTTTCAATGAAAAAAACTCATCCTATATTCAGGACAGTACGGTATTTATATTTTAAAGACTAAATTTTTCGTGAAAAGTCCATCAACTCTGCATCGGCTGAGGTACGTCCTTAAATTTGAAGCACATAAGCGGTAGTTTAACGTTATTGGTCAGTTCTGGGCAGTGCTCAGTTTCCTATTGCATGGAGCTCTGCGGGGCAGGGGGTGTGCTTAGCAAAAAAAAATTAAAATAAAAGACGCATTGCTTACCTTATATCACAGTACATGATATGATTGTCCCTTTTATGGATTTCTGAAAAATCATACATTATTTCTCAAAGAGGAAAACTCCGGTCAGCTACTTTAAGAAGTTAAAAGAAAAATGTCTCCAAGTTTCAGATTCAGCAGTGTTACCCAATAACAGTGGAGCTCGATCTGGCAATTGCATTTGCAGTATTGGGAGAACGTGAGACATATAGTAATATTCAAGTATTAATACTTGACTACTAAAAAGTATTTTTGATGAACAAAATAAGTCGAGTCTTAAATTCAAACACTATTGCAAAATTAAAAACACAAACAAGCCACGTAATCACTTGTGCACACACCCTCATCACACTTATGCATGCACACTCATACAGTACATGACCCACTACCCACCCTAATGGTAAATAGTAAAAAGGCGTTTTATTGAAACAACTGAATCAATAAAAAGATTCGATACATTTAATTAATTCATTAAAAGCCAAGCTAGATAGGAAGGTCTTGAGCCTCCTTTTAAAAACATCAACTGTTTCTGCAGCGCTGAGCTTGTCTGGCAGGCTGTTCCACATCGTCTGGTGTCACAGAAAAACATGAAATAACCGCAACATTTAGAAAACCCACTGTATCATAACATGTTATGCACTGACCTGGCTCCCTTTCACCCTCAAAGCTAATGAAATGTGTAACTATATGGTCAAACTCCCTGGATCATTTGACAAAGGAAAACAAGTAATTTCTGTTTAAACATTTGGACGTTATCTAATGAGCTTTGAAAGAAAAGCATCTGGACTTCTTTGAGTTGCTTGAAGACGTTTCATCTCTCATCCGAGAGGCTTCTTCAGTTCTAAGGTCAAATGGTGGAGAGTCCCAGATTCAAACCCAGTGGGAGTTTCCCCCCGAAGAGGGAACAAAAGACCCCCTGATGATCTTCTACATAAACACATGAGTCAAGGTGTGAGGGTGGGTGTGGGTCCTATTCAGCCAGAGTTTCAGGTGAGCTCATTGTGAAACCTGGCCCCACCCTATCATGTGAATTCCTGAGGTCAGATGGCCCAGGATATGCGTGGGCATTGAGGCATCTGGGAAGGGATCTCAAAACTGGATTATAGATGGCAGACAGTTGGTGTCGTAAACCACCGCCTCTGTTCAAAGATGGTTGCTCACAGTGGACATAAATGGCTTCCTTTACTCCTCTTTCAAACCATCTGTCCTCTCTGTCCAAAAAGTCAACGTTGGCATCCTCGAAAGAGTGACCTTTGTCCTTTAGATGCAAATGAACTGCTGAGTCCTGTCCTGTGGAGGTAGCTCTTCTATGAGTACGTTTACATGCAGCCAATATCCGGGTTATGATCGGGTTAAGGTCGGGATTTGGATTTCTGAGTTGATCAGAATAACCCGTTTACAAGCATAAATAGAAAGAGTTACCTCTAACTTGCATAACCCGATTTAACTGCGGACGTTGGGGTAGCGTCAGGACGCATGGACTACGTCCAGACGCAATATGTGTCATTTCCGGTTGTTCTTGTTCTGGTATCCGTGAAAACAACAACATGTTTCCCAGTTCGGAAGAGATAGTGACCGCGTTTGTTTGCGCTTTAGTTTCCTCGTCACTCCAAAAGTGTGGTGCTGTGCCGCGACTCGCCATTTTGCCCCCAACTTGTTGTTTACTTCCGGTGTTCTGGCGCATACAAGACGTCTCGCTACTCAAAAGACCAAGATTCCTTGCGAACAGAGCATGCGCAGAACACACGCTTTGATGGGGATATCCCGATATGCGTTTACACGACCAAACATTCGGGTTAGAAAAGGGTTACCCCAGGTGTAGTAACCGGGTTTTTAAGAACCCAGTTATGAGCATATCCGGGTTTTTGGCGGTGTTTACAAGGACCTGCGGAACCGGGTCATTGTGAATATTGGGGTTTTAAAAAGGTTACTGGAGGCATGTATTGTTGTTATATGTTGTGCCATGCACTTGTGAAGTGGCTGTTTGGTTTCTCCGATGTAGAGGTCTGGGCATTCCTCGCTGCACTGTACAGCATACACCACATTGTTCAGTTTGTGTTTAGGAGTTTTGTCTTTCGGGTGAACCAGTTTCTGTCTGAGTGTGTTGCTGGGCCTGAAGTGCACTGGTATGTTGTGTTTGGAGAAAACTCTCCTGAGTTTCTCTGATACACCAGCTACATAGAGGATGACAAGGTTGTTGCGTCTGTCTTTCTTATCCTCCCTAGGGTCTTTTGTTCCCTCTTCGGGGGGAAACTCCCACTGGGTTTAAATCTGGGACTCTCCACCATTTGACCTTAGAACTGAAGAAGCCTCTCGGATGAGAGGTGAAACGTCTTCAAGCAACTCAAAGAAGTCCAGACGCTTTTCTTTCAAAGCTCATTAGACTACAATGACCTGGATGACTGAGAACCTTCACAGACATATTTGGATGTTATGTGATAGTAGTAGTTTCAAATTCAGCGTAAATTTTGGTTTACCTTTCTTTTTTGGTCAGGCTCAACAGTTACTTGATTGTATTTAGATACATATTAGTTTGCTCAGCCTGAAAGTTACCAGAATATCAACAGTAAGAGGTCATATTTACTGCTCTCATAGCCAGGTCTGGGATGTATCACACTGGTAACCAAAATGACGGTAGACGTGATTGTTGTTTCCTTTAGCTGGGTTAGCATTTGGCACTCAGCATCTTAAAAGGATAAAGTTGAAGGTTTATAAATAAGATCAGACTGTAAACTCGGACACTTTTCAAATAAAAAGTCTGCTGCTGCAAAGAAATGGTCTTTAAAGGGATACAATGCAATCAAGTCATTTCCTTGAGCCAGTATGTGCTAAAATGACCCTTTACAGAGCTAATGGAATGTCATTCATACCTCACCACACTCTGTGGCCAGAATACCGGACTTGCAACTTAAGAGTTGCTGGTCCAGTTGCTGCTGGTGGGAGGAGCCGTGGAAGTGGTGCTGACATGGTGGAGATGGAGTCTGCTTCTAGCACGTTTCCTGCACGTTTTAGATCGTGAAGACAGCTGCATTGTTCGATTTAGTGATGAATCGAGACATTTCAGCAGTAAGATCAAGGTGTTAAAAGATGAACGGACAGTGAGAAGATATGTTGTGTTTTCGGAATAACCACAGTGAATTGATGACGATACTAGGGAGTTCTAAAAGCAAACAAAACTGCCTAATATCCCTTCAAGTACACAACTTACATTCGTTCACATGTTACAACATCTGTCTAATGGTTTGTTAGCACAACTAGCTAATCAGCCAATCACATGGCTGCAAATCGGTAACTTAGAGGTCGGAGGAGAATGGTCAGACTGCTTTTAGAAGATAGAAAGACAGCAGCAGCTCTAATTACCTCTGGTTCTACCAAGATCTGCAGAAAGGCATCTCTGAACTACAACATGTTGAACCTTGAAGCAGATGGACTCCAGCAGCAGAGGCCCACACCAGGTGTCTCTCTTATCAGCTAAGAACAGAAAACTTAGGCTACAAATCCCACAGGATCACCAGAACTGGACCAGAAGAGACTGAAGAAACCTTTACTGATCTGATGAGTCTGGATTTCAGCTGCAACATTTAGATGGTGGGGTCAAACATTGGTGTCATTAACACCAAAGCAAGGACCCATCCCTTCTTGTCTCAATGGTTCAGGCTGCTGCTGGTGGTGCGATGGTGGTAGGTCGTTTCAGACCACCTGAGTATTGTTGCTGTCCATATCCATCTCTTTATGTCCACATGGACCCATCTTCTAATAATAAAGCACCATGTCACAAAGATCAGATCATCTGTAACTGGTTTCTAGGACATGACCATGAGTTCACTGGTCTCTAACGACCTCCGCAGTCACCAACACTCAGACCAGAACCTTTGGGATGTGGTGGAACGGGAGATTCTCATCATGGATGGAACTGATGATGTCATGCCAATATGGACCAGAAACTTTGAGGAATGTTCCTTATGACTTGATGAATCATCATTACAAGCAGTTCTGAAGGTCTGATTCTGTACCTAATAAAGTGGCCAGTGAATTACAGCTTTATGTTTTTTTTTGTTTGCAATCAGTTTTATTGTATTTATTGTTATATATATTATTTTAAACATATACTCTATCCTGTTCACACATCAACCTGACTCCAAAAGCTGTGAAGAAATCTTTACAATACTTTTTTTCCTTTTTATGTTATGCCTATGCAGTAGTTGAGGTATCACATTTCACTACACTGACCCACTTGCTCAGTGAAACATAACCTTCCTTTGTTGATCTACAGTGGGTTTGCTTCACATCATCAGTTTGTCAACTGGTCAAGCAGCAGTTGTGGGAAGAGAGATGAGGGTGACTGGCTCAGCAGAAGTGACCGAAAAGAACAAAGGCTGGTTCATGGCCTGCAGCCATCAGACACAGGCTACATCAACACTGTTCGTCAGAACCCAGGAATAGTGTGGAGGGCTGAGTCAGCCTTGCAGCAACTACCCACAGCAAGGAGAAGTGTGTGTGCGTTGGAGAAAAGGTCAGATCTTAAAGGAGCAGGGAGGAAAAAAGTGGAAAATGGCAACTCGAGGTTCTAGTTAAAACTAGATTGTTAAAGATCCCTGCTGTGAGCTTTTTTTTCTCTTTCATTCACCATTTGACTTCATCATCATATCCTTGACCTCATGGCACATGAATACAAATAGGAAGCCTGGCATTTATAGACGTCCTGTTTACTGGAAGTGCAACTGTAAAGCGTAATGATGCATACAAGCCCCTGCAGACCTGTGACTTAATAAAACTCATGCATACATTTGCACAACAAACAAAGCATGCAGAAACAAACAAACTTGTTGTTTATCGTTTAAGATAAGAAATGTACACAATGACAAAACGTCAATGCTTTTGAATGTCTTTCTGCTTAAACAAGGTTGTATTCCTGAGCAGACGCGCAGTTAGGGTGGTGGATGGGGGGGGTCTGTCCCCCCCCAGATTCAGATCGACCCCGATACATCCCCCTCACTAAGGCCAGAAAGAAAACAAAGTCGGAGGTTAAGTTCTTGAAGCTCCTTTTTACAATTACATTTGTAGCGACAGGAATGGCCTCATATTTGTGACCCAAAGGTCACACTTCCCCAGCTGGGTCGAGCTGTAACTTTTGTTCCACAGATTATCCATCACAGCAGACGACGGTCTGCTAAACACCATCTTTTATCTGTCTGCTGCTGCTGTTCCGTCCCAAGATGAAGGACACTTCAAGATTTTAAAATAATAATTTTAATAAACTGTTTTTTACTGTTTATTACAATCATCAAAAATAATCATCATGGTTCAGTATGAATGTATTTAATTACTGAAATGACTTATTATTCTTTGGGTTAATAATAATTATTATTTATGATAATCAGTAATGTGTGATCAGTAATCAGAAGGTGGCACGTGTACACCTCATGCAGGACTGATTCCAGTGTGAAATTTAACCACCTCACATGTCTTTACTCCATAACAACGAGCTTTCTGACGCTGAGAGGGCGTGTTCTGAGGTTTTGTTAAAACCAAATCTCCACAGCTGAAGTTCAGTTCTTGAACCAAGTAGATACTCTCCGTGGTGACGAGAGCTATCCCAGAGGACGAGGGTCGGCCGCCTAAGCCTCTACTAAGCTGTTCTGTCATGCCGATAGAATTGCTCCGATAAACACCTGTAACCAGCTGACGCAAAACTCCTTCAGAGTTAAGCCAGACGCAAGCTCAACACTGTGTACCCTGCGACAACTTTTGGACCGGAGTCGGTTTCACTCGGGTCTTCTCTACCTGACTGAGTACCCTGAGGCTGACAACATCCTCCCTTTGACCTCCGGATCCACACAGAGGGTCGTCTAACTGGGTGGGGTAGAACACAGATTGTGTCCGATGCTGTTCTCAATAAGAAACAATTCAGTTAGCTGCGAAACAACGTTTTTCAACCCAGAACACTTTCTCTCTCTGAAAGAAACATTCTGAGATATCATTCACGCATCCAAACCTCGCATTTCATTTTAGCTTTTCATTCAGACACAGGTAATGCTTTTAATAACAAGTTTTAATATCAAGCTGTTACAAATTGTCATCTTTAAAAGTGTTAGTAAGAAATTCTTAACTTTCTAAACCTGACTCTTCTTTGAAATGAAACACAGAATGGTATATATTTGGTTGTTGAACAAGCAAAGATTCATTTAAACTTCTGATTCAATAAATACAATTTTGCTAAAATGTAATTATCTTAAATTAAAAATTAATCTTTTGATTAAATAAAGACTAAGCCCATTGGCGTATGAACTTCTATCGATTATATTAATATCCTAGATATTTATATATGATAGAAGCTTCATTTGCTAACGTGCCTGATCTTCTTCAGAATCTAACAAAGCTGATAGCAAACAGCGTTAATTCTAGTATGTAGATGTGCCCACATTACCCTTGAATGCAGCATGACGTAAACAAACACCGACTCCAGAGGCGCCAAAGTGGTTGCTGCTAGGATGCAGGATGAAGCGAAAAAGGCAAGCAACGATTACTGCGTATTTAAAAAAGACCAACAGTGTAAGCAGGCGGGGCCAATCTGTTTGTTTACGCATGTTGGTTCTAGTTTCAGTACGTTGTTGTCAGTGTTGGGACTTACTCGTTAAAAGCGCCAAAGCCTCACTGCTGACTTTAACAAGTCTCATCTACAAATATGATCCTCATGAAGTTACTACTTTACATCAGAAGATAGTGGAGATGTGGAACCTTCAGGCTGAGCAAAGTTTGGGAGTTTTTAGAGTTTGAAAAACGTCTCCCGCTGAGAGGCTCCCAGTCGGGGAGAGGAGGAGACGCGCGCAGCATGAAGAGCGCAAATATTAGAAAAAACGTATTATTGCCGGCAGGTCTGGTCTTTGTTGACTGATCACTTTGTCTGGTCATGACTGACTCTGATTATGAAGCAGAATATTGACTCTGATGAAGAAATTCACTCATCCAGCCGGGAAGATTGACGCTGCTGCAGCATCAGACAGCTGGTGCTGCACGAGAGGTGTGTGGAGTTTACAAGCTCCAAACGTTGGGTTTGATGTTTGATCAACCTTCTTTTGGACATGATGGATGTAGAAATGATGGTAAAAACACCGCTAACGTGATAGACGTAGCAACAATGTAAAAAAAAAGGAGTAAAAAAGAGGTAGATGCCGATGCGTTATGTATGGAAGTCAAAGCGTGCTACATAATCATAAAAAAGGTAAAATTTAAAAAGAGCTTTATATATTTATATATGAATTAAAACTTTCCAAATGTAGTGAAAATTTCTAAATAACGTAACAATATGAAGGAACATCTGTTGGTCAGGCTGAAAAGTTTGGGAACTACTGCTCTAAGTGATAAATGATTTAGGGTTGGGCATCGATTGGAACCGGTTGTTTGTTTTTCCTGGAATCGTTCAAAGTTTTTTATTTCGATTCCTAGAATGCCGACCGGAACAGGAATCCGCGGCCGATCTCCGTGAAAAATAAACGTTATCTGCAAATTGTGATCAACGCTTTTCTGAGCTGATAAACCAGCTGTCTGTGTGCAGCACGAGTCCCCCCTCCCCCACCCAGATATAAACAAACGCGTCTGTCGAACTTTTACTCCATAATGTAAACTTTAACACCTGCAGCGTAGAGGAAACTTGTTAAATACGTCAACACGGTGGATTTAATAGAAGCTTTAAAGAACAAACTCTGGACGGTGTGAGGTGAGTTTGTCTCACTGCAGAAATAAAAACACACACGGAGCATCAGCAGTCAGACGCAGCCGCTCACCAACACTCGTGTGTGTGTGTGTGTGTGTGTGTGTGTGTGTGTGTGTGTGTGTGTGTGTGTGTGTGTGTGTGTGTGTGTGAGCATCAGAAGGCTAAACAATAACCTATAGAATAATTAAAGTCATCATGCTAGAGAAGCTTTCTCTGTGGTGGACCACACCAGCTTCTGCCACAATAAAAAAAATAATAATAATAATAATAATAATAATAATAATAATAAATGACACACAAAGTTGTGAACATTTTAATTTCCTTTCTGAACTATTTCTGTTGAGAGTTTTAATGTTTAAAATCTGTTAGATTGTTACTGACAGCAGCTACATTTAAGTTTCACTTCCTGTTGTGACTGAATGCTGCTGCAGCATGGAGGTGTCAGTCATCCTGGACATGATCATCCTGAGAGCTTTAGCTGAAAACAGCTGCACGTTTCTGGATATGTTGGAGGCATTTAGCCTCTCATCCCAGAGGCTTCTTCCACACTTTGGTTGTGGTCAGAAACAAACACACTGGTTGTGCTGCAAGTCTTTTTCTTTTTGTCTCCAAAACATGTTTTTGTCTAAATGAAGGTGAAGTTGTTGTTCATAGAATTAAAATTCATGTTGAAGTTAAGATTATTTCATCAAGTAGGACCTGTGGTCAGCTGGCTCATGTAAAACATGTCATGTCTTGAAAGAATCGGAATCGGGAATCGATAGCAACCGGAATTGAAACAAGGAATTGGAATCGGAATCGTTTAAATCAAACGATGGCCAACCTCATAAGTGAATATTGGTTTAAAATATATTTTATGTGCAAATTTTTAGGGCTTTTTATGTTTTCTGTAAAGATTGGTATGCTGAAAATCATTTAATGTTTTGCATAAAGCATGAGGTTTTGGTTAGTCATTGATTGGGAGAATAACAAATGACTGACTTGGAAAGTGTTGATCAGGCAGAGCTTTGTTGCCAGCGTTCCATTGCACAATGGCTTCAAACACGTATATAAAAGTGTTAGTTTTTACATAAACCATTGGAGGAAATTACACAAACTGACTGAGCTCCAGTTAAGGCTCTTGCAATAGTTTGTGTATGTGTACGTGCGTGTGTGTATGTATTTGGGGGAGGGTACATTGGAACTTTGTCCCCCCCAGTTTGAAAATCCTATCTGCGCCCCTGTTCCTGAGTAATTCCACAGTGTTTCCAGGTCAAAGAGGATATATAATCCCTACATCAAGTTCTGGAAATGGTCTGGGGCCTTGTTCTTGTGGAATATGTCTGGTAAACCTCCAGATTCCAGTGGGAAGTGGAAAGGAAACATACTTAGAAGCCTGACCCACCCCAGCTGACTGATTTCAATGAGAAGGAGAAGAGGGGCCTTTGGGTTGGGCTCTCTAATCTCTGGTGCTGAGGTCAATGAGGTTGTCAAAAAGCTCCTCAGTGGCAAGGCTCTGGGGTGGATGAGATCCGCCCAGAGTTCCTTAAGGCTCTGGACGTTGTAGGATTGTGTTGGCTGATGTGGCTCTGCAATATCGCGGGACATCGGGGGCAGTTCCACTGGATTGGCAGACTTGGGTGGTGGTCTCCCTATTTAAAAAGGGAGTCGAACCTCAGATTCAGGAGGAACAATGTGGTTTTCGTCCTGGCCGTGGAACACTGGACCAGCTCTATACCCTTAGGGGCGTCCTGGAGGGTGCGTGGGAGTTCGCCCAAACAGTCTACATGTGTTTTGTAGGGGGTACTCCAAGAGTTGGGGGTATGGGGTAGCAGGCCCTCTGATAAGGGCTTTTAGGTCCCTGTATGATCGATGTCAGAGCTTGGTCCGCATCGCCGGCAGTAAGTTGAGCTTGTTCTCGGTGAGAGTTGGGCATCACCAAGGCTGCCCTTTGTCATCGATTCTGTTCATAACTTTTATGGACAGGATTTCAGGGTTCAGCCAAGGTTTTGAGGAGATCCATTTTGGTGGCCAAAGGATTGAGTCTCTGCTTTTTGCAGATGATGTGGTCCTGTTGGCTTCATCAGACCGCGATCTCCGGCTCTCACTGGAGCAGTTCGCAGCCTAGTGTAAAGCAGCTGGGATGAGATTCAATGCTTCTAATTCTGAGGCCATGGTCTTGAGTCGGAAAAGGGTAGAATGCCTTCTCCAGGTCAGGGATGAAGTCCTGCCCCAAGTGGAGGAGTTTAAATATCTTGGGGTCTTGTTCACGAGTGAGGGAAAGATGGAGCACAAGAACAATAGGCGGATTGGGGCCGCATCTGCAGTGATGCAGGCGTTGTACCGGTTTGTCGTGGTGAGACCCCAAGACCCAACCCTGGATAAGCAGCTGAAAATGGATGAATGGAGTACTCCAAAGTAATTTACACTACAGTGTATCATTCATCCATTCACACACACACATTCACACACTGGTGGTAAATGGCTTGTATTTGTATAGCACCTTCCTAGGGTTCTACACCCACCCCCAAGACGCTTCAAACACAGTCATTCATCCATTTACACTCTGGTGGGGATGAGCTACAATGTAGCCACAGCTGCCTCGAGGCCAATTGTCAGAGGGGAGCTGCAGAGCGCTGGTGCCAACAGGAAACATGAAGCCATTTTAAGTAAACTTATACTGTTGGTTTTTAAATGTTTCTGTGGACTTGCTACTCTACCTCTTTGTAGATTGTTAACATGTTGGAAAACTCCAGATTAACAAGAGCTCTCACAAGTGGGAATTGTAAAGTTCCAATCTGTAAAATATCATTTGCTCTAAACGTCTTCTCTGTGAAAGAACGAATATAAAAACCATAACAAAATTGTCCATCTCCAAGAAACAAAGTCCTGCTTTATGCAGCAGCAAAAGTATGTTATATGAAATGTATATTTGTGTGTGTGTGTGTGTGTGTGTGTGTGTGTGTGTGTGTGTGTGTGTGTGTGTGTGTGTGTGTGTGTGTGTGTGCGTGTGTCTGTGTGTGTGTGTCTACTTTTTCTATTAATTTTATATTAGTGTTTGCTAAATTGTATTAGCACTACTAGAGAGACATGTTGTGAATTAGCCGTGGCTATAAACACTGCAATACAGGCATCAGATTATTATTTGTAATGGTCTAAGTTTTCTTTTTTGTTTCCGTCCCTACTCAAACAACAAACAAACAAGCTTTAATGTGAGTCCACCTCCTGCTGAGACAAAAGTCATGGTCAGGTGCATTAGCAGCTAGCGAAAACCAGGCTTGTTGATCCCTGGAATCAAAAACAGGCTTCAGGGAAGCTGTTTAGAAAGTAGGAAGGACTATTAGTTTGTGAGTGAGGTGAGAAGCAACAGAAACAACTAGAAACTCATAAAGTTTATGGCAACACTTTGGAAGTCGAGTCTGTTAATGGATAAGTTGTTTATTTAGTTTCTAACTCGCATGTTTTTGGACTGTATGTGCAAACAGATGTGCATTTGGAAACGATGGCCTGTGTTTTCTCTTATTCAGAGCACAGAAGCCCGTGGCATGGAAGCTCAAAGCTTTTACCCACATCAAGACAAATTATCCAACCATAGAGCCACGAGCACCCCACCCCCAAACATAATAACAGAGCCATCAAATAGCCATATTTATAATCTCTAAACGGTCCAATTTTAAAGCGGACAGCTCCAGAGGTAAAGAAATTGTTGAGACCAATTTGTGGTTTTCATGCGTACTGTACAGAGGCAGCATCCCAGCGTTAAATGAAATAAAGTCCACTTCCCTTTTTTCCATTAAAGCTGTGTTGAATTACACATTTGATATCACTGCCAATACGTAGATGTGTGTATTCTACTGAGCAACAATTATTTTATTGCAATCTACTCTGTTAGTGTTCCACAGATGTGTCAGTATTGTTAGTTCCCAAAACTGAAATAAGACTTTTTTTTATAATTTGTCATTCTTGTCTTGATTTTAATGAGATTAAAGGGATCAAAAATGCACCGTACAGTGTTTATCAACTCGGAAACAAGAGTTGTCAGAGGCGAAAAAGAGAAGCTGAACCAGAGCACATAAAAAGGTTTAGCGACAAATTTTGAGCTGAAGCAGCCGCTCTGCACATGAATACGTCTCAGCTGGTCTTTAGTGTGCAGCTGCAGAGCCAAGTACTCCTGCCAGTTTCCAGAATCCCGTCTCTTCCTAGTCTCTGACACTAATGAAAAATGCAGCGTGTTTCTCCTGCCACAACATTACCATTAAGTTTTCTCTTTTTGTTCAGCTCAGATGACGCTCAAGTGTTGATCTAACATGATGGATGTAGTGCCATGCAGCGTGTGATTTGTGCGAGTTGTATTGTGTTGGCTGCTTTTGCCTTTTAAAACTTACATAGATGTGCGACAAAAGTCAGACACCATCTTCGGTTCAAAGTTGTAAATAGAGAAGTAAATAATGCTGGGTCATTATGTTGGAGGTCTTGGCGCTAACAAAATAAACATAGCAGATAGCTCATTTTTGATGTGAGAATGTGACAATAGAGCTTCGAACCCCACGTGACTCTCAGTTAGTGGACGCCATTTTGGCATGCAATAAAGGTAAACAAACACGGATGTAACCATGAACATGAACGGGATCCGCTTGGATTTTACTTCGTCGGAGTTTACTTCACACTTTAAAACTGAAGAAATCGTTTTATATAGTCAGAAATTAAATAGACTAAACATCTCCGACCCTTACCGTGCCCCTGGGATACTTTTTAAAAATGCCAGAAGCTGTCGGAGCGGACTTCTTACCGGCACAACACCGGACCTGGCCATGGAACGCCTTGGGATTTACCCGGAGGAGCTGGCTCCGGCGGCTGGGGAGAGGGAAGTCACGCTACTGCCCCCGCAACCCGACTCCGGATACGCGGATGAAAATGGATGGATGGACGGACAAATAACAGATTTACACGTAAGTAGTCTCGGTGAGACAGATAATAGCAATCCAAAGTGCTTTTTATGTGTGATCTGACAATTGATCAACCATTGCTTAAAAATTAAATACAGCTTAGCCGGTTAAGTGCTGGGATCATAAAACACGGAAACGGCAGCACGCAGAACTCACGAGGCAACGTTTTACGTGATGTTTACTTGTTGCTATGAGTAATAAGACAGAAAAAGCCACGCCAAAATAAGTTTAGGAAGCCCACTAAGAATCATAATAAAAGCATTTAAAATAAATACCATACACAGTTGAGGAAACGTTGGTTTAAGTACCTGATATGAAGTGGTCGCTGCATAAGCGAAATCCTTTACTCTCGGGATCCCACAGTTTCATTTTAGCCCGGTCACTAGCGCGTTTTATTACAATGATCCAACGTTTGCGGCGCTCCGGATCTTGGGGAATCCTGTAGATGGCTCATTCCTTATGTCGTCCGTGTCTGTTCTGCATCCTGGGGCACAACAGGAATCTACCATATTTCCCGTTTGATTGAGTTTTCTGACAATAACAAATAGTCCAGCTGCCGGCTTCTGCCTGCCAATATGGCGCCGTTTCGATTTGAACTGTTGCATGACGGGAGAAGTGACGTCAACTCCCGGAGCTCTATAGCTCGTGACCAGTTCAGTAATTGTAGCAAATCTAATTTGAAGTATTGGCTTGAGGATCCAACCATGGACGTAATTTTTTTTTGGGGGGGGGGGGGACGTGTCCCCCCCACTTTTTCCAAACTCAAGTTTTGACCCCTGCACTTTTTACCATCCAAAAACAGTATTACGCTATATTAAATTGACACTGGTTGAGCTCTAGGACCAAACGGAAAACAACCGTTTGTGTTGAAGCCTGTTTCCCATTAGAGCACACTGTAAAGATACCCCCGCCCCCCCCACTTCTAAAGTGAAAATTACGTCCATGGATCCAACAAAAGTAATTTTGGATCTCATTGGATCACCGTTGCAGCCCTTAACTCTTGATCTCTGTTACTGACCAACGGTTTTATGCTTTAGCATAAGCATTAAAATAATTTGGCATCATTTGCTATCTTCTTCTTAACAAGAACCAAGAGAACCGAACACAACACTCCTGTTCTTAAATCTCTACACTGGTTACCGGTACACCACACAGTCAATTTCAACATACTTCTGCTGGTTTATAAATCACTCAATGACATGGGGCCAGAATACATGTTAGATCTCCTTCCTGTATGTGCGCCCAGCAGGGCTCTGAGATCCTTAGGAGGCGGTCAGCTGGTCGAACCTCGGGTCAGAACCAAACAGGGTGAAGCTGCTTTTAGCTACTGTGCTTCACACAGATGGCATCAGCTTCCTCGTGACCTCAGATGTGCCCCAACGATGGAAACTTTGAAATCAAAAGTGAAAACCTTCATGATTTCATCAGCCTTTAAGTGAATGTTCTTGTGCTGCACCTTCTGCACTGTATTTGCTCGCCCTTTAAAGAGCAAGTCACCCCCCACAAGAAACTTACTTCACTCCCTCTTCATGTTTGAAAAATGCAACAAATGCTGTTGCTTGGCAGACCGAGAGGGTGGAGCCACTAACAAATACACACACACACAGGCTCACAATGGCATTGTGACATCATAATGTACCAGTTTACATCATAGCATACCTCTTAGCCAATAGCGGTGGCAGATTTAAATTCAAATGCAGTTCAGAGTTTTTACTTGACAACGGCACAACACTGACCGTTTTAGGTAGAAAATTAAAATTTTAACTAAGATGCACTAAAGTGCAAAACTATTGACTACACGTGTCTGCAGCACGATTAGACACACATTTATGTAGTTTATCAGAAAAAAAAGTTGATTTGGGGGTGACTTGCTCTTTAACTTTTTTTTTTAGTTTTTAAATTGTATTTAATCAAATAGCTGGAACGTCTCCTCAGCCTTCCTTAGAGTCTACAACAGTGATTCATCACTAAATTAAACAAATCAGTAGTTTTCATGATCTGAAACATGCGGGAAACATGCTGGAACCAGACTGCAGCACCGGGTATGTCAGCTCCTCCCAACAGAGCGGATTGGTGGCAGGTGAATATTCTGGCCTCAGGGGGCAAAAGGGGCTGGGGGGGCCTTTCAATAACCCTGTAAAGGGTCTTTTTAGCACATATTGGCTCAAGAAAATGATTTAAAAATATGATAAAGTTGCAAAGTATCTCTTCAAAGAACGTCGATGATTAAGACCTAAAGCCAGAAATGGTTGTAAAATACCTTACTTGAGGTCGACATCACATTTCTTGTCATGTGGCTTTGGCGGCCATCTCTTATTTACTGCAAAAACAATCAGCTGTAAAATTACAGTGGCAACATTTTTTTATGCACAGTTTATGGTTGAAACAGGAAAATAACATGCAAAGACTTTTTCAAGACTCAAACAAGGTGGTAAAAGTTGCAGCTTTTAATGTTTTGGGCATCTTTTTTTTTTGTGTATGCACAGTTTTTTTCACATTGGAATGCTTATGTAATATTCATGTACATAGCATTGTTTACAGATGCAAAATCTTTTCAGATGTGTGTGTGTGTGTTTAAACCAGACCCTCAGCTATTAAATCTGGATCCTTTTATCTTCCCCTTCTTTTTTTTACCCTGTGACTCTGATGGTTTGTGATCCTGCATGCCATACTCATAATCAGCTACTCTGATAGTGAAACGAGTTTAGAGCAGCACTGATCACACATGTGCAGTTGATGACCAGCATACATCAATGGACAGCTGGCACCAAAATTGCCTCCCGTTTTTACTTTGCGTTGCACAGAAAACGACGGAGGGGGAAATGGGCACAAGAGAGAAGAAGTGTTGAGAAACGGGGGAGACCAAGTGGAAGGAGCTGTAGAGCTGTTAAAACATGGCCAAATGACTCCGCTGTCTGAGCAGGAAGGAAACCGGGCTGTACACACTCCTCAATAACTTCCTGTTAAACATCCGCAAACTCACAAAAGGATCACAAAAAAAAGTATCGCCAAGACCTGGTGTCTTCTGAACGCTGCCTGTATATTTATGTAACCCTGTGTGTAGGGAAGCTGACCGCCACCTGGTTTCTCCAAGTGTGAGTGTATGTGCTGAATGGGATGTGTGTATATGCAGAGGAGGATGTTATCAACATGGCAGCGATGAGAGATGGAAGCGGTCCTGCGGGACCGACTTAAGTCCCTGCACATGTGGACGGCCACTGCCGCCCACTAAAAATACGACTCCTGGATACTTTTCCCAATTCTGCTTGCATGCATAAATCAGCTGCCGGACTTGAGGCTTGGAGTTGGCAGGGAGTCAGGCGTGCCTCCAGCGACTAGGCCTGTCGCTCATTCTGCCACTGCCGCCTGGGGCTGCTTAATTAATGTGGCAATAGAACGCTGCATATCATAATGAACACACAGCCCCTCTATCTGAGCCTTCCTGGGCCTGTTTTTCTTGGTCCTGGTTAAGGATGTGTCCCTGTGTGTGTTCAGATATTTATAGGTAATGGATCTATTAAAATGCATGAGAACGAATTAAAAAACAAATAAATGCGACGGCGCTCAAACGAGCTCGGAATGTTTGGAAAAGAGGGATATTCAGTTTGATGTGTTTTCACAGCGCGGCTGTCGAATTTATCACTTTCACTTTTGTTGGTGTTGCTCCGTCACCTCGTTTCATCATGGGGAACACACAGACCGTTTCAAGCCAGGAGATTTTTCATTTTCACGAGGACTCCTCCTCGCTGCCACATGAAGTACTCTCAGAGAGCTGGCTTGAATGATGGGAGTAACCTGCCCCCTTTCCCCTCCTTATTTTTAAAACTCAGAAATAAATGGTTCACTTTCACCAAACGAGTGATGACAGAGCAGTTGATGTGGGTATTTTTCCACCACTGAACACAGAATATCTGTTATGGAGGGTTATAACTCCTAGAATGGAGCTGTATAAGCCCTAAAGCTCATCGCTCAGCCTCAGATTCCTCCAAGCAAAAAGAGCAACTGTATCGGTCTGACAGCAGCAGGTAGAGGTTAATGCCTCGCCATTTGTAACTCTTTGCCATGTGCAATGCCACCTCAGTTGGCTGTAAAGACCTCATAAATCATTTACGTAGATCCTCTGAGATTCTGTGACTGAAGACCGCCCGATTTATGGCGATACCTTCCAGCGGACCTCTCATTCTTTATTCTACTTCAATACTCCCGTTTCAGCCGAGTCTAGTACTCCTCTCTCTCCTTTCCAGGTGTCTGCACTCTGACTCCACAGCTATACAAACAGGGAAAAAAAGATCTGCTTTCACGAAGGGCTAATAGCATCTGACATAATTTATGACTGAGTTGGGGTATTGTGACAAGCAACCTCTTAAACCTGTTGGACTCTCATTTATGCAATTTTCTGCAAAGCCACGCTGCAGAATTTGGGAAACAGCAAAGCAAGTCAACGCGCTTGCAACAGAGACGAAAGCGTGCAGCCTCAGTGAGGAGAATCTCCGTCTGCAACAAATCACGCTTTTTCATTAGTCTGACCCTTGCCTGGACTGGGAATATGAATGAATTTTATCATCGTCACTCGAAAAATTGGCTACGGATGAACCTGAACACATATGATGTTCTTTCCAGATCAGCGGAGGGGGAAAACGTGCACGAAACATCGAGTCAGGTCTCACACTCAAACGATTTTCAAGAAGCTTTAACCTGACAAACTCAGATTATACCTCTCTAATCCAAGACTATGTTCCTGTTTCTTTGACAGTTTTCTCCTCCAGTAACAAGTCTAACACTTCATTTGTTTTCCCACCTCAGGCGATATGCTGTTTCTCAGGCTTCACGGTTCTTGTTATACTGGGAAGACCTTCAGCTAGCTGACTTTGAACCCCAACCCAATTTATTGGTGCAACTCAAAACCATTAAGAGCCACTTTTAAAGAGTCTTTGTTTCAGAAATTTGAGAAAGGAAACAGTCTTTCTTGGATGTGTTTGTTCTCAAAATAGTAGACCCTTTGTTTTCAAAGACCTTCATTTGTTATGGCTCTGTGTCTCTGTTTCTGCTGCAGTCCAAAGAAATGGAGAAACTTTCACAACTACGCATAGAGAATGTGTTACTTTGTACAGTTAAGGCTCAGGGACGAAGCTATAGGTTTTCAGTAGTGTTCCATACTGCGGAGAGAAGGGTTCAACCCCAATAATGTTGTTTGACAATTGGGAGCTGGGGCCGTATGGCAATGGTGTCCCACAATGCAACTGTAAAAACAAACAGCATGTAACTGTGCACAGAGGGCTAGTAGGCGATGTTCGCCACATTCTGGAGCAACGTATGTGCACACATACCACCCTACGCACATGTGCAAACCCCCCTTGCATGTGTCAAACATTAATTCAGTCCACTTCACACCCGTGTGTGTATTATGAGAACCACAAGCTCAGTGTGCCTTGATTTCTTTTGCCCGCCATCTGTTGTTCTTTCGGTGCAGGCAGGGGTTTTAATCCAGTTAGGACCTGTCAGGACTAATACAACAACAGGTCAAACCACTGTCGCTAACCCTCCACCGTCACCTCAACATCAGGGGTGTTGACACAGGAGAAGAGAAGGTCTGTGTTACCTCTGAGGTAGTTACTTTCAAACCGTCATGAACCATTTGTGACTGTACAGACAGAAGCACATGAGGCATGGAGATACCCATTTGTTCTGTGTCAGGCGTAACTAAGGAAACCACATCTAGTGGTGTACTGCAACATTTGAATCTGGACTTTTTTGAAAGCAAGCATTGAGAAATTGTGGTGTAATGAGATTTTTTAAAAGAGCCTGTGAACATTTATATTGATGTTTTTGTCACGAACAGAACTCAGAAGGCCCGTGAAGACGCCAAACACACTAAAAATAGATAAAAACATCTTTTATTCTTGGTGAAGTTACCCGAGGTGGGAGAGGCTGGAGACAGAGTCGGAGACAGGCGAAGGTCGAAATGGCAGGCAGAATACAAGGCAGGGGTCAGGAGCGAAAAACGAGGTCCGGAGGCTGAGGTCAGGCAGGGTGGATGGCTGGAAGATTTACTTGCAAGGCTTTCAATAATCTGGCAGAGACTGGATAGCTGGATGGTTCTTATATAGTAGGGGAAGCAGGTGTGTGAGATGAGCTGAGGAGTCAGGAGCAGGTGAAGTGGATGAAGCTGATGACAGGAGCAGGTGAGAAGAATGGAGTTGATTGTGGTTGCCAGGGAAACAGGGCTTGTCAGGAACTTGGTGAGGGGACCAGGTGAGCTGAATGAAGAGGCAGAGGAGAGTGAAGGATAGGAAGTCATGACAGTTAATCATTGTGAGGAAAATGCTCTTCTTCCTCTGCTAGCTGTACAAAAATGAACTCCCATGACAATGGTCAGCTGAGCAAACTTTATGGTGATGTGAAAGGTGCAGATGACATTGGTGATGAATATATTATTCCAGGCAAACCAAACCTTAAAGTGGCAGTGTGTAGTTTCCTGCCACTAGGGGGCAGCACATACATTTCAGGGTAGTTTTACACCATGTCTCCGTGACTGTCGCTAGTTTAAAGAAAGATTACGGTAAATGTTGTTTCCTGCGGAGCAGAAAGCACGCGACCTCTGCGTGACTCCTCCTCAGCTAGCTTTCTACGGCAATACCGCTCGGTCAAAATATATCGCATCTCTATTATTTTTTATTCTATTCTTTCACATACATTTTGGAAAGATAATCATGTTATTTTTTTCTTATTTAACCCATTAACTGCCAGCCGTTTCCTGATCAGAAAAGCCCTTTGCTGCCAGCGTTTTTCTGCATTTTCACAGTTTTTTTAATGGTCACAGAACAATGCGCGCTATGATGATGTCAACGTCAAAACTAAGACCTCCTCTTACATCAGGAAGAATCTGCGTGTTTCTAGCATTATCAGTTCTTTCATAATCTGTTGTCGAATTGTGATCAGCAGCAGCTTTTCCGGTTCACGCCTCACTTTTCTTGCAGCAGCGGCCCAAAACGATCTCCTAACACATGGGTCTTCTGTTTCCTGATCACGTGACGTGTGACGTATGTGGATGAAGATCGGTTTTAGAGCTGGGATGTTTGTTCTCACGGTGCGAGGGCTCGTTCCGACGCCCACACAGTGAAAAAAATGCAAATGACAACTTTGTCGTCACTGGCGGTTAATGAGTTAACACAATGTAGTAATTAGATGTCTTTTTTACCTTTCGCTGACGTGTTTCGGCCGGAACTTCCGCCTTCGTCCATTAATTTTAGAAAGAGTTTAGCAGTTTTGTTTTTATATTCATGTTTCTTACCACCTATGTTTATGAACGTGGTTAGGTAACTTTCGTAGGGTGTGCTTCCAGCCAATTTTCTAGTGTGATGTCATCTTCTACAAGTCTTTTGTTGAGAGTATAATCTCTTCAGCCGTCGTCTGTTGGGGTAGCAGCATCAGAAGCAGGGACCTGAAAAGGCTCAACAGCCTAACAAAAAAGGCTGGTTCTGTTCTGGGGACGACTGTGGAACCGCTGGAGGAGATAATGCAAGGAAGGATTCTCCTGAGAATCAAGAAAATGATGGACAACCCTGAGCATTCTCTTCACAAGACTGTCCGACAACGGAAGAGTGTCTTCAGTCAGAGACTTCTTCAGCTTCGCTGCAACACTGACCGCTACTGGAGATCCTTCCTGCCAACAGCCATTGTAATATACAACAACTCTTTGATGACTTGATTATTATTACTATTATTCTGAGCTATACAGCAATCAATTTCCCTCTGGGATTAATAAAGTATTATTAAATTGAATTTAGCTCCATTGACGCATTCATTTTTTCATTCTTCGGGGGACCCATGAGCCAACCGGAAATGGAGGAGACTCACCCCCAAATTCCACTACCTCCGCTCCGCTCCGACACGAACGCCGGAGCAAAATCGGTCCCGTTGTAGTCAATCAGAGCTATTCCACTACTGCGGCCGTGCTCCGGCAGTGCGGCGCAGTGCGCCGCCCTCTGTTCCGGCGTCCGGCAAAAATAGGATTGATTCTATTTTTGCCGGACGCCGGAGCACCTCCGCAGTAAATGGACAGAAATCACAACGGCCCAACAGGAAAAGGAGCAAGCACAACTTCCGTTTTTCACAATAAATCGATAAACAAAAGGCGTTTTTTGTTTCATATGCACAGGTTTAACAACTTTTAACAACTATCAATGACGGCTGAAGTTTAAATGCACAAAAATAAGCCATAAATACAGTTTCTACTATCAAAGTAGTCACACTTTGTTGATCCAAACACTGCTGATCTCTCAACACAAATGATGGGCAGATTAAACAGTTCATGCCGATGCTTCTCCCACACAACGGGTGTTTGGATCTAACTTCCGCGTTTATTGCTCGGACTCGCAAGATCTCGAAAATCCCGCGCATGCTTGTTTGCCCACCTCAGGTCTCCGCACCGGAGCGGAGCCGTTGTAGAGCGGGTACCAGTAAAAATTGAGTTCGGAAGCGAGCGGCTGCGGAAGGCGGGGGCGGACCGGAGCGGAGGTAGTGGAATTTGGGGGTTAGGCTCCCTGTTGTGCAAAACATAATCAAGGACATGGTGCAAAGATTAAACAACAAAACGAATGAACATTGTTGTCTGTATGGTGCAACATTACAGTGAATTCATGAAACTCAGCAACGTCAAAGCTGATTATTTTGTTAAGATCTCATTCCAAACCGTTAGTATTTAAAACTCTCCTACTGGATTTTAGACCAATCAACAGACCTTACAAACAAAAGGGAACCACCTTAATGGTTCCTTTCAGAAGAGTTCAACACATGATGCTTTAAACTGGACCAAACCAGTATTGTGTGTGCGTGAGAGGGCTTTGAACCGATCTACACACACACACAGAAGTGTGTGATTAAACTGGCTCTGGAGGACACGGCACGTTGACCCATGGGATTCAGCTTCACACCAGCACATACGGCGCGACACACAAACCCACGCTGTGGCTATGTGGTTTCCTCTGCGGCCACTCAACTCATCCAGGCTCTGACCAACCCAAATCTCCCACCTCCCTACCGGTCCTGCTGAACCCCCCCATCCCCAGGGAATGCACAGCGTCACTGGGCACTCACATCCCCAGCTGTCGGCAGAGAGCCAGAAGCCGGGGTCTGAGGCTTGGGGACAGATGAGGGGCAGCGGGAGAAATTTGAGAGGAGGATTTATTAGGAAGGAAAGAAAAAAAGGTGGATGTAAAAAGTAATGGAGAGAAGAAAGATGGAGGTTAGGTCAGTGGGGGAGGGGGGTTACCTATCACATAGTTTATCATATACAAAAAATCCCAAGTGAGCCTGTCATCCTGCAGACTGAGGCAAGACTGAAAAGTAAACGTCTGTGCGCTGATGGAGATGAAGCGATGGTGACATAGACTACACTGTGGTCTTTGTACGGAGGCCTCAGAGGAGTTTTCTGCTCTTTTGGGTGACCTCTCAGTGTAAATTCAATTTAGTCACATGCTGTTATTAGGATTGTGATGCAGACAGAAAGGAAAGGAAACAAACGTGTGTGACATGTTTATTAGTGCCTATTAAACTGGCTCAACAACTGTGAAAAGTGCTTGTTTTAATAGATGTCATCTGAAAAGCATCGCTGCAGCAAAGAAGATCCTCGATTCAGATCTTTCTACAATAGCTCTGGCTCCACATCAGGGGGAAGAACAAGCTGTATCCTCATGGAAGAGGTAGGAAAGGGCTAGGAGGTTAATATGGTATGGAATACGTCTGGCTGGACCATGGATGTAATTTTCACTTTAGAAGTGGGGGGACATGGGGGGGTGTATCTTTACAGTATGCTCTAATATGAAACAGTCTTCAACAAAAACGGTTGTTTTCTGCTTGGTCCTAGAGCTCAACCAGTGTTAATTTAATGTAGCGTAATATTGTTTTTGGATGGTAAAAAGTGCAGGGGTCAAACCTTGACTTTGGAAAAAATGGGGGGACATATCCCCCCTGTCCCCCCCAAAAAATTACATCCATGGGCTGGACCTTTGTGGCCCATTGATGCCTTCGTTTCCTGGACACACACCACCACATCTCAATGAGCTATGAGAAAACGGAAGGCAAAGAAGAGACAGAGACGGGGTAGACAGACACTCAAAGGGGCAGCTAGTGAGGTGATCAGAGAGATGGTCTTCATTAGTGATCTGACAAACCTTCTCAGCATCGTTTTCTCCCTAAAATGCCCTGCCAGTCCCACATAAACACAGTGTGGAAAGTTTTGCTCCTCTCTGGAGGGCCCCATGTCTCCTCACTCATTATATTGCTGCCCTAAACTTTTCTTGCCTTGTTTAAGGAAATATCCGTAGGTGGTGACTGTGCGTGCCCCTGCAGCACTGAAGCCTTCCAGCGAGACTGGTACTGACACAAATTTCCAGTTTGTGTTGGTTTTAGGGCAAACACACCAGCTTCCACTCCATCCATCTACATAGTTGACCTTTCTGTCCCGGGAGGTTGATGTTCTACCAAATGCTTGTGTGAGCATATTGTTAATCCAAGTCGTCCACATCTCAGCCCAAAAAACTCCACCCCCATTTGTCACCTCCTCCTCCTCCTCCTCCTCCTCCTCCTCCATGAGTTCTTTCCACTTGTCTTTGATATTGGGCGTGAGGCCAAGAGGGAACAGGAGACAGGGAAAGACATTTACTTATGCTTGTTAAATGTCAACAATTAGGGAAAAGGCCTCACACATAGTGGCTTGACGGGAATCTCAAATTAAGACAACATTGCCCTCTGCAGGATAGGAGCGGTATAAACCAGCGAAGAAGAAATCTACGTGTGTCTGCAACCAAAACATAAAACTACAACAAGATGGGAGGTTAGATTACATTTGTGGAGGTTTAGATTCCTAATTACCTGTAACCACAACCAAAGCAGTAGCTTAACCTATCTTGTTTGGGTTTCTTTGCTGAAGGTGGCACTCAAGACTCCTTTTTCCATTCACAGCCACAGTCAGAGCTGGTGTTGTTTGTTTAGTCAGCGGGATCGGCGCCCACCCACAGGTGCCAAAGGTACACCGAATAATCTGCCAGCTGTTTGCAAGCCACAGAAGCCCCAGCTTCACCCTGCTTAGCAGCCTGATCTCACAGGAAGGGAGGAAGTGGTTAGGTTACCTAATAGCAAATTTGAGGTTTATAAAAGGAGAAAGCTGTAAAATAATAATAATAATAATAAAAACCTGAGTGGAGTTTCATTCTTAGGGCTGCTTGGAGAGTTTGATGTCTTAATATGTAATCCGATAGCTTTGGTAAGTTAGATTCATCGTGCAATTTTTGTGTTTTTATCCGTTTCACTCCAGAAACAAACCTGAAGTGACCACGTGCTTCTGGGTGCAGAGCACTCCCTGTCCTGGTGCGCTTGTGGAAATGCCGCATGCCTTTCTCTTCTTAAGATGTGAAATTGGTTAGGCATGTCTAGCATTTGGATTTCATGAAGGACCTACCTTAGTTTTTGGTCCTGTCTTTGCCAAGAAGTAAATGAAAGAGCGGGCTGAGCAAAAGAGAACTGGCTGCAAGGCCCAGCTTGTTCTAACCAGCACAACCCAGCTCAGTTCGCACTCAGCTGTGGAATATTTGGGAAACGTCAAGCGAAGCAGCGTGAAGGAACAGAAAAATGCTTCAAATCAGTTCCACTCTTCGGTAAATTGCAACATTGCATATTTTTTTTATTTCCTCCCACCACTCGATGTTATTCACTAGCATCCAAGTTAAACACGGGCCCCTGCAGCCTGCATAGCTATGTGGGACCTAACTGGCCGCTCGTGCACTTGTAACCTGTCAAAAACAACGGAGGCATGACGAAGGCTAAATGAAAAGCATTCCTTGATATGGAGCTGGGAGGTGAGTGGGATGGGAAGGAAAAAAGGGATAGTAGTCAAACAGTTGAATGCAAATGTATTTATTCACATCTGCATGGTTGGATTAAAACCTGGTCAAGCTAAAAGTCACAGGCAAATGTTTAGCTCTTCATTTTAACTGCAATACATGTCCTATGACAGAGTTAGAAACTGCTGGCGTGTGGAATTATTTTTAATATGTCACGTTGATTATGACTGCAGATCCTAGTGTGCTTAGTCCACACCACAGAAATCCACCTAATCTTTTCTAACTGGTACATAAAAACAATCCTGGCTGCAAAAACACCAGCAAGAGGCTGAAAAATAACAGAAATGCTTCATTTGTCAGCATAAGTCATAAATACCATCTCACAACCAAGTCGGATCCCGGGGCAGTGCGACATTTCAACGGTGATACCAAAGTGAGCGGGTTTTGAGTCTAATTAGCGGTTTTAGGCTAACCACGATGAGACATCGTCGTCGTCGTCGTCTTCCTCCGCTTATCCGGGTCCGGGTCGTGGGGGCAGCATCCCAACTAGGGAGCTCCAGACCGTCCTCTCCCCGGCCACCTCCACCAGCTCCTCCGGCAGGACCCCAAGGCGTTCCCGGACCAGATTGGAGATGAAACCTCTCCAACGTGTCCTGGGTCGACCCGGGGGCCTCCTGCCGGCAGGACATGCCCGAAACACCTCCCCAGGGAGGCGTCCAGGAGGCATCCTCACCAGATGCCCAAACCACCTCAACTGGCTCCTTTCGATCCGGAGGAGCAGCGGTTCTACTCCGAGTCCCTCCCGAATGTCCGAGCTCCTCACCCTATCTCTAAGGCTGAGCCCGGCCACCCTACGGAGGAACCTCATTTCGGCCGCTTCTCTCCGCGATCTTGTTCTTTCGGTCATTACCCAAAGCTCATGACCATAGGTGAGGATTGGGACGTAGATCGACCGGTAAATCGAAAGCCTGGCTTTCTGGCTCAGCTCCCTCTTCACCACGACAGATCGGCTCAGCGTCCGCATCACTGCAGACGCCGAACCAATCCGCCTGTCGATCTCCCGATCCCTCCTACCCTCACTCGTGAACAAGACCCCGAGATACTTAAACTCCTCCACTTGAGGAGACATGAGACATGTTGCAGCAAATCAATAATTACGTTTTAGTGAACAACAATGCCGCCTCACCTGTATCCATGATTGGCAATTGTCACCTTTCGAGGCATTACCAACAGAGAAGTGATGACCTCCTAAGTAAAGCTGCTGAGTTAAACCAAAGCCAAAACACACCAACTTCCATTTATTGAAATATTCAAACATTACAAACCTTTTATCTGTAAAACCAAGTTGTGGCATGTGACGTTACGACCTGGCTCTTGTTGGATTGTAGCGTATTAATGATTTTTTTTATTTATTATTTGCTATATTTAGTCATATTTTTTATAAATGTACAGTCTAGATTACCATTCTAAATTATAAAAAAACATTCGTCATAAATGTCTGTTGGTTTCACAGTAAAATAAACAACTTTTTTCCAATTCGGATTTGATGTTTTTGAGTGATTTGAGGTCTAATGTGCAACCCCTTTATGTCCAAATATAAAAAATAAGTATAAATTCATAAAGTCCAGGTTGTGCTGAAAAGATTGATACCACATAAGGCAGTGGTTATGGTTTTTATTTTGGAAATACAAAGGAAAACTCTAAATTAGTCAAAAACAGCAAAATACACCCTGAACCCCAGGGCATGTTGCAGCAAATCAATAATTACGTTTTAGTGAACAACAATGCCACCTCACCTGTATCCATGATTGGCAATTGTCACCTTTCGAGGCATTACCAACAGAGAAGTGATGACCTCCTAAGTAAAGCTGCTGAGTTAAACCAACGCCAAAACACACCAACTTCCATTAATTTAAATATTCAAACATTACAAACCTTTTATCTGTAAAACCAAGTTGTGGCATGTGACGTTACGACCTGGCTCTTGTTGGATTGTAGCGTATTAAAATGTGTTGCTGGATTGATTGTGCTGGTGAAGGTCATGGTAATCCAAAGAGGTTTGAATGAAGGCAGCTGGACTCTTCTTCTTGCAGATGTTCCGCTTCTCATCTGAGGAGCTTTGTTGATTCTGAATGGAATATGATTGGGTCATGCTTATAAACTGTAGCTGTCTGTTGTTGCGTAGTGAGCAGAAACTACCTATGAATACCCTTCCTCCCTACCCCCTTAGGAGTTGTTAGTGTCATTAGACTCTATTATTTTGGAATGGTCCGCTGCTTCTCTGCATCGAAAGGAGTCTGTTAAGGTGGTTTGAGCATCTAGTCAGGATTCCTCCTGGACATCTCCCTTGGGAGGTGTTTTGGGCATGTCCTGCCAGCAGGAGGCCCCAGAGTCGACCCAGGACTACCTGGAGGAAATACATTTTTAGGTTGGCCGGGGAGAGGATTGGCTAGGAGGCCCTACTTGGGATGCTGACCCCGCGACCCGGACCCCAGATAAGTGGAGGAAGGTGAGGTGAAGTGAAGAAGAAGAAGAAGAAGAAGAAGAAGAAAGTATCATTTCTATAGCTTCTCTCAAGATAAAAATCACGAGGCGCTAGACAAAAACAAAAAACGTAAAAATACAAAAAGAATTTAGAAAATGTTTAAAAAATATTTTTTAAATGGGCAAAAAATAGACAATTGTGATTAATAAAAAATGTTAAGAAAGAGAGCGAGTGAACAGGAAAGAGGGAAATCAGTGGATCCTGAGGAAGGTGGAATAGGTGGGGAGAGCAGAATAAAGAGAGAGTGGTGAAGAAGGTCATACAAAAGCCAGCTTGAACAAGTGAGTCTTCAGCTGCTTTTTAAAGGAGACCACTGAGTCCACTGATCTCAGGCTCAGGGGGAGAGAGGTCCAGAGTCTGGGGGCCACAGCAGCACATGATCTGTCACCTTTAGTCTTTAGCCTGGTGCTGCACAACCAGTAGGCTTTGCTCACTGGACCTCAGGGACCTGCTGGAGGTGTAGGGACTAAGAAGATCACCAATGTAAGACGGTGCTTGTCCATGTAAGGCCCTATAGACCAGAACCAGGATCTTGAAATGAACCCTGAAGTTGACAAAGTGAGGTTTTGGAATAGTTGTTCTGATTAGATGCAAGAGGGTGTGACCTGGACTGAAACAGTTCTGGAATTAGGTTAGGGTTAGATCTTCATTCCATTCCTTTGAATCTTATTAAGTTACACGTACATTCACCTGTTAGAGAACAGTCCTTATCTTATCTGCTCTGGAGACTATGACTCTGTTAGAAGGGCACAGTTACGGTTTCCAGCATGAAAGTGAACAAGAGATCCCGTGTAATGCACAGGACTAACATGATCCAAGATTTAGATCATTTGATTGACAAGGCGCCTGGCTGAAGTTTGGACAGGCTTGTCTGTTGAATCCAAAAAGAAAGCAAACAAAATTCATTCTTCTCATCAGATTTATCCCAAAACACAACAACATAATTCAGTTGTTACCCGTGGGGAAGCACGCCACTCTGTTATTGTGGGTGGGAGTCGCTGGATTTGATTTCAGCAGACTTAGCTGACCCAGCCCACCAGAACGTCCACGCTGGCTCTTGGCCTAGACCAACACTTTAACTGTTTTACACAAAAACACACCACCCCCCATAACCCATGACTTCCAGGGCTAAAATATGTTCTATTGAGCAGTGGGGAGATGTGTTTCTACTGACTCCTCAGTCTTGCAGTTTTATGCTGCTGTTGCTAAATCTGAGCGAAATAGCTCCATAGAACCACATGTTCTTTCCGCACCCGCGTGGATTATTTTACTTTTTGTCATTTCTTTCCTCCCGAACGTGTTATTCATTCTGTTGCCGGTGTCTCCAGGCACACTTCAGAAAGGGATATAAAATAAACAGCCATGCTTTCGCCCCGTCGCCGGGCTTTGGCTCCGTTTACCTGTAACAATAAACAGCTGGGCTTCGGGGCTGGTTTACACTCATCTCCTTTACTCATCTATTATGTCTTCATTCAAGGGCAGAAGCACAACAGGAACTAGTTTGTTTATACAGATGTGCCAAGCTGACTCCCACTCTGAAGAGCAGGGCTGGCGGACACTACTGGACCATGATGGAGCGGGGGCTGCAGTCAGGTAGCATGCATTCTGTCTGGCCGAGGTGATGTTTACTTTGGAGTGACACCAACCATCTGAATGTCATGAAGACCAAATTGCCAGCTTGATGTGAAGGAAGTAAAACAAAACCGCTTCATTTACACGGACATGGTTTCTGTTTGTGTGGGTTTGTATAAAGAAACCAGACAGGAACAGTAATACAAAGACAGAGAAAAAATAACCTGTTTAATATACAGTCACTGGCCACTTTATTGGGTACACCTCACTGGTACCGGGTTGGACCCTCATTTGCCGTCAGAACTGCCTTAATCCTTCGTGGCATGGATTCAAAAAGGTCCTGGAAACATCCCTCCGATATTTTGATCCATATTGCTGCAGATTGCTGTTGCTGCACGTTTGTCGGCTGCACATGCACGATGCAAGAAACCAGTCTGAGATATTCGAGCTTTATGACTTGATGCATTATCCTGCTGGAAGTAGCCGTCAGAAGATGTGTACACTGTGGTTATAAAGAAATGGACATGGTCAGCAACAACACTCAGGTAGGCTGTGGTGTTGCAATGATGATCAGTTAGTACTAAGGGGCCCAAAGTGTGACAAGATAATGTCTCCCACACCATTACACCTCCACCACCAGCCTGAACTATTGATACAAGGCAGGATGGATCCATGCTTTCATGTTGTTGACGCCAAATTCTGACCCTACCATCCAAATGTCGCAGCAGAAATGGAAACTCATCAGACCGGGCAACATTTTTCCAATCTTCTATTGTCCAGTTTTGGTGAACCTGTGGGAATTGTACTCTCAGTTTCCTGTACTTAGTTGACAGGAGTGGCACCCGGTGTGGTCTTCTGCTGCTGTAGCCCATCTGCCTCAAGGTGTGATAGTTGTGCGTTGATAGTTGTGCGTTACAATCCCAGAAGATCAGCAGTTTCTGAAACACTCAGACCAGTCCACCACCAACAACCATGCCACGTTCTAAGTCACTTAAATCACCTTTCTCCCCCATTCTGAAGCTCGGTGTGAACTGCAGCAGATGAATTGACCATGTCTGCATGCCAAAATGCATTGAGTTGGCACCATGTGATTGGCCAATTAGTCATTTGCATTAACGAGCAGTTGGACAGGTGAACCCAATAAAGCGACCAGTGATTGTAATTTCATTGCTGCAAAACAAAATTGTCTTCACTGCAAAATACGCTGATAAAGGTTGCAAATTCACATTTATTACCAAATTCTTGAGGTGATACAGTCTGCAAGGCTCTGGTGAGCAAAATACAATGTTTTTTTTTTATGAGGGGCCGTGAAACTGTGGGAGAAATTTGTTTCCATATGATCTTTACACATGTAAGTTGTTTATAGTGATGTGGTAACTATTTACAACAAAGCTAAGGAGGCTGTGTCACTATTCCTACATCATAGCAACAGTTACCATAACTTTGGTGAATGCTCTCCAAACCTATCACTGAGGATCCAAATGCAACTGCAAGCCAGCAGGATGGAACGGAAACTAATTCTCCACTAAAACATAAACTGCATTTTCCTGTAATAATGACGAGAAAAGGTTATAACAATCCAAGTGTTTGGTAATGCGTGAAAAAAGGATTTAAATTTTTAGAGAGAAAATGTATGTTTGTCTTTATCTTCTTATTTTTTGGGAGGAAAAGTTGCTAATTTGGGATGAAAACTAGCACTGGTTCATAGCTAGGTAGGATAAGAGAGAATCTAATGAGATGGGATGGGATTGGTAGGGTATGGTAGGAGAGGGGAGGGTCAGGGTAGGGATAGGATAGTATAGGGGTGAGGGAGGGATGAAATTAGAAAAAAAAGTGAAGGGTTGGAAGAATATGAATGAGATGCAATGAGTTGGGATGAGATGGATAGAATGGCATAGTGTACTTGGAAGATTTAAGATGTGATAGGTTATGATAGGGAAGACAAGAGACAAAGTGGGAAGAAGTAGTAAAGGATTGGAAGGTTTGAGGTTAGATGGTAAATGGCCTGTATTTGCAGGGTTCTACAACCCCTCAAGACGCTTCATAACACAATCAGTCATTCACCATTAGATGTAAACAGATAGGATGGGATGAGATCAGATATCACCGTTGTTATTATCACTCCGAATGAACAATGAGATTAAATTAGATGTGATGGTTTAGGGTAGGACAGCATAGCTGAGTTTGATATCAAACATATGGCAAGGAACTGAGCCTCTCACAACTCTGACAATGAGCTTTTAGCGTGACTTTATTCAGAGAAGCATGAGAAAAGGCAGCCTGTGCTGCAGTTTTCAGCTAGCTGAGACAACACAATTATTCTCTTTAAGTCATTTATGTTGTTAGAGTTTAATAAATAAAATAAAATAAACCAAATGCAAGATCGTGGAAATTGAAGTCTTCACTGCTCTGTAGTCATTTAGGGAACTACCTTCAACCTCTCAGTCATGGGGGTATGGATATTATTGGCAACACTCTGGACTTCTGATTCCTTTTCCAGAAGGATGTGGGACTCATGAGTGTGGCAGCTGTTTAAAATAAAGTGACAATTTTTAATGGGGTTTCAAACCTCAACGAGTCGTTGCATCCTGCCAAGCCCCCAGTGATGGCACAAGTCCAAACCTCGGTTTTATCAGACAGGACATGGTGGAGGTAGCTTGTTCTCTCGGCTCAGTTCTATTAGGAGGCCTACATGCAGTCAACCATTTCCTAGAGTTGTGCTGCCCTTTAGTGGGAGTTTTTTTTATAGGTGCCATATGTGCACATGTGCTAACAGACGGAAAGCAGGTCTTTGAGGTGCTCTCAACAGACAACAGCATTAGAAACTCCTGTAAAGTTGAGTTAAACTTTTGGTCAGACCTGAAGTCTGAGCAAAGCCGTTTCTATAATCCTCGAGTGAAAAACATATTCTGACGTGTGACGTATGCAGACTGACTCCATCACTTCTGAGTGTCAGCTCAGTCTGCACTCAGCTCGCTGAAAGAGATCTTCACACACTGAGAGGAGGAGTTAGAAGCTAACAGGAAATGCAATTACTGTCTGTCTGGGTGAAGCATTCCTCAGCAGGATGGGCAATTTCACAGCAATTTTAGTATGTCAACAGGTTGCATGTAATCATAATGAGCACCTTAATGTTTTCACACGAACCAGAGCAGCCCTTTGTGGTTTTATCCCTTGGCCATTTGATCCAGCTAATTATCTACAAGCTATTTAAACACAGGAGCCAGGGGCTTGTACAAATCCCGCGAGGAGGCCCACCTTTGCTGTGTTTATGGAATACTGTCATTTAAACGCTGTGTCAACAGAGATCAGGTTTCTGGTTTTATTTGTGTTTAAAGGCTGGTAGCATACCGTAAAAGTGGGCACTGCGCTGACTGTGTGTAGCAAAGCCTCGAGCTCCGAGTGCATACAACATTCTGTGCTGGTAATTATGTTAAGCTCTGTATTTATGCCTGACAAGTGAAACTTACCTGCTTCTCTGGGACACAATTACAAATACAATAAATACATAAAAAAACAACACATGAACACCTTCTTCCAAATGACTGACTATAGTTTGGATCCTGAGTCAGTCTAGGGTTTGTTGCATCACAAGTACTGACTCCGAGCAAATAAAACAATCTGCTTGAGGAAAATTGTTCAACTTTGCATACAAAGTGGATCACTTAAAGGCCTTAAAATTTCTTCAGGAATTCATTTAGTAACATGCAATTCTTGTTTTGTGGCATGTAACATTCATTTTGTAACATGTAATTCTCATTTTGTAACACTGAACTTTTGTTTAGTAACAAGTAATTCTAGTTTTGTAACACAGAACTTTGTTTTGCAACATGCAATTCTCGTTTTGTAACACATAACTTTGTTTTGTAACATGCCATTCTCGTTTTGTAGCATGTAACATTCTTTTTGTAACACTTAACTTTTGTTTTGTAACATGCAATTCTCGTTTTGTAACATGTAACATTCTTTTTGTAACGCTTAACTTTTGTTTTGTAACAAGTAATTCTCGTTTTGTAACACAGAACTTTGTTTTGTAACATGCTATTCTCGTTTTGTAACACAGAACTTTGTTTTGTAACATGCAGTTCTCGTTTTGTAACATGTAACATTCTTTTTTGTAACACTTAACTTTTGTTTTGTAACAAGTAATTCTCGTTTTGTAACACAGAACTTTGTTTTGTAACATGCTATTCTCGTTTTGTAACACAGAACTTTGTTTTGTAACATGCAATTCTCATTTTGTAACATGTAACATTCTTTTTGTAACACTTAACTTTTGTTTTGTAACATGCAACTCTCGTTTTGTAACACAGAACTTTGTTTTGTAACATGCAATTCTCGTTTTGTAACATGTAACTTTCAATGTGTAACATGAAACCTTCATTTTGTAACTTGCAGAAAAAAAATCTATGTACAAGTTTGAAAACACAACTTTCAAAACACACTTCTAAGTCTAAAGTTACAAAACACAAGTCTACATTTAAAAACGTTAATCTACGTATTACAAAACATTTTGTCCTAATTCTAGCTTCCTTTGCCGAAGAATCAATGGCAAGCTTTGTCTGACCAGCCAATCATGAGTCTTAGATTCATGTTTTTTGTTTGTGTGTATTTTGTTTGTTTGTTTTTTTCATTAGCAACTTTATTTACAATTGAACAAATACAAACTCTCGTTGGGAGAACACAGATTAGAAGATAAGAGGCCACAACCAACAAAGAACGCATAAGGCATAATAAAAAAAATGCAGTCCTTTAAAAATGAAATAATTGTCCATGTCAATCCGTGTATCATTCGTTCTTTCTATTTTCGATTGAAAACAAACAATCGAAAAAGGAAAAATGGATTTGTTTATTTGTTTTTTGTTTTACAAACGGATTTAAAAAAGAAAAAAAGTCGTATTTTTCGTATTTTCTATTTTCGTCTCGGATCAAATATGAGAAATGGAAAAACGGCCGCAGGACCGAATTTGATTTTAATATTTCATCATTTGGGATTACATGACCCGGAAGTTGAGTAGAAAAGTGCGGGTACTCTATTTTGGTGACATCGTCAACATGGCAGCACTAGAATCACACACTAATTTGATTACGAGTTTATTCAACACCGGTTTGACACACGCACAAATCGCCTACACGCTGCAGCAGATGAACATCCTACCGTGCTCAGAAATGAGCGTCAGAAGATTCTGTGCTCGGCATGGGCTAAAGAGAAAAAGACAAGTGTCGGACCAGGCATTAGAGCGAGCTGTGGCTGGATCGATATACGAAGTAAGTTTATAATCAGATTTCTACTGTTTATTTACCAAAACATTCAGTTAAATGTATAATGTCCTGACAGACTGGACCCTCATATGGCCGTAAGTTCATGACTGGCTATCTGTCATCAATGGGGCTGCATGCAGGAGAAGTTCGGGTTGGAAGAATCCTAAGGGAGCTCCATCAGCCATACCATGAATTCCGGCGTGAGGTATGATACTTAAATTAATGCAGTTGACAGACAATTGAAACGTGGCTGTAAAATTACATACTAAATTAAGTACTGAGACTGACTAATAACATTAACTTGAAATGAACGCCCCATTGGGTGCTGGAGAGCATACAGCGTTGCTGCCATATTGGACGGGTCTCATCACTCTCCAAAGTCTATTTAGAGCGAGCAACTAGGCCTGTTTCTGTGCCACCTACGGTTACAACAACTGGCGTACAATAGAAAAGGGTCATGTGGGATTACTAGTGACTTTTCTAGCCTACCTGATAGGATTTTATTTTAATAATTTTGTTTAAGTATATTTATATTTTAATTATCATGCCATATCATGTGTCTGATTTTGTGAAAAAACATTATATAATGTGTTTTTTAGCTGTTTAAGCACCTTCCTCAGTAGAAATGAATGCACTGGGGGCGAATGGAGGCCCATCTAAAATGGCAGCTGGCCACTACTGCTGCTCCAGTCCACGGGGCATCTATGTATATATGTCTGTGGGTTTGAAAACAACATGTAAATTAGAGGTCTGCAACCTACAATCCAAATAGGCATTCCCCCATCCAGTCCACCGAAACTGGATTGGAGCTGCAACAGTTACAAGACCTTCTGAAAAGAGACAATTTATATATTTTGATAAATATCTGAAAGAGGATTGGGGAAACATTAAATTAAAAAAAGAAAATTTTCTTAGATTCATGACAATAAAAAGATTATTATGAAAAAATGGAAAACTTGGATGAAAGTCAAACTGCCCCGCCTACATACAGTGCACAAAGGCCCAAAATAAGCTGTTTGTTATTTTAGAAAAAACACAATTTTGATTTTTAAAGAAGAAAAAAATCCAATGTTTTTTTCTTATGTGGAAAATTGTAATACTGGTACTGCTTTCGAGTTTTGCTGGTATAAATTATACAACTGTGCTCAATCCAAGGGTGAACAAAAAAAATTGCAATGTTATAACTATTTCCTGTACAACAGTTTCTAAACAAGTGTTGTTTGTAAATGTAAACATTTATTATTTTAAAAAATTTCATGAAGATTGTTAGCTAATATGGAAAATATGGAAGTTTGCATTAATTGAAACTATTTTTTCACATAGGGTGCTCGAAATTTGAATCCAGTTCCCTATCATGCCGAATATATGGGTCATAAACTACATCTGGACCAAAATGAAAAGCTGGTGATGTTTGGTGTGACGCACGTGTTGGCCGTTGATGGCTACAGCAGCAAGATTGTTGCACATTCCACCATGCCAGTAAAAAACAACCTCGTCATTTATGAGGAAATATACAGGTAAATATATTCATAGCTACCAGTGGAGCAATTCATAATTTCTTACTCTTCTGTATTGTCTTTTCAATATCTACATCTTTGTTTTGAGTCTGTAAATTTCAGTTCAGTCATGTAAACATTGTTTATTCCAGACCTGCAGTCATGAACCATGGTTTGTGGGATCAAGTCAGGGTTGACCATGGCAGAGAGTTTTATCTGTGTCTTTACATGCAAGAAAAACTGTCGCAACATAGGTGCAACCTCAGCAGGCCACCATACCTCCAAACCACATCAACAAGGGTGAGATTTTAGTATTACTGAAATGCAAATTAGCAACTCACTGTTAATCTTACTACTGTAGACTACTACATACTGTGACTGCCATTTATATAAGGTCTTTAGTTTAAATGCACACTTTTGTACATTTATACCTTCAAACGTGCATTTTCCTACATAAAAATCATACCTTGCTTTTTGTGTGTGTGTGTCTGTGTGTGTAAAAGTGGAGTTGAGCTTGTAAATTTGCATGACAAATAATTATGATTCTGAAAAAAAAAATAACAATGTTACATTTTCTCTTGTTAAAATTGCAGTTTTTTGAATACTTGATTTGAATTTGTAATCAACAGAACCTTCGAGTGGAAAGGTTGTGGCCAGAGGTGAACAATCGTGTTAACTACCCCCTGAAACAGGCTTTGGTGCACCTGCTGGACCAGGAAGCTGTGAGCCTGGAGGACAACCTGACTAGATTCTGCATATCAAATTTGACATGTCAAGTAAGCCAAATAGGACTTAACCGAGTTGTTCAGTCATGGAATGCACACAGGATCCCAGGTATCTTTAACTTTGTATTTACAACTCTTTAAGATACAATAGAATATAAACTTTCCACACTGTCCCTTTGTGGGGACATTTTGTTACAACAGCAAAGCAAATTTACTGTGTAACATTAGAGATATATTGATCTTTTTCATTCCAGGTACATCCAACCTAAATTTGCTTGAATCTGTTTTTTAGGCCGTGGGATACCCAATGAACTGTCAGAAGACCGCTGTCTTACTGAAGTCTCTGAGGAGCTGCTGCCATGTGCCTCTGTTGTTGCAAACATGTATGAGCAGGACTTGGGATCCTCACTTACTTGGGTGTCTACTTTTGGAACAGACCCGTTTTCATCTGAAGAGGACAGAATCCATGCAGAGCAGGACTTTGCAATTGACTACCCTGACATGTCTCTTCTTTTTAATCACGTGGTTAATGGTGACCATACTCCTTTCCAGGATGCATTGATCTCCTTAATGAATGTGACTGAAAGATATGTCTGAGAAAATGTAATAGCACTGCTTTCTTGCAACTTCTGTTGTCGTCCAGTAGCAGAATTAATTGACCATTTTTTCAAAAAAAAAATTTTTACAACTGAAAAATCAGGATGTATGGAACAGTTTTACATTTCTTCCAAAGCTTTAAGTTGTTATTTGAAATGAGCTAATAAACATTAATGTTAACTGTCTGGCATCACTAAGGTAACCCCCCCCCCCCCCCCCCCCTTACCTCTTTACCACACATACTATTTTGGTCTAATTCTTATTTGAGCATGAGCCTTAGAACAGAAACGTCATGTGCTTGATGATTAATTTGGAACATACCAAACAGGTAAACAAGTCTTTATTGTAGAAACAATTCCCAGACAATTGTAATTATAAAAATATATGAGAACTTTCAATACAATCATTATGTAAGATAGTGCAAACGAGGTCATTTAGCTTGTAAAAAATGAGGTAAAAACAAAGTCACCAAGCAAATCGTTCATAGTTTAAGTGAAAAGTGCTTTCCATGTATTAATGAACAACATTCAGTGAAACATAGGGAACAAAGAATTGCTTAAAATAATGCTTTAAGCTCAATATTACTGCCAGAGTGCATTTCCCAATGCAGCCAGGGCATCAGAGAGTCCAGTGACTTACTGTGTTGATGCCAAACTCGTCTGCTCGACATTTTGGGCAAAACGCAGAATTTTTCTTCCACTCTTCAGTGCAAGTCAGGCAGCCAATAAGGCTTTGGCAGCATGTTGCAACAATGGGCTCAACCACAGGGCCTGCAAATTTGGTTAGAACAGTTGTAAAACACAATAAATACAATTGGTGTTTTAATGGCAGGACACTGTGCTCTAAGTGCTCAATAAGCAGCAGATAGTATGGAAGTAACCCTGAAATCAGTAAACAAAAGACAAAATCCTTTTTTTCTTATTACCTTTGCAGACAACACAGGCAAAGGCATCTTTAACAGCTGCTGCATCGGCTGCTCTCAGGGACACTGCTGTGCTGCGGTTGGAATTAGCCAGCTCCGTCAGTTCCCGGATAGTAGTCGACACTTCTCGAAGCCCCTGTGCTGCCAAAATGACCTCCTCAATTTGATCGTACACAGCATCAAGGCCATTATCATCTCGCCGGCTGAAAAGCAAGATAAACATACATTATAACCTACTTGTTCTCAATAACATACTTGTAAAGTTAAAGTCCAACACTGAAATGAAATTTCTGCATTTGACCCATCCCTGTGGGGAGTGGTGAGCTGCAGCTGCACTCAGGAACTATTTGGTGGTTTAAAAGTAGAATAACTGTGTTAGTCATATTGTTATGATGCAGTCAATATTTTAAATTCAGAGTTTAAAAGTCTGGCTGTTGTAAATACCATTGATCTGTCAACCTAACTAGCTAATTTGATATAGCGCCTTCTAAGAGTCCTGGAACCTCCAAGGCGCTTTACAACACAATCATCCACCCATTCACACACACAGTCACACGCTGGTGGGGATGAGCTACGATGTAGCTACAGCTGCCCTTGGGCGCACTACAGAGGCAAGGCTGCTGAGCACTGGCGCCACCGGTCCCTAAGACCACCACCAGCAGGGTTAAGTGTCTTGCCCTAGGACAGGGATTCCCAAAGTGTGGTGCACGCACCCCCGGGGGTGCGCGAGCTGCCGCTAGGGGGTGCGCGAGGTGAAAAGTGTAATGGCTGCAGAGCTCAGAGAAGTCTGTCATATGTCACCATTAGCATAGCCAGAAACTCATTTGTGGGTGGGCCTAAGAAAAAGTAAGTGGGCACAATAAATGTAGTTGAAAACAAGTATACTTTTGCGCGTGTGTCCTCCACATGTTCCCTAGCTTCATAATAACAATGCGCCGAGCTTCAGCGCTCTGGCCTGCGCACGCCGATATGTTCCGTATTTGATCATTTTTAACGGTGTTGGAGGAATCTGAAGGTGGTGAGTCATTCTGGCAGATTGTAATTAACACCTGTCTCATGCAGGTGTTCTGACGTTGTAAACCTCACACACAGAACATTGTGGATGTAACTAAATAACAAGAAGTGATTCCCATTCAGGCTATTAACAGCGCGCTGAAGATCTGAAGTTCAGAGTGCGTCTGTCAGAGGTCAGACGTGTTCCAGTGGAACCACGGCTCACGGGTGCACAAGTGAGCACATCTGGGCTGGGCAGAATGAATTTTACAACATTGGTTTAAATAGCGCCAATAACGAGACGCGGTGACTGGAGCGGCTCATGGAGCTGTGCCGCGCGCGCACACACACACACACACAGATTCAATAAGCGCGCACGCTGCAAACTCCGGCGCGCCGTCAGACTGAAGGCAAAAATGAGTGCTGCCTCCTCCGTGATAAAAACTTTTAAGAGGTTTTATAACATTTTTCATTCAAGGTCAAATTAAGATATTAGCTTCTATTTTGGGATGACGTATTAAAGTCGAGTCCGCTCCAGCCAGTGACTCCTCATGAAACTGACCCACTACTCCTTACTGCAGCATTTGTTATTCCAGTCCGCGTGGCAGCGGATCGCAGATTCAGCCACACCATAAAACAGCAATATGTCTGTCTGAGGCAAAAGTGAACCTCATGGCATTTCCATCTTTTCCCATACAGACATTTGATTACGCACAAGTAGGTGATCAGCTCAGGTTTACGCAGAGCAGAAGGAAGGAGAGCGCTCTGGCCGCACAGCTTAAACGTTCCTACTTTAAGAAAACCGTTAAATTGCATTGTTGATGTGCTACCTGGGCACTCTAAATATTTATTTAAAATGAAATAAAAGGAAATTGTAATGGTATCGAATGTTTATTAATTACTATTTAAAAAATGAAAGTGATGGGGAAAAAGGTCGATCATATTTTTTTAACCCTGTCTGTGTAGCTTGACATCTGATATATATATAGCCATGCCCTGATGTGGGGGCCGGGGGGGGGGGGGGGGGGGGGGGTGCGTCGACATGGTCGGGACATAGAAGGCAGTGCGCGGCTAAATAAGTTTGGGAACCACTGCCCTAGGACATGACAACAGCGACAGACTGAGCGGGGCTAGAACCTGCAACCTTCCGATAACGGGGCGAGCTATTAACTCCTGTGCCACTGTCGCCCCACCAAATGAACCACAGTAATCCAAACTTGTGCATGAACTTCCAGAGCTGAACTATTTTGGCAAAACCATTTTCGCAAAGAAGAAACTTACTTACAAAATGTCCAGTCTAAACTCACACCAAATTAAATTCCTGTGTAAATACCTCAGTTTCCTCTTTTTACTTCCTTGTAACTGCAAGAAGTCTTCCTCTCTCACAGCCAAGACTTTCCTTGCATTTTGCTTCCAAAATGCTGATCCTGTAAGTAAAATGGTCGATTCAGTTCACAACACAAATTTTTTTTCACAGAAATTATTTTTTTTTTTTACTAAGAGGTTTAAAATGTTCATTTACCTCTGGTTCCTTCCGTTTCCAAGATTTTGTTTCCCTGACCATCAGTAAGGATAATTAACTCCTCTTGTTCAAGGGCCTCGTTGACTTTTCTGGTGATGCCCACTACAGAAGCTTCAAACTCAGAGAAACGCACCGTCAGGGTCTTGCTTGTTTCCAATCTGCCATCAACAAGTTCAGCAATGAAGATAGTCCTGATAATGACAATAATTTTATTACTCATATAATCCTGAAATAGAGACAGAATAATAAAAATAATAATAATATTAATAATAATAATTTTTATTTATAATGCACTATACATTGGACATCAAATCTCACAGTGCTACAAAGATCAAACAAGTAACAGATAAAAACTAATTAAAACAACAACAACAAAAGTTCACAGACACTTAAAAATACGCTTTTCTAAAAAGGAAGGTTGTCAGTTCCCTTTTAAAAACATCGACGGTCTGGGGGGCTCTGAGGTGTTCAGGAAGAGTGTTCCACAGACACGGAGCAGATGCTGTAAAAGTTCTGTCGCCCATGGTCTTAAGCCGTGTCCTGGGCGCAACCGAGAGGTGCCGTTGGCCTGCTCTGGTCCGGGTAGAGGTGTGTGGGGAAAGAAGATGAGTGAGGTATATGGGGGCCGCACTGTGCAGACAGTGGTGGGTGTGCAGGAGGATCTTGTATTCTATATGAAGGTGTACAGGGGGCCAGTGGAGGATGGGGGTAATATGCTCATGTTTCTGCACCCCCATTAGGACCCTGGCAGCACTATTCTGGACAAACTGGAGCTTTTGGAGGCTCCTGTCAGGTATTCCCAACAGAAGTGCGTTACAATAGTTCACCCTGGAGGAGACAAAGGCGTGGACAATCATCTCTGCGGCTGAAAGGGAAAGAGAGCAACGCAATTTGGAAATGTTACAGTGATGGAAAAATTAGGTTTTGCAAATTGAGGTGACATGTTTGTCAAAAGAGAGTTCTGGGTCAAACTTGACCCCAAGGTTAGTAACAGAGGGAGAGAGGGGAACAGTATTGCCAATGAACGAAACAGATGTAACAGGAGAAGAGCGGAGTTGGTGGGGTGTTCCGATTTGAATGGCTTCTGTTTTAGAGCCATTCAGTTGCAGAAAATTTTGATTCATCCACGCCCCGATCTCCTCAGGGCAGGAGGTGGTGGCAGAGAGGGAGTGAGAACATATTTTGTGTGTGTGTGTGTGTGTGTGTGTGTGTGTGTGTGTGTGTGTGTGTGTGTGTGTGTGTGTGTGTGTGAGAGAGAGAGAGAGAGACTTAAGTAGTAATAATACACGGCAGTGGGTTTGAATGCTTACACCTCTGTAACTACATTTACAAAACATTCTACAAATTAGTTTTCAGTGTCACATGCAGCAGTCACATTTGTAAAAAAATATACTAATGTAGTTCAGCAATCCAAAAATGCACACATCATAAGGCTATCAATCCACCATCAATACAATTATTCACATCCTAATGCCCTTAATCCAGTGTGTTGAGTTTCATAAATACCTTTGGAATGTTTTTGCAACAGTCACTCTAGGAGATGGTCTTGCAGACGAAGTGGAAGCTCCAGCAGTACTCTGTGGTCGGTGGAAGGAGAAGCGAGTGGGGTTGTAAGATGCAGGCACGCTTGATGACTCCTCCATGCCTTCTCCATGAACTTCGTAATGCCCTCTCACTAAGAGGTCCAATGTACTGAAGCGTCCGTCATTACCAGGAAAAATGGCTACATTGCTGTCATCAGTAATATACAGACTGGTGCAATGAACCTTTGAAATAAGTAAAAAGTATTTAAAAATGTTCTCTGCACAGCAACATCAGTGAAACGCGTTTTAGAATAAAAGGTTACCTGGAAGATTCTGCTTATCTTTTCGGTCGTCATGTCTTCTTCCTTTAGAGTCAGCCGTTTTGTTCCTTTGAACAACACATAACTGTCCATGTTGGTTGGTTTGCTGGTCGGTGAATCTATCTGACGAGGACTGAAGCTAACGTTAAAGTTTCGAACACTAGCAAGAAAAAAAAAACTTCCGGGTCACGTAACCCCGAATAACGAAATTTTAAAATCAAATTCGGTCCATCGGCCATTTTTCCATATCTCATATTTGATCCGAGACTAGAATAGAAAATACGAAAAACACGACTTTTTTTCTTTTTTTAAATCTGTTTGTAAAACAAAAAACAAAAAAACAAATCAATTTTTCCTTATTCGATTGTTTGTTTTCAATCGAAAACAGAAAGAACGAATGATACACGGATTCATGTCCCTGCTTAATAAGACCGCTTCCTTCTGTGTCTCCCAAAGCTTTCAGCGATGTCAGTAGGGACTTCAAATCACACCACAATAAATTAAGGGAAGGCATTTTGTTTCTCCATTTACATGTATGAATGTGGTATTTACCCACAAGGATCACAACATTTCAAAACATGGAAAACTCCCTCGGCAAACCCTCATTTCCAAACAAAACCTTCTCTTTTGTCATTGGTGTCATTCCTTCGAATTGACATTCAGCCAACCCACTAAATTCTTCCAGAAGCTAGTCACTATTGGACAAGTGTAGAAAAGATGTTCTTCTAAGCAAGATCCACATGGCGCCACCTCACATCCAAATCTTGTTTAAGTGTTGTTGCTGCTGGTTAATAACCATTAATAATTTAAAACAGAATTTAATTCATTTTGGGGTGAATGGGCCATTTTTGAATTGTGTGTACAGAAACTCTATTTTCCCTCTGGGATTAATAAAGTATATTTGATTGATTGATTGATTGATTGATTGATTGATTGATTGATTGATTGATTGATGATTGATTAATTAAAAAACTTCATTGCATTGCTTGTTATCCTAATGTTACAACATCTTATTTTTGTATAATTGCTGAACTCATTAAATAAATAATTTTAAATGTCCTACTTCAAACTTTATTACTACATTTAATTTCTATAAAGGGAATCTAATTTATATATAAATTAGGTAGATTAATTTGCCCTTTTGAATAACAAATAATTTTGTAGCAATTTTAATAGTGGAGTAAGGATCACTTTACACACCTTGTTAAATTCTCTATACGAGATCTGAATACTAAATTTATCATGAAAGTCATTTATATTTACAAACTAACCCTGCTCATCCAGTATATCAGTAATAAAAATTGTTTTTTCATACCATGTCTCAATGAATAATGACTTCCTGTTTAATGTAACTCTTCTTTTGTTCCACAAGGTGGAGCCATGGGGTGTAAAGTTATGAGTGAACACCATCTTCCATGCTTGTTTGTGATATTCTGACAGTCTCACCAGCAAATTCAGTACATCAAAGTCACGTTTCAGGAGGAATTCCAAACCTCCCACATTTTTAAAGATGTTTTTAGGAAAATGAAACCATTGTGAATCAGGACTTAACAGAAAAGTTTTTAGCCTATTGTTTGGAACACACCAGCCATGGAATGAAAATCGATTTGACTTAGTACCACCCATATTGTTTTTTTAACCAATTGGGATTTTTTAAATATAGTGTGATTTGTTGCACCAAATGAACTGATATATTATAGCGTTAACCTTTTTCATACTTTGTGGACTAATAGATAGATAACTTTATTTATAAAGCTATTTAATCAACAGCCCGAGCTGACCAAAGTGCTGGACACACAAGCAGCCAAGATACTACACAGTAAATAAACAGAATAAATGGAAAGATATAAAAAAAATAACTTTCAGTGAAGACAACTCATACTAGGCCAAACGCCAATCCATTAAAACGGGGTTTCAAGCGTGATTAAAAGCTTCCAATAACGTGGCCTCCCTAACCTGTGCTGGTGGGTCATTCCTAAATTTCGGTGCAGCAGCTGCGAAAGCCCTATCACCCCTAAGTTTATGCCGAGTCCTCAGCGCCTTCAGGACCAATTGGCCAGATGGCCTAAGCAACCGGGATGAAGAGCGGATGTGCAGTAACTCAGAGATGTAGGGAGGGGCAATTCCATTTAAGGATTTGAAACAGCAAACAGCAAAAGTTTAAAATGAACCCTAGAATCAATAGTCAAAAGCAGGGCTTGTGTTGTGTTGACCGGATAGTTCCCGTATTTGACCGCTTATTTTGACGGAGAAAGAATAGAAAGAATTACCCCGACACATGCAGACGAACTGACATTTTATTCGTTACGCACATCGCAGATGTAGCTAAATCACCCAAGAAAAGATTTCCTTCTGAACATCTGAGCTGGACACTGCTCAACGCAGCTCACTGTCAGCGCATGTGTGCACAGCGAGCTGAAGTTGTGGAGATTGGCTTGGAGCGCGTCGCAGAACCAGAGCGCATGCGGGAAGGTTCCTCCCACTGAAGCGAGCGTTTTCCAAACCCTGTCTCTCAGAGAGACTTGTCACTTAAGCCCCCTTCAGACAGGCCATGAAAAACGGAAATGTTCCGGAATCTGTCCGTAAGACCTTTCTGTCTGAATACAAACATCCGGATAACGTGTTCCGGAATTTATCCGGAGGAAGCCCCTAGTAACAGGTCCAGACTTGTTACGGACAGGGTGGCTGCTTCAGACTGGTGAGGTAAAGTTCCGGACAAGGGGGAGGGGGAGGAGGAGGGGACCGGGGGACGCTGTGCGCACCTATATAGCCCGTTTCTGTAGCATGAGGCGAACCACGGCAGCTCGCCTCCTACGGTACCGTCTAGACGCGCGACGGAGCGCTTCACACCGCTTCAGTGATTCCTTTAACCATTGAGCTTCATCATCCAGGTCTCTTATGCGTCTTCGTGTGCGCAAAATTATGCTTAAACGCCTCGTGATTTTTATCTTGAGAGGCGCTATAGAAATGATATTTTCTTCTTCTTAACATGAGTCCGATTCCCCCCCCCCCCCCCCCCCCCCCCCCCCCGTCGTCCGACATCTGGAACTTTTCCCTGCTGTGTGAACGCAGCCGAAAGGACAAGTTCCGGTACAAAAGTTGTGTGTCTGAAAACACAGTTCCGGTTAAAAACCGGATTGAATTGTCCGCAAATGTTCCAGAATGTCTGTCTGAAAAGGGCTGTTCTCTGATAATGAAACTTTGGCTGAATAGTGCTTGTTCCTGTCTCCAGTGTGGCGACGCATCCAGGAGCCGTCTGAGGAGAATCCCAGAAACTCACATCCTCTTCAGCTCATAAGCGCCTACGATTACGCACAAGCGTGACGCATCAACCCGGTCTCACAGTAAGACTGGGTTGGAACTGTTCAGGTTTACGCAGACAATCTTTACATAGAATTGACATATACAGATATAAAATTAATTCAGTAAAATATAAAGCATTTTATTTAAATATCCATTCATTATTTTACAAGCTCAGAGAGCCGCATCAGATGGATGGAAGAGCCGCAGGTTGCCGACCCCTGGTAAAGCCTATAAATTGACATGTTGAGGACGCAAACTCAATACATCTCTTTTATTGTGAGGTAATAATTTATCCGAGTTTGGCGGTTGCGGGCGGGAGTGTAACATGCACGCTGCGGGTGTGGGCAGTAATTGTCAGAAATTCAGCGGGAGCGGGCAGGAGCGGGATGAAGAAAACAGTCCCGCGCAGGGCTCTACTGCTGCGTTTAAGTGTTTCAATTTTTTTATGAATTCGATTAAAAATAAAGGCGCCTGGCCCGGCCCGGCCCGTGTCCGAGGTAATTACACAGTCGTTGGCCTGAAGCCCGGCCCTCGGGCCATTGGGCCAGACCGACCCGAGGGCCTAGGGCTTCAGTGCAGGGCTCTACTTGGGAGCCCAGGTGTTACTAGAACTAATGGTGTCTCCTCACCAGCGTGAGCCTCCAAACTGTGAAGGTTGGTCTCCAAACATGAACTTTAAATTCATGCTTTTATCTCCTCTTGTAACACGTGTTTTAAAAGGCTTGTATCATGATAAGTTACACCTCCCAGACCAAAGATAGGTCCAATATAAGATAAAACATTATCATAAACACTGCAGAGACGTCATTGTGTATGAAATATAAGTTATTTTCCTGAGCCGTTACTTCAGCCAAGATATAGGATGCATGGATTTGATGAAACCACTCTGTCTCATGCAGTCCTACACACACACACACACACACACACACACACACACACACACACACACACACACACACACACACACACACACACACACACACACACACACAGCAGCAGCAGCATGTTAGAATCATTTGAATGACTAATTTAACTACACTGAACTGCTTTTGTAATAATTTAATTTCTTATTCTGGAGTAAAATAAAGAAACAAGCTAAATCATCACATATCTGTGGCATCAAGGAGCATCTTGAGTTCAAACACAGGGATGGATCACAATGTTTACACCTGAACAGCATCAGGATTAACTCACAGAGACCTGCAGGTCTGCTGTTTTATGAGCAAAGCGCCGATAATCCGCTTGTTATGAGCGCTAAATTTTATTTTGCCGCTTCCGTGCGGAGCGGTAGGGAAACACGTTTCAAACACGGAACCGAGTCTGGCTACCGAACCGAGCAGAATTCCGATGACGTAACACCGGTGCGCGAAGGTGCGGGTGCCAACCAACAGGTGAGGAGGGCGAGAGGAGATAAACAGCGAGTGGATCACAGGGATTGAACTGATGTTTTTGAGCAAACCTGCGGTAAAAATGGCTTTGTCCTCATCATCAAGGGTGTACCCCCCCCCCCCCCGCCCGTACCCCCCCCCCCCCCCCCCCCGCCGTTTAGATGCGCTGCTCATGCAGGTGTCTTTCTGTTCCGACGCTGCTGCACGTAATATTTTTAATTTATTAAGCCTGCAATTTTTTTTTACTCTGTAACGGATAAGATTTAAAATGTAGCGAATTACAATTCTTTTTTAAAAACGTACTCAAGTAAAATTAAAAATACAGATTTTAAAAATGACTTAAAAAGTATCAATATACAAAAAAAAGCTACTCAATTACAGTAACGTGAGTAAATGTAATTCGTTACTTTCCACCTCTGCACATAAAGGAGATGCAAACCAGACCGTGGCACGATGATGACGTCACAAAGGAACAACGCTGTCTGAGTCATTTGGAATCTTTAGCCAGAGACGAGCAGTGTGCTCTACTGACTGTCCTTCACTCAGTGCGTGATTATCTTGTGTTATTGAGCAGTTTCAATAGTTAATAACTGTCTACTTCTAATCAAAATGCCTGGACTACAGAATTACCGTATACCCAAAAACGTGCCGGTTCGTCAGGAAAATTCTCAGCTAAAAGAAAAAAATGCCGATTTACTGCTTGAGAATAAACATCTGAGGGAACAAGTGATGGATCTTAGAAAAAAGCTTTCTGAACAACTGGTAGCCACCAGAAATATGGAGAGCAAATGGCGGGCGAGCGACACATCTCTGCAAAAGGAGAAATCTGAAAGGGCATTACTCCAGTCCAGATACACTGAAATGCGTCTTCAAAATGACAAGCAGTTCACGGAAATAAAATACCTCAGGAAAAAACTTTCCAGTGAAGTGGAGGCCAACAAAGTGATGGAAGAGAAATACCGTAAGTCCAGAGATCTGGCTCAGACCTACCACAGCAAAATGGCTCAGGAAAAGTTTGAAAGAGATGTTGAGTTTACCGTTTTAAACATAGGTCAACAGAATTTATTGTCTGCTATGGATAACCTCGAAGGCAAACTTTCCAATGAATCTGCCGGCGGGGCTAAGCTGCAGGAACAGCAAAACAAGACTTTGAAACAGGATTTTAACAACAGAGAGGCTAAACTGTGTTACAAGCCACTAAAAGCTATAGGCCACCACAATCTGTCAGACGGAGCGCAGAGTTCCCCCAAGACTGTCCAACTGAAGACGCCATCGCAAATTCAGAAACGTAAAAGAAAAGCAGAATGCATTTCATACGACGTGGCCACGGCACTGGAAAAGCGACCAAAGATTCAGCTAGACGAACCACGGGATTGCACCAAGCTTACCTGGAATCAGTACAAAGAGCGCTACAGATCAAATGTTAATACGCCTGAGAGCAAAAAACGTAAGAGGGAAGATGAGACTCCATCTGCAGATGAAGGTAATACAGCTACGTTTACAACTGAGAGAGGAATGCATTTTTAACAAACTGAAGAGAAACCAAGAAAACGTTTAAAGACACACAACTTCAAACAGAAAGGGCGGCTGTCGTTTAAAGACTGGCCTCATAGTATTTACTCATATTAGTTTAATGTATACTAGTCTTTACTTATACTAGTTTAATGTATACTAGTCTTTACTTATACTAGTCTTTTCTCATATTAGTTTAATGTATACTAGTCTTTACTTATACTAGTTTAATGTATACTAGTCTTTACTTATACTAGTCTTTTCTCATATTAGTTTAATGTATACCAGTCTTTACTTATATTAGTCTTTTCTCATATTAGTTTAATGTATACCAGTCTTTACTTATATTAGTCTTTTCTCATATTAGTTTAACGTATACTAGTCTTTACTTATACTAGTCTTTTCTCATATTAGTTTAACGTATACTAGTCTTTACTTATACTAGTCTTTTCTCATATTAGTTTAACGTATACTAGTCTTTACTTGTACTAGTCTTTTCTCATAATAGTTTAAAGTATATTAGTCTTTACTTGTACTAGTCTTTTCTCATATTAGTTTAACGTATACTAGTCTTTACTTATACTAGTCTTTTCTCATAATAGTTTAAAGTATATTAGTCTTTACTTGTACTAGTCTTTTCTCATATTAGTTTAACGTATACTAGTCTTTACTTATACTAGTTTAATGTATACTAGTCTTTACTTATGCTAGTCTTTACTTACAGGCGCATTGCAAGCGTTTCAAAAGTGTGGGGGATGTTGTGTGTGGATGTCATCAGCTGTAAATTGAAACTCAACCTCAATCCAGTAACGGGTCCGCGCTTAATTCACAGTAACAAAGTCCTAACAAAAACATGCTTAATGTTCACCAATCAGTGCGTAATTTGAGCCGGATCTTGCTGGAACAAGATGCGGGAACTATCGTATTTTGAAACGACCGTTCAGGCAACTGTCTTCTAGGATCCGGCAACTCACGCGACAAACTTGTGCTACACGCAGGATTCAAATTACGGGTGAGCTATGGAGCTCCTTGAAGCCGTCAACACACCCAGTGGGATCGCCACCTCAAAAACAAACTTAACATGCAATCGTTCATGTCGGCTCATATCCTTTTATTCTTTCTGTCTTTTATTTGTGCCTGATGCGTTTCGCTGTTGCGGTGCAGAGAGCATCACCTGTTTCGTCCTCCGGTGACCGCACCAGTGCGGTCAGCGCGCACTCCGCTATTTTTGCGGTCGGTAGATCTTCTTGAACTGCAGTTCAAAGGTAACTCATGAGGTGAAAATACATGAAGCCAGGTAGCAGTTTTTCATTAGGATTGAGAGGAGATGCAGGAAGATAAAAAACAGAGACAGGACAGAAAAACAGTCAAATAAAAACAAGTTCCTTTTTGTACCTGGTGGTTGAAACAAACAGACACCACTGAAGGTAATCAGAAGTGAGGAACAGAAAATGAAATTATTATTTCAATGTTTAGAGCAGCAGGAACTCTGAGAGGCTGCAGGCGCATCAGGGAGTTTGCGGCCACTGCGCAGGGGGAGGGGGGAGAGGGCTGAAGCAGGGAACAGTAAAGATGCAAAAACTACCGTTTTTAAAAGGTTTCTGCCGGGTTTCAAGGAGAAATAGGAAAGGGAGGGGAAGAAGGCGATGAGGCAAACAGAGTGAGTGTGAGGTAGAGAAACCAGACTGGTGTGGAGGTGAGCTAAACGGCTGGAAAAGTGTGGGTGTTGAAACCCCCACATCCCCTACGGGTGCGACGCCCATGTTAACTTATATTAATTCTTAGTCATGTTAAATTTTACTCATAGTCTTAAACTGGTTCTTACTTACACCAGTTTATAATTTACAGACAGACAGTTTTAGTCATTTTAGGCCGATTTGTTCAATTCAATTCAAAAATACTTTATTAATCCAAGAGGGAAATTGGAGTTTCAGTACACACAATTCTGAGATCAGACATACATACATGACAAGAATTGGTGACTGTGGTCATTCGCAACCTGAGTCGCTCTACCGTAATAGATCAAGAGGGTTTATATGAGGATAGAGTCGGGGGGGGGGGGGGGGGGGGCACTTCAGAGTTACTCTCACCCGAGAGGGTAGCTTTGCTATGCAAAAAAAATCACCTCTGACAGATATTCACACACTTCAGACATTACACACTACTAGGTGTAGGAGGTAGGGTTGGGACTCTCCTCACTTCGGTGCGTGCAGCCGCATGGAGCAGCGCTTATCACCGCCGTTTGGACTGCGGACGGCTGAAAAGTTAAATACCCTCTTTTCCACCCAACCGGAACTGATAACGGTTCCAGCCCTTGGTAATTATTACCTTTATGTCCGGAGTGTTTCTGGGCCCGCTCTTAAGGATGTCACTTCAGAGGGTCTGACCTGCTGTGAGAGATGGACACCTTCCCAAGAACCCTCCAGCACTCTGCATCCAGTTCCGGTGGTGGTCCCAGAGGACGCTCTGCATTTTTCCGGAACTGCGCTGCTCTGAGTGGCTGCATGTTGGAGTAGCTCTGTTGACTATTTGTAAGTTTTGCCTTTTCTTGGACATTTTTTCTTCTAGTTTCTCAAGAAAAACGGTATTCTGCTGTGAAGCTTGGAGGATTTTTACTGCTATTTTTTCACTTTTTTCACTTTTTGAGCATTTGTTATGATGTGTAACCATGGCAACAAGCTGGTTTACAATTGGGAGCAGCTGCTTAACATTGGGAAGGCTGAAATAATACCTCAACTGAAGCCACAAATCCCAAATGAGCTAAAACGCAAGAAGCATGGGTGCAGAGCGGGAGCAAAACGGAGACAGAGAAAGAGGAAATTCAAACCATCTCTTCCATCGATCATAATGGGCAATGTGAGATCACTGGCCAACAAGATGGATGAACTCCAAGCCCTTTCAAGGACTCAGCCAGAGTATCGGCAGTGCAGTGTTATGTGTTTCAGTGAGACGTGGATGCAGGACCATATCCCCGATTCCAGCGTCTCTCTGCCAGGATTCCTGACTGTACGAGCAGAGATCTGAAGAGGAGCCGGAAAAGAAAAGGAGGTGGAGTGGCAGTGCTTGTCAACAACAGATGGTGCCATCCAGGTCATGTTTCAGTGAAATGTCGTCTCTGCAGCCCAGATGTTGAACTTTTGGCAGTAAGTTGTCGCCCATATTATTTGCCAAGATAGCTCACCAGTGTTGTCTTGGCAACCGTTTATATTCCACCTTCAGCCATTGCTGAAAATGCATGTGATGCCATCAGTTCCGTTGTCGCTAAGCTACAAACCCAGCACCCCAATGCATTTGTGTCTATATCTGGTGATTTTAATCATGCCTCGCTCTCTGCTTCACTTTCAACATTTCAACAGTTTGTCAACTGCTCCACCAGAGAAAACAAGACATTGGATTTGTGTTATGCAAATGTAAAGAATGCATACATGTCCAAAACAAGACCTCCTCTGGGACAATCAGATCACAATCTTGCTTTTCTCTGCTCGGAATACAAACTACTTGTTCAGAGGCAACCTGTGACAAGAAGAACTGTGAGAAAATGGTCACAGGATGCTGAAGAAGCCCTGCAGAGTTGTTTTGAGACCACAGATTGGATGACTCTCTGCCAAGGATATGAAGAGGACATCAATGCCATGACTGGATGTGTCACTGACTATATAAACTTCTGTGTGGATAATATAATACCCACCAGAACAGTGAGATGCTTCACTAATAACAAACCCTGGATCACCAGTGAACTGAAGAATCTGCTAAATGAGAAAAAAAGAGCCTTCAAGGAGGGAGACAGGAAATTACTGAGGAGTATACAGAAGCAACTGAAGATCAAGATCAGAGACAGCAAGGAGGCATACAGGAAGAAGCTGGAGAACAACCTACAGAGGAACAATATCAGAGATGTCTGGTCAGGGATGAAGAAGAGCACAGGCTTCAAGCAGAGGAAGGATTGCACAGATGGCAGCCTGGACACAGCCAATGAACTGAACAAGTTCTTCAATAGGTTCAGTTCAGGAACAAACCCAGCATCCTCCTCGCCTGCCCCCAGCCAATCAGACATCCCATCCTCCTCAGATCCAACATTTTCCTGTCACATGCCAGCTCTTTTGTCCTCTAACGCAGTCATGGACTCTTCTCGTACTATAAATCTGTCTTCAACCAAGTCAGGAGATGCTGCTGCCCCATTTACCTCCCCCTCCCACCTATCTGTCTCTAGAAGTCAGGTGAAGAGGCAGCTGGAGAGACTGAACAGGAACAAGGCTGCAGGTCCAGATTGTGTCAGCCCCAGAGTACTGAAGGCCTGTGCAGAGCAGCTCTGTGGGATTCTGCAGCACCTCTTCAACCTCAGCCTGGCCCAGGAGAAGGTTCCAGTCCTGTGGAAGACATCCTGACTTGTTCCAGTTCCAAAGAAAACTCGCCCATCAGTCAATGACAGCTACAGACCGGTTGCCCTGACATCCCACATCATGAAGGTCCTGGAGAGACTCCTGTTGGTCCACCTGAATAAACAAACTAGAACATATCAGGACCCGCTGCAGTTTGCTTATCGCCATGGTGTTGGAGTTGAAGATGCCATCATCCAGCTGCTTCAACCAATCCACTGTCATCTGGACGAAGCAGGCAGCACTGTGAGGGTCATGTTCTTTGATTTCTCCAGTGCATTTAACACAATCCAGCCTGATGTACTTTGCCAGAAACTCCAGAAGACACAGGTGGGGGCCTCAACTATCGCCTGGATTAAAGACTACCTGACAAACAGACCACAGTTTGTGAGGCTAAAGAACTGCACATCATAAGGCATATGATGTGACATAAGGCTAAAATAAAAATAAAAATAAAAAATGGGCAGATGAAGAAAATTTAAAATTAAATGAAACAAGGTTTTTTTTGTTTGTTTGTTTGTTACCCTACTAATAGTGCAATAACCAATACAGAAACAGCACATAGAGCCCCTGCTTGGGTAAACAAAATAATAAAACATTTTACAACTTTTATCAAACATTTTGAAAGCCAACAAACGCATTACCTGTTATGTCCTTGTTTTGTCCAGCCAATGCTGCTGTTGTTGTCTGCGCTGATTACCTCGCTGAATCTTTCCCAAACACTCGATTCAGCAGTTTGTCCCTCCTTTCTTTTGAGAACGTAAACTCCCGAACAAATTTTATCCAAAATATCGTCCTCCATCGTTTTGTTGACATGGCTGCCTGCCACCTGCTTGCAGCTTTGGCTCACTTCACTGGCGCTTTCTGTACGTGCCTGCGTCATGGGGTCGAAGTTATGTTTTAAAACGTGGCCGTGTCTAAACAACTGTCTTCAATATTGTGTTTTACAAAATTAAGCACTGATTAATGTCTTTATCCTCAGTGTGCATATATATGTATATATATTTATTTATTTATTTATTTATATTTCATGAACCCGCCCCAAACCGCACCGCACTGAAGTAAAAATGTATTGACCTGGCCCGCGGGTTAGAAGTCAATCCGCGCATCACTAGTGGCAATTGTGTCTCAAGTACCAGAAAATGTGTGTAAACAATTGAGAGAAACTGCAAACGGAAAACCGTGGGTGGTCCTGAAACCACCGGTGGGCAGCCTTGCAGAAACTTACAGTGTCCCAAATGATTATGTAGTTGGCCCACTGTGGGCTATCTATGCCATCAGGTTGAACAAGCACATCATACAGGCTGTTTAGGAATCCCAGTAGCAGGGCTGCGTTGTATGCCCCTAGGTGGGCATGTCGGTGTAGGATGCCATGGTGGCTCATGGCCACACACATGGTGATGTTGCCACCACGCAGGCCTGGGACCTCGATTATGGCCTGCTGGTCAATCACATTTCTTCCCCCGTGCCTCCTTTTATGCTGCAGTCCCTGATTGCAAATTGCTCGCCAGACCCGAAGGTTTATAGCAGTGGCGGCTCCAGAAATCTTTTTCTGCAGCTGCTATGAAGTAGCTAGTCTTTTTATTGAGGGTGCTGTGAAGGAAGTGGTCATGCGTACCTATTGTTCTCTAAAGCACCTTCAACACTAGCAGATACACATGCGTGTGTCATGGTCTGCGTCTGCGTCTCCCTCATGTGTCTCCTTGTGTTCTCCATCCCCCTCTAGGATCCCCTTATGTGTCCCCTTGTGTTCCTCATGTGTCCCCTTGTCTGCAGCCCCTCCAGGTTCTCCTCCCAGGTATCCCCCCAGGTCCTGTGCTCCCGTTGGTCTCCCCCTAGTCACCCCTCTGTAGTTTTTCTATAGGTTCAGCTTTTCATTTAAATAGTCTCTTTTAGTGTGTTTCTTTCCCCACCGTATTTTTTTTTGTTCTCCTCCCTCCTTAGATCATTAGTTATTTATCTTGCTCTTCTTGTCTTTAGGTTTTGTTTTTGTTCTTAGGTCATGTTATTTTCCCCTCCTCAGATCACTTTCCTCTCCCTGATTAGTTAATTGATTTCACTAGGTTTCTCTCCCCACGCACCTGCAGCTCATCTCCCACTCATCCTGCCCCAGTGTATTTAACCCTGTCTGCGTCTCAATCTGGTGTTGGTTCATTGTTTCGGGTCAGTGTTGTTCCCCCCCCCCCCCCCCCCCCCCCCCCGGTCTCTAGGTTTTTTGGCTTATGCCCTACTAGGTTTTCTTTGGCTCTGCCCAATTTGGTATTTTTGGCTTCGTACCACGCTTTGTTTTTCGTTGGGCTTGTCATCTTAATAAAGATGTTTCATCATACATTTTCTCCTGCTCTGTTGTTCTGGTTGTCTAATATATAGTGTTGAAAGGTTAGCTAACATTAGTGTTAGCATTTCCAGCGGCAAAACCCTCGACTGCTGCGGCGGTTGAGGGTTGACTCTCTTCATATCTCATATCCGTAGGTTTTTGTGGGTCTGAGATCACTTCCAAAGATTCATTCTTTTCTGACTGAGCCTGCGGAAATTTGGGCAACATAAACCGATCCATTTTACCACTAGCTCTATCTTTCACTCATTCGTAGGTGGAAAATGAGGTCAAAGGTTAACATCAATTTCCTGTTTTGGTTTAAGTTTTTACTATCTATGTGATAATTTACTGATTATTTTTGTTTTGTATGTTAAATATTATCACATCCACACGTTAACTCATTCACTGCCAGCCATTTCCTGATCGCTAACGGCCTTCGCTGCCAGCGTTTCTCACCGTTTTTACTGTTTTTTTTAAAAGTCACAGAACGTTGCACGCTAGCATGATGTCGATGCCAAAACAACCAAAACAAAGAGGAGACTCACCTCTTACATCAGGAAGAATCCGCGTGTTTCAAGCGTTATCCGATCTTTCATAATTCGTGGTCGAATTGTGATTGGCAGACACTTTTCCGGTTCGCGCCTCACTTTTTTTTACAGGAATGGCCCAAAATGATCTCCTAACACATGGATGGTCTGCTTCCTGATCACGTGATGTGTGACGTATGCGGATGAAGATCGGCTTCAGGGCTGAGATGTTTGTTCTCTCAGCGCGGGGGCTCGTTCCGATGCTCAAACAGTAAAAAAATGCAAATGACGACTTTAGTCGTCATTGGCAGTGAACGGTTGGATCTAAAATGACGACTTTAGTCGTCAATGGCAGTGAATGAGTTAAATTAAAATTAAATTGTAAAAAAAAAAATAATCTAGTATTTACTTGGGGGTGCAATGACTAATCCAGGGGCTATGGCGCCCCCCCTGGCGCCGCAACTGGTTTAGAGATTTGAATATTTGTGTGTTGTTGATTGAAGCTCTGAGAATTTATGCGAGAAGTGTGTGTAAACCTGAAAATTGTGTGCTGTGTTTTGACAGCAAGGTAATGTGAAATTGACATCAGAGTATAAAGAAGGAAAATCAGAGTTCTAATATGATAAGGAAATCTTAAGTAGTGATAAGTTGAGTCAAGCGATCGGGAACAGAAGTAGAGGTTGTGAAAATTGTGTCTCATTTTTGCTTTTTGAGTTTTAGCAATCGAAAAAAACTGTAAACATGATATGAGGCACAGCTGCATCAGCCCTCTGCCTACAGCTGTCAGACGATCAACAGCAGTTTCATCACATCGTTTACTTTTAATACAACGTACAAGGTGACAGGGAGTTTCACACCTCTTTTACGAGTTTCACACCTCTTTTACACGTCGTCGGTGTCTAAAGACCTCAACACATCTGTCAAACGTAGTCCGCCAAAAGAGAGTTCATAGGTGATAAAGAACTAAAGCGGAAATTAAAACATTTGAGTTTGCTACCATCAGAAATCGTTTGTTACAAACAATTAGGGATTCATCGTTTCCAAGCTGAGAGGCATCTGTTGTCGCCGTGGGCAACAAAATCTTTTGTGTAAACTACAAGAAAGGAATTTAGATCCATACATTCTTGTCATATTCCCTCATACTAAAAACTGAACAAGAAAGTAAACAACTTGTCATAAATTGGGAACAACAAGATGAAGAAAAGCTGTTCAGGGCATCATATTTAATTTACTTTGCTTCAAAGTGACCGCTCCCAGGCTGAGATGTCTGAGGTCGTTAAATGTCTTGTTGCCCTCGCTGCTCCCTCATCGTCTCGTACCTGTCACCTCTGATCACATCTCAGCTGAAAGGCGAAAATGTTTGTGAAAGCTGAAAAATAAAACAAGGGCTTGGTGTTAGATGGCAAGAAATAAAAACATCTCTTTCACTTTCCGTTTTTAAATCAATCCACAGGCGAACAAAGTAAAAAATAGAACGTCTGTGTATTTCAGGCACCTGTTCACCTGAGTCAGTATTAAATGAACACCCAGATAAATCCCAACAACTAAAAAAAACTATCACAAATCCAAAATATATGTTTCCAAATGAGGGGAAGTATTTACAAAACTCAATAACCCATAAGGAAAAAAGATGTAAGTTTAGAACACGGATCAGTTTCCTGCATCTGTTGCCATGGCAACATAAATGAGATGATGAGATGGCATAGGTTAGATCTCCAGCTCTTTCTGTGCCTTGCCATTCTTTAAGAGCCAGGAAGCCTGTCGACCACTAAATCAAACTCTATGTAGCACAGCTGTGTTAGTGAGGTCATTGAGGTCACTGGTGAGGCCATGTGGTCCCATGAGAGTCTGACGCTAACGCTGATGATCCTATCAGGTCCCCAACGGTGCCTAAACGTGCACCGTTTTGGTCACATGTCTCAGAGCGGGACTTTCTGTGAAACTGCCATAGGGAAACGAGTCAAGGCTACGCTGTAGATGTTGGAAAGCTGAAACCTGAAGCCACCTCCTCAGGTCAAAGTTGTTTTTTCATGTTTCTCATAGCCATGAGCCGTGTGCTCATTTAATTATGGATGAGCATTTTTTTCACAATGTTAACCTAGCCTAGCATGTTCTTCCCACAAATGCATGGGTTTTCTCAGAGTGCTCCAGCTTCCTCCCACAGACCCTGAAATTGTCCCTTGGTGTGAGTCAGAGTGTGACTCTCTTTGTGTCCTCGTGATAGACTGTTGACCTGTCCAAGATGTCCTCCGCCTCTGACTGCTGGACAGCAGCTTCCTGTAACCCATGCGAGGATGAAGTGGAGTAAGTGATTCAGGGGGGCAATCAAAGTTCACTGTAATGCCCCCTAGGCAGAAAAACTAAAATGAAAGTACTCCGGAAGGTGATGTTTGGTCGCCCTACAGCTGCGACCCAGGCGAGCTGACGAGACTTCATTATGCTAGGTACTTGGTCTCACAGCTGTGCCTCCAAGTAGGAAAATAGTGAAAAATCAGCCTGTTTTCCATCTTTATTCCCCTGGTGATCAGGTGTTGCACCCCACAACACAGCAACAATTTATATAATCGATCAAATGAATAATAGAATAATATAAGCCGCAAGAACGACACTAAGTCGTCGTCGTCTTCCTCCGCTTATCCGGGTCCGGGTCGCGGGGGCAGCATCCCAACTAGGGAGCTCCAGACCATCCTCTCCCCGCCCACCTCGACCAGCTCCTCCGGCAGGACCCCAAGGCGTTCCCGGACCAAATTGGAGATGAAACCTCTCCAGCGTGTCCTGGGTCGATCCGGGGGCCTCCTGCCGGCAGGACATGCCTGAAACACCTCCCCGGGGAGGCGTCCAGGAGGCATCCTGACCAGATGCCCAAACCATCTCAACTGGCTCCTTTCGATTCGGAGGAGCAGCGGTTTTACTCCGAGTCCCTCCCGAATGTCCGAGCTCCTCACCCTATCTCTAAGGGTGGAAACTCATTTTGGCCGCTTGTATCCGCGATCTCGTTCTTTCAGTCATTACCCAAAGCTCATGACCATAGGTGAGGATTGGGACGTAGATCGACCGGTAAATCGAGAGCCCGGCTTTCTGGCTCAGCTCCCTCTTCACCACGACAGATCGGCTCAGCGTCCGCATCACTGCAGACGCCGAACCAATCCGCCTGTCAATCTCCCGATCCCTCCTACCCTCACTCGTGAACAAGACCCCGAGATACTTAAACTCCTCCACTTGAGGTAGGACCTCTCTCCCCCGACCCGGAGGTGGCAAGCCACCCTTTTCCAGTCGAGAACCATGGTCTCAGATTTGGAGGTGCTGATCCTCATCCCAGCCGCTTCAAACTCGGCCGCGAACCTACCCAGCAAGAGCTGAAGGTCAGAGCTGGAAGAAGCTAGGAGGACCACATCATCCGCAAAAAGCAGAGACGAGATTCTCCTGCCACCAAACTCGACACACTCCACACAACGGCTGCGCCTAGAAATTCTGTTCATAAAGGTAATGAACAGAACCGGTGACAAAGGGCAGCCCTGGCGGAGTCCAACCCTCACCGGGAAAAGGTCCGACTTACTACCGGCTATGCGGACCAAACTCACGCTCCTCTGGTAAAGGGACTGAATGGCCCTTAACAGAAAGCCACCCACCCCATACTCCTGGAGCATCCCCCACAGGGTGCCCCTGGGCACACGGTCATAAGCCTTCTCCAAATCTACAAAACACATGTGGACTGGTTGGGCAAACTCCCATGCCCCCTCCGTCACCCTTGCAAGGGTATAGAGCTGGTCCACAGTTCCACGGTCAGGACGAAAACCACATTGCTCCTCCTCAATCTGAGATTCAACTCAATCTGAATTCGACACTAAGTAGTTGGATGTATTCACTTACTGTATTTTATGCTAAGCTAAAGCTAAAGGAGTAGCGCCGGGTCAGGAGAATGACTGGGGGGGACCCGTTTTGGTGGCATAGGGGTTAGGTTTGAGGTCTTGAGTTGGAAAAGACCACTCAGTGGTCTCCTTTAAAAGCAGCTCAAAACACCTCTATTCAGGCTTTTGTCTGAACTCCTGATCAGCCTTTGCTGCTGGTTAGCTTCTTATCATGCTAGTGTTTCCATCATCTCTGTATGTTTCTGGGCTCTCTTGGGTGTTTTTTTCTTTTATCCTAATTTTTTCTAGTTAAGCACCTTGAGACTTTTATCTTGAAAGCCCCAATAAAAAAAAATTCTTCTTCTTTCTTCTCCTTCAGAGTCATGACCTCAATCTGAGAGAGCACCTTTGAGATTACATTAAAATGAAGTCTGTGATCCAGACCTTTTTCTCCAATAACACTGCCTGACTTCACAAATGTGCTTCTGGAAGAAGAGTCAAGACGTTCCCATGAAAAGCTTCCTAAACCTTGTGGAAAACCTTCCCGGTAGAGATGACAGTGCATTAGCGGCAATGACTGAATCAACTCCATACAGATTGATTAAGAATGGGATGTTATTAAATTTAGAGGCAAGCAGAGTGTTTGTTGGACACCAATTTAGAAGCTGCATTCACACAGTTTTTGGCCTTGTGGAGCTGGAGAAGGACTTCCTATTTATGTAAATATATAATCAGGCCACGACCCACAGACAGAGCTCAGTCACATGGGGCGGAATACAAGGTTGTCCTTAAAACTGTGCCCACACACAACTAGATAGTGCTACGACCAGGCAGAGCAATTAACATGACATCACTACTAAAGTCAGTTAACAGGGTCTGCCGTTTACCATCAAAGGAAAAGAAGAAGAGGCAAATACTTTCTGTTTTCAAAATTAAGGACTTGAGAACCTCTGTTCTTGTCTCAAAGAAAAGCCCAAGTCTAAATCGTCCAAAGCTATTGCTACAATTGGTCTAGATTTCTAGCCTAGGAAAACTCACAGTGCTAGATGATTCCTCAGCATCCCCCTTTCCTTTTCCTGCATCATTTCTAACATCTTCTGCTGCGACAGCTTTCTTGCAATGAATGTTTGTTTTGGCAAATAACAGCTGGTTCAAAGTTGAATATGGAACACCATCACAAAAGAGCCCGCTGAGCCATTCAACAGAGCACAAAAGCAGATAATTGGTTGTAATGAGTGCGATTATACACATTCTTACCCAGACTGCATCTACTATGTGTGTTTAGTAGAGTAACTTATGGTCATGGAGAGACCCTAAAAATACCACAGCACATTTACAGAAACCTGCTGCATCCACTACAGCTGAAGACAGAGATCCCTCTTTGACCAATTTTCTAAAACATTTAAGACAAAAATGTGTTGTATTTTACTCCTATTATTCTCTATTCGTGGCCATTTCAACAATTCTACCTCCAAGTATAATTTCCCATTAACATGCAAACCTACAAGCATGCAAAATACACGCAGCAAGCTCCATTACTTTACAAGTGCATGCAGCATTTTTCCTGAGAGCTCCCACACACACACACACACACACACACACACACACACACAAGATACTGAACATTACCTATACTTCATCATTAGCAACTGAAATACACTCATCTGCTGTTTGATCATATGCAGCCTATCTCTATTTTAGATGTTGTCATGAATTATGCTTTAAAACGCATTAAAGGTGTTGTTCACTGAAAAAACATTTTTAATTATTATTTCTAACTAAATTTGGCTCTCAGAGTTTAACATGCGGGCTGAAAATAAAAATAGTCTCCTGCATTAGCTTCTGATAAACGCTAGGATTTGAAAAGCCTGACAGATCTATGTCACACTGTTAACACTAACCTTGACTCACGTCGGGGAAGGCTGTTGTTGGTTTAGCATGCAGCAAACAGCAAAGAATGCCTGGGTTAGTAGAAGCTAACCGTTAGCATTAGCAACTCCACCACACAGCATAACTTCTGCAGGCTTGTGTTATTTGTGGAGATAAAACATCCATGCTGCAGAGCAAAAAGAGCTAGTGGTAGAGTTGCTGTTAGCTAAGGCGAGATACTCAGAGATCTGGAAATAAGACTCCAAATCCTGCTGTCTGAAGCTACTTTCTCCTCCAGCTGACTTGTACCACAGACACCATATATGTAGACACTCCATGGACTGGCGCTGACTATCGGGCTGCCATCTTGGATGGGTTCCCATTCGCCTCCAGTGCATTTATTTCCACTGAGGAAGGCGTTTACCCAACCACAAACCATGGTATGGCATGATTAAAATATAAATAAAATAAAATAAAATATCAAATCCCAACAAAAACAACGGGAGGGAAATTAAAGTCAATAGTAATCCCACATGATCTGTTTTCATTAGTACCCCGGTTGTTGCAACTGTAGGCTGCACAAAAAAACAAACTGGCGTAGTTGCTGACCCTCCTTTGACTCCAGTTGGGTTTGGAGAGTGAGGAACCCTCCCAATATGGCGACTACACTGTTGTGCTCTCTAGCGCCCAGTGGTGCATCTACATATTCATGTCAATGACTTGTAATTCGTGAAGAAGAATGCCAAAACAATTTGTACCTTTAATAAACATATTAAAAATGAAATGCTTAGCTTATATGATACTACGAGATAGACGTATTTATGAAGTAGAGAGAATGAAAGGAAAAACACACACTGTATGTTCTACTTTGTTTCTTTTAGCTATTATTTTTTGTGTGTTTTATTTTGCATTATTTGTTTTCTCATTTCATTAATATAAGAAGAAAAAAATAAATAATAATACTTTTTGTGTACATGTTTGTTCTCTCTCCATCTTTTGCCAAAGCTTACTCAGTAAACCAGGGCAGACTGTTTTTTTTAACTATAATAACTTTGTTGTCATTGGTATTTATTTTGGTTAAAGGGAACAGATAACATAAGTTTTGCTTCTTTCTGTTCCTTTTTCATGTTTTGTTGTCGTAAACCTGTTTTGTGTTTTGTTTTTAATTGTAAATAAATGAAAATAAACTTTAATTAAAAAAAGAGATGTCATTGTTAAGAGAAAATGACACGTTTACTCTAACAATCCTGCCTGAGGGCAAGAACACAGTGGGAGGTAAATGGTGTATGCATTAAAGAGGGATACAGAGGGAAAAGAAAAATTCAAGGCAAGATACGTAGCTAAAGGATTTACTCAAAAGAAGGGCATAGACTATGAGGAAACATTCTCACCGACTGCAAACCTAACAAGCATACGAGTATTAATGCAAAAAGCAGCCCAAGAAAAACTGAGTCTACATCAAATGGATGTGAAAAGTGCTTATTTACATGCACCAATAGATCAAGAGATATACCTTGAAAAACCCAAAGTTTATGAAGAAAGGTCAGAAGGTGACAACATGGTGATGAAATTAAACAAGTCAATATATGGTCTCAAACAAGCTGGTTGAAACTGGAACCACACATCGCATGTTTTCTTATGTAATAATAACTTTGTACAGAATCCTGTAGACAGTTGTGTGTATACCAGACAATCAAAAAATGACAAAGTCATACTCATCCTATGGGTGGATGATCTGATTATTGCAGCCACAGACGAGAAAGTACTAAAAGAGATCAAAGAAACCTTAACTTCAAGATTCAAAATGAAAGACTTGAGACAACTGACCTATTTTCTAGGCATTGATTTCAAGCTGGACAAAGACTATGTTAAGATGTCACAAACAAGATATGTAGAAAGTATTCTAGAAAGGTTTGACATGCAGAACTGCAAGCCTAGATCTGCTCCTTGAGAACAAAAACTTGACTACAATGGTTACGCTAAAAAGATGGACAATGGTCCGAAACATCGGGAAGCTGTCGGCAGTCTTATTTGCTTAGCTACATGAACCAGACCTGATTTGAGTTTTATCGTAAGTAAACTGTCACAGTATTTTGCAGAACCTGCAGAGCAGCAGTGGGTTACCGTCAAACACGTGCTAAGATACCTGAAAAGTACCTCAAGTAAGGGATTGTGCTACAGGAAAAGCGAGGATGAGAAACTTGGAATGCATCCATGCAGTGATGCAGACTGGGTAACTGATGTAAATGATCATCGCAGCACATCAGGTTATTGTGTAAGTCTCTTAAAAACGGACCAGTAGTTTCATGGAAAACAAGAAAACAATCCACTGTCGCACGATCAACGTGAGGCCGAATACATAGCACCAGCGGCCACTGTGTCGGAGTGTTTGCATCTGATGCATTTTCTAAGGTATCTTGATGGATGTGTACACTCTTGTACAAAGGTTTATGAGGATAACCAAGGGACGATTGCAATAGCTAACAATCCCGTACAAAGACAATGTTGTAAACCAGTCGACATACGGTATCATTTTGTGAGATCAACCGTAAGCGATGGAATATTATGTCTGAGCTGTTGTCCAACCGACCAAATGGTTGCAGATGTCATGACTAAACCCGTTACAACCTGTAAGCTTGTCAAGTTTAACCACTTTATGTTTGGATCCGATTATTAATGTTTCTCAGAGACAATGGGACAACAAAACCTCAGAACAAATGGGAGTGTTAAGTATTATGTTCTGATGTAAAGTGTGTTTGTACGTACATATGTGTATATGAGGCTTGTTCTTGTTATGGGCCAGGAAAAACGGAAGTGATGCGTGTGTGTTACCCTTTGACCTGTGACATGAGGAAATAAAAGCGAGCTTCTGGCAAAGATGGGTGTGTGAGCGCTACCCGGATGGAAAGGACTGGCCCATGGACGTAACTTTGGGGGGGGGACAGGGGGGACATGCCCTCCCCACTTTTTCCAAAGTCAAGTTTTGACCCCGCACTTTTTACTATCCAAAAACAATGTTACGCTATATCAAACTGACAATGGTTGAGCTCTAGGACCAAGAGGAAAACAACCGTTACTGTTGAAGCCTGTTTCCCATTAGAGCTTACTGTAAAGACACCCCCACCCCCACCCCCACCCCGTGTCCCCCCCACTTCTAAAGCGAAAATGACGTCCATGGACTGGCCGTCTGACGCCGAGCTCAAAAAGGGTGAATCTTGAGTCCGTGTGAGTTTTATGAGTTCACCTCCATCGATGCAACAGACTTACGTCTTGATTCCGTTGTGTGGAAGATAACGGCTAACAGTTCCTTCTTTTTGAGAATGATCCAAACTGTTGTTTTGGCCACGCCTAATGTTTTTGCTATCTCTCTGATAGGTTTCTTTTATTTTTTCAGCCTAATGATGACTTGCTTCACTGATAGTGACAGCTCTTTGGGTTCATCTTGACAGCAACAGATTCCAAATGCACACTTGAAATGAACTCTGAACCTTTTATCTGCTCATTGTAATTGGGATAATGAGGGAATAACGCACACCTGGCCATGAAACAGCTGAGAAGCCCATTGTTCCATTACTTTTGGTGCCTTAACAAGTGGGAGGCACACATGCAGACTGTTGTAATTCCTACACCGTTCACCTGATTTGGATGTAAATACCCTCAAATAAAAGCTGACAGTCTGCAGTTAAAGCTCATCTTGTTCGTTTCATTTGATATCCATTGTGGTGGTGTACAGAGCCAAAAATGTTTGCATTGTGTCAATGTCCCAATACTTATGGACCTGACTGTACTTATTTCATGAGCCTTTTTTAACTCACTAGTACCCCTGAAGGACTTAGTTGTTCGTCATTTTTTCAAAACTTATTTTGAGCCTGAGAGGGTTAGACTTTGCTCTCTGAGCCAACATGTAGACAACAGGTTATACTTTCTTTTACTTTTGACAAACCAGATCCAGGTTCGGCAGTAAAGTCCTCATGTACAGATACCAGTTTGAGCCTGTTGAATAATTTGAGATTAGATTAGATTAGATTAGATCAATCTTATCTTTTTCTCTCTTTTGATTCCAACTCATGCTCCTGTTATGAAGCTTAACCCTGGCTGCAAACCAGCAGCCTCCCTCCTCCTCCTCCAGAGATGCTGTCAGATAGGAGCCTTTTTTACACGTGATTACCCCGACAACACACACATTTGCTGCTCCCGCTTGCAGACAAACAGCTGGATGAGACAGAGAAGCGCTTCAGCAGCAGCACATCTGGACTTTCCTCCACTTTGCTCCGTTTCAACCTCTGCTTGTCGTTCCGATGGATATCTACGCCTCAGCTTTATCTCCAGCTCTGGACATCGGCGCCGGCTGCTACCTGCTGGTTCTAAGTAAGTCCAGAAACTGAAACTGTGCCATATAGTTTACTTTTAATGCAGTCGTGAGTTAATCCCTCCTGAATTTGGAGACAAACATCATCTTTGGACAGAATTTACAAAAACAAGTCTGATAAGTCGAATCTGTAACTAAAGAGAATATGAATCAATTAATGTGCATTATCTCAATAAAAGTTGTGTTTTGTCGTTTATTTTGAGTGAATCAGGTGGTTCGAGTTCATCTGAGGTGATTTTTTGGGACCATGTAATTTCTGCACTCACAAACCCTCATGAAATGGGAAATAAATAAAGTTTTCTTTAGTCTAGACTTTTTTTCCAAATTATAGACTATATTTTAAAATCAGACGTAAAATTAAGAATTTAAAATTATTCATGACTCTTTAAAAAAACATTGCACTTCGATTTTTATAACAACCTTTTTTAAATAATTATTGGCTATAATCTGGCATGTTTACATTCATGTAAGCTGCTTTTACAATTATGTTCATTAACATGCACTGTCCTAAATAAATAAATTAAATTAAATTATTTAAGGACGGCTTTACTGGATTTCAGATCTAATTAAAATAAGCTCCTGGTCTGAATTAAACTAGAAACGAGTTTCAATCAGAATTTGGATGTTCAGGCTCTAGGCTGTGTGAGAAATCAAAGGAATAAAAGTAGAAGATGGGAAAAAAATACACATGATGGAAATCCAGCTAAACTGAGTTAAATTGTTCAAAAAAACATTTCAATTGGCTTTTTTGTTAAATCCAGTGATACGTTTTATAACCGTCAAATGTCTTCTCAGACATTATTGTGACACTGAAAAGTAATTTTCTTATGAAATGACACAAATTCACCATGTTTTTTTTTCTAAATGGTGCATGAATCTAGAAACGTCTAGAATCCTGCATCTTTTAGTCGATTCTTTGCACAAAAACACCTGACGCCGATGAATCTTCCAATTCAGTCTTGGCACTGAAGAAGCCTGAGAGGGAATCGTCTTCAGAATGTCAAAAAACTCCGCTTCCCTTCATTTAACATCAAGATTTTAATGTCCTGGATGACTCCGTGTCTACACCAAAGAAGAGCAACAACTCCAACATGCAGGATAGTGGCCCTGCCTCAGAGGACTGGTTCAGCATGTCAGATGTGGCCCATTTGCACCATAATCAATACAGATGCTAATGTGTTTTATACTGTTTCTTCCACAGAAATATTCCTGCCTGATTTCACCACTGTATACATGCATAACAGTTGATCTCCATGAATTTATTTGTAAAATAAAGTCACAATTATTTTGAAATCTTGACATTTTAAGACGACGCCTTCATTTTGAGCTTGGTTTGTGTCCTGTTGGACATAAACTCAAGAGAGACAATTTAAGAAGCTAGCTATATGCTGGGATTAACATTTTAAGTATATATAGTTTTTATAGAAATACTCATTTTGGCTGACTTCACCACAGCAATAACAACAAATTACATTAGTCATTAGATTTTAGCACTGGACTGTTAAATGAACTAAATGGTCTCTATATAATCCTTTGTGTGGTAAGATTTGATTTCAGAATTGATTTAAGCGGAGCTTTCAGTCGCGATGATTAAAGGACAGAACAAGAAGCTGTGGAATGCTTCGGGTCAATAAAGAGTGCTCAGTGGCACATAGGGTAGGAACAGAAGGTTTAGTGATTTTGATCCTCACTAGGACTATACCATGGGTTTATTAAAACACAATGTCGTTTCTAACGTCCAGGTTGGAGCTAAATGTCACGTCTCGTGGCAAGTGCTTAACCCAAGACATGCAGAAATCTGACTCGACGAGCAGGTAGGATGAAAATAAAGTCTTTTATTGTTAACAAGAACAAAAAATGCACAGGGAAGTCCGGGGGGGGGGGGGGGGGGGGGGTAGCAGTAGCTCGAGTCCATAATCGTTCAGGGAGAACGAGGTGAGGAAGCCGAGGTGATCTCAGGTCAGTCCAAGGGTGATCAGGAATAGGTTAGACAGCGGAAGGCGTCCAACCAGGCACAGCGGAGGAGGATGGGACGTGGTGTGAATATCCAGTAGGTAAACAGCAAAGTTGAGGCAGGTTGGATGAGATTCTGGAGAGAGCAAACAACACCAGATGTCAGGGTAATCCAAAGAGTAATCAAAGCCAGTCCAAGTTCAAAAATCCAAGATATGCAAAATACGAGTGACGAGAACGAGTTCACAAAACAAACACGAGCGAGTGGCTGGGGCTACCTATACAGGAGCAATCATCCGGCGTAGTGAGGTGTCTCCATCCTCCTTTTATACTTACGTTCCTGACTGTGGATCTTCTGCAGCTGCGGCCCCCTCCGCTGTCACCTGTGGGAAATCAGCTTGAAAGCGTGAGATAGGGGATGGTGTCACTCTCCTCGGCTCAGGAACATGACACTAAAGCATGAATGAGGACAGTAAAGGATGGTGTAAGAGGGTTTCTTAATGACTTTAACCCCTAGGGAACATAATTTTGGTCAGGACCAATGGTTGGGACAGAGGAGAGGTTCCTGTTAGAAATAAAGACAAAATAATTCCACAGAATTTAAAAAAACCAAAGTAACAGACTGAATGTTCCATTCTGCCGTCATTTACGGTTTACATTTAAGGAGTTGCGTGTTCTGTTTGGAGTTAGTTTTGTTGATTGGAAATGTTTGTTGTCTGAGTGAAGAGCTGACTGTTCGGGGAGTAGAGGAGGTTCTCGGTGGTTCTCGTAGCTTCGATAATTGAATGTGGACTGGAATCGGATTCAGGGGGTTTATCTGCCGCTCCACAAAGAGTTCCAAATTATGGCAGCTCCAACAGGATCTCCTTCGGGGAGATCAGTACAGTACAGAGGACGTACCCGCCGAAGTGCAGGATCTGCCAAATCCTCCACAAACACAAGGTCAGGCATGATAGCACCCATTATGCGAAAAAGCAGTTTTTCCACCGACATAATTATTTATTGGGTAAAATAATTTATCGATAAGGAGCATGTGTGGATGACAGATCTCCAATACTGCGTGTCCCTCATTCTGCCACTAGATGCTGTCCTCCTGCAAATGGCAACCCGTCACTTTATGATTAATCATATTCCATTTTATGTTGAACCATTTTTTGGGTTTCTGACAAGAATGGATATGGGCAAGCCGTATGGGTCCCAGCAAGGTTTGTGCGTGGACTCCATGGTGGCCCCACAGAGGTTTGCCCGCAAAGATTTTAATGGGCGGTGTTTGAGTCAAACCCTCTGAAAACCCACGTAGGGCCCGTTAAAATCTATGTGGGCAAAAATCTTTCTGCACAAACTCCAATGGGGCCAAGTGTAGAAACTGTGGACAAACCCGGTTGGGACCCACATAGCTTCCTCAAATAAATTCTATATGGGGCCCACCTGTGTGCCATTTCATTCGTAGGATGGAATATTGGACAGTTTCCATGAACATTTAATGAATTAGGGCCCAGATCTTTAATCATGAATTGCCAAATAATTCAAGTTGGAAATGCTTGTTAGTTAGGTTTCTAAGTCTGTAACAAGATGAGAACATTTCTCAAAAATCTGCTGTGTCCAGTTCTGACATCTGGTGGTGATTCTGAGAACTACAGCTGGCGAGTGTCAATTTTATTTGTATTTTAAGCAATAAAACATGACAGTTAGTATAATTAAAATATTCAATTTAAGACATGTGACTATTATTTCTTTTAACAGATATTTTAAGGGAAAAATGCGATGTGGTCAGTGGAGTTAGTTTTTTCATGCCTCAAAGGAAGTAATTGTTAAATACAGCCTGCTGATAAAAACGCCCACAACTACTCGTAAAGCTGGGCTTCATTCTGGAGAAGCTCTCAGCTGCTCAGCGTGAGTTAGACACACTCTCATCCTCCCTCCGGTGGAGCGCTGTCGCCTAACAAAGCTGCAGGAGTGGTAGTAATTAGTTAGGATGACAGACACTGTGACAGTGCTACGGCTATTTCACACTTTACATCTGCTCTAAACTTGGCTAAAGGCAGATGCAAGGCCTGATGGAAAGTGGGTGATGGTGCTTTGCACATGATTGCTGCCACTGCTGGAGGATGAAGAGGAAAGCTGTCAGACTTCACAGTAAAAACAGTTTTCTGACTAAACGTTCATGTTGTCAAGAAAGTTTGTGATTTTATAGGAAATTGCATCCCTGCTGCATTTTGCGTCAAAATAAATCTGACAGGGTTTCAGCTCAGGGTCCAAAAAATTATAATACAAGAACATCAATAAAGCTTTCATGTGATTACAGTTTTGGATAGCCTGTTTGGTTTCATCTGTCGTGCATGTGAATAATCGCTGGGATGACGAAAGCCAAAAAAAAAAAAAAAAAAATCAAGTGAATGAAGCTGGACTACACTACATTTTATTCCAAACTAAAATAAAATTACTTCATGCTGTAAATCCAGCTGTTTTCATCTCTTTGGTTCATTTTTTTATATTTTTCTCTCTATCCAATCCGCTGATCCAGTTTAAAGAAACATACAATCCCATCATCCCTTTCATCTGGATGCCAGATCTCTGGATCACATCTATTTTCAGAACTTAATTAAATGGAAGTCAGTGCAGCATAGAAATAGTCAAATAGATGATGCAAGAAAGATGACAAAAGCTGTTCTGATTGTACCCTTATTTAAAATGTGTTTAAATAATGAAAATGTCCTTTTCCCTGCAGCTTTGGCTCTAAAATACATACAACACACTCAATCCTGCTGAGAAGCAGTCTCATTACATGCTGGAGTTGATCACAAGATCCTTCAGAATAAAAGTAAGTGGCAAAAAGACAAATGAGTAATCTCAAAATACTAAAAACTTCTAAAGTTTATTTTTTTAATGTGTTTTTTTTTCTGGTAAAAGGTAAAGTCTTTAAACTAAATCAGAACACTTACACCTTTTTATTTATTTATTTGTTTGTTTGTTTGTTTGTATTATGTGCCTACAGCTCCAAACAGAAGTTATGATGTATGAGCCAGATAAATGCAACCTGCAGCTCTGGAGCCACAACGGCTCCTAAAACCTCTTGGCTGCAAATTCATATATACACAAGCAAACTCATGTTTATGCATGTAAAATATAAAAACACAGGTTTAAGCAGCTTTTCAGAATGACATTAAAGTACAAGGGATATTTTTTAGATCTAATCAAATCAAATCAAAAATACTTCATTAATCCCAGAGGGAAATTAGAGTTTCAGTACACACAATTCAGAGATCCGACATACATGGGCAAGACACATGACAAGAATTGGTGACTGTGGTCATTCACAACCCTGAGTCACGCTACCTTAAAGAGCAAGTCACCCCCCAAATAAACTTTTTTTTGCTGATAAACTAAATAAACGAGTGTCTAATCGTGCTGTAGACACGTGTCGTCAATAATTTGGCACTTCAGTGCATCTTAGTTAAAATTTAAATTTTCTGCCTAAAACTGGTAGTGTTGTGCCATTGTCAGGTAAAAACTCTGCACTGTATTTTAATTTAAATCTGCCACCGCTATTGGCTAAGAAGTATGCTATGATGTAAACTGGTACATTATGATGTCACAATGCTGTCGTGAGCCTGAGTGTGTGTGTATTTGTTAGCGGCTCCGCCCCCTCGGTCTGCCAGGCAACAGCATGTGTTGCATTTTTCAAACATGAAGTGGGAGTGGAGTTAGACTCTGGTAGAGGTTGACTTGCTCTTTAATAGAGATAAGAGTGTTACATGAGGATTGGTTCAGGTGGAGGGGAAAAAGGCACTTCAGAGTTACCCTCCCACCAGGAGGGCAGCTTTGCTCTGCAAAAAGAAACACCTCAGACAGATATGCAACAGACTTCAGACATTACACAACAGAAGTGTCCACTAGGAGGGGTGGTGGGTTGGGACTATCCACACTTCAGTTCCTGCAGCCACGATGAAGCAGCGCTTGTCACCTCAGCGTGTGTGTGTGTGTGTGTGTGGGGGGGGGGGGTAATAAAACCCCTACGTGGTGAGCTTTCCCTTCAGGTAACCCTGGATGGGAAAATGAAATTACCTAAATTTTTGCACAATTAAATCCCATAATTTTGACTTTATTATCAGCATTTGTATAATCACTTGCTACTTGGAAACATCTTTCTTCCTATTATTTTCCTTCATAGTGGCCCTGATAGGGGTTTAGATGATAGATTATTATTTTAATCACCAGTTAATATGTAATCTTTTCCTCCACCATCTGATCCAAGGACCACTCCTCTTTCATAATCCCTTCCAATCGATAAGACACCATTAGCTCTGTTAGGATTAGGGTGATGAAAGCATCTTTACTTTTGGAGCTCATTGGTTGGTTTGTTTTGATCCTCTCCGATGCTTGATCACGGGTGGTTTACTCACTTCCTGTCTGCTGTTTTGTATCATAAAATAAATCACTGCATTTGGATTCTGTCTTGTTTGCATCTTTTATATTTTCTAGTGGTGATGTCTGCTGTCACTCCAGGTGGTAGTTGGTATATTTGATGGACGGTTCTGGTTGAGAGTAAAATAAACCCTTTTAGATGTCCGTTTGCGTGATGTTGCGCTGGTAACTGTCGAGGACCCTCTTCATGTGTATTCCTGCGTGATTTGAGTAACATTAGGGATCTCCATTGATCTCTTTTTTTGTTCTTGTGCAACTTGTTGGAGCTTTTGTCTGGGTTCACTTCTTGGAAAGAAATTTTCAGTGAGCTGGAAGCTGATGGGGTCACTGAGCTTTTTGCTTTACAGCCCCACAGAGGATCCTGTGTGAGGTCCAGGGTTCAGAGGTAATTTGGGGGTGAAAAATAAAGTTCTAGAGCTAAACCAGCATGTTTCAGTATTACAGGAAAGTTAAATGTCTTAATGTGGATGAATCGGAGCTTCGTTATTCCTCAAATCTAACAGGAAAGGGTCCATTTAACATAATAAATGGGATAAGCGGATATGTGGTGGTGCCATGTTACAAAGTTAAAGCCTGTTGTCTAATTTTTCTTTAACATATAGAAGGATTAACCCCTTCAGATGTACCATCTCGTTTTCGAGGGGGTCCTCCATTACATATTCATAACTAAAGGAGAATATTAAAGGAGTGGGTGACTCATTTAATCAACCCATTTGCAGTGGTCTACAGTAGAAATGAATGCCTTGTAAGTCGTTTCCAGGGGGAACAAATATGCCGGTGCACCATTCCTCTGACCTAAAATCTGCCCACACCACAAATGAGCTTCAGACGACGAGTGTTGGAGTCACGTTTCCTGAAATTTGGACATCTTGCCTCTGACTAGATAACAGCAACGTGACTCTACCGCTGACTTGCAACATGGATGTTTTATCTCAACAAATAATACAAGCCTGGAGAAGCTTCTGTTGTGTGGTGGTGTTGCTAATGCTAACGGTTAGATTAAACTAGCCAAGAAATCAGCAGGTGATTCCCAGACGTTAAAACAACGGCCTTCCCCGTAGTGAGTGAAGATGGGTGAGTCCATGAATGTTAATTCACAGTGTGACGTAGATCTGTTTTCACCATCTATTTTCTATCAGAAGCTAAAGAAGGAGATAGATGTAGGAGACTATTCATGTTCAGCCTGTATGAAAAACTCTGAGTGACTGATCAGAATCAGAAAAAACATTTTAAAAATGTTTTTCTGTCAACTGCAACTTTAAGATAGTTGAAAAAATAGCATTCCAAACAGAAAATACAATCACTTATTTATAGCTAACACCTGTCACGTTGTGAGCCTGGAGGAGGTTTGGACCCAAAATGCAGACACCCAGAACGACATGAGGCAGGAGTGGATGTAAATGAAAACATTCCTTTATTAGGAAGGAGAACAAAAAAAAATCCAAAAGGGCAGGAAGCCAAAAACAAATGTCCTGAAACCCTGGAGAACGAAAGCTCACTTAAGAGCACAAAACCTACAGACCTAGTGACGAGGAACAAAACAACGCTGACACCAAACAATGGACTGACAAAACACTAAGACACAGACAGGGTTTTATACACTGGGGAGGATGAGAGGGAGATGAACTGCAGGTGTGTAGGGAGAGAGACCAGGTGAACTCAATTACTAATCAGGGAGGAAACTAACATGACCTAAGAATAAAACCTAAAGACAAGAGCAGGAAACATAACTAATAATCTAAGGGGGGAGAAAAACCTCGAACACCAATGGGAAAAACACACTAGAGGGACTAATAACATGAACAGCTGTAGCTAAAGGAAAATGACCTAAGCGAAAAACCTAAAGACCAGAAGGGCAGCAAACATAACTAATATTCTATATTACACATATCAGGACCCGCTGCAGTTTGCTTATCACCATGGAGTTGGAGTTGAAGATGCCATCATCCAGCTGCTTCAACCAATCCACTGTCATCTGGACAAAGCAGGCAGCACTGTGAGGGTCAAGTTTTTTATTTCTCCAGTGCATTTAACACAATCCAGCCTGGTGTACTTTGCCAGAAACTCCAGAAGACTCAGGTGGGGGCCTCAACTATCGCCTGGATTAAAGACTACCTGACAAACAGACCACAGTTTGTGAGGCTGAAGAACTGCACATCAAACCAGGCGATCAGTAACATTGGAGCACCACAGGGGACTGTACTCTCACCATTCCTTTTCACCCTGTACACCTCAGACTTCCAGTACAAATCAGAGACCTGTCATCTACAGAAATACTCAGGTGACTCTGCAGTTGTCGGGTGTATCAGAGATGGACAGGAAGCTGAGTACAGAGAGCTGGTGGAGCGCCTTGTGGCATGGTGTGGAAACAATCATCTGACCTTGAATGTGAACAAGACAAAGGAGATGATTTTAGACTTCAGAAGAAACAGGGTGGAGTCAAACACTGTTTCCATCATGGGAGAAGAAGTGGAGGTGGTTGAGGAATACAAATACCTTGGAATTCACCTGGACAACAGACTGGACTGGAGAAAGAACAGCGAAGCCGTTTACAAGAAGGGACACTGCAGACTGCACTTCTTGAGGACGCTTAGGTCCTTCAATGTCTGTAGCAAGATGCTGCAGATCTTCTACAAGTCTGTTGTTGAGAGTGTAATCTCTTCAGCCATCGTCTGTTGGGGTAGCTGCATCAGAAGCAGGGACCTGAAAAGGCTCAACAGCCTAATAAAAAAGGCTGGTTCTGTTGTGGGGACGACTGTGGAACCACTGGAGGAGATAATGCAAAGAAGGATTCTCCAGAGAATCAAGAAAATGATGGACAACCCTGAGCATTCTCTTCACAAGACTGTCCGACAACAGAAGAGTGTCTTCAGTCAGAGAATTCTTCAGTTTGGCTGCAACACTGACCGCTACTGGAGATCCTTCCTGCCAACAGCCGTTGTAATATACAACAACTCTTTGATGACTTGATTATTATTATTCTGAGCTACTACAGCAATCAATTTCCCTCTGGGATTAATAAAGTATTTTTGAATTGAATTGAGTCAATTCTTGAGGCTTTCAGTGACGTAAATGTGACTCAAGTCCAAATTTCAGATTGAAGCCTTCATCTCTGCCCCAGGGTCTGCTAATGGTCTTTAATTTCTTAACCTATAACCTATCCTATAATTACCCTGCATCTTATTTGATAGGACTATTTTTAGAAGCATATCTTTACTAAGATCAGGACTTTTCTCTAAATTTGCTGTTTTTAATCCTTTTTGCCTTTTCCTCTAATAGGAATACTACAGCTGGTGAATGTCATATTTATTATTAGTAGTAGAAGTAGCATTATTATCATGAGGGTATATACATAGATTTGAACGGTCTACCACTTTCTGATTGTTGAAATTCTTAAGGTGGTATTCAGCATTGTCACGGTTCAACATAAACTGAAACACTGTAAAAACGACTTTAGTTCTGGAGTTTATGTACATTATGTACTTTCTTCATGTGAACTGAAGGCAAAAAGAAAAAAGCCTGAAAATCTATTAATTCTCATCAATTGTTAAATCTTTAGAAATTCAAATGATTACACAGATTTTCAGTGTGGTCAGAGGTCGGAGTGATCCCAGTTTGGACAATCAGAAGTCAGTCAGACTCGAGCTAATCCCAGAGCTCATTTCAGCCAAAAATAAATAAATAAATAACTCAAACCTCCAACTGAATTTAGGAGAAGCCCAGTTTTACATCAAGTATTTGTATTATATAATTAGAGTTGTTATTTGTGGTTCTTTGCAATGTTTCTATACCATGTTGGATCACACTTTGCAGGAGAAGGTTAAGCTTTATCTTGTTGTCTGATGCAAATGTCCCTAACCCATTCGCTTAAACTACAAGGTGTCACCTACAATAGTCTAGAATTTGTTTTTCTCCTTTTATTGAATTTTTCTAAAAGTGTTTTAAAATATCAAAAGATACTTTTAATCAAGTGTCTAAAATGGCCATGCCACAAGGGGACTAAAATATTAACAAAAAAGCTAATTAAAGAGACGGACCTAAGACTCTCCCAACCTTTTCCTTTGACACTGTTTTCAGGAACGTAACATTGATCTGAAGTGAAACAAAATAAAAATGCTGGTAAATTCTGGTTTTCTGGCACCACTCATAGCAGTTCAGCCAGAGCAGCAACAGAATTAACCTGCATTTCTTTTCCAACCGTCTTGTTGTGTTTGTCACAGCTGTGCTCTCCATCGCGGGAAACCTGCTGGTGCTCATCATGGCGTTCAAGAGATCCTCGAGGATGAAGCCACCGGAGCTGCTGAGCGTGAATCTGGCGATCACCGATCTCGGAGCGGCTGTCACCATGTACCCGCTGGCCATCGCCTCTGCCTGGAGCCACCGCTGGCTTGGGGGACACATTTCATGCGTTTATTATGGCCTGGCAGGCTTCTTCTTTGGCATCGCTAGCATCATGAACCTCACGGTGTTGGCCATCGTGCGCTTCATGGTGTCCTTTAATCTGCACTCACCCAGTAAGTAAATCACAGCCTCGGGAAATTAACTCAACCCTAAACATCAATTCAGTTCAACTCAAATTCAAAGATACTTTTTTTTTATCCCAGAGGGAAATTAGAGAACAACAAATGCAGCAAAGCCTTTTCAGGAACGTGTTTTCTCCGCTTGTCAGATGAAAAAAATAATTAGTAACAAAAGCAGTCAAGCTGAAATTGTGGAAAGCTGTAAAACCTTTCCAGGAAAAACAGTGTTGTTAGATCGACAGATAAAAGCTGGTATTTTTAATTATTAAGATTCCTTTAGAAGGATTCACTCTTTTGTCCTAAACAACAAGAACCTAAAGGCTGACTGGAACTGCAGGTGATGAAATAAAAGCTCTTTTTTTAGTTGTTAGAAGGATAAGGTTTGTGAGTAGTTATCCAGAATAACACAGAATGAGGTCCACCACTGCCATCTTTTTATTTAAGAGACCTAAATGATTTCAACAAGGCACTCAATGCCAGAAGGAGAACGGACAAACGAAACAAACTGCTGGGCAACCAGTACGTGAAATAACCAGACCAGAAACAAAGGACTAGCCTTACTGGGAGTGACGGTTACTAGATGAGAAGCAGGTGTGCGGGTTCAGTGACTGAACAACTGAATAGACAACAAATATGGCCTCCAGCAGAAAACCTGACAACACATAAGAAATCAAAGAAACTTAAACATGTTCCTCGGTCATTTTAAACAAATCAAGAAGAAGCACAGAAAGACTTTGACACTAACCAGTTTTGTTGGAGCCATAAAGGGTGCCACTCCGCTAATGAAAAATAAAATCTGGGTCATATCCAAGGGGGAACCTTCGCCTGCCAAAAGTGAATGGATCCACAAAGGACCAAGTTTCCATTGACTCCCATGTTAAAAATGCCACCCTCACATATGAGCATGTTCGGTTCAAAAAGCAGTTTAGGTTTAATATAGGCAAGTTTACCGTCATGACAACTAAGCTTGAAATTTTGAATAATTCGGGGTGTGTCGTTTAGACTGACATGTAGCAGATTGCCCGCCTTCTTGCTCAAGGGAAGACTTCAGCCTCAGCCCTAAATTAAAAGTGTTACAGCCAGTAGGGGACAGGGTAGCAGAGTTGCTTAACCACAGTTTTCAGCCTAAAAGTGTCTGCCAACCTCTGTTAGCTTGGTTAGCTCCGTTAGCTCGTAGCTACATGAGCTCAGAGTTTGATGGGTGTCGATCATCTGCCTCCACCCTCACAGCCCTGCTCTGAGCTTCATTTTTGTATTTTCCAGACGTGATGAGACGTATGACACGACCAAGAAGGCAGTGGTTGGAAACGCCCATAGGGCCATCAAATAGGCTGTCGATTGGTCATACCATGAAGACAGTGGGCATGTCATTATAGAATCATCTTCCCATGGTCTTGGATGGGAGGGCTGTTTATTAATTATGTGGAACTTGGTCACAACTAAGTCACAACCCCATCACCAGCATCTTTTAGCACATAGCTGCACCCTCATGGGGTTTGAGACTCATGCCAGACAGTGGTCTGGCGTGACTGTGGGCGTGCATGGTGGGACTGTGTTAACTTGTTGTTGATGTATATATAAAAAGGAGCGAAGGTGCAGGAGAGAATCTTGGGGGATTTGATGGTACAAAGAGCGTAATGTCAAACAGGTTGTTGACTGAGGAACGTGTCCAGTGTCCAAGTGGCTGGCTGCAGTGTACACTTAAGTCCCGCCCCCTTTGTATTTAAGCTTTCTGACTAAAAAAAATAAATCAGAAATTATCTTATTTTTCTAGTTGACCTTTTTTCACCCAGTATTTCTTTGTTAAATTGTAATAAAATGTAGACCTTAACTTTACTAAAGAGATGCTGTTAAACAGAGTTTAATTTCAAGTTAGCCGTCAAGATTTTCTTCAAAACCATTTAAAATGTATAAAGATGTCAGATCTGTGTCTCAATAAAACTTTGATGACTGCAGACAAAACAAAGCTCAAAGTGAACGAAAGATTTCAATAATGGCAATTATAGATGACCCGCACTTACAGAGTCAGAGGACTCCAAAGTGTCATTCATCCATTCACACACACTTTCATACACTGATGGTGATGAGCTACGATTTAGCCACAGCTGCCCTGGCGCGCACGACAGAGGCGATGCTCCCAAGCACAGGCTCCACCAGTCCCTCTGACCACCGCCAGCAGGCAAGATGGGTTGTGTCTTGCCCAAGGACACAACAGCAAAATTCTCTGTCCGGAGCAAGAATCAAACCTGCAACCTTACTAGACAACCCGCTCAACCTCCTGAGCTAGTGCTACCCTTAGATTAACCGATTAACCTTTTCCTTCAGTTTCTAAATTCTGACACATTTTTGACCAAGTCTAAAATAACAACATAAACATGAATGTCTTTCATTTCTTATTTGAAGTTACCAACATGAGACACAACCATCTGTCTAATCAGAAAGTCTGCATGCACTCCAGACACTGTAATAGTTTGGATTCAAAAGCCACAATAACAACACGGACAGCTGGAGACAAATTCACCGAGGATGAGGGCTCTTCAGCACAGGGCTCTCGGGTCAACGCAAGAAAAAAAATTGTAAACAACAACAAGCAAATCAATTTACATCTCATCTGTGCTGCTTGGAAATAGGTTTGAATCCATAATTTCCCCAAGATATGTGTGATTATTAAAATAAAAATGCAGAACTATTGCAGATCTGGTTTTGCCCTGTTTGATTAAATAAAGAAAAAGGAGTGGTGTCACTTAGTCCTTTTTCTTTTCTTTCTAATACTTCAGGATTCTGAAACAGCAGGTTTTTAATGAATGTTGCAGATTTGTGGAACTTTTCAAACATCTGTATTCTTCATGCCTCACTCATTTGTATGATCTGACCCACCAAAGGCTCTACAACCTATTATAAGTCACCATAATCCGAAATATTCCCATTCACAAGCATAGAAAGAAAAAACAGAAAGAAAATGATCTTTTTTATAATGCCTCTCAAGATAAAAATCACGAGGCGCTTCACAAGAACCAAAAAATTCAAAATACAAAAATTCTTCAAAAAATTCTTTAAAAATATGGTTATTAAATAATAATATAAAAAAGAAAATATTTGTGAAAAATGCAAGAAAAGGGAAAGAGAAATGAATAGGAAAGAGGGAAATCAGTGGATCCCGGGAAAGGTGGATTTGGTAGCAGATTTCTCTCGATGTGCTGCATGTGTGGTTACTCACGAGGTACCAGATTACACTGATTCAGACATCACTGGGTATAATCTTAATCATGTCTAGTTGATGAATTCATGTTGAACATCTTATATCGTTCATCCTTTATTGCCCTGGAGCGGAAAAGCCGGTAGTAGTGGATGCCTGGTTGCTCAGACACTTGTCTTGAACTGTTTGGATTTTTCTTTTTCACTTGAATTCCATTCATTTGATAGAGCACATTTAAAAACAGCATGTGAGCTGACCAAAGTGCTGTACAGGGGGTAAAAACATATGAGGTTAAAAGAATAACATAAAAGAATAAAACAGCTAGAGCACAGCACAAAGAACCAAACAAGAGAAGTCAATAAAATCAGTAAAAGAACAGTATAAATAAACCATCGATAAAATAGCTAGGCAGTAAAAGCAAGGGAATAAAAGTAAGTATTTAAGGGGAACTTAAAAACCACAATGGAGGGGGAGAGTCTGATATTCAACGGGAGATCATTCCAGAGTTTCGGAGCGCAGACAGCAAAAGCTTGTTCACCACGGGTTTTGCAGCGTAGTCGGGAAATCTGTAGTAGGTGTAGGTCACCTGAACGGAGAGTCCTGCCCGGCACATAAGGAGTGAGTAACTCGGATTTGTAAGGTGGTGCTAAGCCATTCAGCGCCTTAAAAACAAACAATAACATTTTTAAACGTGTACGATGGTGCACAGGAAGCCAGTGAAGTCTTGCTAAAATTGAATGAATGCAAACGGTCATAAAGCTGCACATCTATCTATCAAATACAGATGAAGTCTTCTTTTAGATTTATACATTAAATGATTGAAAACAGAGTTTGTGGCACCTACAGCGTCACGATCGTGGTTTAAGGGGTTGGATTGTTCAACAAGTCTTATTGATGAGCTTTGATATTTAATCCTTCCAAACATGCTAAAGAGATTAGAAATGAAGAAACCGATGAAACATTATTCAGATTTTACATTAATAATTTTATTGATTTTTGACTCTGTCCAACATTATGGGAATTTTCTAATGGTTCTTCTTTTCAGCTTTTCATTTTAGCGAGAAAGGTTTATAGTACTTTGACTCAAAATATGAGAGATTCTTAGATTTTTTGGGGGGGTGCCATGAAACTAAGGATTTGTGTTTAAAAAGATCCAAGGCCCAGTTTACATGGCAGGATTTTAAAATAGTCTGAAAATGTTCTAAATATTAGAAACGCAGCTGGTGGCGATAGAAAAAAATCCTGGCTCAAAAAGGTTTGGTTCATCGACGTATAAATATTGGACAATGGGTTTCCATAGACTCCAATAACACATTTTTTAAGATAAATGGGAGGTGGCCACCACCGCCATTTTGACCGTGTCACAGGTTCCGTCAAGCCCAGACAATTCCACAAAAGGGAAGAGAGGAGGAGCTGAGAGTGGGTCTGTAAGGGTGGGATCAACTGACGACACCCGGTCGAACTAGCTGCAAGCTAACCTGAAGCTAACCCAAAGCTAACGCGGAGGTGGGAGCTAAGCTAACGGAGGTAGCAACCTAGCTACAACCGGAGTTAACTGTGCAAAACACCAGAGCTTCTGAGTCAGAGATACGCTGGGCTGACCGCTGGGTAAAACCTGGTGGAATACAGAGGTCTCCCGAGAGCTCCACAAGCCGGCAGCCGCACAGCAGACAAGCGCTGCTGCGATCTGAGATGTGCAGAGCTGCCGCTGGGGAGAACCGGGTGGAAAGGTTTCCATCCCAGAGCTCCACAAGCCGGCAGCCCACGCAGCAGTCAAGAGCTGCGATCAGACATAGATGCGCCGAGCTGTGCGGAGGGGAGAACCACAAGCCGGCAGCCTGCACAGCAGACAGAAGCCGCGATCAGACAGAGATGCGCCGAGCTGCGGGGAGGGGATAAGGGTGGAAAACATCGGTCTCCCGAGAGCTCCACAAGCCGATAGTCGGAACCCAGCTCCACCAACATGTTATATTTCAACCCATTTTCTAAAGTGCAGCATTATGTTAAATGCACTGGGTTTACCCTATTACATTTTAATTTCATGGTTAAACAGTACATGTTAAAATCTAAGCTCAGCTCGGCAGTGACCTAAAATACATAAATATAATTTTACTTACCGAAAAAAATGAAGTGGAGACTCCTTGTGTCACATTGCGAGGATGGTTGGACCCAAAATGCAGTTACCCTGGATGACACGAGGCAAGAGTTGATATAAAGAAAAAGTCCTTTTATGGTAGGAAGAACAAAATAAATCCAAAAGGCAAGGAGCCAAAATCCAAAAATCCAGGAAGCAGGAGAACAAACTCACATAGAGCACAGACTGGGGACGAGACCGGAAGCTCACACAACGCTGACAAATACAACACTGACAAACAACAATGAACCGACAAGACAATGAGAAACAGACAGGGCGTTATAGACTGGGGCATAATGGGAGGCAGATGAGCTGCAGGTGTGTGGGGAGAGAACCAGGTGAAGGCAATAACTAATCAGTGAGGAGGAGCAGGAAGGAGCAGGACAGGACACCGTACCTGACTGGAGAAGAACACACACACACACACAACGAGCTGGGGACAAACAGGCTGGAGCTACAACTGGAGGGGCTGGGGATGACCTGAAAGGCTACAAACAGAAGGCACATAAATAAGACGCAGACAAAGGACACATGAGGGCGCTAAGAGACACAAAAGGGGAATCTAAAGAGTGATGGAGGACATCAGAAGACGCATGGGGAAAGACGCAGACACAGACCATGACACTTTGGACGCTCTATTAGTGCAACTAATGCCACAGCAAGTCATGTTGTCCAACAATTGCACAAATAATATCCAAAAAAGAATTTACAAACACAGAGACTCAAAATCCCGGAACAGTTTCCAGGCCAGACCGAGGCTCTACTGAGGCCTTTCCACGGAGCTAGCTCTGTGGTCACGTGGGTCTGATGCTCATTAATTATACAGAATTTTAGGCTTTTAATACACTTAAACAGAAGAGTGAGAAAAAATTCACCCCCCTCAGAGTTGTCATGAGTGTAAACTAGATCATTTAAACCAAAAACATGTTTTGGTACCAGGCTGTAAACATGTTTATTTCTGCTGTGAAATTGGTATTTTTAACATGGGAGTCAATGAGGATTTGCTCGCTTCTGACACCAGCCCCTAGCGGATGAGGGTGGAACTGCAATTTTTGTCACTTCCGTGTTGGCCTCAATTTTTCACCCGCTTTGTGGGGGCTTGGTTTGGTCCTAAAATTTGTGACAAAGATAACAATACCCGATCTGCTTCGCGCAGCATGCTCCCTTAGCCTCCTATTCTGACTGGCTACACATCACATTCAACTGACTCAACAATCCTGTATCCTCGGAGAACAATATTTGGACAAGACAGTCCAACATATTGATTATTCTAATTTTGAGGTCTGAGGAGTCCCAAAGTCTTTCCAAGCAGGGCAGAGCATGCGTAACACACTGCACACAGCAGGAATATCTGATAGGATTATCTTTACAGCTATTATAGTAATCAGGCACACACTTAGGATTGTTAGAAAGGGGAAATCAAGTAAAGAAAATTTATTTACTTTGCCATGTGAACCAAGCCTCAAGCCAGTTTCACACTGCAAGCATCATCAGAACGGAAGCGGCACCGTTTCAAATAGAATCCAATTATAGTCTATGGAGTGTTTCCAACCAGCCGCGACGCGGCAATTTCCAGGAGCGTCCCAGAAACGGCATGCGGCGCCGTTAAAGATAGGATCGAGTTCTATTTTTTCCCGTGAGCCGCTTCTGGGACACGTCAATTTCCGCAGTTCACATAGTGCGAGACAGGAAACCATACACGGTTTCAGTGTAAAATCCCCGGATATTTTCAAAATAAAATGCAACGTCACGGTGTTATGTATAACTTACGTCAGTACGTGTGACTGAACAGATTTGTTTACCACCAGTTTCTTTCGAGAAGTGCAGCGGTGTGATTCCTCGCGGGGGTTGTGATCTCTCGATGAGGAGGGTGTCGGAAGTCTCGAGGGATTTTAGAATTTCGCGGGTACAGCGAGGCGCAGCAAGGAAGCCGTGCCGCGGCCAAGACTCTCCCGGTGTGAAAAGGACCGCTTTGAAGTTTGCGAGTGAGCCGCCCCGCTGCTGTTCCGTTCCGCTGATGCTTGCAGTGTCAAACCGGGGTTAGGCAAGGTCCACCATCCAGCATGCTTTAGAGGTTTCTCTGCTCCAACACACCTGATTTTAATCAACAGCTGATTAACAGGCTTCTGCAAAGCGTGATGAACTGCTGAAAAAGTAATTAAACCATTGAGAGAACCAACATCATTGATCTACTAGGATCAGGAGTGGATTCCCAAGGTCCACGGGCTCTTGTATTTGACTCTTTATTTTTTTCATTCTTTTAAGCCTCAATGATGCCCTTGGCTTCATCATAGATGATTTGTCCTTTAAAAATCACCTACGTGAGTTTTGATTGTGATAAAAACTTGGTAATTCTTAAGACAGCAAAACGTTAATAGTAAAATACATTGTATTGCTGATAGAATTTCCTGAATTTCTCGTGGCAACTTGTCCAACAAATAATTTGTTACAAAAGAAAACTACTGCTTAGTGGTGATGGAGATAGGCCACCGTTTGTCTTTACATCACGAGAAAACCAAAATGGCTCAAACTGACCCGTTTTACCAGCAATACACTTGCACCAGTTGCGAAAGTAGAACCAAAACTATCTTTTTCTTTCTCTGTGCAGGGGAGAAAATCAGTTGGAAGTTGGTGAAGATACTGTGTGTTTGGACCTGGCTGTATGCTCTGATCTGGGCCCTGTTACCCATTCTAGGCTGGGGCCGGTATGGACCGGAGCCCTTCGGCCTGTCCTGCTCACTCGCTTGGGGGCAGATGAAACATGAGAGCTTCTCATTCGTCATCTCCTTGTTCTCCATCAATTTCCTCGTGCCTTGCCTAGTCATCGTCTGCTGCTACTTCAGCATTGCTTTGAAGCTTTACTTCGCCTACAAAACCTCAACAAACAGCAATCACCTTCCAAACATTGTCAAACTTCATCGGAGGCTGTTAATTGTAGGTTACTCATTCTGGTGCAAATATTTTAGAACAGTCATGGTTTGTTTATTTTTTCAAATCTGGAGAAGAAATGTCTCATCTATGAAACTGATATTCATGATGGATATTTAGCTTCATAACCATTCATGCAATAAATATTAATAAATGTTATGCCCGTGTAAAAGGTGAGTGCCTCCCACTGAGTCCCAGGCGTACAGAAATGTGAACAAACTTGTTGTGCCCTTGCATATAAAACATCTATCTCTGACACAACTTAAAACTGACAATGAATGTTTTTATTGTTCCTTTAACACAAATCAGGCTTTTGACTGTTGATTCAGTAGAAAAGTTGGCATGATTTAAAGCTGCAATAACAACTGAACAAGCTAGCTTTCCAATGCAAAACCAGTCTTGAAACTTGCACCCCTCCCGTCGGCTAGCATCCCTGGGCTACATCCGCCAGAACTGGAACCCGCATTGTAACAGTAAATGAGAAAGCACGATACACCAGTTGCTGTTTTCTACGTCCAAACATCTTTGTATGTCCATGACTTCAAATGGTGTTTTCCTTTTTGGTATTCTGTTAGTTTGTCTAACGGGCGGCGCCTGGCGGTTGCTAAAGGTTGCACCTTTCTCAGAGGCCTAGTGGTAGAGTGTCCGCCCTGAGACTGGGAGATCAGGGGTTCGATTCCTGGTCGGGTCATACCAAAGACTTTGAAAAATTGGGACCCAATGCCTCCCTGCTTGACACTCAGCATTAAGGGGTTGGATTGGGGGGTTAAACCACCAAATAGTTCCCGAGCGCGGCTGTGTCTGCAGCTCACCGCTCCCCTAAGGGATGGGTCAAATGCGGAGAACAAATTTCGCACACACACCTGTGTGTGTGACAACTAATGGGACTTTAACTTGACTTTAACTTTAACTAAGGCAATGGCAAGATTAGGCCAAGCAAAGGATTAAGCCAGATTTATACTTCTCTGTCACCTGAGGAGTGTTGCTAAGCAATTCCTCGCCAGGACAACAGAGCTTTCTGTGGTATCATGCCACCATTACACTCATGTATCCAGTCCACGATGCTGGAGTTACTAATGTTTTTATGTATTTTAGAGACTTTATAACACACAAAAATTTGTCCTTCATTCTCCTCCACCTCTTCATGCAGTTGCTACCTCTAAACCCATGTTTCTCATAATTTCCGTCCACGAATAAAACGTTTGCTCCATATTTTGTGCTCCTCAGTCACGGGCAAATATCTCCACAGTACATTTATAGCTATACTGTGTTATAAAGAAGTTTAGAGGCATTAAAAATGCTTTAAGCTAGCTAGCTCTGTAGATTTGCTATTACAGCTTTAATACATGAAAATGGCACGGACAAAAAGATGGTAGCTACACATTGTTGTTGCGGCACACATTGCAAGTTTGAATAGACTGCAGCTCAATGCAATTAAAGCTTTGATTTAAGGGGTTTTAGAATTCAAATTGAAATTTACCTCGTTGTCATTCAATATGGGCAGTTTGAGGTGTCTAATGTAGCATACCAAAGAGCTGTGCCATCTCTGACCTACTTTCCTATGTAAATTATTAATGTAATGGCCACAGAGAAATGTTTTGTTCTGAGAGAAGCTGGTTTATTATGCCACAAACTTAGACACACCTCTTAAATTTACATGTTTTCAGTAATAATATGTACATGTTGGTGGTGGAAACGCTAACCGCAGAACAATGCTATCTCAAATTACTGCTGACATTGAAATGAGATACTGCTAACATTATCCCAAGCTACAGCTAAATCCTTGTTGGATGCAAATAAAAAAACAGAAGAATGTTGGAGAATATAAGTAACGCCAAGAAACTGATGTACATAGAGATTCTGGCTTCATGGGTTTTCAACTTCAGGCAGTTATAGAGCCATCAAGGTAAACCAGCCAATCAGCATGCAGCTCATTTATCACTCATGTCCTGGCTGAGTGGACGAGGCACACCAGTCTTTCCATTAAAGGGATTTAGAATGAGCTTTTGTTTGGCCATTTTTCAGGGCTCCTGGGCCATTTAGGGCCTCAACAAAGTTTCACCTGCAGTAAAACAGCTCAAAGAACCAATGTTGTTCTGGGACCCCTTTAAATCAACTAAAACAACTAAATTCTTTGATCACCGTTAAAATCCTTAGTGAGCTTTTGGTAACCCTCTTATTCTGTTGCAGATTGCCATTTTGATCAGCGGGGGTTTCATTGGCTGCTGGGCACCCTACGGTTTGGTGAGCCTGTGGTCCATTTTGAACGACAGCAGTAAAATTCCACCTCAAGTCAGTCTGCTGCCCTGCATGTTTGCAAAAAGCTCCACCGTGTACAATCCTATGATCTACTACTTCTTCAGCCAGAGCTTCAAACAGGAGGTAAAGCAACTAAGATGGATATGCCTTGGATCCAATCCATGCCATGCCAGCAGCTACAACGACAACAACATATACATGGTCAGCGCTAACGTCAAGAGTAACCAGGCTCTACGGGAAACTGTGCAGGAGACCACAGAGCTGAAACAGACTTCGGGTTAAACGGACCTCAGAAATAAGCCGTCTTCTGGTTTGAGGTCTGAAAAGGGAGGTGACCAGACAACAGTCGTAACTAGCCAGGTGTTGGCGAACCCCTTTACATCGTCGTACCTAGAACAGAAGTGTACTCAGCTTTGAGGAAAAGAAAGAACGAAATATAAAGAGGTTTCAGATTTGTTTTTATAAAATTACACAGCCACGGCTGAGAAGTGGCAGCCAAGTGGCTTCAGATGATGGATGGTGACAACTAAAAACCAAAGGTTGTGCAAAGACTTTGAAAACCTTTTACTTGATATGGATGAAAATAATGCCCTTTTCATGTTGTGTGTCTGCAGTAATTGCTTCAATTTGTTTCATCTGTTCATACCACGGCTGAGCTATCCTCGGAGGATCAGCGATTTATGTCAAGACACAAGAGTGTAAAGATATTTAGCTGCCATTGTTGACTGACTCAGTCTTGTGTGTGTTCAAGCATTATTATGGGGCACCAATAAAAAGATTTTAAAAATATATTGTTAAAAAATATGTTTTAATCACAATTTAATTGCTTTGGTAAATGAACATTGCATTTTGTTATTTTATAATGAAGCTGTTGAGATGTGTAATGCTTCCTTGTGCATAGAGAACAATATCACCATAACAAAACGGACAAAGAGGAGTGCACTTCAAGGGCGTTGAATATAAGATCATAAAAACTTTGTAGCCACATCTGTTTATTATCAGTAATCTTGGTGGTGTTGTAAAAAAAATCCATGTAGAAATTTTAGTAGCCACAACTGAATCGGTTGTGGCCTTGCTGCTCACTGAATCTGCATTTATTTATTTTTTATTCACACACACACACACACACACACACACACACACACACACACACACACACACACACACACACACACACACACACACATACACACGCACACACACACACACACAATGATTATTGACCGTATGTCTATATTAACACTTGATTTTATTCATACATTGTAGTAAAGTTACTTTTAGGAATCTAAATGGTCCAAAAGCCACTGAAATATGATGAACTGTGGAAGGAGAGCATGCATTTTCTTCAGCTGGTGAAAGGCATTTGAGATGGTTGAAATGTCCTTTTTGACCGCTAGATGTCACTCATTTGAACTCATTGCATCTTTAAACAGAAGTGAATTTTGTTTTTGACACCAGATTGTGTTAAGGCTCATAATTTATAGGTGGTTTCTAAACTTCCTTTTAAATTCCCATTTATCTCAATAAATCATACAGAATGTATCTGGTTGATCCTACCATGCTTGGAGCTCTGATTAATATACAGCTGATATCTGGTTCACAGGCTGCGCAGTGGTGCAGTGGTTAGAGCTGTTGTCTTGCATCAAGAAGGTCTTGGATTCGATTCCCGGCCTGGGGTCTTTCTGCATGGAGTTTGCATGTTCTCCCTGTGCATGCGTGGGTTCTCTCCGGCTTCCTCCCACAGTCCAAAAACATGACTGTTCGGTTAATTGGTCTGTCTAAATTGTCCTTAGGTGTGAGTGTGTGTGCATGATTGTTTGTCCTGTGTGTCTCTGTGTTGCCCTGCGATTGACTGGCTCTCTGTCCAGGGTGTACCCCGCCTGATTGCCCGTTGAACGCTGGAGATAGGCACCAGACCCCCCCCCCCCCCGAGACAGATCTCAGACAGATCCTGAGACGCTCCTGCCTGACAGATTTATTTTATTCACAGGAAAAAATCAGACTAGTGATTTCTCTTGGCTTTCAGTTTATACATTCAAACAGCACAGCACTCTAAACTTCTTACATGTAAATCTATGTTATATTTGTTTTTGTTTAATTAGTTTTAGAAATTATGAACGTCAGGGTATCTCAAATCCGGTAAGAGGTCCATTCCGAAAGCTTCTGGCGTTTTTAAAAAGTATCCCAGGGGCACGGTAAGGGTCGGACATGTTTAATCTATTTCATTTCTGACTATACAAAACGATTTCTTCTGTTTTAAAGTGTGAAGTAAACTCAGACGGAGCAAAATCCAAGCCAATCCCGTTCATTTTGTTTACCTTTGTTGCCTGCCAACATGGCGTCTACTCTCTGAGAGTCAAGTGACGCCCGGAGCTCTATAAACACAGATGCACACATTGTTCGTAAAATAGCACAAAAATACGCACACAGGCGAGCGCACACGTAATGCAGAAGACTTCGATCAAAGATCACGTGCAAAGAGTTTCCCAACTTTTTTACGGTATGAACACATTTATTAAGCCTAATTCCTCCCGTCCGTGTGCTGAACATGGAACAATTTTTGGGTTCCACGGCTACAGGAAAAACACAGGTCACTCAAAGAAATTTATTTTGAATTACTAGAGGAGGAGCAGGTCCAGGTATTTGGTAAAGCTTTGTTTCTTATTGATCAGAGTCAGTCAGTCAGTCAGGTTTCCGTTCCTGCAGAAGGCTGCACGGGTTGAGCTCCGTGCAGTAATTCTGTGCATAAATAAAATAAATATAGCATCTCTGTCAGCTTAAAAAACAATGCAGCACACACAATGACAACTACAGAAAAAATAAGCACATTGCATTTGTGCAGGAGAGATTGGAGCTTGTGTGTGCGTATGCATTTTTATGGCGGCTTGCTAACAATGTGGGCATCTGTTTATAGAAGGACGTGTCTTTGGGGCTGCCTTGCACCTTTCAGCGGAGGCTTACAGCTGTGCTTTGTTGTAAAGTAGTCCCAAGTCTTAAATGGCACCTGTGATTCCTTTATGTTACTGATTATGTTCACTTGCAGTCAGTCTGATTATTTAGGTCACCAAGCAGAATTCCGATCAATTCTGAGTGATTTTATGGACCTTTTTACTCACGTTAGTTGGATCCATTCACTTTCTGTGTTTTATGCTAAGCTAAAGTAAAATAAATATAGCCGGGTCAGGAGAATGACTGGGATGGATTAAAAATAGTTTTCCCCCACTTATCTAACTCTGGGAAATATATAATTTTAATAATAAATTTCAGTTTTGGGGGAATATCCCTTTAAGGTAACAGGAGATGATGGGGAAACAAATGGCTGCAATGGCTAATCGAGTTTAAAAAATGGCAGATACTGTGTTGTGCTTTCATGTGATTCATTCACAACAAAACACTTACAGGTCATACAAGATCTTGCAATGTTGCAAGAGAAAATGTACATTATTTTCAACATTTGACCGTAGCAGATGTAACGCCATCATCAGCATACGGTGATAACGTCAGTCTAACAGTGATAGAATATGGAGAATCTGAAACAAGTGACCTTACTGCTTTCTCGGTATCCTGATTGGTTCTGCTGGTGGTGTAACTCCACATCAGTCAAAATGAATATGACCTGTTGTGTTGTTGGGTGTATTGTTACGTTTACTCTGAGTAAAAACAAAGCCAAAAAAGGTGTTTGTTTAATTTGTTCTTGTTATAAACGCAAGGCCCCTTTCTTTTGCGCAGTAAATGTGATAAGTGGTACTATACTTGAATTTTGCTTGTGTAGTTTTTTTTAATGTGTAACTGCTGCTAACTGTATTTTATTTTTTACTTGTGAATGTAGAGCTCTAACCCTCGAGCATATTTATGTGCACAGTTTGTTGTTCATGTTTGTGAATAAATACAAAAAGAAAATGTCAAACCATCAGAATTTTTATGTTTTTAAGAATTGAAATGTTGCATATAAGATAAATTTATTTCATCTTAGTGTAGGGGATCTGTAGTTGGCTAACATTTAGCTGAATTAGCATCTTTTTTTAATGGGATTTGTGAGCAAGATAGTTCATTTTTTAGACCTCGGGCATCTTTAGGGATGTTTTTGTTCAATTCGGCAGTTTCCGTTTTTGTTTGGACGCCATTTTAGCATTGCGCAAAAAAGTGATGCTTTAAAGGTAATCTCAGAAGAAAAACTATTTGGAAGAGAAATAATCCTAAAAGATTCACAACAATACAAGTGTGTGCATTCAACACTTTACAATTGACCAAACACTAGTTAGTTTTTCTGTAAATGCATTAGTGGACCAATTTCCTACAGGAAGCAGAAACATGCAGTTAACCTGTAAAACTGTTTCAGACTTGGGCAAAGCTAATGGTAAAGGTGGAAAATAGTGATATTTCCACCACTGAAATAAATCTAAAAACTTGTCATGAACTAAACGCTGGCTCCAATGCTTCTTCTGGTTAAACGGTCCCAAATTCCTTTACATCTCTTTACATGATCTCTTTAAAGAGCACAAATAAAAATTTGACATGTTTGTTTAAAACAGGGGTCCTGAACTATTCAAGGGCTGGAGTTTTTATTCAGCCGACACCGTGAGAGTCAGATGCTCTTTCTTCTAAAATAAAATGCAAATATGATTGTATCTTAATTTATTTATATTTAAAATGGCTTAATTTTCCATCTAAAATATTTGATTGTAATTTTAGTCGTGTTTGGAGATCGTAAACAGTTACAGGTCCTTCTAAAAAAGATTAGCATATTGTGATAAAGTTCATTATTGTCTGTAATGTACTGATAAATATTAGACTTTCATATATATTAGATTCATTACAGCTGAAGTAGTTCAAGCCTTTTATTGTTTCTAATATTGATGATTTTGGCATACAGCTCATGAAAACCCAAAATTCCTATCTCAAAAAATTTGCACATTTCACCCGACCAATAAAAGAAAAGTGTTTTTAATCAAAGTCAACCTTCAAATAATTTTGTTCAGTTATGCACTCAATACTTGGTCGAGAACCCTTTTGCAGAAATGACTGCTTCAATGCGGCGTGGCATGGAGGCAATGAGCCTGTGGCACTGCTGAGGTGTTATGGAGGCCCAGGATGCTTCGATAGCGGCCTTAAGCTCATCCAGAGTGTTGGGTCTTGCGTCTCTCAACTTTCTCTTCACAATATCCCACAGATTCTCTACGGGGTTCAGGTCAAGGAGAGTTGGCAGGCCAATTGAGCACAGTAATACCATGGTCAGTAAACCATTTACCAGTGGTTTTGGCACTGAGCAGGTGCCAGGTCGTGCTGAAAAATGAAATCTTCATCTCCATAAAGCTTTTCAGCAGATGGAAGCATAGCTACAGTAGCTGCATTGACCCTGCCCTTGATAAAACACAGTGGACCAACACCAGCAGCTGACATGGCACCCCAGACCATCACTGACTGTGGGTACTTGACACTGGACTTCAGGCATTTTTGGCATTTCCCTCTGCCCAGTCTTCCTCCAGACTCTGGCACCTTGATTTCCGAATGACTTTAAAAATTTGCTGTCATCTGAAAAAAGTACTTTGGACCACCAAGCAGCAGTCCAGTGCTGCTTCTCTGTAGCCCAGGTCAGGCGCTTCCACCGCTGTTTCTGGTTCAAAAGTGGCTTGACCTAGGGGATGCGGCACCTGTAGCCCATTTCCTGCACACGCCTGTACACGGTGGCTCTGGATGTTTCTACTCCACACTCAGTCAACTGCTTCCGCAGGTCCCCCAAGTTCTGGAATCGGTCCTTCTCCACAGTCTTCCTCAGGGTCCGGTCACCTCTTCACATTGTGCAGCGTTTTCTGCCACACTTTTTCCTTCCCACAGACTTCCCACTGAGGTGCCTTGATACAGCACTCTGGGAACACCCTGTTTGTTCAGAAATGTCTTTCTGTGTCTTACCCTCTTGCTTGAGGGTGTCATTGATGGCCTTCTGGACAGCAGTCAGGTCAGCAGTCTTACCCATGATTGCGGTTTTGAGTAATGAACCAGGCTGGGAGTTTTAAAAGCCTCAGGAATCTTTTGCAGGTATTTAGAATTAATTAGTTGATTCAGATGATTAGGTTAGTAGCTCGTTTAGAGAACCTTTTCATGATAGGAATTTTGGGTTTTCATGAGCTGTATGCCAAAATCATCAATATTAGAAACAATAAAAGGCTTGAACTACTTCAGTTGTGTGTAATGAATCTAATATATATGAAAGTCTAATATTTATCAGTACATCACAGACAATAATGAACTTCATCACAATATGCTAATTTTTTTAGAAGGACCTGTATATATATTTGGGACATGAATTCAGCTGCTAAACTTCAAAGTCCCGAAACTGGGGGCTGTTATGAAAGGCCTGGCGGGTTGGATGTGGCCTGCGGGCCGCCAGTTGAGGTTCACTGGTTTATAGTTTATAACACAAACTTTTTAGTACACCACAACATCTGAAATTGTTTCATTATATTATTTAAGCTATTTGAATTTCCTGTGAAAAACATGATAAGAGTTAAAAAAAATGTCATTATGTAACATTCACTGGCTCCTTGGTACCCCATTGAGTTCTGAAACATAAAATGTGAATTCATTTCTGTCAAATCAACCACTGTCAATTAAAAATATTTCCCTAACGAGTAAAGGTGTGAGGTGCAGAGCAAATATGGTGTCCTGTATCAAATTTAAATTTGATTTTTAACACATATAGCTGAAAACTCACAAACCATAAGTTGTGGTACCAATGAGATAATAATTGTAATAATATCTATCACCAAGTTGTTAGTATTTTCCTCTTTACCCCCATAATTTAAAACAAGGGCGTCTGCTGTGACGTATTAATTGAATAATTGTACATTTATGTGTTTAGGACAGTATATGAAATATGGATCTCAGTCACTCTCAAAGTGAGTAGCACAGTCATCTTTATATGTCTTAGTACAAAGATATAAAAATCACAGAAAAAATAAAACTCTTTAATTACATTTAATGGCACCAATAGTTAAAATTAGCTTGAAACCATTAGATTATATGGCAGTGTGTGATTTATTAATACACCAATGCATGCAAATGGGTTAGCTTGGCCTCTTCTTCCTGTCACCTGTGAGGCTACACGGATTTTACTGCACTAGAGCAGTGTTTCCCAACTCTGGTCCTCAGAGCACACTGACCTGCATGTTTTCCATGTCTCTGCTTCAGCACAGCTGATTTATATTACCTCCTCAGGAAGACATCAAGTGCTGCAGGTGCTTGTTAATCACTCATTCATTTAAGTCAGGTGTGGCAGCAGGGAAATAATGATGTTTGAAAGAGCAGCATGGAAAACATGCAGGACAGTGTGCCTTGAGGACCAGGGTTGGGAAACACTGCACCAGAGAAGTACTTGTTAAGCCGCTCTTGTCTCCCACTGCACATTCATTTAACCTAGTGGCAGCTAAACAAGGGTTTGGTGTGTATACATACATGCACACACGCATGCAAAATCAATTCAGTTGTTGCTTCATCACTGGCAGTTCTTACAGAAAATGTTCTATTTTGATCATGTAATGAATTTGTTGTCAGCTCAGTGGTGTGTCCTTCACAGGACACCATCTCCTGTCTGGAAGGAACAATGTGAAAACGGCTTCCCATCTCCCCGGGTACTCCCTGACATCATCTTCTTGCAGGGGTGTTGGCACCCCCTGAGTCCCGACAGTCAGGGTGTGAAAGGATGTGAAAGCTTCCTGCAGAGGGATCAGACTGCATGGTAAGCGTTTGGTAAACCGTTCCAAAGACATCGCTCTCAGCTCACGGATGAATGCTTGCTCAAATACTGAGTTACTTTTGGTCTTTTATTCAATTTACGTTCTTTTATTGGCCTCTTTGTGTTTAAAGTTGTTGCATGTTTGTTTTTTTTAACAGCATATTCAAAATATTTTTTCTAAATTCTGCTTTGATAGGAAATTTTCTTTATGGTAACAAAAAAACTATAATTCTATGTCTTCATTCGCTTTTCTTAAAGACACATTTTGGTCTTCCATCCTCATTCTCGACAAAGCCAGATTCTAGATAAATGCTTCCATACCTCATCTACAGTGGGGCAAAAATGTATTTAGTCAGCCACCGATTGTGCAAGTTCTCCCACTTAAAATGATGACAGAGGTCAGTAATTTTCATCATAGGTACACTTCAACTGTGAGAGACAGAATGTGGAAAAAAATCCATGAATTCACATGGCAGGATTTTTAAAGAATTTATTTGTAAATCAGGGTGGAAAATAAGTATTTGGTCAATAACAAATTCAACTCAATACTTTGCAACATAACCTTTGTTGGCAATAACAGAGGTTACTATAGGTCTTTACCAGGTTTGCACACACAGTAGATGGTATTTTGGCCCATTCCTCCATGCAGATCTTCTCGAGAGCAGTGATGTTTTGGGGCTGTCGCCGAGCAACACGGACTTTCAACTCCCTCCACAGATTTTCTATGGGGTTGAGGTCTGGAGACTGGCTAGGCCACTCCAGGACTTTCAAATGCTTCTTACGGAGCCACTCCTTTGTTGCCCGGGCGGTGTGTTTGGGATCATTGTCGTGTTGGAAGACCCAGCCACGTTTCATCTTCAAAGCTCTCACTGATGGAAGGAGGTTTTGGCTCAGAATCTCACGATACATGGCCCCATTCATTCTGTCCTTAACATGGATCAATCGTCCTGTCCACTTAGCAGAAAAACAGCCCCAAACCATGATGTTCCCACCCCCATGCTTCACAGTAGGTATGGTGTTCTTGGAATGCAACTCGGTATTCTTCTTCCTCCAAACACGACGAGTGGAGTTTATACCAAAAAGTTCTACTTTGGTTTCATCCGACCACATGACATTCTCCCAATCTTCTGCTGTATCATCCATGTGCTCTCTGGCAAACTTCAGACGGGCCTGGACATGCACTGGCTTCAGCAGCGGAACACGTCTGGCACTGCAGGATTTGATTCCCTGCCGTTGTAGTGTGTTACTGATGGTGACCTTTGTTACTGTGGTCCCAGTTCTCTGCAGGTCATTCACCAGGTCCTCCCGTGTGGTTCTGGGATTCTTGCTCACCGTTCTCATGATCATTTTGACCCCACGGGATGAGATCTTGCGTGGAGCCCCAGATCGAGGGAGATTATCAGTGGTCTTGTATGTCTTCCATTTTCTGATAATTGCTCCCACAGTTGATTTTTTCACACCAAGCTGCTTGCCTATTGTAGATTCACTCTTCCCAGTCTGGTGCAGGTCTACAATTCTTTTCCTGGTGTCCTTCGAAAGCTCTTTGGTCTTGGCCATAGTGGAGTTTGGAGTCTGACTGTTTAAGGCTGTGGACAGGTGTCTTTTATACAGATAATGAGTTCAAACAGGTGCCATTAATACAGGTAACGAGTGGAGGACAGAAAAGCTTCTTAAAGAAGACATTACAGGTCTGTGAGAGCCAGAGATTTTCCTTGTTTGAAGTGACCAAATACTTATTTTCCACCCTGATTTACAAATGAATTCTTTAAAAATCCTGCCATGTGAATTCATGGATTTTTTTTCCACATTCTGTCTCACAGTTAAAGTGTACCTATGATGAAAATTACTGACCTCTGTTATCATTTTAAGTGGGAGAACTTGCACAATCGGTGGCTGACTAAATACGTTTTTGCCCCACTGTAAGCTGGTTTTGTTTTCGGATCAACTCATGAAATGAATGAACTTAAAATTTTGTCTACAGCGCTAACTAGCTCTAGCCCAGGAGATGCATATGTAGTGTGTCTTCAGGTCCCACTATGTGTTTCACAGACCCCCAGTTTATGGTTTGCAGACTCTTAGGAGGACTAAAGACCCCCCGTATGAAGGCCACTTAACAAACTGAAGTTTGATAATGAGCCTTCATTAAATTGAAACATCTATCAACTTTGTCTGACCTGCAATAGAACTAAGATAAGAAAATCAGTCCTATTTAAAAAAGCTTGGTATTTTCTTTTCAGAGTCATTTTATAAAGCTCATCTCTATTTGCTGAAATTTGACGCATGTTTTAAAGAAGTGCCATTAAAAATCACGATTTTATTCTCGTAAGTATAAATAGAAATTACTTGGTTGCAGTTTATGATTTGTGCCACTAGATGTCACTGCATACAAATTATATATGTAATTTTTTTCTTTCTCTAGAGAATTTGAATAAAAAGACAACATGAAATCTGTAGACACAACAGAATCCTTTTCAAGGTAACACACTTTATTTAGACCAAAGCGTGCAAAACAAGATGCCAATAAAGGTACAAAAATGCTTCTAACAATGTGAGGACTGTTCAAGGGATTTTCTTTCTGTGCACAAAGCATTTGAATTAAACTGATGGATGGAGAAGGGGGGGGGGGGCACTTTTAGAAAGATAAAACTCATGAACATTAGAAGCAGATGACAGTTAAGCTGTTTGTTTTGATTTCACCTTTAATCTCCACTACACCAACATTAAATCACACAGCCAGAAAACTGCAAATGATTAACAAAAATACACTCAGAGTAGCTTCACATTATCATCAAATGTTTAAAATGGCTGTAAAGTGATTATCCTGTGTGAAAAAATAAAAAATAATGCACTAGGTGACCAGAAGTTACTTAAACTCAGAATTTGTCATTCAAAAACAGCTAGTTTTACCTCCTTGTTCAATGTGTCAGATTCTAATTAAAAATGTGTTATTGTTCTACATGGCTTGCCGTATATTCTCCAAACTCTTCTCTATGTTGTCGATGACTTCGACGGCAGCTTGTGGGATCCTGGTTCCAGGGCCGAAGATGGCACACACACCACTCTGATACAGGAACTCGTAGTCCTGCGAACACACACCATCTTGAAGCTAGGTTGCCATATTGACAGCAACTAAATAGAACAATGTGAAAATACAAACATCCTCATAAAGATACAGATGACACTGGGCATCAATCCCAGTTTTAGTTACGTCTGGGCTCCTCAAACTGTTTCTTAACACCAAGTTTCTCCTTTTTATCCAGCCAGCAGATGTTTAAATCTCAACACTCCAGTTTTTAGAGCGGCTGTAAACATCTAGTGTCACTGACATTTCTGACCAAGAACCAGGCTTCTATGGAAACAGGATTTCTAAAAGAACACACTCTTTTGCGTTACCTGTGGTGGGATGACTCCTCCGCAGATAACGAGGATATCTGGCCTGTTGAGCTTCCGCAGCTCCTTGATGAGCTCTGGGACCAGGGTCTTGTGTCCGGCAGCGAGCGTGCTGACTCCAACACAGTGGACGTCTGCGTCCACGGCCTGCTGGGCCACCTCAACGGGAGTCTGTTAGAGCAAAATAAAGAAACATGGCAAAGGTTCAACTCAGACTCTGACTCACCAACAATGAGCAGTCGCTTGTTTGTTTGGAAGGGCAGAATGTGGTCGAAGCGTGAAAATCACTTAAATTGAGACTCAATAGAGTAAGTTAGCTTTTCTGTTGGATAACACATTGAAGAACATACAGAAAAAAGGAAAATCTTTATGAAGCTGTGCTGAGTCTCTTAAGAGAGGCGCACTTTACTGGTGACATAAAGCGCCTCGTGATTTTTACCTTGAGAGGCGCTATAGAAATGATATTTTCTTCTTCTTCTTCATAACCCAAATCATCTGAGGGGCCAGATGTAGAGACCTAAGAGTAGAACCAGAGAAGGACCTCAATCCAGCCTGTGCCTCATTTGCCAAACCATAGCTTTGAGGATAAAGTTTGGGGTGAAATGCTGAATAGTTGCCTCTTAACACGACTTAACACGGAATCCACGGTTCTTCCCTTCTTTTTAATATCGGAGTAGACTGATGCTGAGGGGGACAATCTCAGATGTTCTTGTGTGTCAGATCCTCTTTAGGTCTTGTCCTCCTTATGGAGGGAATCTTCTCTTTAGGACTAAAGATGCTCTTCTGCTGATTTCTTTGTTCAGATAGTCTTCTCTTCTTACGAGCAGAGTCGTGCCATTCTCTAATTAAACAAGGTCTTAATCCAGTAGCAGAAGACCAAAAATCCAAGCAAGACCTGTGCGGAACCCATGTTTCAGCAATCCTCTCAGGTGTTGTAGACTCAGAAACATCTGATTAAGGCTAGTTCTCTGGTCAGGATCAAGTTGCAAGTCCACAAAAGTTTTTCGAAGTGTGCTTGTTCCGCTTTGACATCTGCTCTTGGTTGACCAATCAGCATTCCACGGATTATTTCCACTGGTTTGGACCACTTCTGAGGAAGAACCCACTTGTTTTGGGTCCAAAACTCAGGAGATAATCTGGATAAACTCCCTGTTGCTGTTCGTTTTCTGCCAAGGAATTTCATAATCTCTGCAACTGGGATTCAGTGAAAATCAAAGGACGAGCAGAAAGGCAGCTCCGAGACCAAACATTCATAGATTCAGCACAACGAAGACTCAGGATGATTTCTAGAGCAGCGTACCTCCAGCACTGCTGCCGAGAATTATTATTCCACAGGTAACGAGGATATCTGGTCTTCACATTAGCTGGCTGTTAGCCAGATTCATGCTGTCACGCTGTTTATGCAGCCTTTGAAACAACCACAATAATCTCTCTGAGAGGCTCGAGATGCGGGTGGGGATCAAAAGGGCCTCTTTGGATCGGTTTAGGTCTCAAAGGCAGAAGCTTTGCAGTGTGCATGGATGAGTGATCTTCTCCCATGTTGCCCCTTCCTTGGGGGGTTCCTCAAGGCTTGAGTTTAGGACCTTTACTCTTCTCTATAAACATCTTTTCACTGAGCAACATTTTCACCAGTTTTCGGATAAACCATCACATATACGTTGACAACTGTCAAATCTACCTCACTGTTAATCCACCTAACGCTGGGCGGACACTGTGCGACTTTTTCACTCGTAGCACTCAGCTTCAGCTCAAACTGTACGACTTCATCGCAGGGCAGATCTCACGAGTCATGCGCTCACACTGTACAACCCACTTCTAGGATGCGATCTGACTGCTCACACTGTACGTCTGGTAGCAACACGTCGGACCTAAAAATATGCTAAAAATAGCAGATTTTACTCAACACATCAGACTTTTTTGTCTTATCTTGCCTGTTGTCCTTCGGGCGTGCTGTCCTCACACAGGGATTTATGGGGGTTGGATGAGGAAAACGAAACAAAGAAAGTAAATCTGTGTTTTGTGATCAGTTTAATTTGACACGAACACAACAAACATGCTTTCTTGACAAACCTTGTGAGTAAAAAAAACGTGTAGAAATTAAAACGAACAGCGTGTGTTATTAGGGAAATAGCGAGTGAGCGGTGTTGATGCATGATTGAGCATCGCCGTGAGCAGTTCTGATACTTTTTGGGTCGCAGCTGCTCACAGCGCCGCTTCAACAATGCGATACCCTCACGAGGGACGAGCAAAATATCAAACACGCCAGAAGTCCGTGCGACCTCATGATTGCTGATCGGTAGCTGGTGACGTGGTGTTAATCGCCTCTCGTAACCCCCTGTACACTACACGACGCTCAGCGCAAAACTCGCCCCGATCTCGTGGATTCTCGCACGAGTGGAAAATCGGCTCAAAAAAGTGAAAAAGTCGCACATTGTACGCCCAGCTTAACTCTTTTCAGACAATTTTGGAGGTCAAGAACTGATTCTCTGCTAATTTCCTTCATTTGAATGATAATAAAACTGATGTTACACTTTTCCTCCCAAAAACCAGCACACCACATCGACCGATCTGCCAGCCTTCCATTTCAAGTTACAGTTTTTTCCAGCTTTGCTGGTTAATGCGTCTGAAAAATGTTTGAAAATATCACGTTTGGAAACAATCATCCATGCATTCACCACATCTAGACTTGATTATGCCAACTCCACCTTAATAAATAATAAAACTTCACTGAACCATTAATTACTACACAGCAATTTCCCAGCCTGGGATCAATACAGTACATCTATCCATTAGGTCTGGGCAATATGGCCTAAAATCAATATCACAATATATTGAGGATTTCACCTTGACAACGATAAATGGACGATAACTACAGGTATACGCTGAAACAAAACTTGTCCACTAGATGGGGCTGTCACGTGCATTACATTGAGTCACATTTTTACATGACTCATGGTGGTACAGCTTCTTAAAGGGACATGAACGTTGCCAACCTACAGACATCTTTACGTTTTTTCATGATCAAATTTATTTACATGGGAACATGATGTCAATAAGTCAGAAATTTTGATAAAGATACATTTTCGTATTCATGCCCTATCTATCTATCTATCTATCTATCTATCTATCTATCATCTATCTATCTATCTATCTATCTATCTATCTATCTATCTATCTATCTATCTATCTATCTATCTATCTATCTATCTATCTATCATAATGAATCACAAAGGCTAGAACTCTTAGGTTGATGGTAAACCTTTAAAAAGTCTCAAGAGAAGCCATCAGGTATTTAAACGTTTTTGCTAATCCGGGACGTTTAAAGGAAAAAAGCAGGTGATGATATTTGCGCCAAGGTTATTGTTCAATAACAGGAAATCTATGAACCACTGAATAGATTTTAATGAAACCTTCAGGAAGTCTTTAATGGATGTGCGTCTAGAGCTCTTTTGCGTTTTCACAAATAAAGAGCTAAAGTTTGGTGTGGTCGTAGCTGAGAGTTAACATATACTTTGAGGTGGTTCAATAGCTCCATGTGTCTCTTTGAAGGTCCTTTGGACATGTCCCACTGGGCGGAGACCTGGGGACAGAACCAGAACTCTGACAGGTTTATTTTTTCTTCCTGACCTGGAAATGCCTTAGAATGCCCCAGGAGGAGCTGAAGAGTGCTGCTGAGGAGAGTGAGTTGAGGGAATCTCTCCTGGACCTGATGGCTGACCCAACACGATGCTTGATCTTACAGAACAAAGGTTATAGATACGACTCCAGTAATGACTTATAATGGCACTGTGTCCCTTTTGTAGTGTGACTAAAGAATGTCTGACATTTTATTGAAACCTCAAAAACCGATGCCAGCTTTTGAAAAAGGCAATCATTTCAAATTGGCTGAATTTCTATAAGAGGCAGAAAGCAATTTCATGTCTATGTTGGACAGCGGAGCAATTTTCCCACAAGCTCTTCCCTAACTGTTCCGGAGCAGCTGCAGCATTTGTTCTTCCTGAGATATTGAACGCCCAGGTATCAGTGGAAAACAGCCTAATGATGTCAACAAAACAGTATTTAAAGGTGTTCTACCATTTTAAACCCCTTTTACCTTATTACTGTTGATAACAGACAGCTTAGGGTAGCAAAAGCATGTCCTCTCTGACCTGCTTTCCTTTGTAAATTAGTAATGTTGTAATAGTCACAGAGAAACGGTTTGCTCTGAGAAAAGCTAGTTAACGTCATAAGCTTGGAAACACCCTTAAAACTGCCACTTCAGCATCAACATTATAGACCCCTTGAATGTTATTGTTTACATCCGGGTAGACAAGCGCAAAGGGCCTCTGCAGCTGCTCCGGAGCTGTGTCTCCATGATTTAAGATGAGAAAGTAAAACCCCGGGATTAAGCTATTGTTACTTAGATCATCGAACACAATTTTGTGCAGAAGATCAAAAAAAAAAAGAGAGAAACTTCTCAAAGCTAACAGTGTGTAGCGAAAACCTTTAAGGTCAATTTGAAATGGCTAACGAGCTGTGGCTGCTAGTTCAGTGCGGGGATGTCTACAGTTATTTGATTAACACCCTGGACTTCACACAGCTGAAGCAACAAAGGCGTAACCGGATCTCTTCTGCTTTGTACGAGTTAATGCTGAAGGATCGCCATGACACTGTTCATCTTTGGAGATGAACAGATTATCCGTTTATTCTGACGAGCTCCGTAAAATGAAACACACAACTAACGACATTAGCGGCTGCCCGCTCTACTTCAATTCAATTCAAATTCAAAGATACTTTATTAATCCCAGAGGGAAATTAGAGTTTCAGTACACACAATTCTGAGATCAGACATACATGGGCATAGACGCATGACAAGAATTGGTGACTGTGGTCATTCGTAACCCGAGTCGCGCTACCTTAATAGAGATCAGAGGGTTTATATGAGGATTGAGTCAGGTGGAGGGGAAAGAGGCACTTCAGAGTTACCCTCCACAGGGAGGGCAGCTTTGCTATGCAAAAACACCTCAGACAGAAATGCAACAGACTTCAGACATTATACAACATAAGTGTCCACTAGGTGGCGAGGTAGGGTTGGGGACTCTCCTCACATCAGTGCATGCAGCCACGATGAGCAGCGCTCGTCACCTCCGTTTGGACAGGGGAGGGAGGTCGTTGGGTTTAGAGAGCACAGTGACTCCTGGAATGATTCAACGGCCTTCACCGGTCGCAGTCCCGCCCAGGCTGGAATAGGGAGACAGAGTTGCCATGGCAACGGCAGCATTCCACATTTCTTCTGAGGGGGAGTTATCACTTCAGCCTCACAGGCTCAAGGGCACCAGATTCAGATAAGAACTTGTTTTGGTGGCCAGACAAGAGATAATTTCCTCTCTGTCTTAAAAGTTCTGTTGGTCTCCAACCCCTCTAGATCCAATAATGGCATAAATTAATCTATCCCAACCCGTGCTGTCCCATCAACTCGCTCCTTGATCAAATTAACCTTCTGTGCCAGAGCCTGAATCTCAGCCAAAGTTCCAAGCTTACGACTCATCTCGACAATTATATGAGTTTGTGCGTTCACATCGCGGTGTAATCCATCCCTGAGCTCCGGGATTGAGCCAATATTTCTCGACAGCTCTTTAATTTTCCAGTAAGCCAGATAACCACTCAGCCCAAACAGCACGAAACCTGACACCAACACCACGAATATCCAGAGGTCTTCAGAATCCTCTACAGACAGTTGGGAGAGGTAGATCAGGTTCCACTGTTTCCAGGAGTCCATGATATGCCCAACTGGCTCTGTCCCAGAGGGGCAACCGGGAGCCCCTTCTCCCGTTCTCATCGTTGAAAAAAATCTTGTCAATCGCTTTGAGAGACCAACTGACCAGATCCATTTTTAATAATTTCCAGTTTCCAGAAAAAATGCAGAAGCGCCGTCCACCCAAAGACAGACAAAGGGCCTTGGGATAAGATAGGGAGGAGAGGAGGAAAAAACGCATCTGTACTCTCCAAGAGCCGGAAGAAGAACTCACTTTTTGTGTAATTATTGTAAAAAGACCTTTACTGCGAGTCACACAGAACTACACACCACACCTGCATTGTCAGTTTCACACACGTTTATTTCTCAGGATTGATCTACTGCTGCCTCTGCTCCCGCCAAGTCTCCCCTGGCTCCTCCCTCCCTTGCTGTCACGTATAATTATATACAAAAGCATAAAGGTGTTTAGATGGCTTTAACTTGTTGTCTGGACATGTGGGGCAGATACATGACTTTTTTATTCTGTCATGAGACTTTGACTTCCACGATGTGGAAGGGTCATCCACTCAAACTCTCTGCAGGACTGTTAGCCCTTGCCTTCGGCGCATTTTATCAGCTGGAAACCTGTAAATTTTACATTACTGTCCCTCTTTCATCTATTTGTTCAGCTTGCAGCCCTGCATGTGTTAATCTTGCTGATGGATTTTATTTTGCCACTATTTAGCTCAATTTATTGACAACTGAGCCATAATATCAATGGTGGTCAGTGGGGGGGTGTGCGGTCTTCTTGCCATCCAGCTGGTAGCTGGAGGACAAGTGCGAGTGATGTCATGTGTCAATGCTAGGTCAAGCTATGCTAGCCAGAGCTGCTGCTAAAAGTAGCCCGAGTTTTTGCTAACATTAGTCCAAGCTACTGCTAATGCTAGCCTAAGCTGCTGCTAATGCTAGCCTGAACCATTAATGCTCTTGTTGGACCAGAGGAAAACAACAAAGAAGAATGCTAGAGCAACACTCACGTTCCAGGATGTACTAGGAATATCCAGACTTTGAATGAATGCTAGATAAATCCGTAGCTTGCGGTCCAATGAATGTGACTCGTTTGTTTGTGTTCAGGGGGCGGGACTGGGCAGGACTGAGTCACAAACTGTGTAAAACACTGACCTGGAACAGTGGTCCAATGTCCACATCAAAGCCCAAGTCTGCAAAGCCAGTGGCGATGACTTTAGCTCCTCTGTCATGGCCATCCTGCCCCATCTTTGCCACCAGGAGCCGAGGGTTCCTGCCCTCTTGGCTTTTAAATTCTGCAACTCTAAAGGAAAAAAAAATGCAACACTGTTTAATACACAATCATCCTGTTCATTGTAAAAGTCATAAAATAAACTGCGGTTACTCCCTACCTGCCGTGGGCCACGGAGATCTCCTCATGCTCACCAAACTCGCTGCGGTAAGCTCCACTCACCATCCTGGTGCTGGCCTTGTGTTCACCAAACACTTTCTTCATTGCGTCAGTGATTTCACCAACCGTGCATCTGCACAAAGACTGCAGGTTTCTGAATGTGTTTTCATGTGATTCAAACGTAAACACACCCTTCATGCTGTCATTGACACTAGTGGCCACATGGTGGCCCCTGTAGCGATAGAATATGACCTCATCAGGAGGTTTTACCTCCAAAAGCCTTCAGAGCTTTGCAGGATCTTGTTTAATGAGGCATTAATTCGGTCGTGTAACATGAAATCATTACATGAGCAGCTGAAACTGCTAACCTGACTCGTGCTGCCTCCACAGCTAGAGCCAGGAGGTTCCCCTTCCTGGTTCGAGCACACTCCTCTATGTCCACCAGGCACTTCAGTGCAGCTTCAGCATCACGACACTCCTTCACCTAAATGAGAGGCAGAGAGTCACAAACAAGTCTGCATTGATGTAAGAGTTGCTTCAGGTGGTCATGATTCAGGTTCAGAGCCCACAAAGGGAGGTCTACTGAAAACCGGACACAACAAAAATCACATATTTTACATTTTACTTTCCAGTTAATCAGTTCATTATTCTGTTTTTCTTCAATGAAGCAAACTTGAACATTTATCAAAAAAGAGAATAAAATTTTCCTTCTAATTTCCCAGAGTGCATTGCGACCTTCTTGGCTTTATTTCCCTAATCCAGCAGTCCTAACCTCGCTGATGTAATAATCATAACGAAAGAGAAGGAACAAGCAGCAACATGTTTTTGTCTGGCTTGTAGTTTAAATGAATATTAGAGCAAGCGAGGAGCTGCAGCATAATTATAATGACTCCGGTCTAAATGAAATGTGGGATGGAAATCTAAAGGAATGCTGTCTAAACTGGATACCATTTAGTTTTAATTCTGATTTAATATTCATACAAGCTGCAAACAAATTAGATCCCTCCTGGGAGAGCTAAGCTGCACCTATAATAGGGACATTTCCTTCCTATTGACCTTCCAATAAACACACTCAGCTCAAAACACTCGCATGACTGTGGCAGCGGTTAGAATCCATTATGACTAACAGAATTTTGTATTATGGGTCAAGCAACACTGATGCATCAGCGCATGCATCTAGCTCATAGGGCGAGACCCCACGTTGATGCGCGTATCGTTTGGGAGTAGTGGCGTGACTGATACCGCTGCTGTTTCGCTTGCCAGTGAAGCGCCAAACTGTGTTTAAATGGTCAACTGGGTGAGTTTCTGCCAAATATACGTCTTTATGAAGCTAAATTATTCCACTGTTAGATCACGGAGCCAGAAAGAACACGAAAGGTCATCTGTGAGGGATGATCTTGTTCTCATATCGGCAAATCATTTATTTGTTTTTATTTAATTGTCTTAATTCAAGTCAATTCTAAAATACTTTATTAATCCCAGAGGGAAATTGATAGCTGTAGTAGCTCAGAATAATAATAATAATAATCAAGTCATTAAAGAGTTATTGTATAGTACAATGGCTGTTGGCAGGAAGGATCTCCAGTAGCGGTCAGTGTTGCAGCAAAACTGAAGAAGCCTCTGACTGAAGACACTCTTCCGTTGTCGGACAGTCTTGTGAAGAGAATGCGGAGAAGAAGAGAATTTCATCCTGTTCCTCCCAGTTTCTGCTTGATTCATCAGAGTTTCATTTCTAAACTGTTCGTTTTACATAATTTATAGTATTTTCTGCAGGTTGCATTCGAACCAAGTCTGCATGAACTTTCGTACATTAATAAAATAATGTTGTCAATGCTGAGACATCATGCATGGAAAACGGACAAAGAAATATGTCCGTCCCGCCGGCTGTCAGAGCGGGTTGGGGGGGGGGGGGGGGGGGGGGGGGGTCATGGACCGGACTAGCCCAGCCCAGATGGGGTAAACAGCTCACCGAGACTTGGTGCCACTTATGTCTCACTATTAGGTTTTACTGCAATGATGTTTATGATCCCGCAGGTGTCCGTGGACCAACATAGTGACGCGGTATTGATCACTACCTAGGGATGGGGACCGAATTCGGTATTTTTTAAGGTACCGACCGAATTCCACAGTACCGACCGAGCACCGATTCACGTCATTTGAAACGGTGCCTCGTTTCGGTACCCGTCCTTCATAACGAGAACTTGCCTAGACAGGTGCGCATGCGCAAGAGCGTTATGTCGTCGCTCGCTGCGAGCCAGTTGTAAACAGAGCAGCATGGTAGAAAGAACGCACGCTAAAGCTTGGGTCCACTTCACTAAATGTGATGGGCAACTGGGTGATGATGAAACCAGCGACAACGATCTAAGTGAGACATCCTCATCTTAATCTGCTCCGGTAGGTAAATTAAATGTTTAAGATAACGTTAGCTTGATATGTTAGCTTCCGTTTCGCTAATGGTGCGTTCGCTTTCTCCTCGGAACTCCAAATTTCCGACTAGAAGAACATGAACACGCTCTAAAGTTTGGCTTCACTCTACTAAATGCGACGGGTGATTGGGTGAAGATGAAACCAGCGACAACGATCTAAGTGTGAGGCATCATCGTTTTAATCTGCTCCAGCAGCTAAATAAACTGTTTAAGATAGCGTTAGCTTGATATGTTAGCTTCCATTGCCACCACTGTTATCAGCTAATGGTGTGTTCGCTTTCTCCTCGGAAATTCTAACTTCCCAGTAGGAAAAATCTAATGAAAAAGGACGGCAAAAGGAATGAAGATACACAGTAAATTTAGTTCACAGTAAAGATGTTTGCTTCAGTTTAATTATCAGCTTATAAAACTACAAGGACGATGTTAAAATACAAACAGTTGTATGTTATTTATTGTGATATTTATCAAATATGGTTATATATTGAGAAAAATATATATTTAATTATAAAAGAGAATTAAAATATTAAACACTCAAAAGCATGGAAAATTGGTACCGTTAAGTACCGGTATCGATTCCTAGGTACCGGGAATTAGTACCAAATCGATTCAAATGTCAAAGGTACCCATCCCTATCACTACCCATCACTAATAGTAACTTTAGAATTTTAGAGTCGGTCAACCCATTTAAAGATGGCCTCCACAGACCACTGATATACCTGTTCATTTAAAAATATTTAGCTAAAAAGGTTTTTGTGTTAGCAGCTGAGAGTCGCCCTCACATATTACTCCAGGCGTCAACAGAGTGCACAAGATCTTGTAAGGAAGGTAGTTTTCAATCTTTAACAAAAACGGCTAGAACTTCATCGTTTCATCAACGCTGACCTTGTTTAGCTTTTCAATCTGTCTCTGACGAACTGAGGTGTTGTCTATGGCGAGCACCTCCACGGTCTCCTCCTTCTCCAGACGATACTTGTTCACCCCAACAATGACTTCTGACCCTGAAAAGGAAAATATCACTTTGGTTAACTCGTGCAGATTATATCCAAACTCCCAGCTGAAGCAATACTCTCTGGCTGCCTGATTCCTTTTCAGGACACACTGAGCATTTGGAAAGTTTTCACTTTCCCAGATTTTATGTTCCAGCTTCATTACTAAATGGATTCAATTCATTTTTCTTTCTTCACAATTCTACACGACACTGCATAATGACTGTGAAGAGGTTTATTTTAGATTTTTGCAAATTAAATAAATATTAAAAAACTGAAAGTAAATAGATACATATCCCTATCCTGGAACATCTTCACTGGCTCCCTGTCATTATCAGAGTACAGTTTAAGTTATTGACTTTTGTATTTAAAGCACTCGACCTGGCACCTCCTCATCTCTCTGACCTGCTCACTCCACATGTACCCACGTGCACGTTGAGGTCGGCTGACCTTTTCCTGCCGTGTACGCCGCGGATGCGATGCAAATCGCGGGGTGAACGAGCATTTGTGCATGCTGCCCCACAGCTGTGGAACTCGTTGTGCATTGGAGTTCGGCAGGCTCCATCACTGGCGGTTTTTAAATCTCGTTTTAAGACCCACTTTTACAATTTGGCTTTTAGACAGTGACTCGTTTCAGTGTTTGATTGTGTTCTTAGTATTCATCATGTTTTATCTGCTTTTGATCGGTATTTTTATCTTCTGTTTCAGCTCCTTAGAATGGTGGCGTTTTGGTTTAGCCTGTGCAGCACTTTGGGCAGCTCCCATGCTGCGTTTTAAACGTGCTATATAAATAAACTATGGTATGGTATGGTACAGTGATCCCTCGTTTATCGCGGTAGATGCGTTCCAGACCTGGTCGCGATAGGTGAAAATCTGCGAAGTAGGGACACCATATTTACAGTACAGTGTCAGAACCCAAGTTCCCAGGCCAGCCTCTTCCAGCTAGCCAGCCTCCACTATGGACCACAACTCCCAGCATGCCCCTCACGGGGATTCCCTCCACGTCGCACCTACGTCACAAACCGCAGCTATAAACGGAAGTCGCCTTTCCAACTCACCACTCAGTCATCGTGTCTTCAGATTCATGATCAGAGTTTCCAACCTACCGATCCATCCCACAAACTATCAGCTCATAGTAAGTTATCTTACTTACTTCTGGAAAGCCCGGCATTTCCATGTCACTTCGTTGACGCTTGAACGCTCGGTGGTTTCCTAGATTAAATCGTGAGCCGGCGTTTCACGGACACTCTCACTTCCGAGTCTGTGAAACCACGCTCCCTACAAGCTCAACTCCCGAATCCAGCCGACCAGTCTGACATACAGTTCTATATTGAATTATCGTATGATCACATTCTCTTTTTGTGGGTAAAACTCAAGAAAAAAATTTTTTACTTGTTTTTTTTATAGTTTTAATACAAAAAGTGCATTTTATGATGAAATTTATGAAAAAAAACAGGAATTTCTTGATATTTCGCATAGAAAAATACCGCGAATCGGTGAAAAATACCGCAAATCTGTGAATTTCCCTTGAATAGGGCTCTAAAGAAAAAATCTGCGAAGTCGTGAATCTGCGATAAACGAACCGCGAAGTAGCGAGGGATCACTGTATACATAAGAGCATGTGGTTCAGCTCACAATGAGCTCAGGTGTATCCTGTTCTCACCGGTCATCCTTGAGATGTTTCTGCAGCTTAAGGGTTCACCTGTGATCAATTCTACTGATCACACATGATTTGGAAAGGGATACACCTGTCTATAAGGCAAGTTTCACACTGCAGGCAAAAGTGCATCAAATCTGATTTATTTTCCCCACACAAGACCCATATCTGATTTTTTGTTTTTTTGACAGTCTGAAGAGCACAGATCTGATTTTTTTCAAATCTGATCCAGTTCACTTTCAAATGAGGTACTAAATATGGAAGCGACTGCAGTCTGAACTGTCATGTTGCATTTCATCTGCCTCGTACAGCCCTGATCAGCGGAGGCGAGCGTTGTGTGTCGACGTTCCTGAGGAGAAGCACCAACAGAGAGATTCAGGAGTCTGTCTGGACATCCTGTCAAGTTTTGGAATCAAAAACATAGGAAAGCATGAGAGAGGGAGGTGCTGGAGCGAAGCATCTCCCCGGTATTGGTCCCTTGAGGGATGGGGGGGGGGGGGGGTGTCTCCATGAATAAACTTAATACAGGAACATTTTCAGTGAACAATAATTTGGGAAGATGGCAAGAATAAGGAGTAACATTGATTATAGTTTTTGAACCTTTTCCAGCCTAAAACGGTAGACGTGACTGGTTTGATCCTGAAATTGAGGCGACGGTGGCACAGGAGTTAAGTGCTCGCACCGTAATCGGAAGGTTGCAGGTTCGAGCCCCGCTCAGTCTGTCGCTGTCGTTGTGTCCTTGGGCAACGCACTTAACCCACGTTGCCTGCTGGTGGTGGTCGGAGGGACCGGTGGCGCCAGTGCTCGGCAGCCTCAACTCTGTCAGTGCGCCCCAGGGCAGCTGTGGCTACATCGTAGCTCATCCCCACCAGTGTGTGAATGTGTGTGTGAATGGGTGAATGATTGTGTTGTAAAGCGCCTTGGGGGGTTCCAGGACTCTAGAAGGCGCTATATCAAATACAGGCCATTTACCATTTACCATGAACGGGTCAGTGGTGGTGAAGCGTTCACACTGGAGTTTTTGATGTTGAATTTCAGTTAAGTGTGAACAGCCACACGAAAGAAAATTGGATTTACTCAAAAAATTGGAATTGAGCATCAAGGCCTGGAGTGTGAACCTAGCCTTAGGTCCCACAAGTGACAGTGCAAGTCACAAACCGACCACGAAGCCAAAGGAATCATCCGTAGACCTCAGACACACGATTGTCTCGAGGCACAAATCTAGAGAAGGGTACAGACATTTTCTGCTGCTTTGAAGGTCCCAATGAGCTCAGTGGGCTCTAACATCCACCAGTGGAAAATGTTGAAAACCACCAGGAATCTTGCTACACCTGACTGGCTGGTGAATGATCGGGGAGAAAAGCCTTAGTTGGGGGGTAACCAAAGCACGGATGGTCCCTCTTTTAGAACTATAACGTTCCTCTGTAGAGAGAGGAGACCTTTACAGAACAGCCATCTGCGCTGCAGATCACCAATCAGGCCTGTATGGTAGAGTGGCCAGACAGAAGACACTCTTTAGTAAAAGACACATGGTAGCCTACCTGATGTTCGTCAAAAGCACCTCCTCTCAGACGAGGAGAAACAAAATTCTCTGTTTTGAGGAAACAAACACTGAACTTTTTGGTGTGAATTCCAGGAAGAAGAAGACTGGACAGGATAGAGGGATCGATGAACGCTGCAATGTACAGACGTCCTGGATGAAAACATGCGTGTGAATGTGTGTGTGTGTGTGTGTGCATAGGTGAACGTCTGGTTTTGTTGTAAAAGACCTGGCTTTGCGCCATCTGTAACAATTCAATAGTTCAGGACAACTCTGAATGTACTTGAGTGGCCCAGCCAGAGCCCAGACCAGAAACCTTAAAATGACTGCAGCAATGCTTCCCATCCAAGCTGATGGAACTCGAGAGGTGCTGTAAGAACGAATGGGCAAAACTACCCAAGGAGACGTGTGCAAAGCTTCAAAACAATGAACTGAATTCATTTCGTAATTAGGTGCTATAAATACTTTCCGGATGCACTGAAACAAGGTGACACTGAATGAATATCAATGAGATGTGAATAAACCAGACTGAACACCTTATTATTGTTCTGTTGGATCTTTATACCAATATTCCAAAAAGAAGAAATGAGTCTTGTTACAGCTAATTATAGCTGGACGCCCAACGAAACAGAACCCACATGGATAAGGAGGTAGAAAATTAGCTTTTGTGTTCGTTTCTGTCTATCGTGCAGAGACAGCTTATTAACAGAGCTCAGATCAGTAAGATTCAAAAGTCTGAATAAATGGTCTAATGTGTTTGAGTGGACTGACGATGTAAGCAGAGTCAGGAGCCGATCATCTCTTCTAGCTGTGCACAATGAAGGTAATGTGTTTATATTATTCATAATTGGATCTGGTTTTGTTTGGTGTAGAACAAATTCAGACGTGTCGGGTCAAATCAGGAAAGTAAATGTATACAACATTTACACAAAAAAGAGCTATTTTACTGAAAACGTGACTAGTAGTAGTTATTTTAAATTACAGTATTTTTACTTCAATAGATTTTAATATTTTCCAGCTAAATGTAAAAAGTATTTTTTTATAAAAATGCAACATCCATCCATCCATTTTCTGTTTTTGGGATGTGGGGCTGAAATCCTCCGCTACTCACTCACTAACAGTGGTTAGCACTGTTCCGTCGCAGCAAGAAGGTTGCAGGTTCAAAACTCGGCTGCAGCCTTTCCGCGTGGAGTTGAATGTTCTCCTCATGCATGCGTGGGTTTCCTCCGGGTACTCCGGTTTCCCCCACAGATCACAACATGCCCTATAGGTTAAAAATTGTCCGTCGCTTTGGATAAAAGCGTCTGCTAAATAAATAACCATAAACATAAATATAAGGAGGTTGAAAAGTGATAAATAGACCTGTTTCTTTGATTTAGAATATAAGGGACCAAGAAAGAAAGAAAAAAAAATCTACAAAACAATATTCACTCATCATGGATGGATAGATGGATGGATGGATGGATAGTTGGACGAATGGACAAATGTATGGATGGTTGGATAAAGGATAAATGCACAAATGAATGGATGGATGGAATGCTTGATAAATGTACAAATGGATGAAAAGGAAAGATGGATAAATGTACGAATGAATGGATGGATGGGTGGATGGATGGGTGGAAGAACAGAAGGAAGGAAGGATGGATGGATGGATGGATGGATGGATGGAAGAACAGAAGGAAGGATGGATGAATGGATGGATGGATGGATGGATGGTTGGTTGGGTTGATGGATGGATGGATGGATGGAAGAACAGAAGGAAGGATGGATGGATGGATGAATGGATGGATGGATGGATGGATGGACGGACGGACGGACGGATGGACGGATGGAGTAATGTACCAGGTGGTCAACTTTCACCTACATATGGACCACATAATGACCTTTCATTTGCGGACAGAAAAACACCATCTGTCTGGACACCCAAATCCAAACAGACCTTTGCCACGGTCCTTGCGGCTGCAAGGAGTGATAAACATTCTCACTCAAGGTCTCCCGCAAAGGTCCTGCAATCTCTGTAAAAGCCAGACTGCCGATTCCTCACCATGAATAAAAATCAAACCTACTTGAAGCTCCTACATGACTTTACAACCCATAAGCTTAGTGTTGAATGAACAAGATGTTTAAATCAAATGTTTGAATAATCTGTGCTTAAATCAATGAATTCAAGATGAATATTGCCCTTACAATGATCCATTTCAGATCTCATCTACACCAGATCAGTGTGTGTTTGATTTAACTAGTTAATCAATATCTACACTCATACACATTACAATAAGATACTTGTTACGTGTTAAACACCTTTGTATCTGAAGAAGGAGTGTCTTTGGAGGAATGCTTGGTAAAACCCTCAAAACATGTCAAATTCTGATTTGCCAACGTTTATAAACAATGAGTTCAATAAAGCAAGAATTACTTCCAGATTGATTCCGTTTCTAGCCGACTCTCGAACCGGCCAATTCGGGAACAAGCATCTTTGAAACCATCTCTTTTGCCATCCAGTCAAAATGCCTCTTAAAAGCTAAATAAAAAGCCGATCCCTGTTTCGCTTTAGGCCATTTCCACTTTTGTCAGGTTTTACCTCGTAAAGGAACAAATGAAAACATAACGTTGTATTAAAGATTAAAGCAACGCGACGAGGATAAGAAACGAGACAGGAAACCCAAACTCATGTTAGCGTTTCAGTCTGCAGTACCTGAGTCAATGCGAGCCTGTCTTCGTGCCGCACATTCCTCAATCCGAAGTTTTGGAATGCCCTCTGCCACAGCTTTGGCCATGCCTCCCATCTCTTCGATGTCTTTAATGAACTATAAAACGCAGCACGCCGAGTTACTGGAGTCTTTTAATCTCAAACTTGCATAAAGTCCAAAACGATGTTCAGTAAGCTTCTCTGGTTTGACGAACCTTCAGAGCAGTATTGTAGACGTCATCAGTCAGAGCTTCCATCATGTGTGAGCCCCCCCAGGGATCGGCCACCTTAGGGATGCCTGACTCTTCTTGGACAATGATCTGGGTGTTTCTAGCGATGCGGGCACTCTTCACCGTTGGTAATCCCAGAGCTTCATCAAAAGAGTTGGTGTGTAGCGACTGGGTGCCGCCAAACACAGCAGCCATGGCTTCGATTACGGTACGAATCACATTGTTGTACGGATCCTGCAGAATGAGTGACCATCAATCAGAGTAGGCTACAACTTTACATTTTGTTCAGAAATGGTTTTGGAATCAAGATATTTAAAATAATCGATCAACACTGCAAATTGAAAACAGTGAAGGTTTGTGTTTACTTGCTCTGTGAGAGACCAGCCTGACGTCTGGCAGTGGGTGCGCAGCAGGAGGGACTTGGTGTTCTTGGGCTGGAAGTTTTCTTTAATCAGAGTGGCCCATAACCTCCTGGCTGCCCTCAGCTTGGCTATTTCCATGTAGAAATTCATCCCTATACCCCAGAAGAAGGACAACCTGATAAAACAATGTTAGAACACAATAATCAATCAATAAAGTAATGAATACGTTGAAAAATGACAAATTGAAGGTAGTTCGCTTTGTGAAAGGAGCTTGAACGAAGTTTAACATAAAGTTTGAAATCCTCACTTGGACTCCTTCGAACATTCTTTGTGTTAAAGTGGCTAAATAGCTCAACGTTCCTCTCAAGGGACCATAAAGCCGTTCTACAAAAGGCTTTTGATTTGTCCACATGAGCAGCGGAGGGCGACATCGTCCTCCGCTGCCTGCCAGAGAAGGAGTGACGCCACCAACGGCTACAGTGTTAGCCAGAACGTATCAGCTAAAAAAGGTAAAAACAAATCAATTCTGTGTGTTCAGAAAAGAACCAAACAATGGAATTTGATTTGGAACAAACGTACAAAAGACCCTCGGTCCACGATGACAAGATTCAGTTTTTGGATTAAAGTAGACTTTAGCCTTGGTGGTGCTTGAACATCCAAACTAATTTCATTTCATCTGAGGGTAACGGATTAGGACCTTTTCCAGAATTGTTTGAACTAATGATTCTGGAATCTGAATTTGTAGAAATGGCATAAATACAGTCCTCCTTTGATCTTTTCTCTCTTAACATCCTGAAATGTTTCCAGTTAGAATGGATCTGGACAGTAGATTAGGGTAAATAACATATTTTTATCTTGTCAGGAAGAGAGAAAATGTACAATAAATTCAGACTTGTGCACCAGTCGATGCTTTTAAACTCATTCCAGCACGACAGACGAACAGTTCAAATCAGTCGTGGAAGTTTAATTATAAATCAAAGGTGGTTCTAACAGCACGGAGAGGAGGCAAAGTCATAGGCTCCTTGTAAATAAAGGACAGTATCTTTCAACAACTTTAGGCACAACAGGAAGCTCCAGAGGCATGTAAGTAAGTGAGAGTCAATCAGCTTTAAAGGATAAACGAAACGGGGGAAAACATCCAGTTAACACGAGTGAACGAAGAACCAAAGGTGCACCAATGGACGTAACTGAAGGAAGACAGCAGAGAGGAAAAACGGGAAGGGGAAAAGCAGTAAATTAAGTTTATTTTGATTTCATTGATTGTTTTCTACAGCAGCTGGGGATGAATAATCAGATTGTGGAAAGGAGTCACTGAGGTGGTGCTTTGTGAACCATGTATGTGCTTTTAAACAGTAATTTGTCCAGTTTGTCAGATTCATTTTCACATAGATTCTGTATTTGTGACGGGATTCCTCCTCATCAATGGACAACACCTGTCCAGACTCCAGAACCGATGGCATCTGATTTCTTAAAGGGACTTTACGGGCTGTTGAATTTTTATGCTCGCGATTGCCCCCTCAGGCCAAAAGTTACGGCAGCTTCAATAGTAGGCTCGTGCACGAGACGCGCATGCTGTACGTGCACACTCCTTAATGAAAATAACAGCTGAGACAGTCCCGTGTGCGTGCGTGCGTGCGTGCGTGTGGCCCGGAGGACTGAGGACAGGAGAACGCACAGCTAATTAATTAAATAATTTGGTTCTGTACCTTTCTCTTCAGCACAGCAGACAAAAGTTTATGATGGGTCAGTCCTCCTGCATGCTCAGATCATTCCCTTCCCTTGCTTGAAAAATTGTTCCAAAATGAAAGTTGAACCCACATCTTTTTTATCTGTGAATTCAATGCCGTTCAGCGAGTCTCAAATAAAAATTTGGGCATTTTACTGTAAAAAAATATACCATAATGTAAAAAAGAAACTCTAAATGAACTATGTTCACATCCAGAATCGAACCCAGGTCTTCTGCATGGGAATCAGACATCTTACAAGGTGAGCTAAAGCGCCAGTGACGTCCTTTATATCTGTAACTTTTATATCCTTGATGACAGCTGAAACAACGTTCAAAGAACGGTTCAAAGCGAAAATGGCTATTTTGTTGCTAATTAGCAGGAAATATCTAGAAGAAAGTTCTACAGAAAGTAGCTAAGGGTCCTCAGAAATGTGGCTAGCTTTGTCACTAGGCGTTAGGAACAGCGACAAAGTGGCACTGCCTCTCTCTCTGCTGCTAAAGCTACGGATAGCAAATGCTACGGGCTATGCCTGAGCGTGAACGCGCATGAAGCAGCCTGCTCGACCCGAGCATCTCTCTTTTTCTGTGATTTTACAGAAAAACAGGCAATCACAGTAAAAATGCCAGGGCTCATTCTACAGGACCAGGGCATTGCAGGAGAATGTATGAAGAAGACATTTATTATTTTGGCTGTCAAACTTCCATAATGTCCCTTTAAAGATTCAAGCATAAACGTGTTTGTAAAGACAGCTGCTGATACGTTTAAGACGTTTTTGTTGCACTTAGTGAAACGACTCTCTAGTCCCGCCTGTTGTATTTGCTGATTGTTTTTTTCTGTTTTCCCATCTTTTCTGATTGGATTTTCATTACTGTGAATTTTCATTGTTGTCTATTATTTGACGATCATTATTTGTCATAATTTAGTCTTTATAAATGTATATTTATTAGTTTTTGTTTAGTTTTTTTAAAAAGGTGCAAAAAATTTCTTTGTCATGAAAAAAAAAAAGAAAATATTTTGTAAACAAAATTAACACTGGCTGTATGCTGATTGGCCAGTTTACCTTGATGGTTCTGAAACCCACTGATTATGACGGCAGCGATTAGCTTATATATTACGTTTCATGTATGTTAATAGTAGTGGAAAGCCTGCATTACCCTGGCTTTTCACCTGATGCTTCACATCTGAAACAATCCCCGTACAAAGAGACACAACGCTGAGGTCACAGTAAAAGCGTGTCTGTTATGTTACGCATCTGGTGGTAAGCCCAGGCTAGCAGCACAGTTTTCCCATCACTAATCTTTCCAACGTTTGGGACGGTTTAGAAATGTTAGTTTTCTGTAGAAACACAAAGAGTCTGAACAGGAAATGTAGCAAATTATCAGGACATGAAGACATTGTAAAGAGTTGGAAATTAGGCTTTGAATGGAAATTACGAAGAGCCTTTGAGACGTCCAAGCTGTTTTGGAAGGAAATCTGATAAGATTTCACCCACCAGCACCCAATCCAGAGATTGTGGAGATAATAGTTTGGTTCTTGAAGCATCAGCAGTTGGATTTTACAGGCTCAAAACAGACAGGAAGAAAACCCTCTAAGTCAACGCTTGTGCTCAGAAAGTCTGTTCATTGTGAGAAATTTCCTTTTAAAAGCACTTGATCTTTCACTTCCATCCCATAACAGAAAAATTACTCAAGAAAAAATCTAAAATACGTCAGACTAGGGATGTGTACCTTTGACATCTGAATCGATTCGGTACTAATTCCCGGTACCTACAAATCGATACCGGTACTTCACTGTACCAATTTTTGATACTTTTGAGTGTTTCATATTTTAATTCTCTTTTATAATTAAATATATATTTTTCTCAATATAAAACCATATTTGATAAATATCACGATAAATAACATACAGCAGTTTGTATTTTAACATCGTCCTTGTAGTTTTATAAGCTGATAATTAAACTGAAGCAAACATCTTTACTGTGAACTAAATTTACTGTGTATCTTCATTCCTTTTGCCGTCCTTTTTCAGTTGATTTTTCCTACTGGGAAGTTAGAATTTCCGAGGAGAAAGCGAACGCACCATTAGCTGATAACAATGGTGGCATAGGAAGCTAACATATCAAGCTAACGTAATCTTAAACAGTTTATTTAGCTGCTGGAGCAGATTAAAACGATGATGCCTCACACTTAGATCGTTGTCACTGGTTTCATCTTCACCCAATCACCCGTCGCATTTAGTAAAGTGAAGCCAAACTTTAGTGTGCGTTCATGTTCTTCTAGTCGGAATTTCGGAGTTCGGAGAAAGCGAACGCACTATTAGTGAAACGGAAGCTAACAAATCAAGCTAACGTTATCTCACATTTTATTTACCTACCGGAGCAGATTAAGATGATGATGTCTCACTTAGATCGTTGTCGCTGGTTTCATCATCACCCAGTTACCCATCACATTTAGTGAAGTGGACCCAAGCTTTAGCGTGCGTTCTTTCTACCATGCTGCTCTGTTTACAACTCGCTCGCAGCGACCGACGATATAACGCTCTTGCGCAGCTGTCTAGGCAAGTTCTCGTTGTGGACGGGTACCGAAACGAGGCACCGTTTCAAATGAAGTGAATCGGTGTACATTCGGTACTGTGGAATTCGGTCGGTACCTTAAAAAGTACCGAATTCGGTACCCATCCCTACGTCAGACTAAATTAAAGCAGCACAGATTGTCGATACCCAACAGAACCATTGAAACTAGGATGTCAAGTACCTTGGAGCAAACTCATCGATGGTCAGACCTGCTTTCAGACCCGTTCGACAGTACTCCAGACCGTTAGCTATGGTGTAAGCTACCTCTAAGATAGCATCGGCACCAGCCTCCTGAAGATGGTAGCCACTGATGGATATGGAGTTAAACTTGGGCATGTGCTGTGGACACAGTAACGCGTTTAATCATCGTAACATAAGAATAATACTTTGTAACCTACTACCTTTTGTCACATACCTTAGAGGTGTAGGCGAAAATGTCTGCAATGGCATGCATGGAAGGCTCCGGGGGGAAAATGTAGGTGTTTCGTACCATGAACTCTTTTAAAATATCATTCTGAATGGTGCCAGTTAGTTTTTCCTTTGGAACACCCTGCTCCTCCCCGGTGACAATAAACATGGCCAGCACAGGAATGACAGCTCCGTTCATCGTCATGGAGACGGACATCTTCTCCAGGGGGATTCCGTCAAAGAGCATCTTCATGTCCTCCACCGTGTCTATAGCTACTCCAGCCATGCCCACGTCACCGTGAACCCTGGGGTTGTCTGAGTCATAACCGCGGTGCGTTGGGAGGTCAAAGGCCACAGACAGACCCTGCTGACCAGCTGAAATGGAAAAATCAGAAAAGGGAACGGATTAAAGACAGAAAAAAAGATTCTGTTCATTTTTGCCCCGCCTGTGTGTTTTAAGCAGTCTCCAACCACCATTGCTGCCTTTGAGCAGCAGAAAGATTAGTTTAATCAGATGCTGCCACCTTCTGTCAAAACACTCGAACATTAGAAGAGTCATGGAAGGTGATGCATAACTTTATAGTCTCCACATGTCTTAAAGATTAAGGCAAATTCTTTGGACTGTATGTCTTCTTAAAGACATAAGAGTACGGTTTTACAAATAGATCTTATTTAATTACTCTCTCAGCAGTTTGAGGACTGCTGAAACATTTTAAGTTCTTTTTATTTATTTGTTTAGTTATTGTTTGCAAACTGTTAGATTGTGAAGTAGTACCTCTTACTTATCACTGCAGATATATTGAAATACACTACTTGAGGTATATCTACAGCCATCAGGGAGCCACTTTACATTATTCTATATGTGTGCGCTATATACACCTGCACATCCCAGTTTTTTTTCTGCCTTTGACAGTAGCTGTTAATGTATGGAAAACATGGTTAGCATAGCATAAAGAAATGCACAACAAAGGACGCGCTAGAAAACACTCTTTTTATGAATAAATCAAAGTTATGACCACAATCTATTTCACTCATTAATATTCATGATATGCAAGCATCTCGCCTCTGATTGGTTAACAGAAATGTGACTTTTCCGCTGCCTCGGCACACAGATGCAGGCAAAAACAGTATTGCCCACCTTTCTGAAAAAAAAAAAACAAAGCTGTAAAGAGATCTTTTCTTTTTCATGAAAGGAATCTTGTGTTTAACCACCACACAGGGGTAAGTTGTGTTTTACCAATTCTACACCTGTCTAATCATTCGGTGGTTATCTTTAACCTCTACTGTGTAGGGTCGTGCAAAGCTTGTCTACCTTTGTGGGGTCTTTTTTGCTGCAAGACAACAGAGCTAAGAACTGTACCACTATGCAGCCCACACCTATCTATTAAACAGCATTTGATCCAAATATCCAGTCACCTTTGAGTCCCCAGTAATGTGGGCTTTATGTAAATTATCTGAAGAATTTTGGGTCTAAACTCTTTCTTTACAGTTAAAAGCTAAATGTTAGAAGATTGAGGCTGAATACTCAGACCAAAATCAACCCAAGCAGCACTACCTGAACAATGATGCAGATGTATGCACCCTAAAACTTCTCGTCAGCAAAAAAAAATAAAAATCAAAGATCTACCTTTAATGTTATCTTTATAAAACTTGTTGCTCTCCTCCACGGTGCTGAAGCCGGCATACTGTCGAATTGTCCAAGGTCTGTAAGTGTACATGGTGGGGTAGGGCCCTCTAGTGTAGGGAAACACTCCCGGCAGTTCATCAGCAAGTTTTTCTGAGTCTTTCTTGGTGTATACTGGTTTGATGCTGATTCCCTCTGGAGTGTGCCAGATGAGGTCTTCTGGGTTCTTTCCCTTCAGCTGTTTCTTAGCCAAGCTGGCCCACTCTGGGTGCAGCTCAACCCGGTCCGGACGTGCTACTGAAGTGTGAACTTGAAAGCCGTGTGTGTAGGACAATGGAGCTCCAAACAAGCTTCGTACAGCCAGTGCTGCACATGCCCTGTGTGCCGTCAGCATCCTGGATACAGATTCAGTCAGACAAACATGGATGACCTGCAGGAAAAGATGACATATTCATTTACTACATGAGTTCACACTGTCACCTAATAATTACTTTGCGAAATTAAAATAATATCAGTATTTGTTTTACAACAGAAATAAACCAAATTCCTGTCACTTTTAATGTTTAGTGGCACATTTTTGGGTTTTCCCTTCCTTTTCTTGGACCTGGTAGTTTCACATGTGACCACAGCAGCTAAATAATCCTGAAATTTGGTCAACTTTCCCTGAATCAGCAGCCTCAAACTCTCATGCATACACTTCCTGTTTATCACCAGCTTGTTTTCACTTTTAAGAGTTTGAATGTAGCGTCGCAAATTTATATAAAGTGTAAAAGCAAAGCGATAGAAATGAGCATGTTCCATTACATAACAATAAACAAACTCGAAAATAGCTAAACAGGTTTGCGTGGGTGCGTTTAAATTAAAATACGCATTTCTGAAATAATTTAACAGCTGCAGCGTTACCTAAGCTAAATGTTTTGCAGCTCTACATAAAAACAAAGAAGACATACATAAGAATAGGCAACAATAAGAGACACTAATTCATAAATTACGCTTTCATGCTGCGAATAAATGACATTTCAGATTAAATAACCAACTGTGACATTTTAATAAACAAATAAAAGGAAAGCTAATAGCATAAAGCTAACTATAGCCACTTGTTATAGAACAATAATCGTTTCAGTGCATTAGCTACAGGAGCTAAAAGAAACCTATGGGAAATGACTATTTAACTATTTGGTTTTGTTAAAAAGCGAAAACAATTTCTGACCTTGTAGGTTATTTAGTTTGTTGTGGTCGCTCACGCTGATGTAAGGCGTGTATTTTCCTGTCCAATCAAACTTGAGAACACTGACAATAAGCCAATTGCAGGGCGGTATCGTTACCTTTGACCTTTGCACCGGAAGTAAACATGTTTATTGCAGTTTTTCGTTAGATGTTAATTTTCACTACATATATAATATATATAAAATATGTATATACATATAAATTATATATAAAAAAACATAAATAAAAAATATATCTAAATAAATTTTAAAACTATATATGTAACTAATATATATATATGAATTGGTGTTTAGAACAGTAGTCGAACACCCAATGAAATGGAAAGGTTTTTTCACTGAGTGTAAGTAAATAAAGTAATGGAATATGTAATAGTATATATTTTATAGCAGTCTTTATTGTGCACTAAAGTGAAAGTATTGACTAAAGTCCTAGGATTATAGGAAGATCTTTACAGTTTTCAACAGAAGACAAGATAAATAAGTAAAAGATTTGTGCTTTTTCTGGTATGCGCCACTAGATGGTGATAATGGAGTTTTTTTACTCAAACATTACTTAATGCAAGACACAGATGTTCCAACACAGTACATGCCATTTTATTCAAGAAGTGGTCAGAAAACTGTTGCAGTAGTAATGGCTCTTCGTAAGTGCTGTACAGCATTGGCTTAAACGTCAAGGGTACAGTAAACGTGCTTATAGGTTATAAAATAAACCAAACAGCAACGATTTAAGCGTTTTCAGCAGAACAAGCCTTCATCCAGGTGGCGATGCCGACAGTGGTATATAATGCCCAGATAATGTACAGAGAGGACATGTTGTCTCTTGAGCGTGTGTGTGTACCCGTCCCCTGTGGTACAAATTCTAAGGCAGTTTAGATTCCAATGCAAATGCTGATTTTCGTCTGCTTAAAGATTTTTCTTTCTAACAAAATCTACATGAGATGAAACTCAAATAAGCATAAGTAGAAACCAAAATGTGTGCATGTGTAAAAGTCTTGCAGGGTGTGAAAGTCACCAAGCAGAATCTACCATGAACAGATAGCAATAAAGCAGCAGAAATAACACTTAAATACCGAACTGAACGAGACTGTAGAAATCAAAATGAAAGAGGAGCAGATTAAAAGGTAAAAGGCAGCGACTGGGTATGGTCTCCCTGTAGGAACAGGATGTGGCGAGCGCAGCCTCCATCAGCCTTCAAACTGTGAGCGGCTGTCACTCGAGCTTGAGCAGCTCCACGTCGAAAATGAGCGTGGCGTTTGGTGGGATGACCCCAGGGTGGCCTGTTGCTCCATAAGCCATATCTGGTGTGCAGGTGATTTTAGCCCTCTGGCCAAGGCTCATCTGCGGTAAACGAGAGAAAGAAAACATGTCTGGATGATGTAATGATGTGTTGGAAAAAAGAAAAAGAACAGACCCAGTTCATCCTGTCAAGCACAATTTTAAAAGGCATTTTAGGCAAACCACTCAACAAAGTAGAAAATCCTGGCAGAAAGAGGGCAAAACACATCACAACTCATGACAAGTCAAAAACTATGACTTCACTAATATCGACTACCGCCTCCAAATGATCTGGAGAAAAAAAAAACGAACTGCACATGCTCTCGGTTAGACATCGGCTTCAGCAGCTGCTCTTCTCTGCTTTCATGGCACATCTGTCTTATCCGTATTTTGTTTATGTAACTGATGGACTAAAAAGGAACATTTAGTTGGAAAATTTCATGTGGTTTCATCTAATGTCTGAACATTACGAAAAAAATATTTGAGTTTTCTTTTCTTTAATACCTCTATGCATTTTATAGCTTCATGTGCGTACGTGTGACAAAACACATTTTGGTGAAGAAAGGAGGCTGGTCCACTCACGTGAGTATTTATTAGATGCAAATAAAAACTACTGCTAACATTTTGTTAAGTTTGTTGCTCTGTGTTCAGAAAAGAACCAAATAGTGGAAGGAATACGAACGTTTCAACGATGTAGATGTCTTTTTCAGAGCAAAGAGAAGTAGTAGGAAGAGAAAACTTGTTTCAGTCTCATAAGATTTAATCACAGCTGAATAGGGGCCACGGTGGATCAGGAGTTAGGAGTTCGCCCTGTAGTTGTTGGGTTGCCGGTTCAAACCTGGGCTCCGTCCATGCCAGTTGTACTTGTTAAACAGCTTAATGAGAACTGGTGCTTGGAAATCATGATTTAATTAATAATTTAAATAATTATGATCATCATTTGTTGCATAGTTTAATGGCTTTATCTAGAAGCCAAAGAGCACTAAATGCAACCATCATGTAACTAGAGTAATTTGAGGAGTAAGTACCTTGTTTTAAAAAACAATGGCACCAGTTTGCCACCAAGCGAAGGTGGTACCAGGGAGCCTGTAGCGGCAATGTGGCACGATCATGTGTTTTTCATAAAAAATTACTCTATAACGGTATAAAGGGGGTGTAGGGGTGGTGTCCGCGCTGTCACGGACATCCTATTAGCTTGGACGTTATGATCTCGACACACGGGAGGCGACATCGCCTCTCCTCCATTCATTTTCAATGAGACATGCGCGACAAAGCGATAATCGCGGGTCTCCCTCCTACCAAGCGAAACGCGAAAAACGTGCGTGTGAAATTTTGCGCTCGGGCACGTGTCGTGCACAGGCGACGCGATCCCAGAGAGTTTAAACATTTTCAACTTTTCATCGCTGTCGCTCAGACGAGGACCAATCAACAGAGGTTTCATTCACTGACCAATGAGCGGACAGGATGCTCCGTACATCTCCGAGCAAACATGAAGAAGTTGATTATTATTATGTTTTATAGTAAAATCACAAGTAAGATTTCACATAACTCTAGCATCACCTTGTGAAACATCATATCTACCGCTTTATTAACTCTGAACCGCTTAAATAACCTTAATTCCCTCCAACCTGACACAGCCAAACAAAACAACGGAAGTTTCGATTTCGCCATGAAACAGAACGCGTAGACGGCTTTGCCGCTGGCCGCTGCCGCGGATCGCCTCCCGTGTGTCCGGTAATAAAAGCGACAGCGACTAATTTCGCTGATGGCGGTCATTTGTCGCCTCCCGTGTGTCGAACCCATAACTTGTTTTTATTCTGCAGTCACTCTACTTTTTTTAAAAGCCACTCTAAACGGTGGCTGTCCACGGCCCTCATGAACTGTCTGGTGATCTGTTCTTCAGCTCTAAAAGCCAGAAGCTCCCAGATCTCTGCATAGCTCCAGTTTGTCATCTCAGCTGATACCGTTTACAAACGTGAATGGGACTCCCCACAATGACTTGAATTTTAAATATTGCTACTGAAAAAGCCTCGGCGGACATGCCATGTGTGATCATCACCCTCTGTTGTGCAAAAGGTGTGATCTTCATTCAAAATTTCAGCTTTACTGTAGTATTTCTATCAAGCTTGGTGGCACGAATTGCACAACGTTTTCGCCTGACCACCACAGCGCATCCAAAGGACCCACCAGGTCAGCAGTATTACTCCGATATGGCGCCACCATGCGTTTTTGAAAGCAGCTAGAGGGTAGGGCCTGATCGGTGTAATGTACGCAAAGCAGCGGGTAAAAAAAAATAAATCAAAATCAAAGGTACATTCTACCTTGATAAATGGATTTACAAATAGTTGAAGGTATGGAAATGTAAGGGTATGGCAGGTGAGAAGCATATGGGCATTAACTGGGCCCTTGAGAGTCCAGAAGTAAGTTTACTTTTGCACCAACGGATCTGAGGTTTTAGAAGACATGCACCAAAGGCTACAGCTACAAAGTGGTGTGATCTCAACAAGCAGAAAAAGTAAGCAGAGCCACACGAATAAGAAACTACTAAACTAAGTGCTAGAAAAGTTCTTCTATACAAATATTTTCCCTTGGACAATAAAAGTTTTACGTGATAGAGTAATTTGTTGTCAGAAAGACACTAAATATGGCAATCAAGTAAATAAACATTCAGGTGTTTAATGCAAAAAAGATTACAATAAAACTTGCTCTTACCTGTGCTACTCCTTCCTCCCATCCCTTAATAACCTCACTTCGTCCAATCTTGAACTTAAACAGCTTGTTCCTGTCTCGAGAGGAGTCGAACTTTTTCCCATTCTGTAGCATACCTGCCAAAGAAACAAGGCACAAACGCACTTTAGAGACCACAACTGTTTGAGGACTTGTACAAAGGTACTAGCTCCTAGTCGTCCTGGTGGTGTTTCTTTTCTTGAGTTTGGTTTCATTGAACAAAGGCTATGTGAAGGGGAAACGCGCTGGCCTGGTTTTGTGGATTGTTTTTGAAGTTAACTGGGCCATTACTTGCATGTATCTAGACCACTGGGAAAAAGGGTGAACAAAGGCAGCGCAGGACTCGTCTCCTTCTTAACTGTGACCATTCAGTCAGGTTTGATAACACTGAGGCCATGAAACACTCATCAAGAGGCAGGAAAACACTGGTTGGCTTCATTAGCTGTTTTAACAACTGGAGGGAATCACAGACACAACGTAATGTTTTTGCTCCTCTGATGTCTCGTGAACTGGCTGACCCCTTTTGAAAGGCAAGGAATAAAAACAATTCAGTACTTCAAACACAGAACTGTTGTTCCTGTGAAACATGTCGGTATGGAAGAAGACCCCAACGAAAAAATATTCCAAGAATTTTAGCTCAGGCATTATGCTTTTGGGACCATAACAACTGGGTAAAATAAAAGGTTGGTTTTAAATGGCTTCAATAGACACAGGATCTTTTGTAGAGGATTGTGCTTTTTTTGTCTGTTGACTCCTAAAACTCATCTGTGAATCATTCAAGCATAAGGAAAGCACCACACCCAAGAGATAAACCGGTGTTGTGTCTACATGACACACGATTTGGCAAAGAATCACATTCAAACTGTTACATGAAAAAGTTTAGACAAGCTATTTGCTTAAATGGGCTTAGGTCCCTTTACTTATGATTAGTGGGTCCAGATAAGTGTTAGTAGGAATTTATACGCCTTGTTACCTGAGGAATTAAGCTCTTCCACACTGTGGTTGTTGACTAGAGTATCACCTCTATTCAGATGGCAGGAAATTAGACAACACCTATTAGGTGACCAGCCGTTGTTACATCTCCAGAGGCCAAAGTAGTGAAGGAACCTTTGAATGGGTCAGTCGTGTCTTTGCACCAGCCTGCATCCAGGTACCAGGTCCTGGCTGGAGTACTCTACAACATGTTTTGCTTCATGCCTTGAGTGTAATTGCGATTGTAAATAAATAATCACATCTATATTTCTTGTATAACAAAATGGACTTTGCCCCCACACGTCATTTTCTGCACATCCATTTCTGGTGAGCTGGCTGACTTTTCTTCAAAACAGGAAGTCAAACTGCTCAAGGATGCTCCTGATTTCCTGTAACAACTTTGTCGTGCACTTACATGAGCATGTACATTTGTCATGAGAAGGAACAGCAGTTTTGTTGAGTGCCACCATACTTCAAACTTTAAAATGAGGCCAATTTTCAAGAGAAACTAAAGTTGAAAAACTTTTGCCTTAGTTAGTCTCTTTAGAGGACAAACTATATAGAGACAACTCCAGGGGTGTTTCTCAATGTCAAGGCGCCTGGCCTTGCGAGGCGATGTCTTGCGAGGCCAGGCGCCTTACTTACGAGGACACTGTCCTTCCTTGGTCAAAAATAAATAAATAAAAATAAAAGAATAAATGTTATATGGAACAGACTTGCATAACGTGACCTCAGCTTCCATGGTGGTCACGTTACATCACGTGACAAGGGAGATAACGTTATATTTTTTATGCATAAGTTTCAATATAAATATATAACGAGCCTTTTACTTTTTAAATTGTGTATATATTTGTTAAATTAAATATATAAGCGAGTTACTACCTGCTAGCCACCGAAGCTGCAATTAATAATAATAATAAGCAATTAACCAACCATAGATAACTTCTTTGGATCTAAAAAAAAAAACATTTTAAATTATCTGACTTACTTATAAACTTGAAATTTGCCCCTAAAGTAGCTGCCGGCTTCTGATCCACCATCCTTTTGAAAATACTGCACTGTATTCTGGGTAATTTTTGACCAAGGCTAGACTACAACACACCTCCCGTGTATCCTTGCTCAGCTAGCTAAATGGCTAACAAATGGAGAAAAGAGGCCTCAGTAGAACATGAACATTGGAACACGTCCTGGCGGTTCCTGATGACGTATTTCCTAGGCAACCGGGGCGGGGCCAAGACATCATGGCGAGGTTCCTTGGCGTTGATAAACACCCCAGGCTTTTGCGTAGGAACGTACAAGACTTTTTTTTAAGACAACTGTGGCACATGTGTATTTCATCTATACATTCAATGAACTTAGCTTTATATCAATTTGATTTACCCATTTATCAATGTCAGCAAAAACATTAATGTTCTGGTTATAGTTTACTTTTAACATGTATTTTAGTCATGTTTCCAGGAAATGCTAGCCTAGCTATCTAGACAGACTGTAGCATAAGTAAAAGGCCAGTCTAGGCACGCTTCATCAGAGCGTCAACAGTGTCGTGTCTTGCTAATCACAGCGCTCTGTCGATTTGGTGGGCAGGATGTTACTGCAACTGGGGAAAAAAAGGTTGGCGTCGGCTTGTTTCAAACTGCTTTGGCAACAACTTTGGACTATTCTTCGAGTCGATAGCAGAGAGATACTTGAGTTCTTCGTTTATGGTTGCCTGCCCTGTTGACTGACATCGCTAGCGATGAACGCATCACGTTTGTTGTTCAATAACATGTGGGACCCACAACTGCACTCTCCCTATGGGTCGTGGCCAGACTATATATTCACATATGTAAGATGGCTTGCCAGGTTAAGGAAATGCTGCTTCAAAAATAAACTAATCTGAAGCATCCACCTGTGTTATGCCCTGCGTTGGTCTTTTGATTTGTGTTCCTTTGTCGTAATCCAACAAGTGTGAATATTTGGCATTTAAAGTTGGTGTCAGTTGAAGTTTGGTTACGGTGTCTTCCTCATCAAGTCACATGAATGTTGATACTGTACTGCTCCTCTTCTTTCGTGGGCCCTAAACTTAGCAAGTCCATCATTTCCAAGAACCCCCAGTCGCCCATATATCAGCAGTCTGGGCCTTGTCCAATTACAGAGTCGTCGGGTTCGCACACCAACGCAAATAACACCTGCTACATGTTGCCTAAGAAGCAGATATACGGGGGACTTCTGCCAAGAAGTGTATAAAAACGGGTTCAGTTTCTGCAGGTGATGTGTGCAAATTGGAGGCCAACCCTGGCTGGCTTCTGTTCACAAGCAAGAAGCCAGAGAGGGTGTTGGGGTTGACTCCTGTGAGTGGTCTGGTTGTCAGCCTTTGGGACAGCCGGCTGAAGGAAGATACCGTCACTTATAATCTATAAGCTTTCCTGTTTTCTAAAGGAAACATATCTGTTGATTCAAGCTAAGCGGAAGAGTTTAGCGATAGGCTGAGACTCCCATTGTTGGCTGCATAAAACCAGTAAGAGAACAGGAAGAAAGAAAACTGCACCCTGTTCGTTTAAAAAACAGAAGATTATGACATTAAAAATAATCTTCTGACATTTTACCATAAATAACTATTTATTAATTATCATGGTTTGACATTACACCACACATAGAGAGCGCACTTTAAGTCCTTGTTGTCGACTCCCCCCACCCCTGCACTATCACAGCTCTGTTTTCCCTCTTTGTATTGCTAAGCATGGGTGGGAGTCTGCAAAAATATGACAAGGCTTGTCCCTTCCTGATGTTGACTCCCAGATTTGTTTCTCCTCTTGATAGGATTTCTCTTGGTAGTAGGCTGGCAGAAATCCACACACCACGCTGGGGTGGGGCTATTTTTACTGGGTTTACTGTATCCTGTGTTGCCCCTGGTCTAGAGTGGCTGCTAGCAGAGCAGGCCCCTCGGGCTCAAGTTTGGATGACATGAGATGTGTGTAAAGATATCCGTCTACCAGACCTGTCTGTGCTAGCCTGTTTCCCAGCTGCAGGCGTACACATCTTAATAGAACGAGTGAAGTCTTGATCATCCTTCATTGATATAAAAGAGTAACTAGGAGACGCGCATATATTATTATATGTCAAGTTAGTCTGAGCACAGAGTATGTAAATGAGCTCTGGCAGCAGAATAAAACTTTAACTGCCCGCTGCGCCTGGCGCACGATGCATTCTCAAGGTGGCGCAACAAAACATTATTATTAACACGATTGTTCATATGTGTTTAAATCCTCTGGTACTCTGTCGTTTACTCGTTCCTGACACGCTCATCGTGTGCTGCGGGTGATTTCACCTCACTGACGCAGCATCGAAACGCGCACCACGCTTTGCGGTCAGGAGATCCCTTTGATCTGCTCAAACGTTACTGATGAGGTGAAAAAGTAAGAATCCAGGCAGCAGATTTTCTGGAGAGTTTAGAGGCGATGCAGGAAGATGAGAGACAGACAGGAACATAGTTAAATAAAAACAAGAAAACAAAGCCAACTAGTGGTCGATGTTTGAATTGTACCAAAAGAAAAGAAAATACACAAATGTTTGCATGTAAATTCTTCCAAAAATTCCATACACAGCTTTTGAATATCGACGTAATATTGCAGGAAAAAATATCAAAATATAATGCCATATCGAGATTTTCTTACATCCCTAGTAAATATACATGGGGCGACGGTGGAACAGGAGTTAAGTACTCGCCTCGCAATCGGAAGGTTGCAGGTTCGAGACCCGCTCAGTCTGTTGCTGTCGTTGTGTCCTTGGGCAAGACACTTAACCCACGTTGCCTGCTGGTGGTGGTCGGAGGGACCGGTGGCGCCAGTGCTCGGCAGCCTCGCCTCTGTCAGTGTGCCCCAGGGCAGCTGTGGCTACATTGTAGCTCATCCCCACCAGTGTGTGAATGTGTGTGTGAATGGGTGAACGACTGATTGTGTTGTAAAGCACCTTGGGGGGTTCCAGGACTCTAGAAGGCGCTATATCAAATACAGGCCATTTACCATTTACCATTTAAATTAAATTTAGCAGCAGCACTGGGTTGCCTGGGGATGTGCCTGACTTTAAATCTTCCTAAGGAGTTATATCGGCCAATGCCGATATGTAAAAAATGGTAAATATTGGCCCGATATGTCGGCTGGTCGATTTAACGTCTATCCCCATTTAAACCCTGCTAGGAGGATGCTGCGTTTCTACCAGGACCTGTGTGGTTTGGAGAGGTACAAGTTGCTCACAGACCACAAGCTGCTGGTGAAACTTATTCATTCAGGAGTACACTAAACATTGTTCCACATGACACTAAGTGGACGAGAATTATGAACAACCTCAAGAGTAAAGATTTGTGCGATGGCAGTCTAACACCAAGGAAACTCAACAGCAGATGTAGTGACTATGAAGTCCCACTTTTAGTCACCCTCGGGTGCGGGTAGAGGCAATGACTCGCTTCAACAATACTGTCCAGGCAGAAAGCGGGTTTGGGTTTATTGTCCCATTTATTGAATATGTTGACGATCACGCAGGGTCCAGAACGGCCGTTTCTTATCAAGGTTTATGTAAGTGATTAAAATTATAACTGCAAATTAGATGTGGCGTATGAAACCAAACAAAGCGGTAAAAACCGTGTGACCTCCCGTCACCCAAAAAACGCCAGTGCACTGCCACCTCAACACCTTTATAAGCTCCGCAGTGCCACCAGTGGTTAAAGGAAATACAAACCGTAGTGCAATAAACTGAAATGTACATAAAACATTATCAAAATAAACTTAGACCATAATATAATCTAAACCAAATCACTATTGGCTCCTACAGCAGACGATTCTCATTTAAATCTCAAGTTTTTCTTATAAATCCACGAGACTGATCTAAAGCCAACGATTTCCAGGTTAGACATATGAAGTGTTGAGGTCTCAGCCTCGGCGTGTTTAGACGTAAACTCCAGAGCACAAACATGGTAAAGAATGACAGCCAAATTTAGACATGACATCACATCCTTCCAAACGTTGTGCTTGATGGAACCAACGGATCTATTAGCCATTGAAGCCTGGTGGCGACACCATCTATGAAGACTCTCAGGCTAGTTTTCTTTCCTTATAGCCGACAGATATCAGATTGGTCTGCTTCTCCTCCACAATGACACTCTGCTGTAGAGAAACAAGCCTGAGATGGCAGGATTTCAGCTGTTGGAGCTGCCATTCCGTGAGCCCAAGCACATTTGGGAAGGACACAAACTGGAATGAAAGTTTTGCAGCTTTGAGGTCAGATCTGGTGCCTTCAGAGTGGCCGTCTTCTAATTTGGTCTCCCAACACTTCGACCCGAGCCAGTGAAGGGTCATGCACATATATTCATGTCTGTTTGCTCTGGCACGTGTGTCTGCATTAAAATCCCGGAGGTGAATTAGGATAGATCAGGAGTGTTTCTGAAAGAGGGGCTCTTGGATGCTAAATACTGGAAACCAGAGCAGTTTCCAACCCCATCATGTATTGGGAAATGTATCTCCTTACTGTCTGCGTTTGTCTTTGCTTTCTGGAAAACTAACACTAGGGCAGGGTTGAGCTGAGGTTACACTCTGTGGTTGTGCACTTAGAGCCAGCTGGATGAACTTGGACAGGCTAATGTCCCAGATTAAACTCTATCCCCATCTCTTTGTGGGATTATTTTAAAGATTTTGCCCTCAAACTCAATTAAACTAATTTTTAGTATTTTCGACTTTGCTAAAATATATCAGCAGTTTATTTGGGGTGATTCTAACGAAGCTCTTAATTCAAGCATTTGTGCATGGCCGGTTACTTACTGTGTAAATACGGTTTCAATGACCGTAGTTAATACAAATGTTTAGCTTGATCTGAAAGAAAATTGGATAGTTCCAAACAGCGGCCCTCAAATTTCCTCTAACCTTTGTGAATGTCCTTCTACTGATGCAACAGGGGTTTTCCTGCGTTCAAATTTGCGTGGCGGTCGTCTCCAGCTATTTTCGTGCCGCTGTCGGTACAGGATCTGCTCGGGTGCAAGATCGGCTCGGGGTCCGTCGACTGCCGATGACGTCAAAGTAGTTGATTGGCTGAACATGAACCTTACGGAATTACGTAATCACGTTACGTTGTTATCATGTTACGTTGGTCCAGGCAAATCTTTCTACCATACCATACCATACCATTTTATTTATAAAGCGCATTCAACATGGCATTACAACCAGACAAGGCGCTGTACATTAAAAGATTACAGTTAAATTAACACGTTCAGAATGACATTTAAAGCATAGTTTATAAGAAAAAATGAAAACAAGAAAATACTCGAACTAACAGTCGTAAAACACTAAAAACGCAAAGGAATGTGAAACAACAGATAAAAACATATGAACATATTTCTATTGGAAAGATGGACAACTTTTACAAAGAAATCCATCATTACCTCTTTGAAAATACACTTGTAGCATAGAGCTGCATGTATATTAGGGCTGAACGATTAACTGCATGTGCAATTAAATTGCGATGTGACAAAAGGAGATTTTCTAATCTCAAAGGCTTCAATTTGGCAGCGAGTGGTTAGCGCAATGCTAATATACATGGAAAAACCCATAGGAATGCTAATGCTAAATCTCCGATTACATTATTACAAATTATGATTTAGAAACGTGCCAAATGATTACATTTGGAGTCTTATAGAAAGTAAAAATACCATCAGTCAAATAAGTACAGACAGGTATTTTAGTAAAGCCAGGAGATTTTCTAATCTCAAAGGCTGCAATTTGGCAGCGAGTGGTTAGCGCAATGCTAATATACATGGAAAAACCCATAGGAATGCTAATGCTAATATCGCCGATTACATTATTGCAAATAATGAATTACAAACGTGCCAAATGATTACATTTGGAGTCTAATAGAAAGTAAAAATACCATCAATCAAATAAGTACAGACAGGTTTTTTAGTAAAGCCAGAAAACTTTTAACTCCAGAGTTTTGGCTAGCAGCTACAGTCTATGACAAGACGTCAAAAACTCTAAACACAAAATACTTCAATAAACGGGACACACTTCTTTCCTGCAAATACAATTTCACAGGTGTTGCTAATACCTATGATTCTTCAAGGGATGTGCTCAAAGAGGAGTTCAACATTATGAATAAGATATAGTGTTTTATTTTACAAATACCATTATAAACACAAACTTACGTCTTAAGAAACGTTATTTTAATAACGAAACTGCTAAATTCTTTCCAACAGTATAGACGTGTAGTGTATTTTGTCCGAGTCGGTTTGCCGTACTTTGACGTCATCGGCAGTCGAAGGACCCCGAGCCGATCTTGCACCCGAGCAGATCTTGTACCGACACCGCCCCAGCCTGATTTCACTCTGCCCCCGGCTGTATGGATGTTATTTTAACTGCAGATGCAGCGTTGCACCACTATAGGGGCGCTGTGTCAGCAGCGGTGCACCGAAAAGCGCTAAAACCGTTGCAGAAAAAAAAAAGATCAAAAATTGCTTTTCTCGTTAGTTGGTACATATCTATGGTCGATGCTATTCTAGGCTGACCATACGTCCTCTTTCCCCCGGACATGTCCACTTTTCACTCTGTCCAGGTCGTCCGGGGAAGGGGGAGGTCCTACACTGATCAAAATGTCCGGTTTTTCATCCAGGAGCAGTGATCGAGTTGTGAGGAGCTAGACATCTTTCAGGCAAAGATCCAGTTTCTACCTATATTACAATATTTATGGAGTCAGCGTAGCGGGATTCTGTGGAGCGGAGAGGACGCAGAGCGCTGATCGTTGGTGCCCCCGCTGCATCTGGCGCACGATTCATTCTCAAGGTGGCGCAACAAAACATTATTATTAACACATGATCGTTCGTTCATATCCGTTTAAATCCTCTGGTACTCTGTATTTTACTCGTTCCTGACGCGCTCGCTCATCGTGTGCTGCTGTGATTTCACCTCACTGACGCAGCATCGAAACGCGCACCACGCTTTGCAGTCAGGAGATCCCTTTGATCTGCGTAGTTCAAAAGTTACTGATGAGGTGAAAAAGTAAGAATCCAGGCAGCAGTTTTTCTGGAGAGTTTAGAGGAGATGCAGGAAGATGAGACAGACAGGAACATAGTTAGATAAAAACAAGAAAACAAAGCTTGAAAGTAAAATAGGTAGCTTTATCTCCACTACGCGTTTTTACCTGTATAAAACAATAAGTTATACAAATGTAATATTTATACATCTGATACAATTCAGATCACCTTCAAAACTCAGTCACACACCCAGGGCCGTTTCAAGGCATTTTGGGGGCCAAGGCGAAACAGAACACCCCCCTAACCCGTACATAATAGCCATGGCACCATTACATTGTTAGCAGCAGAAATTAAATGTTATTACCATTTCCAATACAAATGCATGTTAATGAAATGCATTATATTTTACTGGATATATTTATGTGTTATTTTGACTAAGATGGGTGTTATAAATGTTACTGAAATGTTGGTCAAGTATTTAAAAATATTTTAACTATAAATATCAGATGGGAAAAAGGGAACTAAACACCAATCTAATGCATATTAATGAGCCTTTTATAATATGTTGCCTTTAAAAAGTGAGGAAGTTGAATGCACAGAGTATGCATGTGCTGGCGCATGGTCAGGATGGTACCTCTGCCTCCATTCGAGTCAGGAAAACCCCTGTACAATAATATATCATTAGCCTTTTATTTTCTGTTAGGTAAAGCCTGTTTTGGCCCAATGCTACATTTAGTGTGAGACTGCCTCTGAAATACCAGCAGCTTATTGAGCAAATCCTGTGGTTCAAAAAGCAAAGGCAGGAGGGGGACAGACCAACAAACTCGGTCTAAAAACACAAGGTAGTGATTGTTTTAAACAAAGCAATGTTGAAATACTAGTTTGGTTTATAAATAAATTCCTGCTTACAAGACAATCATGACATAAAAGCAACACAAACATTAAAAATCACAGGTTTCTGTGCTATTAGCTAACAATGACTAATCTAAGGTGTATTTTAATTTGAATTTAGACTCCAAACAATGACAGACTATTAATAAAACTAATCAGCTCTTATTTTGAAATGCCTCCTGAATGAGGAATGATGCACTTCCTCCTCCAAAAGGCTAAACTCCCATAGATCTTGTGGCGTTTTGAAAAGCCAGCACAAGAAATAAAGTGCAGAATGAGGGCAAAACACAGTGGTGATATCTGATGCGAATAAATATTATTGTAATTATGACTCTCATGCACTGTCTTGCACCATGTCAAACAATATTTTAAAACCTTTGTATTTCCAAACATTAGCACTTTTATGCAAACAGACTACATTTGGACCCCCAGGCTCCCATAGCAGCTCTTCTCTGCTTACACAGCAGTGCTGTCGGTTCATGATGTCGCTGTGCCTGCTGGCATAAATTGGTGTCTGAAGTTTCTTTAAATGTGACCTCGGGATATTTCAGGTTTTACATAATCAGAAGACTTCTGCTATAACAAGTTATAGACATTATCAATAAAAATATATTATATGTAGGTGAAAATAATTGGTAAAAATGAATAAATATACATATCGATCAAGTTCAGCCTGCAGAATAATGCTGCAAGTGTATGTTCAAAGTGTGACTGGATGCTTTTATTTTATAATTGGGATTTTTATTTTGGCCCCGCATTTGAAAAGTACTGCTTTTAACACATTTTGTAAACTCACCATTTTTCATTCATGCTAAAGGGTTGTTAACGGGAGTCTGTAAACAGGACACTGTAGCTGGCTTACATTTTAAGTGACCAGAGAAGCAGGAAGTAGTTTAACAATGTTCATTGGGGATGCACGATTCATCGGCATCAATCGGTATTGGCTGATGTCAGTAATTGTTTTAACAGGTCAGTATCGGTCCGATAAGTAAAACTGGGTCCATGTTAACAGATATTTTTAGCATCTTGTTTCTGTATCTGTTTCGGAGGGTGAGGCGGTGATGCTGTGTAATTGTTTAGTCATGTGAACAGTGAATGAAATCATTGCAGAACCATAAATGTGTGTGGTGTGTGTGTACATAACGTAAATTCAGCTTTAATCATTTTCATTCTATGCAAAATCTTCTGATTTTGAAGCATTAACGTCAGCATATCGGTATCGGCAAATATCGGTTATCTGCCATAACAATTATATTAATATCGGATATTGGTATCAGCCCAAAAGTTTTATATCGGTGCATCACTAGTTAAAACCATTAACCACACAAATACACATCTAACTTTACAGCACGTAAACAGTGCTACAGTGTTTGCAGTATCAACTCACAACAAGCCTACGAAATGCAGACAGCTGACGGACGACATGAGAAAAAGGTTGTGTTTACTTTCTGTCTGACCTAGCTGTCTGCAGCGCCAGCCCCGAAGCACAGAACAACCCAAATGTATTTCCTAAATGTCTCAGTGTCCTACGGCCCCGGCTTGAGACTGGGCATTGACTGGAGACGAGCGCGAGGAAAAGTGATCGTGTGTGAAACAGGCTGGAACCACCCCCAATTAAATAAGCCTCGTCTTTTCAAGAAAAATAAAGTTAATTGACGTTTTCTGACAGGAGAGACTTATTAGCCACAATCCTTCTAAAGCTACATACAGGTGCCAGCACTAACGGCAGCATTGATGATGCATTTTTGTACAAAAGGGAACGTTTTCTACTTCACAAAGGAAATGAGAAGGATCTTGGGCATGAGGAAAACATAGTTACCTATGTAATGAACAACACAAGTTTGGCCCTTCTTTGGAAATGTCCGTCCTGTTGATAGAAAAGAGAAAACAAATGTTACTGCGGGTTATTCAGTGGTTGGGATGATCCTGCTGGGAATGCAATATTCCCTATAACCCTGCAGCCATGCTGACATTAACCCAGCCGCTCATCTTTAAGTTAATAAGTATTTGCAGGACACATTTTTAATGCATAATTATGGTCTGATTGGTTTTTGAGTGGGATAATTTGGACTTTGGAAGCAATTTGGGTATTTTATCCCGATAGTTCGTTATTTGGCGAAAATGCAGCTTATGGTATGGAAGAGCTTTACACTACTTAATCCTTTGGGAATCGGTTACCTTCTTAGCAAACTCTTGGTTCACATTCCCTTGCAGATTCATTTTGGCAGGGTAATGGATAGTTCTGGAAAACTGCCATGCAGCCTTCACTGAGTGATGATGAGCAACATAAAAAATCGGCTTTACAGAAAGCTCCAATTGTGCCATTAAAAAATTCCGCACTGCTTCATCTCTGAACCTGATATTTTGTAGTATGATATTTCCAAAGCTGCAGTTGCACGACATTCCAGGGAACTGCCGAACCCCCGCAGCACTCCCACCCCACATCAAACGCAACCGAGCGGCCACGGTCACTTACCATCACCGGGGGATATCGTCTCGACTTCCACGCCCATGGTTGTGCTTCTTGTGAGTTTAGCGATAAAACATAGAGCCCGAACAGCACTTTTTTTTATAACCGGCGGTGCACCTTCACGCTACAAGACAGCGGGCTTAATCGATAGCAAGCGTGCATTCAGCGACCGCTAAGCAGCCGCAGCCTCGACCAGCCGTGAGAGGGAGCTTGTTTTGTCGCGAGACAGCGTCAACTGTACGTGAGGTGTTGTGACGAAAAACGTTCTCCCTGTTCAGCCGAAAAATGCATCCGCACCACAAAAGCCCATTTCAAGTCACGTCGATTCATCAAAAGAAACAAAATATGTTTTAGATTATTCATATTTTATTTCGTCTTAGTTATGTTTCTATGTATTTGTATTATGTTTAGTATTTTATACAATTTTTACTTCACTGTAAAGCTATTTTATCGAATTTTTTGGCTGAAATTGAGTTTTAAATAATAATAATAATAATAATAATAAAATAACAATAATAATAATAATAATAATAATAATAATAATAATAATAATAATAGCTATCTGCATGGCGAAAACGACCCTATCACAAACTAACTACATATTCCATGATGCACTTCGTCGTAGTTCAGTTTTGCTTCCGAGTCATTTTCAGAATCACCGACAGAGATACTTTTGAAGCGAATTTATTGATAAAATTAGTTGTATGTGTAATTTTTATGTTTTTCAGACAACATGGTTATGATATTTTAAGGTATGTTCATTTATTTATTACTTATTTATCTTTTGTACAATAAGCATGTTTGTTTGCCTATCACGTGTTACATCTAGTTAACCTAGCTTATTTTCACTATGCATGCACGTTCTTAAAGATTTGTCTGCGTATGCAATTTAACTTTTTTCCATTTATTTCTTATATGTTTGCTTGTAGAGACAAAAATATGAAGTTTTGCATTTGTCTCCTTTTAACTTTGTCAATTTTTGTTTACAGTTTTAATCACACCAGCATGGGTCTGTGAAGGTGACGACTTAATGTTTCCACATCTAAAAAAAAAAGGACTTGGTGTGGGGACACACCCAACAAAGTATTGTTAATGCCCTGGGTTCCTAACTATGCTGTTAAGGTCATCCGGCGTAAGCAGCTATAGGTGTTCGTCACGACAGCCTCAGCTCAGTCAGGAGGGATTACAGCGTGTACTTTGAAGGAGACAAAGGAGAGGCTTTTGCTATTCTTAATCTGCAAAGGTAGCAATAGCCACTCTTGTCCTCTGAGCAGACAATTCTCTCGTAAATGCCTCATTTATGAGGCTTTTTTTTTCTTTTTAACAAGCTTTTTTGTTTTTGGCAGGATGGATCTTGGTAAAGCAAAGCTGCTTAGGACAGGACTCAACACTCTACACCAAGCGATCCACCCTGTGCATGGGATTGCATGGACAGATGGCAAGCAGGTCTGCCTGACATCCCTCTGTTTCATCAACGGGGAGGTGAAGTTCGGAGACACGAACGTAATTGGTCAGTTTGAGCATGTTCTCGGTCTCTTTTGGGGCCCGCTGTGCTGCTCTGACTCTCCTGCGCTGCTGGCTGTTCAGCACAAGAAGCACGTCACAGTGTGGCAGCTGCAGCTCAGTACCCTTGAGCAGAACAAGCTGCTCTGCACCCAGACCTGCGAGATGAGCGAGCCGTTCCCGTTGCTTTCTCAAGGCTGCGTCTGGCACCCTAAACTGGACGTCCTGGCTGTCCTGACGAAGAGAGACACATCCGTGTTGTTCTCTGTTAGGGTGGACAACCGGAGGATCAAAGCAGACATCAAAAGTAGCGGACTCGTTCACTGTGCTTGCTGGACTAAGGATGGGACTCGCCTGGTGGTGGCCATAGGCAGCGCTCTTCATTCTTACATTTGGAACGACATCCAGAAGAGCCTCGTGGCCTGCTCCTTCTGCCCCATCTTTGATGTGGGGGGCTACATTTGTGCAATTGAAGCCACGGGAGAGGCTCAGGTGGCCGTGGCTACAGAGCTCCCGCTTGATAAAATATGTGGTTTAAATGCCGGCATGGCTTTTGACGTGTCATCAGAGACGGAGTCCCCTCAAGGCCAGGGTGTGCCAGATGATGATAGCCTTGTGGATTCAAGAAGAAAGTCTTTTGACACGGAGAGATCTTTTATTCCCAGCTCGGGTCCTCTCGATCTCACCCAGCTCCTAGCGAGGCACCGGCGCTCGGACCCCAGCCCTTTCATCCACCTGCGTCGCCGCGACACCGTGACAGGTTCCGGGCAGGACTGCTCGCACCTCGTCCTGGTTACCTACGAGCGGAAGGTGACCACAACCCGCAAAGTTAGCATCCCGGGGATTTTGGTTCCTGACATAGTTGCTTTTGATCCTCGTGCCTCCACAGTTGCAGTGGCTTCTAACACCTGCAACATGGTTCTTGTCTACAGCATCACAGCCTCTGCAATGCCCAACATCCAGCAGATCTCTCTGCAGCAAAACGACCGGCCCAAAGGGGTCTGCTTCCTCAGTGACAAGGTTCTGCTGATGATGGTGGGCCGGCAGAAGTCCAACGACCCTGCCTTCCTTCCTTCATCCAACACAGATAAATTCATTCTTCGCCTCGTCGTCAAAGAGTTGATATACGACAGCGGGACACCCGTCGCACCATCCCCCTCTTCTAAGAACAATGAGGCTTCTTCTAATTTCTGCGCAGGGATTAGGAGACACTCGGAGCACTTGTCAAAGGATGACAGGGAGCGCCCAGGGATAAAGGACTTGGTGCTGCCTGGCAGAGGGGTAGTTTGCTCACCAGGGAACAGGCGCCGGCTGGTCGAGGAGGTGAAGAGCAGCGAACCCATCACCGTCACCACCTCTGTGGACTTGGCCGAGCGGTCCGACAGAGCCCAGTCCGGCCGTTCCTCCATCACCGTGGAGAATTTCGACATGGACCACATCAACCGAATGACCAGCTTGGCGGTGGCTGGCCAGGCCAGCAGAGATTCCAGTCGGGCGAGTTCCCCTCGCTTTGAGTTATCGGAGAAGATCCACGCAGAGCCGACCCTGCCTGTGCCCGAGAAGGTGTCCGGCTCGCCCAAGGAGCGCGGTCTAGAGCAGCTTGTGCACAACATGGAAAGGCTTTTTACGCGCTTCGCAGATGTGCAGCGGTGTCTGACGGAAATCAGAGACTACACGCAGAACGGCAAGAGGGTCCAGAATGTGTATCCCAGTGCAAGCGAACCTCCATATGTCAACATCACATGCCAGGTACAGTCCTGTATTTAACATTTACACAGAGCTTAAGTAGCACCCCTAGCCTAAACCCGGCAACAGGAATTGACTCTTGACTCTTTTCATCTTTGACATGAAGAAGCAGCTATCAGAGAACGTGTTCATTGATGAGAGGAGGCCAGTGCTGCTGTGTGAGGGGAGGCTCTGTCTACGGGTCCTCCAGGACCTCTTCAACCTCCCCATCGTGGAGATGATGTATGGTACGTGCATCACTTCACTGCCAGGTTATCGGCGTTCCAGAGGGTACAGGGTTAATTAATGGAAACCTCTGAGGAAACTCCCTCCGGTCCCTTTAAGCAGGTCTTCCTCCTGCCTTAATTTTTAGAACACTTCCAAGATGGGCTTACCTTGCTTGGGTCAGTGTTAAATGTTCCGTTGTTCTCCAAATGTATTTTTGTTGCTTTAAGAAATATATCATGAACATCTTTTTAACTTTGTAACTAAACAACTTGCTCTGCCATTGTTCTTCCATTAATGTACAGTGTTGGGAGTAACGCGGTACAAAAGTAATTAATTACTGTAATGCATTGCTTTTTGCTGTAATGTGGTAATTTAAGGCATTACGGGGAAAGAAAATGGTAATATTTACTCGGTACAGTTGTCAGTAACGCGGTAATTACGACGCATTTTTAAACCCAGAATAAAGATGTGGGTTTCCTAAAAATTCAAATTGCGGGAAGCCTGACAAAAGATCCAGTATCCACATATATGACGTCATTTATGGACTCAGGTTTGCGGGCATTCTATGAGCAGAGAGGATAATAGCAGCGGTAATAACTCAAATACTCCAGCCGTGTCCTGCACGCGGCCACTGTTATATTCACAAAATCGCTCCACCAAAACAAAGTCATTTGTTTGCGACCGTTTAAATCAGCCCATATTCTCTGGTACTTCATGTACTTTTCAGCTGAGTTCATAATCTGTGCGCCGGTGATTTCAACTCATTGCTGCTGGTTTGGTAGATCCCTTTGGCTGATTAGTTAGAAAGTAGAAAATCTAGGAAATTGTTTTTCTGGAAGACGGACAAAACATGCAGGAAGGTCAGAGAGAGAAAGGGCCGGAAAGTATTCAAATAAAATCAAGAAAACAAAACAAAGTGCTTGAAAAGAAAAAAAGTAGGTAGATTTATCCCCAATACACATTTTTACCAGTGAAAAGCAATAATATATAAGCATTTAACATTTATACATGTGATAGAATCAGATCACCCCAGAAGTCAGTCCCACATCCAGGGCCGTATCAAGGCATTTGGGGACCAAGGTAAATATAGGCTTGGAGCCGAGCCACCCCCCCCACCCCCCTCACTCCCTGCTCAGTTAATATAAGATGGCAGCGTGCTGAGAGTACAGATTGTTGTTGCTTTTATTTAATAAACAACCATTTTAAAACACCGTTATTATATCTGACTGTTTTTAACAGCAGCCCTAGCTCACACACCACATCACCTTCCACATATATGTCATGAGCTCACTGAGCGTCAGATTACCAGATTCATATTGAAGTTGTTTTGGTGAAAGTAACTTAAAGTAATGCAAAAGTAGTGTAATGCCTTACATTTTGAAATCAGTAATATTGTAATGTAATGAATTACTTTGTAACTTGCCCAACACTGTGATTGTATCGATGCTATAATTAGAAGCGATTAGGAGCCTAGGTCTGTTTACAAGGTTTAAAACAAAAGCAGCTTACCATTCCTAAGCAGAGGTTTTGTTAGAGACGAGCCATTCCTGAGCTAATACACACCCTCGTTGTTGCTGTCACAGTCTTACGTTTTGGGTCAAATCAACAAAGAATAAACAACAGTTTTGTGTATTTTTTCCAGGACCGTTGTGGATTGTACTTGTGGCAGATGCAGATGGATTTGTGCCTCTGACATTCAAGCCCAAAGGGGAACTGACCGTTCGGAACGGGAAGAGGAAAACTACTCTTCGGACTCCTGGAAGTCCAGACGATTCTTGCCCATCCAGTCCCGCTCCCTGCCAAAGTCCAACAGCACCCACCGAGGCCTCATAGTGACTCCTGGTGCACTTTTCTGAAGGGTCCTAAAGAGAGTTGCTGCTTTTTTTTTTTTTTTTTTTTTGCTTTGAACTTAAAGAGACAATGTGTAGTTTTTATCGTTAATCTCTGAAAATATCCAACGAAATGTTGTTGAAAATGAATTAAATGATGCCCAGTTGCTGAAATATTTTGGCAGCTTCATAACGTATAAAAGAGGTGCTGAAAAAAATTGATTCAAGTCTGAATCGGGATTCGTATTTATAAAGATTCAGAATCGATTCACAAAGATTCAGAATCGGTTCCAAGAACTGAAATATTTGGCATGTTACGGGTTTGAGATGAACATTTTTGATCTTTGTTAGGAGAGTCAGTACTCCGTTTACTTTTGTGGTCCCATAAATTGAAATAATTTATGTTTGAATCTGCTGATAAGAGGGCACTTAAATATAATTTTTTCCATACTCAGAAATTTGAGATATTCTCATATTTATTATATTAATTATATTAATGATCTGATTTTACTCCCAAAATGTCGAATTTTGTAGTTATGCTTCATAGTTAATTTAAAAAAAAATACAAAATGAGTAAAATTTGTTCGTGCCAGGGAAAATTAAAAAAGGAGCTTAATGTTATTCTGTAAAGTATGTACCACACATGGCCACAAGAGGGAGCAACACTCAACAAAACCTTCACTAAAGCATCCTTCTGGGTCAGCAGTACTCACTCCTGGTCCTGGGGAGCCGGTACTCAGCTTGTTTCAGTTTTAACTTTGCTTCAACACACCTGATTTCAATCAGCAGGTCATTATCAGGCTTCCGAAGAGCTCGGTTAGCTGCTGCAGAGGTGCTTCAACCACTGATTTAGGTGTGTTCGAGTAGAAACAAGGAAAACATGCTGGATACCGGCACCAGGTGTCAGTACCACTGTTCTGGGTTATTTTTCAAATAAACAATTTTCATCTACTTTTGTTGTCGCCCACTCTTAAAAGAAACACAAGACCCACAAACGTATCCATATCCACCCAGCCTCTATGGCATTTATTCATAAATCTTTCTGTAATCATGTATCATAAATAAATAACAGTGTTGAGTCAAACACAGCAAATAATATACATTCATTTATATAAATTAGTCCCACTTTTATATGATTTGTATACGGCTGAGATGACTATACAGTACATGTGAGAATAAAACCAAACCTGTTTACAATAAAACAATGTCAGTATTAAACAGTGTAATATACACCAAAGAACAACCTCCCAGCTCTAGCGGCTGGAATCCGTGGCTTTTCTTTGTGAACGCACTCCAAATGTCCAGCTCACATGATGCTCAAACCGTCCATCGTTCTGGAGCCGACGCTCTGTTTCCTGCGAGAGACACCAGCATCAGTGACGCGCTACATTCATAGCATGGACAGAAGATGAAGAAATAGCATACAGGAAGATTTTAGTCTTTCATCTATCTCCACACAGCTCTCCACCGTGATGAAGCAAAAACCAGTCCGAAGAGGGATCTGTTAGTAAATATGAAAGTCCAAAGTCTTTAGATCCTTCATTTGTGAACTTTGCTGCATCCTGTCAGTGATTGAAACGATGCTCCAGGTGTACTGGGGTCCACCTGGAGTTAACTGGACACATAATGAAGAAATGGCTGTCTGCATGCAGTCACATATGCATGGCTGTGTTAAACGAGGTGATATCTAGGCACAGATGTAAAGAATACACAGAAAAAAACCACTGCCTTTGGCGTAACATCGTTCATCGTGATGAAATAAAATAACGCAGAAACCGACGTCGGCTTCACTGCTGCAAAAAAAGCATTCACCTCCTACGGATGGCTTGTTTCTGCTTTTTTTTTTGTCACACTTTTGTTTTTGTTTTTATGTTTGGGAAACAAGTTTTCGTATCAGACAAAGACATCCCGAGTCAATACAAAATTCACTTTTGAAGTGATGATGTATTGAATATGGAGGAAGGGCTAACCGAACCAACAGAGTCATCACCCCTAGCCTTAAAGGTCTCATTCTTTTAGTAGATCTGTGGTCTCTAGTGTAAAGGAGTGGAAAAAGCTCTGGCACTCCTGTTTCAGGAAGTAGAAGTGTAGCGTCGGTAAATGAAAAGAAAATATTCATGATATGCAAACAGCTAGCCTCTGATTGGCTAATAGCAACACCACTCTTCTGCTGCCTTCATTCAGACATCAAATAACAAGCCCGGACGTCTTCCACCATGTTGTGGATATGCTGTTGTTAATGGTTAGCTTCTACTAGACAAGACACGCTCTGCTCTCTCCAGGACGCAAAATCATGACAGCCTTCTGCAGTCGCAAACGAAGGTGGGCGAGGCTATGAATACAATTGGAAATGTAATGTTCAGATATGTAGCGTCATGAATGTCCTGTTTATGACCTAAAGGTCAATCGTGTTTTAAAACTAAACAAATATGTTTTCTCAGTGAGACCTTTAATCTCAATAACTGCAATCAAGCCTTTGAGAAAACTGGTGATGAGTCCCTCACATGGCTGTAGGGTAACCTTGGTCCACTCTTTGCTGAATTGCTTTAATTATTTCACATGAATGACCTGTTTAAGGTCAAAGGTTCAGGAACCTTCACGACTTTCTGCTAGAGAGCTGAATTCACAGTGCCATTAGTTACAGCAAGTAATCCAAATCCCAGACCATCACACTGCCACCGCCACGACTGTCTGTTGGTTTGGTGCTTTCCTTGTCTACAGACATAGTTTTATAGCAGATGTAACGGGACGTCCACCTTTCACAAAGATCCACTTTTGTCTCTGTAACCGTTGAGAATCACTACGATGTGAAACATGAGACCGGGCTTTTGGTTCTTTTGACCTTGGAACTCTTCCTTTTCCACTTGTAGCTGCTGGGGTTGATCTCAGCTTTCCAAACCACGTTGATCATCACAGTTATGGGTTATTGCCTTTTTTTTTTTTTTTTTTTTTTTTGCATAAGGCCAGTCTAATTTCTCACGTGAGGCATTTTTGTGTGACAAAAAAACCCTGAAACCTGTAAGGGAGACTGCGTTTTCACCGCTCTAGTAACTGGACATTAAGGGTCACTATCCGACAGGTAGACCGATGCCTCATCCAGAGTACCTTTGTGTCTGTGTGAAGAACATCTTTCAGTCCAGCAGCCGACTCAGTCCAATGTGGTAATGACAGAAGCAGTAAAAAAGCATAACTTTACCCAAATACACATGAACATTTATCAGAGAACAAAGTCTGGAAAGACAACATTCATGAAGGCAACCATGTAATAATGACACAATTTCTACAGTCCCAACATGATGATGGCGGCTTTACTTAACTCATTCACTGCCAGCGTTTGTCACCGTTTTTACTGGTTTTTTTAAGAGTCACAGAATGTTGCGCGCTAGGATGATGTAGATGCCAAAACAACCAAAACAAAGCGGAGACTCACCTCTTACATCAGGAAGAATCCGTTCGTTTCGAACGTTATCCGTTCTTTGATAATCCGTTGTTGAATTGTGATCGGCAGAAGCTTTTCCAGTTCGCGCCTCACTTTTTTTACAGCAATGGCTCAAAATGATCTCCTAACACATGGATGTTCTGCTTCCTGATCATGTGACTTATGAAGATCGGCTTTAGAGCTGTTTGTTCTCACGGTGCGGGGGCTCGTTCCGATGCCCACACAGTAAAAACATGCAAATGACAACTTTAGTCGTCACTGGCAGTGAATGAGTTAATAGACGTGTTTTTCTGTAATAGACTCGTCAGGACTGGAGGTAACGACGTTAAACCAGGAGGGATTAGAAAGTGTCGGTGACACTTTTGTTGCACAAAGGGGTTGAAACCTGAAAGTTATTTAGCTTAAATGCGCTAAAACATTGTCTTTGTTTTACATAAAGACATTTTGTTGCGTTTTTCAATAACTTCAAACAGCTCCGATATTTGAAACGTACCCTACTCATGATTCAGTGGCATGCTTAACAATTTAAGATGAAAATCTTTTCAATAGCTTTTTCACCAGTGTTCGGCAGCTTCGCCTCCGTCAGTGCGCCCCAGGGCAGCTGTAGCTACAGTGTAGCTCATCACCACCAGCATGTGAGTGTGTGTGCATGGGTGGATGACTGATTGAGTTGTGAAGTGCCTCGGGGGGGTTGTAGAACCCTAGAAGGCGCTATACAAATACGGGCAATTTACCATTTACAATCCAACGTAACAATTGCTTGAGGGAAACCACGAAAAAAAATGGCCTCCCTCAAGAGAACTGTGTATAACCCCGGCTTTCCACAGGAGCCGTCAGCAGCACGTTACTGCAGCAGCACGTCATAGCTGCTGATAGGAACCGCTGTGGTCAACAGAACCTTTTCCACTGGAGCCGTCAGCAGCCGTCAGCAGCGCGAGTCGGCCGCGTCTCAGGAGCAGCATGTCGCGGCCTTTACGCGCCGGTTCTATTTTCTACGCGCGACGCCTCTGAAACGGGTCAAGTTCGACATTTTTGGGGAAGGAAAGACAGGAAATCAAACGCGGAAATGGAGAGAAGCTCCCGAGATTTTCAGAATAAAGAGCGTACTGCGTTCCGGTTGCTTTACTTTTAAAAACAGTTACTAACTGTGCGACCCCGTGAGAAGTTATCACCTAGCTAGCGGTCTCCTTTGTTTTTCAGGTCCGTATTGGCGATTATAAAACGGACAGAACATAAAACACAAACCATGTTGTAGTTTTCTCCTGCTTGTTGTTGTGTTTACTGACGAAGTCACTCGTGTGACTTCGTGCTCGGTCGGTGACAGCTGCTCCCCTGCTGCTTCGCGTCTCGTGGGAAGGGCCAAGCAGCAGCTTACGCGAGCAAGACGTGCTGCTGCAGTAACGTGCTGCTGACGGCTCCCGTGGAAACCCGGGGTAAGAGTCATGTGTAGACATAAAGTAAAGCGTCTTCACTGGTCCCCAGCACCAGCAGTGGCTCTGCAGCTTCTCTTGACCTGAGCTGAAGCCTCCTTAGAAGAGATGTTTGAAGTTTCTGGATTGTTTTCGAGAAGAGCTGGGCTAAGTGAGATACGTTGATTAAACACTATGGCTAATTGTATTTGCATTACAGAGCATGTAGCTTAATAAGGAAGTGCAATCAAAAATAAGACGTGGAAGGGTTCAGAGTCTTCAAACTGGACCAGCTGCTCAGGCACAGATAGCGCTGAGATACCAGTTTGACCGGAGCTTCACGTCCTATGTTACAACCCATCACAGAGACACGGAACAGACGTCAGAGTTGTAGAACATCTTTCTACAGCTGGATCTGTGACGGGTCAGACTTTCCCCCTCAAGTGTCCGTTAATGAGTTCTACACACCGTAGCTCCTCCAGCTGGACTCGGTTCCTGAGCCGTACATCTTCGTTGATGGGGTACAGGAGCAGGATCAACAAGCCAGTGACGATGAAGGCTACGGGCGCTACGCCGATCAGCAGCTTCAGGGTGTACACCACGGGAGCAGGCTGCCTGCAGGCACCATTGTTGTAACCTGCAAACCTGCGTGCACACAAGGAGGCAGAGATTCATCCCAAAAAGGAACCGGCAAGACAAAGTGTGGTGCAGGAAATGGTGATACAGAAATGTGAAAGGAAGCATGAGACCATAACGTGTTTATGTTATGATGGTTTTAAAAAGAAGCTCAAGACCTAATGCTTTAGCTTGGCTTTGACTCATTCATTCATTTTACTTAAAGGGACATTATGGAAGTTTGACAGTCAAAACATGAATAGAAATAATAAATGGCTTCTTCATTCATTCTCCTGCAATGCCCTGGTCCTGTAGAATGAGCCCTGGCATTTTTACTGTGATTGCCTGTTTTTCTGTAAAAATCACAGAAAAAGAGAGATGCTCGGGTCGAGCAGGCTGCTTCATGCGCGTTCACGCTCAAGCATAGCCCGTAGCATTTGCTATCCGTAGCTTTAGCAGCAGAGAGAGAGGCAGTGCCAACTCGGCGACTTTGTCGCTGTTCCTAACGCCTAGTGACAAAGCTAGCTACATTTCTGAGGACCCTTAGCTACTTTCTGTAGAACTTTCTTCAAGATATTTCCTGCAAATTAGCAACAAAATAGCCATTTTTGCTCCGAACCGTTCTTTGGTTTGACGTTGTTTCAGCTGTCATCAAGGATATAAAAGTTACAGATATAAAGGACGTCACTGGCGCTTTAGCTCACCTTGTAAGATGTCTGACCCTCATGCAGAAGACCTGGGTTTTACTCCAGTTGTGAACATAATTTGTCATTTAGAGTTTCTTTTTTACATTAACGGTATATTTTTTTACATTAAGATGCCCAAATTTTTATCTGAGACTCGCCGAACGGCATTGAATTCACAGATAAAAAAGATGTGGGTTCAACTTTCATTTTGGAACAATTTTTCAAGCAAGGGAAGGGAATGATCTGAGCATGCAGGAGGACTGACCCATCATAAACCTTTGTCGGCTGTGCTGAAGAGAAAGGTACAGAACCAAATTATTTAATTAATTAGCTGCGCGTTCTCCTGTCCTCTGTCCTCCGGGCCACACACACACACACACACACACACACACACACACACACACATGGGACTGTCTCAGCTGTTATTTTAATTAAAGCCTGTGCACATACAGCATGCGCGCCTCGTGCACGAGCCTACTATTGAAGCTGCAGTTACGCTTTTGGCCTGAGGGGGCAATCACGAGCATTAAAATTCAAAAGTCCGTAAAGTCCCTTTAATTAATGTTTTTCTGTTCGGTTTTATTGCCATATGTTACTCAACACGTGTTTCTGAACTCTTTAGATTTGTATTTAGCTATAATTTAGTTTACCACGAGGATCGCCCCTGGACTCTGTGTAAGTCTGATGATGTGTGTTTGTGAGCACTTTGAGTTTATAAGTGTGTATTTTTAACATTACAATAGTGTGTGAAGGCTGCATTTTTAATCTACATGTATTGTTTTTATTTGTGCGCTTTGTGCTAATTTTATCCTAAAAAGTGCTTTTTGAATAAAATGTGACCGATCAGTCGGTTGGTTGACTGACTGACATAATTTGGTCTTCATGAGGTTTCGATCAAAGCAGGAGTTTTAGTTGTTTGTTGATCTGGAGCATACCGTCATGTGTTATACGAAGTAAGCAGACTATTTTAGAATATTTTAGAGATAATTTTTTATTTTTTTTTTTTGCTTATCAGTCTACTCGGGATATTTCAAACTAATATCAAAGTTATGCCGTCTAGTTACAGGATTTGTCACAAGACAGAGATGCTACTTTTACCAGAAGGAGATCCTCTCATCACACTAAGACCCTAGTTAGCAAGTAAATGTTAAAACAAAGCATTGAACAAGTTTGGCTTCCTTGGAAAAGTTGTGTTTCTCTACATGTAAGAATGTCCTCTTTACAGTATAATGACTCCACATGTGAGAAGTTTGTTTATATGAAGAAGTTCTAAAAACAAATAAAACACCAACTGCTAAGCAGGGTGGGGGCTGTGTTGTGATTAGGGATTGTTCTCAGTGGCCTAGTGGTAGAGTGTCCCCCCTGAGACTGGGAGATCAGGGTTCGATTCCTGGTCGGGTCATACCAAAGACTTTGAAAAAGTGGGACCCAATGCCTCCCTGCTTGACACTCAGCTTGGATAGGAGGGTTAAACCACCATATAGTTCCAGAACGCGGCTGTGTCTGCAGCTCACCGCTCCCCCAGGGGATGGGTCAAATGCGGAGAACAAATTTCGCACACACACCTGTGTGTGTGACAACTAATGGGACTTTAACTTTTCTGTGGCCATAATTAAAGTAACTTTGAATTCTGCAAATAATCTCCAGACTATCTGTGAGACAGCTGAGTTTTGAGACAAACCGAGTCACAAAACAGGACGGTGACCCCAAACACAGCAGCTAATCTACTACAGAACGGATGAATAAAAGATGTGTAAAAAGATCATAAGGAAGTAGACTTTTTCAAACTGCTGAAAACAGATCCACACTGATTGTGTTGGGTTTGCTGTGCAGCACCTGGTACGGACCAGACCATGTATGAGTGATTAAAAACATACTGCAGACAGAGGGTGGACACTCCCAGAGAGACACCAGCAGCAAATTTAGTGAAGAAGACGTAGAACGAGTAGAAGATGGCTTCATGGCCTTTACAGAAGGGGTTGGTCAGTCTGAAGTCATCAACCACATCTGGCAGCATGGACCTGGATAGCAGATGCACACACACACACACACATTTACAGAGGATTTTGTGAACATGTGTCCTCGGCCTCTAATGCCTGAATTCACTGGTAGTCACCCCCCCTAATGCGCTGACTTCATTTCCTTACAGAACCGGTAGAGATGCCAGCGGATGATTACTACTTTAAGAGCTCTGATATACCGGTGGGCTAAATTTACAGAGCTAATAACATGATTAGATGAGGAGCAGCGGGCGGTACCGCTGTCCTTAAGCCCACAGATCAGAAAACACAACTGGCCTCTTCTAAAGTAAACATGCCCCCCCGCGGGAGGCTGTAATTTGAGGGAGGGGAGCAGTAAAAGAGACCGGAAAGCAGATGCAAAGATACCTCTATGACCTTGTGATTGTGAGAAAGATTTACAGCCGGCGCCACTTCTCGTTCTCTAAAACAGCATCACTCTCACCGCTCACCATGGCAACAGCAGTGACGCAGCCACACTGAGTCCAGAGGAGACGGCCACAAAGTACGCCACCACCAAGTTAGGGATGAACACCAGCATCATGGTGAACGGCATCATCCACTAAAGACGTAGCATGAGACAAAAAGTCAGTTTAGTAAATGGAAAGAGTCTGCACTTCTGAATCTAACCACAAGATGGCGCAAACATCTAAATTCAATAAGCCACTTACTGTGATGCCACAAAAAGCTGCTGTCTTCTTCCCAAATCTCTGCAGAAACCACTGCCACAGCGGGATGCTGATCACCGCAGACACCTGTGGACAGGTGCAAAAGGACAGGGACTTCAAATACATGAGACCGTCTTTAGTTTGTGAAAATGAGCTATTGTGGAAAGATTTATTCCCTTTAAAATCCCCAAAAATGTAAAGTTGTGATAAAATTATTTGTTGGGGGGTGGGAAGATGAAAAATTAGATGTTCGACAAAGAAACAGGGAAGAAAGGCTCTTCTAAAATACAACTAGGTCATTAAGTAGAACAACATTCAACATGGGAGAACATCAGAGTGATGACGGTGGTGGACCTCCCCCTCCAGATGTCCTGTTGGTAGAATTAGAAATGTGACGAATGATCACACATCATTTAGAGGTGGTATTGTTCCCACAATGGATCTAAACCGAGGCTGACTGGCCAAGGGTTAGCAACTTCTCTTTCAGTTCTTAAAAAACTGATCAGTAAAAATATTTTTGAAGAGTATTAATTTGATGTTGATGGATGGATTTGTGTTTTACTTTTATTTGGGTTGTTGGTTCATTGCGGGAAATTAAAAAATGTTTTGTAAGTAGGTTAGGCAATTATATAAGCTATTGCTTCTGCCTAAACCTATTCAGTCATGATATACCAAATAGACATCATATAAAAAACAAGGCATATGTTAGTGAGAAATGCTATTTGTATCTAATTGTATGACATGTTAATGTACATTATCTTAAGATAACTGACTGAATAAATTGATCATTCATTCATTCATTCATTCAGGGTTGAAAAAGCTGAGCAGACAACAACGTTACAGAAACATTTACATTATTACAATAAAACAAGGAACATGTCTAAAAAGATTTTAGGCTTTCCAGTGCAGCTACTGCCTGAGATTCCAGCCTCAGCTTAGACATAATCTCAACAGACAAAATGCACGTGTTTCATTGTCTAAGATGTAAAAACAAAAGCAAATCAGACATCAAAGAAATGTCAAGGCTGCTGCCAGTTGCTCATTAGTCACCGTGGTAACCACACACGTGTTTCTCACTCATTCACTTATTTTCCAAACTGTTTTCATGGCTGTGGAGAGCTGATGTAAGAGTGATCAGGGAACACACTCGCTCCCACACGGGGACAGTTTAGAGTTTAGCGTGCATATTTTCTGTCTGTGGAAGGAAACATAGAACGTGATAACGCCACAGAGAAAGGACACAGCTGGGATTGGAACCTGCAACCTTTTTTCCACTTCCAGTTTTGAAAAATGACGTTTTTGATCTAATCTTTTTACTAAAGTTGTTCATCGTCTGCACTGCGAGAGGACGTCCCCCAGCAGGTGAAAGAAGACGAACCTGTCCACAGTTTGACGTTAATTGTTTCTACTTTACATGTGAGAGGAGTTTGTTTGAAAAGGAACTGAATATTTTCCATCTCAAAGTCAGGATGGGACATTTTTAATCGTAATTTTGAATCCGGACAGGATAATAATGAAGGTGCTTCAGCGTTTATGCATAAGAGAAATGTGCCATGTGTGGTTTTTACTTTACAGAAAGTCAAACATGAGACTCACGAGGATGGTCAGCACGATGTTTTGGAAGTGATCCCTCAGGTCGGCGGCGTAGGTGCAGAAGAGGACTAAGTTGGTCTGTGTCAGCTGCAGAAATCAGAGAGAACACATTCAGATATGCAAGCTTGTCCAGTCAGCACTCGGCCTGCTGCACCAACCACAGGAAGGAGCTGCTGACAGTCTCTGGCTCCGTTTCATTCCAACACAAGTCACTGCTGCCAAATCAGCTTCAGGCGACAGAAACGGATCAGTCCTGAAGCTTCAATTATCTAAATCTGATCATCTGAGGTGTCAAATCGAATGATCAGCGTCTCTAAGAAAAAGTCCCAAAAACTCAAAAGAGGCTTTAAACCAACAGTGGGAACCCTGCTTTCTCACACCTTTGTGTGTTTGTCTACCTGGATGGCCGCTGTGATGAAGATGAATGCAGCAGTCAGAATCAGGTACGGCCCGTGTCTCATCACCAGGATGAAGCCCTGACAGAAAGGCATCTGCTTGTCCGACTTGGGGGCGTAGGGATCTGGGAGGAATAAACGTGAGAGCCTGTAGAGTATCAGATAACATGCAGAGAGGGAACGGTGGTAGATTTATTGGAACTGCCTCTGCGCTGCAGTCAGTGGATGCGGCTCTACTCTGTTACCAGCACCAGTTATATGTTAGACATACAGAAGAGATGATGGTGAATATTAGCCTTATTGAATCCCAACATATGAAAAAAGGACTAATATAAACTAACAAGTTAACCCAAATGAATGAGAAATATCTCAGCTTGTCTGGATTGTGGTTTTGTATTGTTTTGCAGCTTTCATGCAACCAAAGTCTGCAGTTAACCTCGGTAACTGTTGTAACCACACATGCAAAATTAAACTATATCACAAAAACACTAAATATTAAAGGATGCATGTTTGTTTATTTGTTTTTTTGCAGCCGTGTGGGTCTCTACTGCCTCTATAAACACTCCAAATGGGAAAAAAGCCATCCATCTGCTTTCTGTCAGTGTTTGCTACAGGAAGTATGAGTCTAAGATAAGCAGTTTGAAAAATTAGAAAAAGAACCACCTCTCATGTGTAAGAGAGGAGCAGCGACTCTACTCGGAGCCCCTCCCAGATCCTCAGCTAATAGCAGCCTGAGAGGATGATGGGACGGAGCTCATTCTGGAAGGTACTGGAACTGCCAGGAACAAAACTGCTGAAATGGCTTCATCTGAGGGATGTGATGTAAAGAATTGATCAAGGAACTAATATAACTTGAGAAAAAAGTCCCCTTTGACTCCTAAAATGATGCAATGCTAAAACAGGCTTAAGAAAAAAACATTTAGAGCTATTAAAATCAAATGAATGAATGAGTCATTCATCCAGTGAGGTCGTTAGACGGCTCACCATCTCTTTCTTTGACCCCCAGGAACATCACCACGGTACAGACGAGGAACACTCCTCCTATCGCACCAGCGGCGATCATGTACACCTCCTTCTGCAGAGGGAGAACAAACAGTCAGTGTGGCCCGCATCTATCAATCTCAGCTCCACCGAGTCTATTCTAAGACGTCCCACCATCTTTAATTCATGCTGCTCTCAGATGGCTAAAAAATTGATTTGGCTTCAACGTTCATTCGCTCAGGAACCATAGGTGTCTGTTTGCACGTTTATTCCACGTCTTCCTGGTTTCCTAACGCTGATGATCTATTGCGAGTGATTTATTTCCTGTGCGAGAACCTGCTGAGCATCCAGCACCACAAACAGGAAGACAACCTCATTCCTAAAATACAGGCTGAACTGTTTGAGCAGCACGCCCGACAGGAACGGCTCTGCTTTAAACAACCTGTGTTTGTTTGCTGCTTTTCCACGTGGCTCACCTCAGCGGTTCTTTATTATTTCTGCACATCAAACGCTCCCTGTTTCCAAGGGCAGACAGAGTGTGCCCAGACGGTCGTGCCACCCTCATCAGGGACCGCTGGGCGAATGCGGTGGGCGGCTGTAGAGGGTTTGAGAGCGGTGAGCGGGTTCCCCCTGATAGGGTTCACCCAAAATCCATTGGAAAGAAATCCTTGAAAACCCCAAATAGCTGTGGTGCCGCTGAAATCCGGCACAGGACGTTTTCATTTAAACAGCAACTCCCATGATGGCGTCTCGGGAGCAGCACGGTTTATTCACAGCTCCGTGGACACGGCTGTTTCCTATCAGCTCCATTCTCTCCCCTCAAATGTGAGCTGCTAGCTTCCAGTGAAAGATCAATATTTCTGGGGTGCCTTCAGTCATTCTGGGTGAAACATAAATAAGCCTAATGACTTGCAGACGGGAAACCCCACAGTTCACCGGGACCGCGTTCGGAGCCTGACGTGAGGGAGGAAACCCCCCCCCCTTTGAGGTCTTAAATTGGGAGCAGGCTCAGAAATCGGGGTTCGGATATCAAACGGCGGCGTCTCCTTTCAATCACGCCATTTCATGGCTTAAAACGTGAACTTACTCTACGTGTCAGAACTTCCAGACGGTCAATAAATATGGAGCCAATTTAGAACAATCTTTCTTTTCATTCAGTGTTCTCCTGTGTGTTTCTTTCCCCCAAAGGTTAAACCTCCTTGAGCACACACACGCACACGCACACATGCACGCACGCACACACACACACACACACAAAAAGAATGCTGATGACAGCTCTAGTTATTTTCTAACCGGCTCTTCGCCCCACTATCAGCACACCTGAGCTCCCCCAGTTGGCTCCAAGACACTTACAGCATGTGACAGGTAGTCCTGCAAGTGCACCGGGCTCCTCACTATCTCTGCCGCCCCACTGCTGTTTCCAAGGTAACCAGCAGACATGTTGTGAGTGGGGCAGTGCTTCAGAGTATGAGCGCTGGCCACGATCTGTCCCTGGATGGCGGCGCCCACAAGTGTCCCCAGCACCTCCATTGTCATTCCTGTCAGCAAAGACCTGTCAGCTCCGGCCCTGCATCACTACAGGTCCACATAGACAGCTGTGGTGACGAATCTTACGGTAAGCGGTGGCCGAGTCTCTCTCCTTCTGGTCCGTGCTTAGGAACATGGTGAGAGCAGAGTAAGGCACGTGGAAACACTGAAAACAAAAACAAGACTCATTAGCAAATTTAGAATGTCCTGAAATTCCTCAGGACAGACATATAATAGATCTAGAGGTCTGAAAAGCTGTTAGCATTACGGAAGTGCAGTTATACTAATGACCAGCAGGGGGTGACCGCTCCTGGTGGAACACTGAAAAAGAGTTTTTCCATGCAGGCTGAACATGAAAATAGTCTCCTACACCTATCTCCCGCATTAGCTTCTGATCTACGGCACACTGTCACTTAACATTCACGGACTCACCCATATTGACTCATGACAGGGAAGGCTGTTGTTGGTTTAGCGTCCTCAGCTAGTAGAAGCTAACCGGTAGCATTAGCAACTCCACGACACAGCAGGTACCTCAGGCTTGTGGTTTTAGTGGAGATAAAACATCAACATTGCAAAGAAGAGTCAGTGGTAGAGTCACACTGCTGTTATCCAATCCGAGGCAAGTTGTCCAAATACAAGGAAATAACCCAAAGCCCGCCATCGGAAGCTACTTTTTCCACCAGCTGACTTGTACTTCCTGGCTCAGGCGCAGCTGCTTTTCCCCCAGAGTACGACTTACAAGGATTCAACACCTTCAATCATATTTTATGGGTCAGAAAATAATGTTATTATTATTATTTATAGTTATTTATGTTCCTCTTGAGTACATCATCAAGATAATTTAGCACATCATGCAAATATAATTGAGAAATAAAGAACAATAAGACTTTGGGCTGGGTCCAGACTTAGCTCACATTTACCAGCTTTAAGGAGCAAACTTCCTACTGACTCATAGATATGCTTGTGAAGAATTAAAAAATGGCATGAATTCAGTTGGCATGGGTTCACATCCCGACTCGTGGGAAAACAGGTTTATTAACGATGGATGTGTTCCATTTCCGCATCTTTAGCTCTCCATCTACAATTAATTTACAGAATGTCGCTGTGGTCAAGTCACAACACGCCCCTCTATCGAGTCCAGCTTAAAATTTGTCTAGAAATTTCGGCAAAACGTAGCAGGTCAGTCTATCCATGCTATATTGTGGCCTCAGCAAACAATTTTAAACTCGTGCAATCACAGCGCTCTGTTTGTAGAGAGACGTTGGGCGGGCTTATCGAGCGTTCCAGTTGTCCTCGGAACTCGGAGTTTCCGAGCAGGAAATGACGTAACGAGCTTGTTTTGCCTTCCAGCTTCCAACTTGGAAAAAATGGATGCCACCAATGTTGTTGAGTAGTAACCGAAAAGAATTATATAACCAAGTGTTCTCCGCGTTAAATAACAGTGACACGCACCCTTCGACAGTTGCTACATACAACCAGAAAAACAAATCAAATGTAAAGATATAAACACCAGGAAAAGTAAAAATCATAAACAGCGGTCAATTTTGTCAATGTTACATTTTTCAACAATGTAACTATTGATAAAAAACAACAAACAACTTACCGGTGATGTTAAATAGCAAAAAGAAAGAAAGAAAACACAACATATAAATGAGAAAAAAATAAAGACGATAACTATACTTCCTGGTAACCTGGGCGCAGCCTTCTTCAAATTTAGGATCTCGGGGTCCTCTGAAAACTACAAGCATCGTTGCGTCATTTCCAGCTAACTTATCTTGGAAAAACGAGTTCCGTGGAACACTGGAGCGCCCCACTGGCACCAGAACAGCATCAGATAAAAACTACAAAGATGGCATCGGCTCTGGAATGGTGCTCATTTGGCACTTGTGTGCATAACCATTGGATGACTTAGACTTGGGCTTTTCTTTCAGACATGAGCAAATACAGGTACTTGAGTCCTTTATTTTGAAATGGGATGTATTTGCTTCTTCCTCCTCCTCTTTGATGGTGTATGGCAGACTGCATCGTTGACTGATTCCCATAGCAAGGTTCTCCGTTGCTCTGATTGGTCCTAACACTGTCCAATTGCGTACAAATACAGCTTGAAAGACATATATTCTGCCCCCTGGCCGATCTCTGTCTATGGGTTGTGGCCAGATTATATATCAACATATATACGATGGCTTGCAGGCTAGCTTAAAATAGCCGCGTTAAACAAACCGGGCCTCTCAATCAAAGGCTGTGAATCTTTTATCCACACGTTCCGGGTGGAAACACAGTTGCAAAGCACACACCTTATATTTGTCAAAAGCAATCTCTGCATTTTCCACTCATGCTGGCCTCAGATCTGTTTTCTCCCTCCTCACCACCTCTCCCAGAGAATAGCCGAGCGACCATAGTCCAGCTTCACTTTGTAATTTATACAAGGGCTCAGTCAGCACTGTGGTCAAGCGAGCATGCACGACCTCAACCAAAATAAACATGGCCTATACCGGCCTATACGGCGTGCCTTTTATAGGGACTTTTACAGCATCAAACTGCTTCTCCATTGGAGAGCGATGGAGGTGAGAAGTGATTCATTTGATGAAACTCCGTCATCAGCTGATAACGCAAATAGACAAAAACTGTGTATTCTGGCTTCTTGTTTACTGACTGTGAGGTTCTCAATGATTACAGCTGCCCTTCCCGACTAAACTTCACACAAACACACAGCCAGAAACAATGAAGGCGGCTAAAAGTGGCAACCAGCATTTACCGAGCAAGAGGTTCCTGGCAGGAGTGACTGTATATTTATCAAGTAGTTAGAATTATATGCCGTTACAGCTCACCGCAGTGTGGCTGCGGCGGTCTGAATGCTCTGTAGCGCATGGGTTTACCCCAGAGCAAGGGCAGGATGGAGCGGAAAGTACTGGTCTGGACCATAATAAGAAAAGGCAATCTGAATAACTGTACTTCCCCTTTGAGGTGAGGTATCTAAACATTTCTGGGTTTCTAATCTGCTGCTCATCTCACAATTCAAAGCGTTTTCAGAGCCTGGAATCAAATAAACTATAATCAACCTCTCCTGAAACACAGCTATTTACATTTTTTCCAGCATTTATATTTTTATGTTATGCAACATGTCATCTAAAGCTTGTAAGCTGCTTCAGCTCAGGCTTTCATCTTCTGTTTCCACTTGACATCCTTCCTGTTCTGCAGGTGAAATCCTGCTGTGTTGTGTGGAGCATCACGTGGTAAAACGCCCCCAAAACCCAAAGAGCAGGAATACTCACGGTGATGAGGGTTTGGTAGAGGCAGTAGAAGCCCAGGTACCAGATGAACCTGCCAGTGATGAACGGAGGAACAAACCAGAGGTAGAAGTACGACACCACCAGGAAGGGCGTGCAACCCACCATCCTTTAAAATACACAGTGTGGCCATTTAGAAAAGCGTGGATTCTAATTGATCATGACAACAGGAAGTAATGCTTAAAGAGGCTTAGTTTAGACATTTTTGTCATTCTAACAGACACATTTAGTATTATAACAGCAACATTTGATCCTTTGTAGCATCATATCAACTACAATTTGCCATATTTGATTTTCTAACACAAATATCTAACACAATTAAACACATTTAGGACCTACTTTTAATCATTTAAGCCTTTTAATAGCCGTATTTTGCAATAGTAAACATTTTAAAAGATGCATCCTGTGACAATTAGCCTTTTAACAGCTACATTTTGCAACATGCTAGCTTTAAACATATTTTTGCAACATTTTCGCATTTTAAAAGCTGCCATTTGCTACATGTTAGCTTTTAGCCCATACTGTATTTTTGCAACATTTTAGCACTATAGGTTAGCATTTTAATGGATATTATGCTACATTTTAGCTACATTTTGTCACAACTTGCAATTTAGATGTTGCCACATTTTAGCATTTTAACATATTAAGCATTTAAACTGTTGCATTTTGTCACATTTAGCAAATCTATTAATTGATCAGTGATAACCCTGCACACTGATAAATGATTTGAGTTAAATAAATTTACACGAATTTAGCATCCGCGATTCAGAGACAGGGGCCCAGTCTGAATTTGCATATTAGCATGGACGTAATTTTCACTTGAGAAGTGGGGGGGACACGGGGGGGGGGGGGGGGGATCTTTACAGTATGCCAGGCACGTGCAGAGGGGGGTGCGGAGGGTGCTTGAGACCCTGCCCCTTTTGTCCGAAGTGCCCAAAGTGCCCTTTTTCCGGTCGTTCGTCAGATTTTAACGTACAAAACTGTTATACTGTGATACAAATCGGGCACTAGGACCATGCAGAGGCAGCCGCCTCAAGCTGAAGGCTATTTTCCCTTAGACCCGCCTACAAGCTCACTGATTGGCTCTGCCGCATCATACTAACGTGTGATTGGTTGTCCTTGCTGTCGCTCTACCTTGTAGCCATGGAGACGACAGACCGGTGTTTTCCCTGCGGACAGGAGTCTGCGTTCATCTACCTGTAAGTTTCTTTTCTGCCTGCTTCACGTCAGCTGGATAGATTTTAATATCAGAGCTTTTGTTTACGCGCGTTTGAGTCCGTGGTTAGTGTGTGTGGAGCAGAGTCAGTTAGCTGCATGTCTGGGACAGAAAATGAGACATGAGAGAGACTTCTCCTGAAGTGTTGCAGAAACTCAAAGAATCAATGTCTCACTCTAGATTCTCCGGGTCATAACTTCTGAATTACTAATCGAATAAAAATACTTAAACGGGTTCTAAAAGTACATAAAACGAGCTTTCCAATGAGGTATTACATGATGTAATTCATGTTACTCCAAAAATCGCTATTAGGAGGAAACCAGCTTTGCAGCGTCACAGAAAGAAACATAGCGAACCGCGACGGGAGAGCAGAGAACCGAAAGGAGGAGATGATCTGATCCTCTTCATCAGCAGCTTTTATAAAGTTATGGAAACGTCACAAATAAAATCCACCTGGTTGGTCAGGTGTCCCAGAAGGCTGTTTCTGTAGATGGTGACATGAGGAGGGACAGATTAAAGTCACACTGGTTTTTATTTGAACACTCCACTGTTTACTAAATGATTCAGCTTCATTCCAGCATTATTTATACGTACAATAAATATTTATTTAGCTGAAAATATCATTTTATCAGTGCAGAATTTTATTAGTTTACTTTTTGTAATGAAATGTTTAGATTTAACCTTTTATCTGCTTATTGATCTTCATAATGCTGGTAGAAATGCAGCTACAGTTGTGAAGTAGCCTATGAGTGTTATTTTATGATACCTAGTATTTATTTTACTGTATCCCGTTCTCTGGACCAGAGCGTAGACCTGTGGTCACAGACAGGCTGCAGTCATTAAACTGGTTAACATGAGGTCAGGGGTCACACTGTTTTCTGAGTGTTTGCAACACAGTTCTGGGTTTAAATACCGGAAGTTCGTCTGACATAGTTTGCTCAAGTCATTTTGAAGTTCCTGTTTAGTAATAAATGTAAAGAAAATTCAAATCTGTTTTTTTTTTTTCATTTAAGCTGCAGTTTTACAGACTTTAATAAACATAAACACTAAATACAAACCAGACACTGAAAGCTGAGGTTGTTCTGAAAAAAGGAGCAGAGTTACAAACATTTTACAATTTTATTACAATTTTAAAGCCATAAAACAAAAAAATACTTGTTATATTTATGGTCATAAGAGGGTTAAACGTGATAAATTTTCTGCCTCCCACAAAGAGATGGTAAAAGTGAATGTGAGCATAATTATATACGTTTTATTACTTTATTGTGTATTTTTTATTATTGACTATTACTCCAAAGAGTTCAGATGAAGGCAACTGGACTTCTTTGGTTTCTTTAAAACATTTCACTTCTCCTCTGAGGAGCTTTGTCAGTTCTAACTGGAATATGGGAGAGTCAAGCTCATAAGCTGTAGCTGTCTGTTGTTGTTTAAAGAGCAGAAACTACTCTGAGTACCCCGCCTCTCCATCTCCTGATGAGTCGTTAGCCTCTATTGATGGTGAGTCATCGTGTTGATTAGATGCAGGAAGGTGTGACCTAGACTGAAACTGAATGAGATTCAAAAAAAAAGTTCTAATCTTTTAAACAACGCTGTTGGTCCTCTTGGTCCTTGTTCTGGTTTTCTAAAACCCTGTGTTAAAAACCTTGGTGTGTTTTTAGACGGTTCTTTTAATCTTTACAGACTGGTGAGTGCAGGGGTCCAATCAGGTTTTTATCATTCAAGGCAGATAGCAAAGGTGAAGCCATACCTTCCTGCTAATGTCCTCGAACATGTCATCCACCTGTTGGTGTCTTGCCGATTGGACTACTGCAACTCCCTGTATTCTGGCCTGGGCCAGTCCTCCCCACACCGACTTCAGGTCCAAAATGCAGCGGCTCGCTTGCTGACTGGAACCAGCAAGTGGGAACACATAACCCCGGTTCTGGCCTCTCTCCATTGGCTTCCTGTCTCTTACAGGATCCGTTTCAAATTTTTACTTTTTGTTTTTAAATCCCTTCATGGCCTGGCCCCAGTTTACATCTCTGAGCTGCTGTCCGCTTACGTCCCTGCCAGAACCATGAGGTCCAGCTCTCAAGCTCTTTTAACAGTTCCAAAAACCCGCCACAAGACTCGCGGCGACAGAGCGTTCTCTGTGGTTGGGCCCAAACTGTGGAACAAGCTACCTCTCAACATCAGGACCACACAGAATCTAGAGCATTTTAAATCCCTTCTTAAGACGCAATTTTTTGATTTGGCTTTTAATGCAGGTTGACTTGAGCATCTTAATAGTTTTTAACAGTATTTATCATAGATTGTGACTGTTGTGTGCTCATCTTATTTTAGGTTTTTATTGTTGATTTGTTGTATCTTGATTTGTTTTACCTTGTACAGCGCTTTGGTGTAGCTTTGCTGCTGTAAATGCGCTCTGTAAGTAAAATTGACCTTGACCTTGACCAAAGCTGCATTATTGGTTCTGGAAAGGTGAAATCTAAGCCCCGCCCCTATTTAAAGTGGGGTTTTTACGTTTTGACATAGATAGCTTATTTTACTCCTCTCTCAAATCATCTATCTTCTCTGTCCAGAATGTGGACTTTGTCATCTTCAAAGGTGTCCCTTGTCCTTCAGGTGAAGGTGGACTGCAGAGTTTTGACCTGAAGAGGCGGCTCTCCTGTGTTGTGTTATGTTCTTGTGTAATTGTTGTTTAGTTTCTCTAATGTAAACATCTGGACAGTGCTCCTACACTGGACTGCATAAACGACCCCACTGTGCTTCTGTTTGGGTGTTTTGTCTTCTGGATGGACCAGGTTCTGTCTGAGGGTGTTGTTGGGTTTAAAGCTTACCGGGATGTTGTGTTTGGAGAAGATTCTTCTAAGTTTCTCTGCGACTCCTGCCACGTATGTGATGATGGTGCCTTTGTGTGAAGGTTGTTGTTGTTGGGTTGGTAGCAGAGCTCTCATGTTTAGTGTTAAGTTCAGTGAGATCATAGAACGGGATCAAGAATTTTCTACTGACAGGAAAAAGATCTCAGCTAACATAGCTGTAGATCACATGGATAAGTCTCTGTGGTTGCATTTATTTTACATTTATTTTACTACCTCTTACTAGAGCTGTCTTTAGTAAGCACAAAATATCTTTGGTTGTACACCTGTGCAATAGCAATAAATGATCTTGATTCCTGTTAAATGTACTTCCTGAATGAGTGACCTTTTCAGGCTAAAACAACAAAATGACAAATACAGAAGGACGACTTTTTTCTTCTTTTATAATGCGTTGCATCACCACCTGGTATCAGAACAGGACTCAGTATTGGAAGATAATCAAAAATCAAACAACTTGGACTCGGATCAGGGGCAAAAATGTGGTTGTAACATCTCTAGATTTGTCAGCTTTAAAAACTAAAACTATTATTTATGAACTAACATTAACACTAATGACACTAATTTATATATTTTTATTATGTTGTTTGAACCCAAGGGTCTCATTATCTGAATTTTCTAACTTGTTGGATTGCTCTATAGGTGCCCTTTTTTTTACTTTGAGCACCCGCCCCGCCAAAGGTCTCTGCACGGCCCTGCAGTATGCTCTAATGGGAAACAGGTTTCAACACAAACGGCTGTTTTCCGCTTGGTCTTAGAGCTCAACCAGTGTCAATTTAATATAGTGTAATATTGTTTTTGGATGGTAAAAAGTGCAGGGGTCAAAACTTGATTTTGGAAAAAGTGGGGGGGACATGTCCCCCCTGTCTCCCCCCCCCCCAAAAAAAATTACGTCCATGTATATTAGCTTAGAGTTTAATTTCAGTCATGTTTAAATTTAGAATTTAAAATTCTGGTGTAACTTCATGTATTTAAACTCAATCCTTAAAGGTGTGATTTAACTATTTATAGGTCTGATTCTAAAAAATTTAATTTAACTAGAAAAATTGGATTCTACATATCTACATCCAACTGGTGCATTTGAAGCTAAATGTGACTAAATGTAGCTGAAAATATTCTTCTTAGTAAGTTTACAATCAGCGCCCCATACGTGAGGCTTCTGGCTGATTACAGTGGGCTGTTCTAACTATGGCAGGAATTTGTCCCGGGAGAGATGAAAAAGCAGGAAAAACATCAAAATATGTCAACCACACAAACAGATGTAGCTTAAACACACACACATGCAGACACACACAAAAATCTTGATGCTGAGGCAAACGCAGCGGTAAGCAGTTCTGCTGTGATGTGCTTTTCTCATAACTTGGAGCAATACAGTGTGTGGGCCATGTATAATTCATAAGTGTACAACTGGTGTGTATCATTATGGTTAAAGCTGCATGTTGCAAAATAAAAATAAATAAAAAAAACACAAATGATGGATGGCCATTCGTATGACTTGTCTGCAAACAGCATCACATCGTCCACCCTGAGTGGAGCTTGTCATGTGGTCAAAAGACTGGAACGACTGTGATGCTGGCACATCCCACAGACCTTTGACCTGATCTGCGTCAGGATGGCAAACGTGTAAAAATAAAGCACAAAGAGAAGCCAGTTACAGTCATTTCTGGCATCATCCTGCACATCCACCTCCCTCTGATTGTTCACCCGGACAAAGGCGGCTGACAGCGCTGGTGCTGCAATATTGACCGGTCATGAGAGCTTTGAAAAAGCAGAATGTTCCTGCAAGATGCTCGTGTTTAGGGCGGGGCAACAAAGACACGAGTGAACAAAAATGCTCACGCAATTTACAGACGCAGTCACTCAGTGCTTTCCAGAGAACTGTTTTGACAAGAAGCTGGCACATTCAGTTATCTTCTGACCCGATTGTTTGAGTTTGACTGATGTAGTCGTGCATCGGCGCAGAACCGATTCAGACAACGGCTTCTTTTGGCTTTGTAGTCCATACAGAGGGAACTGTGTCTGCTGAAGAGCTCTCGTTTTAAAATCACTGTTAATTTATAACATTGCTGACTAACTGAAAGGGTAATTAGGGTCTTTGAAAGTGTTTTTTTAAAGATGAACATTTAATATCTTACCTGGTTAGATAGAGCTTTGAACAACCTCAGCCTAGAGAAGCTTGGATGATTTGATCTGACCAGATCGATAAGCTAATGGCTAGTCTGAGCCCAAAGGGGATTTATGCTGAAAGACTTTTTAAAAATATATCATACTGGTTCATTTTTTATACTACCATAAACCTTTTATTAAATGTTTATTATAACAGAAATAAGATGTTCTTATTTTAGCCCTCACTAGACACCAGCGGAAGTGCTACTGCTAGCTATCACTAATATTTATCAAGGGAATAACTATAGAGTTCTAACTAAATTATTGATTATGGAAGATTGATGCTATGTTACATTTTATGGAATAAATGTTCTATATGTAATAAAAATGGAGTTGATTTGAGTATGCTGTAATCCATTGTAGGTGTTGTCTGCTCGGACTAGCTGCTAGCCCGTTAAACCAGTCGGGAATAATCTGTTACTCTAAACTGAAAGTATTCCAGGTAAAACTATAAACTGTTTCCAACATTTCTGTAACAACCATCAAAGGATCTTATCTTACATTTTAATGGTAAACATAAAAATCTCCTTGATTTAAACTTCTGTTGTTGCGTTTCCTATTTTCATACTCGGATAAAACTTTAGCCAATAAAAAGTTGTGAAAATGTTTGTTTTGCCTTCTTTTTCCATTCTAGCAATTATCATCATTACTAGGGATGCAACTTTTTTCAAACCGATACGATACCGATGCTTGGGTCTGTGTACTCTCCGATACCAATTACCGATACCGATACTTCTACCACACAAAAAAATGCTATGAATTGGAATACAGGTTTTATTTTCTTCTCTGCTTCCAACAGAAATAGACTGTGAGGTAGATAAAAAGCAAAATATATGAATAGAAATGATCGCAAAACTGAAACATTAGGTGAACAGAAATGACAAGTTACAGTGAAGCTACTTTCAAGCAACTGCATTGGTATCGGTTCCTGGTATCGTTTAACTATCGGTATTGGTATCGGCACTGATACCAGTATCAGTATCGGTGCATCCCTAATTATTACTTAATTTACAGTACATTTGTATGTAATAATTGTAAACTTTTTTGAGCATGCTTCAAAAACATATTGGGACTAATCCTGCTGGTCAACAGGGTTAAAACCTAAAGCAGTCAAACCAAAGTTCTCATCCTTTACTACACTCCACAGTCACAAACATCAGCATGACTACAGACCAGGGTGTGTATGAGGAGCTAATAATGTGGCTTTGAACAAATCTAAGGATAAGAACTATCAGTAGCGATTTTTATTTTAAATAATTCAAACCTCTCCACTATTATTTCCCCTTGCAATCTTCCTCAAACACATGCAATTTTGAAAAGTGGCTCCCAAGCTTTTCTTGCAGTTACTTTCATTGCAGTCACAAATAATAAACACAACCCGTACCCCAAGGGACGTTTTGGGTCTAAAGACTCCATCCCTAAGATCTCATGGTAAAGATACAAATCACTCAGCGTCTGCCTGTGGACATGTCAGCTTCCTGCTGAATGAACAAACGGGACTTTCCAAATAGGATCAAAATTGAGGGAGTGTCTCACTCTGTCATAAGAAATAATGTTTAGACCACACACACATGCACGCACGCACACACACACACACACACACACACCAGAACACACACATCAACACTCTCCCGCGAGTAATCAAAGCTGATTCACCATCAGCATCTGTCTGCAACTGAGTGTGTGGCAGGCTGTGGATTTGGTTGTTGTCCAAATCTATGATTTGGTGACAGAAGAAAAGTACCACAAACACACACACACACACACACACACACACACACACACACACACACACGTGCTTAGCAGCTTAAAAATATCTTTTTTGAGTTAGGGATTTCCAGAAATGCAGATTAAATTGCCAAATAATCCACATTGTCACTCAAAATTTTGAATTCAAAGCTATGAGATGCTGAGGGAGTTATTGCTGTCAGAAAATGTACAAAGTTGTGTGTGTGTGTGTGTGTGTGTGTGTGTGTGTGTGTGTGTGTGTGTGTGTGTGTGTGTGTGTGTGTGTGTGTGTGCATGTGCGTGCGTGCGTGCGTGCGTGTATGTGTGTCATAAACTGCATTTGAGGACATCACAGAATAATTTATGTACACTGATTAGTTTGGCATCAAAAGTGAAAAACAGGCCACGCCCTAAAGGAAAACGACCCGTCAGAAACAACAAAAGTGGTTTATTTGATCCTCAGTGGAATCTGCAGAGTCTGAGAACTGCCTCAAAACTGGGACGTGTTGCCTGTTTTTGTTGGGATCGTGCACAAACACCAGCATCATGCTGCAACCATAATTACTTGTGAGTGCGAGGGATCAAAACTAGACAAGTTATTTTGACGGGTTTGCCTGTGTGTACGTATGGATGTGTGTGTGTGTGTGGGGGTACCACAAAGGAAAGTAGGAAGTTGGTTCGTAAACATATGAATAAACAGTTATGATTTGCTTTTGGAAAACTTTCATAAATGACTTTCAGGACATTGGAAAACTCTAGCTTTACCTGAATTTTATTTTTATTTATAGATGGTTCGTCCCATTTTAGGGACTCGTGTGGCATTTGTAGCTGGGTGGTAAACACACTTCGTAACATTCACCTCTGTTTTTATTACTTTTGTCATCATAAAAATCTCTGAGACTAGAAAATTTACCAGGGCATGAGTCGGCCAATCTTGGTCCATTTGCTCTTTGTCATGAAGAATCCGATTATAGGATCTGTCACGGCGCCCCAGACTTTACCTGTGAACAGTACCACGGAGGCCTGGAAGGCACTGATCTGCATAGTAGAAGAGAAAGTGAAAAACTCTTTATTCACATTAAACCAACATTAAAGAGTTCACATTAAGCTATTGCTTTTAAACTGGTTTCAGTGGTTCTTGAGCCAGAAACTTGAGAAACTGCACATTGCACAGCACTCTGCTGCCCTCTGCTGACTAGAAACTGCACTGTGGTTCGGGTGAGAACACAAGTGAAATGCCTCTGATTGCTTTACGCCAATAAACTGTGCCGGTAGCTCATAAAAGCTAGCAGTTAGCTTTATCCGTTTACTGGCCATCAACAAAAAGCACAAGAAGAAGAATTTAGCTTTTATTTTTGGCATGATGGCACATCCAGGAAGTAAAGGGTAATGCCTTTGAAGGTGAAGCAAAGAGCTAAAACCAGAGTGAACATCGGCACAGCCTACTCTAGTTTGAGGAAGCTAAAGGAGGCTACAATTACATGGACTGCTGGTGACCTGGCTTTGTTGCTACTGGACTTGTAAGTAATAATATTTTTTGTCCAACTCGTTGTTACTGCTAGCTACTGCAGACTGCGACGGGGTTGTTTAAAACTGATGTAATTCCACTTTCAACCATGTAGGAGGGATAGCAGAAAACGTACCAAGTGTTGCTTTAAGGAACCAAAAACCTGTGGTGTTTCTCAATGCCAAGGAACATTGCCTTGATGTCTTGGCCCCGCCCCAGTTTCCTAGGAAATACGTCACCAGAAACCTTCAAGGCGTGTTCCAATGTTCTACTGAGGCATCTGTCCTCCGTTTGTTAGCCATTTAGCTAGCTGAGCAAGGATACACTGGAGGTATCTTGTGGCCTAGCCTTGGTCAAAAGTTTACCAGAATACACCGTGGTATTTTCAAAAGGATGGCGAATCAGAAGCCGGCAGCTGCTTCAAGGCAAATTTCAAGTTTAAATGTAAGTCATCTTAGCTATCGGGCTGACATCTGAAATGTTTTTTTTAAATCTAAAGCAGTTATCCATGGTTGGTTAGTTGTTTAGTAGTTGCATCTTTGGTGGCTAACAGGTAGTAACTCACTTACATATTTAATTTAACAAATATATACACAATTCTAAAAGGCTCATTACATATTTATATTGAAATGTATACGTATAAAATATAACGTTATCTCCCGTGTCAAGTGATGCAAGTCTGTTCCATTTAACCATTTTCTTTGGCCAAGGAAGGGCAGAGTCCTCGTAAGCAAGGCGCCTTGGCATTGAGAAACGCCCACACTCTTTTCTTGTCTTTTACCTGAGCAACATCGAGCAAGTAGATTTGCAGGAAGAAGGCCGTGGCGCTGCTAGCCACCTCCTTGGGAGCACCTCCGATAGCGAAACATAGTTTGCTGCAGATGGACAACTTCTGGCTTAGGTTGATCTGTGAGGAAAAACATTGATTTTATCCAATTTAATTCAAAGAAATGTTGGGATAATTCAAAAAAAACTTCAGACGTTTAAAAACTAATTATACAAGTTCAAAATAATTAAAAGCTGCATCAATGTGCTCATTGACCCGTCGTCCGAACATGACCAGACGTGTCCTCCTCAATCTAGCTGTATAAACTGGAGGTTCTTGCATCACAATTGGGTTATAGGGATCCATTAACAGCTGTTTTATTCCGGAATGTCATAGTGTGGCATGGACGTAATTTTTTTTTTGGGGGGGGGGGATGTCCCCCCCACTTTTTCCAAAGTCAAGTTTTAACTCCTGCACTGTTTACCATCCAAAATCAATATTACGCTATATTAAATTGACACTGGTTGAGCTCTAGGACCAAGCGGAAAACAACTGTTTGTGTTGAAACCTGTTTCCCATTAGTAAAGATACCCACCCCCCACCCCACACTTCTAAAGTGAAAATTACGTCCATGTAGAGTGGCCAAAACTGGCCTCAGTCACTTACTCCATTACACCTGTAAGAAAGGCTCAAGTTTCTGGTGCGTTTTGCCTCATTTACTAACAAAATCTGCTTATTTCAGCCCTTGTCAATTTGTTAGAGAGCAGGATGAAATAACAATGATAGGACAGCAAAAGTCAATCATTTCTGACCACAACAAAACCATAAAGTCATCACTTTCGATAAATTTAATTAAAATTCCAGGAACCCATTTTGTCGGCTGATTCATTAACATCTGAAACTGGATTTGCCTGTCTTATTTCTACAAAGCTGGTATTTTTTTTTAATTAAACTTGTACCAAGTTTAATCACGTAAGTAGCAATCAGAGCCTAAACCTGGATAAAAGAAAATGAAAATTTAAATCAAATGAAGGAGGTAAAGATATAATGTCAAGTTAAAGCAGAACTAAAGTTTCCTGAATGAAAAACTTTCTATTTTTGATTTTGCACTGAAATCATTTGCAAGTTAAAAACAAAGTTAGCAATTTGCATTAATAAAAATGGCAAAAATGCAGGTTTTTTATTCTCATTTTAATCAAATAGCTCATGTCATAAATAGAAATTTTAAAAATGATGTTTCAACACGCTATTATGTTGTGATAATGTTCATTTTACACCACATCGTTTGTTCAAACAAGCACAAACTAATGTTTGTCATCCTGTAATGACAGGAAGTGACTTAAAGCAGGGAAATGTTTTATCATTTACATCCAAAAGTTCATGTTGTAACCCTAACCCTAACATTCAGTCATTCCCTGACATGAAAATCGCTTTGTAAAAGTGCACAAACCGATCTGAAGGTATGCAGACTGGGATAAAACTGCTGTTGCCTCCCAGGCACTGGAAGGAAAATCGACAACGGTCACTTAAAATTGTGAAACTGCTAGTAATAATACACACACACGTGAGTGTTTTGGGGTCATGGTCCTGTTGGAGTACCCATGACCTTTGGTTGAGATCGAGCTTTCTAACACTGGGCAGCACATTTTTCTCCAAAATGTATCGAGATCTTGTTGGACCCTGAAAAGATTCAAGACTCCCTGGTCCAGATGCAGCAAAGCACGAGCCAAGCCTTCTCCATGTTCCTAATTCATGTAATCGATGTCATTTGATTGGACTTGTCTCATCTGTCCATGTGACTTTTTCTCAGAAGTTCCTTTTAATTGTCATTTTAGTTTGTCATCAAGTTTTCGTCTTTCAGCGACCTCCAGGTAGGTTGTCTACAATCCTGAATAACACGCCCAGTTCTAGTCAGAGGAGTATCAAGCTGCTATGGAGAAGCAACCTAGTGAAATAGACCAAATTCTTGCTTTGCAAATTTTGGTCTAGGAACGCTCCTTTGGGACCTCCGCAGCCCCTTGCAGCATTCTGGCTGGCCAATCACAGCTCTCTGTCGGAGTTTCAAACTGATAGAGCGCTGTGATTAGAAGAAGAAGAAAGTATCATTTCTATAGCGCCTCTCAAGATAAAAATCACGAGGCGCTTAATGGTGGTCCAGTCACAGCACTCTATCTCCTTTGTGGGTGTCACAAAATAGGTTGGAGGAGGAGGAGGACCCAAAATGCAGAACGAGATGAATTAGGCAGAGGTGGAAGATAAAATAAAAATCCTTTATTTTGGAGGAATCCTCAAAGGCAGGGAGCAAAAACACCAAAAATCCAAAACAAACGCTCGAGAACTAGAAACACTCGAAACCAGAGAGGAGAACGAGACGAGACGGACAGGGAACAATGGACCAACACAACATAGAGACACAGACAGGGTTTTATACACTGGGGAAGACGAGAGGAAGATGAATTGCAGGTGTGTGGGGAGAGAGAGACCAGGTGAACACAATTACTAATTAGGGAGGAAACAAACGTGACCTAAGAATAAAAACTAAAGACAAGAAGAGCAGGAACATAACTAATAATCTAAGGAGGGGGAAAAACCTCAAACATTGATGGGAAAAGACACACTAGAGAGACTAATGAACAGCTGTAACTAAGGAAAATGATCTAAGAATAAAACCTAAAGACCTGAAGGGCAGCAAACATAACTAATATTCTAGGGGGGAAGCTGAAATGAGAGGAAAACACTACAGAAAGAAAAACCACAGGGGCATGACTAAAAGGGGGCCAAGGGAGCACAGGACCTGGGAGGGGGAAGCCTGTGGAGAGAAACCAAGAGGGCTGAAGATCTGGGGGCAAATGGGGAAACCCAGGAGACACAAGAGGAAGACAAAGACAAGGACATATGAGGGCGCTAGGAGACATAAAAGGAGAACCTAGAGAGGGATGGAGAACATAAGGAGACACATGAGGGGAGACGCAGACTGAGACCATGACAGTGGGCCAACTAAATAATATTTTTATTTAGTCTGGCTTGCGAGGCTAATAGAGACGGTCTTCTAAACTTTACCTTTCTAATCTTCTGAGACAGCCCTGTCTGTAGCTTTCAGTGGTCCATGTTGCCAAACACTGACTACTGTGCAATCCTTCAAACAAGAAGACTAGTTATCAAATTAAAGACACACTTGATGCAGATTACGAGATACACCTTAGTTAACTTGTCTGTGCTCACATTGTATGACTTTTCTAGGGGTACCATAATTTTCGTCCAAGCTATTCTTTAGGCCTCGTTCACATGGCAGGATTTTAAGTTGAGAGACCACACGTGTTGCTAAAAGGTCACGGATATACCAGCTTTAGTCCCGCAACATGTGGTACAAAAACTACACGCTACTTAAAAACCAATTTCACACACAAACATTCCCGGTGAGACGGAAAACCCGGCAAAGCCTCACGAGATCAAACATGACTTTGGAGAAAACAAACAAGGAGAAGAACGCGTGTGCAGCATTCTTCTGTCACCTCACTTTCTGACTGGCTACACGTAACATTCAACAGAATCCTCTGGGATTAATAAAGTATCTCTGATTTGATTTGATTTGATGCTCATTAGGTCCTCGAAATGGGACCAAGAAAATCCAACATGTTTTGATGACCCCAATTTATGATCGTAGTGGTCCTGACGTCCTTCAAAGTACATCACATCGCTCTTAACACACCACACACAGCAGGAATGTCTGATAAGATTATCTTTAGAGCTGTTACAGTAATCAGGTGCATCCTTAAGATTATCAGAAGGGATTGGGTCAAAAACCTTGCTTTGTGAACCAGGCCTTAGTTTTTAAATTATTCTGTTGAACCATAACTGAAATATAATGACTGATTTTCATTATTTGATTTTTAATACATTTAAAATATTATTATTATTATTATTGTCGGTTTAAAGTTATTTTCAGTGAGCATTGGTTGTTTTCCTCCTTTAGCAGAAGGGTAGACAAACAATGTTGTTTGTAAATTGCTAATTTGGTCCTGCTAGTGGGCAGGTTTTCTGTAGCAGGACAGATGTTCATTGATGAATGTGGGACTGTGTGTTGAGGTAGAGCCCCTGCTGGCTGTTAGTGGTGTGTGGTGTTTGGTGCAGACACTGAGGCTTACGAAGGAGCCAGAGAAACCCACCGAACCCTCTATGGTTCTGTTTCCTCCCCGACTCTCTGCTAAAGCCATTTAGGATCTGTGTGTTTGTGCACCACGGGCCAGCTTTCATCTCCAGATTAGAATAAAGTGAGACACCCACAGTCTGAGGAGCCCAGTATTTACAACTGTCTCAGAAGTCATGGGCACGTATCAGCCTCTGTCTTAACCTTTGGTGTCACACAGAGAAAATAGCACCGCTCCACATCCAGCGGCTGAACCCGGCTGACAGCTTCTCTCCCGAGAGCAAAATGAAAGAAGGAAATCACCAAAGCAACCACAACCACGACCGGCGCACTGTTATTATCCAGCTCAGGTTTTCTCTTCCTCCTTCTCTCTCCCCATCAAAACACGGAGGGGTTGGAAAACGACAGTTACCAGGAGGAAGGGGAGTGTAATTATTCAATCGCAAGACAAGCGGGTCAGAGGTAAGTAAAGGCTGCACGGCGGTTCCGACTTCAAAACTCTCCTCTTCTTCTTCTACTCTCACTGCAATTATCCTTAATTGGAGAGGGGGGAAGGGGGAAAAAATCAAAGTCTTTGGTGTCTGGAGAGAGCTGCTTAACTGATGATGTGCAAAAATACTCTCCTTGCCTGTCTCTGAACACATTTTCTTTCCCACCAAAAAGCTTCAATCTCTCATTACAGAGCTCTCATCATCATCATCATCAAAAAGCATAAACAGGATATCTGCATTTGTCTGAATGCACAAACAAAACCTCGTGCACACAGATATGGAACAAATCAGCAAACAGGAACAGAAGCATAGCTCAGTTCAGTCAAGCGAAGGACACGGTCGGATAAAACTAATCTCCAGGGTTGATTAAACTTCAGGCTTTGAAAGAAGAAGCTGCCTTAATTACAGCTGAGGATAATTAAAGAAAGTAGGAGAGAAAGTATTTAGCCAATCAAACGACAGCGATTTGGTAAAAAATGTTCCTGAGGATTCTAATTATAAGGCTCATACCACATACTCCACATTTAAGAGTCAACAAGTGGCATCAAGCTTTCTGTTCAGATTATGAGGAGCTCTGCTGTAAAATGTCACCAGAGAATTTGTTCCTTCTGATAAAACAGCTTCACGCGCATCAGTAGCAGGAGGAGGAATCATTTTGGAAAAATCAGGACATTTTCTTCCAAGCTGAATTCGGACAGCAATTTTATTATTTATGAAATTAAAATAAAAGAGAAATCGTGCATCTAATGAATAATGTCTTTGGTCTCGCTGAACCGCCACACTTTTGCACTTCCCTGGGTCCTCCATTCATAACGCGCTTGCGTATCTAGCAACAGAATACCACTGGTGTGTGAGGTTTGTGGCTCAAAAATATCAGAGAAGGAGAAACAGCCGGCTGCTACCACTTCAACTTTGGGACAAACTACCAGCGTCCTAAAAAGAAAAACACCATTTGAAGTCACGGACAACAAAAGACGTTTAAACCTAGAAAATGGTGACTGGTGTTTAGTGCTATCTTGATTCATCCAGCATTGCGGGTTTCTGGTTGCGACAGAATCGTCTCAGGGATGATACCCAAGTAAAAGGCTGAGTGTTCCACGACCGTGATTGCAATCAAAATCTAGCTTATTTACAGATTTGCCATAACAGCTTTAGATTAGGTTAAAAGTTAAGTTAAGTTAAGTTAAGTTAAGTTAAGTTAAGTTACGTTACGTTACGTTACGTTAAGTTAAGTTAAGTTAAGTTAAGTTAAGTTACGTTACGTTACGTTACGTTACGTTACGTTACGTTAAGTTAAGTTAAGTTAAGTTAAGTTAGAGAACAACTTTTCTGTAAGTTTTGTCAACATGCGGTCAGCTGGACTCATACATGTGATGACCGCTTAAAGTTAAAGACAGAGAAGCAGCAAGCTAGCAGTGGCAAAGCATGCATGCTAACTCTTGAAATTATTTTATATTTATACTGAAATAAACATTATTGGGTCATCTTGTGTCTTGTTTGTAAATACATCAATATTTTTAAAATCTGGAGATTTTGTCCAGGTACAATGAAGACTAGTTTTGGTTTTCATTTTAACATGATTGACTACTGTTAAAATAAGTGTTCTGGATCAAAATTACGTCTATAATAATATGGATGTGAGAAAATATCGATACACTGAAATGTCATGATATTTCGTGTTTTGATACTGAATCAAAATTTGAAAGCAGTTTATTAACTTTTTGTTGAGAATTTAATATTTTTATTTTGTTGAGAATTTTTATTCAGAATTTAATACTTTTTTTATTTTATTGAAAAATTTTTTGAGAATTTAATTTATTTTTATTTATTTGAGACTTTTTATTGAGAATTAAACAATTTTTTTATTTTATTGAGAATTTTTATTGAGACTTTACATGCAAACATTTACTGTATTTCTTTTGTATGTTGCAATTCAAACACCGACATCTAGGTGTCAGCAGTTTTCACTGCCTTCATTCTGACGAAATCTTGCAATAACACTGGGTGTGTCTGATTTTTCTAATTTAATTCAGTCTCAAATATAATCTGGCTTTTAGTATTGTAATACATCACATCTTCACCCCTGCATTGTGATATATATCGTATCGCCAGACACTGGTCAGTACACACCTCTAATAAAACATAATCTTGGTTTATGTTTATTGTATAGTTCCTCAGTTGGAATAAAAATGGAATAAAGAGAAATCTTACATGAAATTTGTAAAACCAGTTGGTTGTGTCTACCACTAGGGGACAGTATAGGTTAGGAGAGGAGAATAAGAAGTGATTCAGTAAGAGAGTTAAGGCCTAGTCCACACGTAGCCGGGTTTTTTTTTTAAACGAATATCCGCCCCTCCAAAAACTTGCATCCACACCACCTCGTTTTAAAAAAACTGTCCACACGTACCCGGATAAATACGTTGTTAAGGACATGCCAGACCTGTAGGCGGCAGTACTTCCCCCGTTCTTAACCTCGTCCTTCGTCTGTGGTCTTCCGCAAGGAGCAGTAATTCCGCTTGCAAAAACAAACAAGCAAAAAGCGCTTGGACCATTGATAAAGCGAGCGCAGCTCTGAGGGCATCCATGCTGTCGGCTAGTGTAAACACAGGTCGCACACGGGATGTCAGCATTTTTTTGTCGCGGAAAGTGACGTTGCGGACCTTAGAACTCCGGTTTTGTCTGTCCACACGCAGACACCCAAAACGGAGAAAACGCAGATCTTCACTTTGGCCGGAGTTTTTAAAAAGATCCGTTTTTGTGTGAAAAAACTCCGTTTTTGTGTGGATGACAGGCCAAAACGTAGAAAAATATCTACGTTCTGGCAGATCCCCGGCTACGTGTGGACAGGGCCTAAGATGGATGCCTGATATTGCTACATGTGACGCAGGTTCGAATAAACTGAAAATTAATTCTTGCCTACATGTGATACAACAGCCAAGTTGTCTTTATTGCTGGAAAGGAATTAATGAAAAACCACTACTGATGTTTGTGTCCCTCCTACATCCAAGAATGCTACAGAAACCTGGCTACAGAAGGGCATTTGGTTCAACCATGCTTTTGCTGGGACGTATTGAGGTAAACAAACCGCTCTGGAGTTCTTTTGGAACAGCAACTGTGATTAGTGTGACGTCAATCAATAAAGAGTGATTACACCTGCGTTAACAAACTGCAGCAAGTCTTGAAATGGCACAGGGTTCGATTTAAACTGACTAAACACAGCAGACCAAAGGAAATGTGTTAGGGAGTCTGTTAAAAGGCAAACTATGATGTTATACCCAACACTAACCAAGCTTTCTCCAATTACACTGAAATCTTTCAAAACAATAAGTGAAACAAATGTAACCAAAGAAAAAATGTGTAAAGAAATAACTTTAAATTTATTCATGCACTGTGAGACAAACACTCTTGAAAACATCCTATCCTTGGCAGAACATCACCAGGACCTTTCTGTTTATCTTAATAAAGATTAAAAAGGAAAAGATTAAAACACCTATGAAAGTATGTAGCAGATGATGATTCCTTCAGACTTTAACTCTACATTTAGCCTAATTTTTGCTACTACGTATGTTTGTGTGTGAAGGATGCCGGAGAGAATTATTTTTGATTGACGCTCAAATCAATAATTATGTCATTTTTGAGGGATCCAACGTCAAAGTGATTCATTTTGAAAGAATTAGACTGAAACTCTCACTGACTGCGGGATATTTCATTTGGCAGAAAGGACAGTTGCAGAACTGGTTACGTTATGTGACGTAATGTTATTTCACAGAAAGCCCAAGCATGCAGACGAGTGACTAGCTGTTGAATCGTCACATGTGACACACTTTCTGCAGCGATAAAGAGACGATGCATCACATTTAGGCCTGGCTGGCTGTCTGAGCCACCTTTCATTTCGTTCACCCTGAAGGAACAACGATAAAACACATTAACGTGCAACTTTAAGTAAAGTGTAAAATTAACGGGAAGTCCACTTCTGTTGTCTTGTTTCTGCTGATAAAGCCAGGATCTATACACAAAAGCGATTAGCCTGCAGGTTTTCCAATAAATCAGAATGGCTAAGTTGAACACAGTCAGCTTCCAGGCACTGATTTCACTATCTGAGAAATTACAACCCAATGGAAAACAATAAAACTCATTAGGAACAGATGGGCTTTGGGTCCCTGCACTTTCATTCTGATCAAGTCACTCATAAGCAAATATAAGCCTCAAAAACAGCAGCTGGGGGGGGGGGGTAAAACAAACCCATTAACCCTATGCAGCACACAGGATGTTAGTTACAGTGTGAAAAGATAACTTAATCAGAAACAAAAGATCTTACCTGTGGAGAGGTTTTGTGGAACAGTGGCTCACTGGACTTGATGAGTTTGCCCCCAGGCCCCTGCACTCCCCTGTCCCCTTTGGTCATGGCTGAGAGGCTGTGCGGGAGGCGGCAGCTGTACTTCTGCGACTGCATGTGTGAGGGAGCGATAAAGTGTGTGTGACTGTGACTCCTGCTGTGTGACAGAGTGGCCTGCCACTGGGAGGTGCGTGGCGGTGGCAGTGGAGGCGGAGGAGGCTGGAACTGGAAGTGGCTGAGGCTCCGGATGTGTGTGCTGCACGGGGTGTGAGCGACAGCTCTGGAGGCAGGGAGCAACTCCTGCCCCCCTGTGACAACTCTGCCTCTTTCTGTCGCCATTCACGTGCTGTTGTTCTCTGGAATGAAGCCAGGAGAGGTGTCAAGCCATCACGCACACACACACACACACACGCACACACACACACTGAGGAGAGGCGGTTACCTGCTGTCAAAAGGAAGAATGCACTGAAGCAACCACAGGAATGCAAGCGTGTACACACATGTATGAGAAAGCTCTCTGGCTGATGGAATCTGAATCTAGTTTGCTACTAAAACACGAACGCACGTGCACGTTTTAAGCAGCCTTTAAAGATAAAAACAGACAGTAAATAAGATCATTCTTTCTATTTGACACACTGCTCTGAAATCAGACAACGTCCCGAGCTGGAGTGCATCCATCCTCTCTCTCTCTCTCTGTGTGTGTGTGTGTGTGTGTGTGTGTGTGTGTGTGTGTGTGTGTGTGTGTGTGTGAGTGTGTGTGCGCGCGCCCCTGACAACGGGACCGAGGAGTGTGAAACCCAGCAGCGACATCTTACCTCGGAGTGATGGGAAGCAGCCGCCGCTGTCAGTCTGATCTGGGCTCAGCGAGACGGGCGGGATGAGCAGGAGACTGCGGAGGATGGAGATGGTCCTCTCCTGCCTTCAGCAGCCAGCGGTGACTGAGCTGCGCCCTGCAGCGGCCGCGTACGGCACGTGCGTGAGCGCGCGCGAGGGGATTATGGAGATGTTGTGACGACGGAAATAATCTCGATTTAGCTATAATTTTCGGGACGGCGGCAAAAACGATGCTCCGTTCGTTTTTCTCTAACCTCGTAGACAGTCAGAACTTTTATTTTTGCCTTTGTTTTAAACAAAATAACAAATCAAATTTCACCCAACAGCATAACTTGACCTAGTTGTGGTAGTGACATAATGTTCAAAAGGGTGATATTCCATCTTCATATTTATTTCCATACTAAATTTGCAGACTTGCTATCATTAATTGGATGAATCATTTACTTCAAAGACTAATTTTAAGCACTTTCCCAGCAGTAGCCTAAAGCGCTCTCACAAACTCTCTGAGATCTCGTGTGATTTTTTTTTGTTTGCTACTGTTAGCTGTGGTGACCATCTTGAATTGACTTCAAAACAGAAGTAAAATAATGTTTTTAGCCATTCAGCGAGCTGAGAAAGCTGTAAATGATTGGTGCTGTACCATATGTAAACATTCTATTTTACTTTTTGATTAGAATTTCTACAGTTTTTTGTTTACAATTGTATTGAGCTTAATTCAATGGATGAGATGGGCACAAATAATAGCTTCAGCTCATTCCAACTCCTATTACACAAATTTTTTGTTCAATGAGTCAAACATTAATGGGCTTGATACAAGGAAGGCGACAAACGACCGCGATCAGCTAAATTTGTTGCTGTCGCTTTTATTACCTGACACACGAGAGGCGATCCGCGGCAGCGGCCAGCGGCAAAGCCGTCTATACGCGTTCTGTTCCATGGCGAAATCGAAACTTACGTTGTTTTGTTTGGCTGTGTCAGGTTGGAGGGAATTAAGGTTATTTAAGCAGTTTAAAGTTAATAAAGCGGTAGATATGATGTTTCACAAGGTGCTGCTAGAGTTCTGTGAAATCTTACTTGTGATTTTACTTTATAAAACATAATAATAATCAACTTCTCCTCCATGTTTTGCTCGGAGATGTACGGAGCATCCTGTCCGCTCATTGGTCAGTGAATGAAACCTCCGCTGATTGGTCCTCGTCCGAGCGACAGCGATGAAAAGTTGAAAATGTTTCAACTTTCTGGGATCGCGTCGCTGGGTCGCCTGTGCACGACACGTGCACGAGCGCAAAATTTCACACGCACGTTTTTCGCGTTTCGCTTGGTAGGAGAGAGACCCGCGATTATCGCTTTGTCGCGCATGTCTCATTGAAAATGAATGGAGGAGAGGCGACGTCACCTCCCGTGTGTCGAGCCCATAAATCATTTGTTCATTCAAAGTGATTAAATGATCTGTTTTCTGCACGTTGGAATAACTTGACAGGATTATTCCAGACAACAGAACAGCAGGGATAAATGGCTATTTTATATCTAAAACACCTTCCTGATCTTTTCAGGTTTAGTGGTTTCACACGATGAGTGAGTGGAATGTTAAATATACATGTTGTCACTTTAATTATAGATTTACTGTACGTCTTATTGCCTAAACTCTCATCGTGAAAACCTCTGGAGTCATTTTCATACTCAATGAGAAATGGTTTTGCTTGAAAACAAAACAAAGCCTTTTAAAATTCAGTTTGGAGAAGGAAACCCCAAATTTTCTGTGATTTAAGACTTCAGAAGCGTTTGCATCATCTAACAGGACTTTCACGGCAAACATCTCATCAGAGCGTGACAGGAAACATGTCACGAATGCTTCAGCTACTGAATCCAAACCTCTACATAAATTCCAAGTATGCAAACCCTTTAACCAAAATCACATTGCTGACGACAACAAAGCCACCTCTGCAGAAAGGCCAGGCGCGTGACCTGCACCAGAGCAGGCATGGCTGTGATAAAGGAATGTGTAAAACGAAAGCATGGCTGCCGCACGGGCAAAAGGCTCGTTCTGGGAGGAAATATGGAAATTAAAGGGAACATAATTTCCTGCTTGCTCATTAAATATGCAGCAGAAAGGAAATGTGTGAACCTGACCCCCTCAACACAAACAGGAAACAAACATTGTTTCTTTCTGTTCTTTCTCTGACCTTCACCATCCTGTAGAAGTCAGCTCATCCTCCAACCCCCTCCTCCTCTTCCTCCCTAACCACCCCGCTTTAAATATTTGAAGATGGATATCTGGATAATGGCGTTTGCATTCCTCATCAGCAGAGGATGCTTTGAGACAGAAAAAAGTAAAAGTGCACACGCGCTATTATCTAAAAATCCAACACGAAAAACAGAAAATTACGTTTTTGTTATTGTTCCTTCATCAAGAATCTGTTTGAAAGAAAAACATCAGCTGTTACTTATTAACCCTGCAGGCATTTCTAAGTAAAGAACCTCTCCACTTAAACCAGGCTATTATGACTAAAACATGAAAAATTCATAGTATTAACCCTTTCATGCACAGCGGTCACTACAGCGGACAGCTACAATATAGAAAAGACTCACTTGGAAACACAAACCAGCTTTAGCTAACAGACCTGTAACATTCAATGAAAAATGATGGCGGTCCGCCAGTTACCACCGTCCAGTTTGACCCAGCTGGACCGGTTCTGTAAAACAAGAGCGAGGACAAATATTGTTTAATCCAGACGTGTAAAACTGATGAGATTGACTCGAGGTTGTTGTAAAAGCAAACGGTTACACAGAATGGGGGTGGGCGTCCTTTATTAATTATCCAAGTATCTCATTTTTATTTTGGAAATATTTCTGAGCTGTAATTGTGATTTTTTTCTTTCAGTTGGATGTCATTGGTTGCATTGGGTAACACACATTGTGTTTGTGTTTTTATTTAAGGATGTAGAGGAAACAAAGTGATTCTTCTCTGTATTCAAGGCTGTTTTCCTGTTTGTGCGTGGATGATGATGATGATGATGATGTACCTGCAAATAAAACTGTCTACTTCTAAACAGATCCATTTGGTTGGATCTTCTCAAAATGTCCCAGCATTGCTAGAATCCACACATATTGCTATTTTTCCCTGCGTACAGCCTCACGGTGCTGGACTTTGAGCGAAGCCCTCCTCGCATCCTGAGCTTTCTTGTCTCGATATTAGAGGGTTAGCTTAGCTTCATGTTCTTTAGAGCCCAAGCCCTTTTAAAAAACACGAATAAAAACATCAAAATTTAGAAAAAATTCAAATTAAAGTAAAGAAGTCAAATGATTTTTGATATGTGTATGCATGGGATGTCACTTGAGGCTGTCAAACTTAAGAATATAACTCAAGAAGCAATTTTGCAGATGCTTGAAATGAGCTGTGACAGCAGTGTCACCATGGGTCCTCAAGGGTTAAACTACAAAGAAGAAAACAAAATGGTATTTCTGACATTCTACTAAGTATGAAGTAAGAAATTCCAGTTAAATGAGTTTAAAATAAGATTGGAGAACATGCAACAGACCAACGACACCATCCTGAACACAGTACAGCACGGTGGTGGCAGCACAATGCTCTGGGATTTTCCCACTTCAGGAAATAGGTTTAATTTTAAAATAAATATCTGGTTATAAAGTTTTTGCAGAAACCTTTTTTTTTATTCTACAGAACTGAATCTGTAAAGGGGGCTGTGCAGTGGTGCAGTGGTTAGAGCTGTTGCCTTGCAGCAAGAAGGTCCTGGGTTCGCTTCCCGGCCTGGACTCTTTCTGCATGGAGTTTGCATGTTCTCCCTGTGCATGCGTGGGTTCTCTCCGGGTACTCCGGCTTCCTCCCACAGTCCAAAAACATGACTGTTAGGTTAACCCTTTGATGCATGAATTATGAAATCTTCAACCATGATTTTTTTAACAAATTTTTTCATTTGTCTTTAGGTGTGAATGAAACAAATTTCAACAAATATTTTTTGTAAAATTTTATAATTTACAAATAATTTATTACATGTCCACCTCAGTGGACAGCGTGCATTCTGAGCATGAAATATGTTAGCTTGGCTTACTGAAGTCCAAATGGAGGGGCTCAAATGCAGTAAAGTCTTCAACAGCTGTGCTTAATAGCAAAAATAAATAAATAACAATTTTGAGTACCTGTCCACTGTAGTGACCATTATGCACCAAAGGGTTAACTGGTCTGTCTAAATTGTCCCTAGGTGTGTGTGTGTGTGTGCATGATTGTTTGTCCTGTCTCTGTGTTGCCCTGCGATGGACTGGCTTTCTGTCCAGGGTGTACCCCGCCTACCTGCTGGAGATAGGCACCAGCCCCCCCCCCCCCCCCCCCCCCCCCCCCCAACCCCACGTGGCCCAAGCGGGTTCAGAAGATGGATGGATGAATCTGTAAAGTTGGTCACCTTTGATCAAATATCATTATTATTAGTTATCTGTGAGGAAAACTGACTTTTATAATTATTTTCCAAAGTTGGGATTTTAAAAACTCTATTTTGGACTCCTTGGGGATGTGAAATGCAGTCCTGTGAAAGGGTATTTCTGCATTGTTGTCAGAAAAATAAAGATGGATACACTTTTTCTTAAATGGAAACAAATCCATATCAGTTCACAACCAGTCCTTATGGATCCCAAAGATGTGTTACTGATGAAAATCCTTAGTCTGACTTTAATGCAGCGATGCACCATCAGACCACACTAAATATAGTGTTAATGCTTTAAATTAAAAATAAATCTAAAAGCAAACCCAAATCAAACGAGCAAAACAGATTTGGGTGCAAATTACAGCAAATATGTGCTGAATAAGTGCTTAACTTTGGAGGTTTGTTAATGTTCTAGTTATATTTGAGGTTGTAATTTAATAGAATAGTAAAAACCAGCTTTCATTAGCAAATTTAACTCCAAATTAAAAGGAATTATTCAGACGTAACATTTTTATCCCATAAAAAGCTCAAATATAATCAGAGTCGACCTAAAGGCTGTTCTGTGGTCGGATGCTGATAAATCTCCCTTCACTGGTTTTTTGGCTCTTCTGAAGAGCTCCAAAGTTGTTGTTTTTTGGGGAAAACAAAACAAAAATGTACACATTTTAAAAGATTTTATTGTGTTACACAATGACTCGTGACGTCCATTTTAACGATTCGGTCAAACAACAGAACTTTTATAAACGACTCCTTTAAAAACAAACAAAAAATAAAACAAATGCAAAAAATAAATCACTCTAGAAACCCAAAAAACATCCTTAAAAGCAGGCAGACATAATACGGTAAGATAAAAACAATACGTGGTCGATAAACTGTAAACGTAAACCTATCAAACCCTTATTTAAACTGCAAACAGTGCATAAAGTAGTAGTCAGAGTTTGGGAAGACTTAGCTTATCATAGTTGCATTGTGGGTGGGGGTGGGGGGGAGACACTTGTTTGTCCTGTTCGAACATTCTGGGGTTTGGAGATTATCTTTGTCCTCCAGGAGAACACGACAGCATCCTCTCAGCAGCACTTAGTGACAGATCTGGTGAGTTAGCCTGCAGCTAATCACCCACAAACACCGTACGGGAACGCCGGCCGCCAGAGGCGGCTCAGGCAGCACAACAAACACCATTCGAGTCGCAGGACAGGGAGGCGTGCCGTGAGTGAGACTCCCGAGTCGGGACAGGTCACGAGTGTCCAAACAGAGGGTGCGTGATCAGGGGTCTCTGGACGATGACGGCGTGGGCCAGGTCTGCCTCCTCTAGACTCAGGTCTTTGTCGGTGAGCTCTCGGTAAGGGAGGGATGTGGTCAGGATGAAGGGTGGGCAGCTTCTCTGGCAGCGCGAGGCGAAGTCGTGAACATCAGCAATCCTGAGGCGGATTAGGAAAAGACACACAATGAAACCCAAATAGTCCCATCTGAGACTGCTGCTGCTGCACGTAAAACACCGTTCTCTGCCAAGCACTCCACTCCCCACGTGGTTTCATTTATTATTAACACCGACCCGTGTGTAAGAACGGTCCTACGGCAGCTCATCGAGACAAGCAGAGGACTGGAGGGGCTCAGCCCTCTGTATCCTTTAGCCTGTTATGTAAAAGCTGCATCCGAGTTATGCAATCCCTCACTGGGGATTTTCTAGATCTGCGCTTCTGCTGCTGCTTCAACTCAGATTATGTTTTTTACTGCAGCCCGGTGCATAGTTTAACCTTCATCAGACTAGACTAAAGCCCTTCCAAAACCCGTCACCACAAAAACAAGAGAAAAAAACCCTCAAACTTCCCTGCTATGTGTAATATTCTGGGATAACGGCCTCACCGATGCGATAGGTTGAACCTCTGGACCAGTCTCCGTCCGTCGGCCAACCAGATCTGCAGGGACGTGACAGGAAGAGAGTGGTCTAGTGTTACCATGGGAATAGGAGGAGATTCTCCATCCTCGTGCACAGATGGTGACCTGGCCACGACTCTGGGTGCCACGCTGGGAACGGACAGGGAGTAAACAGCAGATTAACCACCGGTCGAGTGTCAGCAGCACACGGAACGTGTTTTTATTTTAGTTTAAGCAGATTGTGACGTCTGAAGAGATTTATTTGTGCAGAATGTTTGGAAAAGCTGATGAACTAAATGTGACAAAAATGAGGTTTGTCACTTTCATTGCGATTGTGGTCAGTTTTGCTCAATGGGTCTTTAGATAAATGACTTAAGAGTGCCCCCTAGTGGTGGACAGTATTCTGGAACAATCTGTGCTTTTTAAAAATGGAATGCAGCCTTTTTAATGCACGTCTTTCAGATCTCCTATGAACTAGGGTTGGGGTTAGGCTGCATAACAACAGATTAGGATTATGTACTAGCAACAGACCTGCCGAGTCGGTACCCCCGCCCGCTGAAGGGGTGAAAGGCGGCGGCCTTCTTCTTGTAGACGTAGTTTTCCTCCGTCATGTCCTCCACGCTGATCTCCAGCTCCTCCTCTTCTGCTCTGCTCTCCCACTCGGCTGGAAGCTCCCTGGGACAGATTCAAAGTTCAGCTTGTTAACAAAACAATCCGTGAGACAAAGACACGGCCCTGATGAGATTACAAACACTGGCCGGTGTGACCCTAAAGGAGCATTCGGACATCGTTCTGGCACCTTCCTCCTCCAGAACCTAATTACTCTGGTAAGTTTCCACTAGTTCCTGGGTAGACGAGGCAACTGAAGTCTGCTGATGTGACAAGGCGGCTTCCAAAGTGGGTCGAGTTAGAATCTCTGATTCTGTCCCAGAGGCTGAAGGCTAGAGCAGCGGTTTCCTAAATGTTCAACGTTTGACCCACTAAGTAAAAATCAGACCCCAGCTTCTGCTGGATGGAGTAAACAAGCCGTGCTAATATGATCGTTTCCCTTTTATATCTTTATGTACTAAAAGTAAATATGTTGTCCTTTTCATCCAAATGTTGTCTTTATGTGTTTTTCTAATGTGCAAAAAACGAAAATCACAATAAAATAACTTGTTTTTGTTTAAATGTTTAGACTTTTGTGGCCTATTAGCAGCTTGATAGTCACAGTCATCCCAGTTAGGCTCCAAAGACGTCATGCTTGCTGGAGATCTTCTCAAGACCCTCTCACTTGGTGAACAGACTCCAAAGAGAATAAAAATAAAACACTAGCCTCGCTCTCCTGTGGTACGTTCGGCTGGAGGCTCCAGAAAGCTAGATCTAGATATTTCACCAAGTATTTCATTAAGGTTCCAAAGATGCTGATACTAAAAATGCTGATTTATTGTAATAGATTAATGAATTCAGTCATATTCCTTTTCATATGCCGCCATTCTTCACTCCTGGGGAGTTGTTTGACGCCACATGAGGAACACTTCTGCTCAGACGCATTAACAACAAGCTGTGAAACTTCCCAGACCGAGGAGGAGAGAACGCGACACCTCTTACATTTCTACCGGCTCAGAAGTTTATCGGCTTCATCTTTAATCTTTGTACACAAAAATAAAAATCAGATTTTGTATTTTTACTTCTCCATCTTGGACATATCCTGGATTAACCAGATTAAAAATAAACTCACCCTCGCTTAATGGCATCCAGGAACTCCTGATTCTCTGGCACTGAGTAGCTGCGGAAGTCTCCGTCGTTCACAGTGAAGCCGTCCTTCCACAACCTCACCACCATCTCCATCTGGGGGAGGGAAGGGGGGGAGGGGGGCGTGGTTAGTCTGAGTATGCGGCCGCACCTGGGGTGGGGTTAGCATCAGTAAATGAAGTGCATTGATAGGATTGGTGATGGTTTTAAACCTTGGACGTCCCCGAAGCATCGTAACAGATCTTCTCCACCTCATCGAGGAGGTCCTCTACTGAAAAACTCCGACTCATTGGAACCTCTTCTTCCTTCTTCTCACTGGAAACCAAACAGAGACGTGATAATTACCTGAACACAATCGGCTCAAGGGTCTTTAAGTGCAAACACTAGTTAGTGCACCGTGTGTTTTTACCATTGTTCACCCTCCTCGTCGCCCCCAGTGTCAGCCTCTTTCATGACGCTCTCTGTTTTCCATCTAAGTCAAAGCAAAGACACACACACATGCATGCATGCTGAGTGCTTGGATGAAAAGCAACTTCTTTTGAGTGATAATGCCTTCCAGCAAACTCAAAAGGTGTTTCTGTAGGAATGCGAGTCACAGACCCACCGGTCTGACCTGTGAGTCGTTAGCGTCATTGTTCCAAGTATTTCGGTCACATGTCTGAAGGTGTGAATGGTTGTGAAACTCTAGAGGAGAGCTGTAGGTGGTTGGGGTTTTTCCTGTGTAAACAGCTTTGTTCTTGATGCACTTAATCTTTCGTTTACTGTCCAAAACAACTCTATCAGATGTAGGTGGGGTTTGATTAGTTAAGTTTCTCCTTCACGAGGCTGCACTAGACCACACAGTTCGGCTTGTTTGGGTGTTTTCTCCTCAGGTGACCCAGGTTCTTTGTGCCCACATGGCCGAGTCTTTGTAAAACCAAATATAGGAAGAAAACTGGTGGTTCGCACCTCCTCATTTTCAGCAGAAATCCTGCGAAGCACATTTATAGGTGTGCCGAGCCTGTGGGAGCAACGTTTCCCCAAATCTTTCCTCGTGTGTCTACAGCGAGCGTTTGTACTAATGGGTGATGAGATTAGGAGTTGGTTTAAGTTTGTAAAGTTCGATGACAAAAGATTCCATCAAAAGGACAGACCGAAATGTCAATAAAAACTCTCTGCTGACTGAAATCAGCTTATCGAGTGACTCTGTGGTGGCATCAGCGATCCTGTACAGTGTGGTCTGTTGGAGGAGCAGCATTACAGAGAGAGAGAGAGAGGAAGAAGCTGGACAGGGTGATCAGGAAGTCCAGCCCAGCTCTGTCCTGGGTTGTCCTCTAGACTCCTCAATACGGGATGGGGGGGGGGGGGGGGGGGGCAGGATAATCCATGTACAGGGTATCTGCAGGTTTAAGGGAGCCAAATTTAATACTTTTTAAGACCTTTCTTAAGACCACTTTGACCAAATTTAAGCAACTTTTAAAAATTTTATTTAAGCTATAATTTCCAGCTATTGCCTGGAACCGGTGCTAACCACGTCGCGAAACATGGGATTAGCCATCCAGTTACCATTACTGTTGCACTTCCCCATGGCGCAAGCTCCCACTAGCTTAACCAGCTAATGTGCTCATCTAAAAGTAGCCCTCTTTCACAACCAACTGAATGTGTACGGTTCCGCTTACGGCAACATCGTACACAAAAAATGCCGAACACCAACTACAAATTCACAAAATTTTTTATAGAAATAAAAGAATCTTGTTTATTGGGTCTTTAGTAATTTAAGACCTTTGGAAACTGTATTTAAGGATTATTTGTCATTTTTAAAGATTTTTAAGGCCTTAAATTTGGAAAAGCTAATTTAAGACTTTTTAAGACTTTTTAAGGACCCGCGGATGCCCTGATGTAAAATCGTGATCCATGCTGGACCACGAGTCACACCGCCTACATGACGCTCTGTCTGCTCTGGAGAGCAGCTTCAGCGACACACTGATCCGTCCTCGCTGTGAAGGAGAGATACTGCAGGTCTTTCTTTCCTGCTGCTGTTAGACTCTAACGGACACTTCTAATATGCAACTTATCCCTCTGTAACATGCCAGTACAACGGTCATCATCTTTTAAGACGTGTGCGTTATTTACATTACTATTGCTAGTCTGTGTAATAATTGTCTTCACTAAAAATTCAACTATTTACTGCGATATCTTGTGTGCTACTGCTGTTTTACTGTACTTGTTACTTGTGTTAAAAACCAGAACTTTCAAATTATTCAGAAAAAAAATTGTTAATAGTTTTGAGATACATTGGAGTTGGCCAATCAATAAATCAGAACTCCATCCATCCATCCATCCATCCTGTTCCGCGTATCCAGAGTCTGGTCACGGGTCACTAAGGCAAGAGGCCCAGACTTCCCTCTCCCCAGCCACTTGGGCCAGCTCCTCTGGGGGAATCCCAAGGTGTTCTCTGGCCAGCCAAGAGACATAGTCCCTCCAGCGTCTCCTGGATCTTCCTTTAGGTCTCCTCCTGCTTGGACGTGCCCAGAAAACCTCACCTGGGAGGTGTACAAGAGGCATCCTAACTAGATGACAGAACCACCTGAACAGTCAGAGCTGTACAAACAACAATCTGTGGTATTGGTCCACAAAACCACAATCGGTGCATGTGTAGTTTAGATTCACCAAACAGCCAAGGCAGCTTATCTGATTATTATATAATTTGATCTAAAGAAGTCATTTAATGAGGTGAAGAATTCAAGCGCTTAGTGGTACCTGCACTCATGCTGTGAATGCCAGGGCCTTGTAGCTTTAAGGGCATCCTCTCCAGGTATTCTGGACCAGCCTCATTACTGTAATTGTCAGGAGTTAAACTGATAAACACTGGTCCTCTCCTCTTTGTCTGAATTAGCTAACAAAATGTATTAAATGTCTCTTGGTTTAACAGTGACGTTTCCATAATAAAGGCAGAAAGCAGGCAGCCTGTGGCGTTATAGCTCATTTGAATCCATAAACGCTCAAACGACACACAAGCTAAACAAAACATGTGGATTTTTTAGACAGATATAGACACACAATAGGCGTATTCGCATGCGAGTGTCAAGCGGAAGGTGAAATACCAAAATGCCAGTCTCATCGACTCATCTTGAGCTGCACGTCTGAAGCCTGAAGTTTCAGGCAGCGGCTTTTCTGCTGGATCAAGCTAGCTGGGTAAGTGACATAACAGTGCCGTATGTCTGCAGCTGGTGTCGTAAAACGTGTCGCGAACTCTGTTTAATCAATCAATCAAAGCTTTATTTATATAGCGCCTTCCGCAACCCTGTCGGGTAGCCCAAGGCGCTGAACATGGTACATGACAAAGTAAAATATGGTGAATAAATCAAAAATAAAAGCAGTTCAGATTACAAATTACAAAAAAGGTAAAACATTCTAGTAGAGGACAAATTGGTAAAACAATGGATTGAGTGAACCAATGAAAACAGGGAAATAAAATCAACATTAAAGATGGCCAAATTAAACACGTTCAGGAAACGCCAAGCGGAGGAGGTGGGTTTTTAGGCGACTCTTAAAGACTGGCAGAGATGAGGACAGCCTAACTGAGGGTGGCAACTGGTTCCAGAGTGACGGTGCTAGGACTGAGAAACCCCGGTCCCCGCGAGTACGACACCTCGAACGAGGGACAGCGAGCAGGCCTTGGTCAGAGGAGCGCAGAGCGCGTGATGGGGAATATCTGTTCAGGAGTGTGGCTAGATAGGGGGGAGCATTACTCTGGAAGAAATTGTAGACAAAGACGAGGAGTTTGAAGTGTGAACGATAACAAACCGGAAGCCAGTGCAGGGAGGCCAGAACCGGACTGATGTGGTCCCGTTTCCTGGTCCCAGTCAAGAACCTGGCTGTGCTGTTCTGCACAACCTGTAGGCGACACAGTGATGACTGACACAACCCTGCATAGAGAGAGCTGCAGTAATCATGCCTAGAAATTACAAATGCATGCAGTACCCGCTCCAGGTGGGCTCTTGACAGCATATGCGTGATTTTTGCAAGGCGTCTCAGGTGAAAGAAACTGGACCGGATCACAGAGTTGATGTGGACATCAAATTTAAGTCCAGCATCAACTTTCACCCCCAAACTGGTGACGACTGGTTTTGAGTAGGGAGAAAGAGGGCCAAGATCAACATAACGACCCACATTCCTGCTGTTGGGGTGAAAAACAATGAACTCTGTCTTTCCCTCATTCAGATGCAGATCGTTGGCCATTAGCCAAGACTTCACCTCGTTAATGCAGGACACAAAGGACTGGATAGAGTGACCTTTCTCCTGACACAATGGAGAGTAAATCTGGCAATCGTCAGCATAGAGATGGAATGATAGGCCATGTTTACGAATGACTGACCCCAGAGGAAGCAGATAAATGGTAAACAAAAGAGGACCAAGGATCGATCCCTGCGGGACCCCCCAACGGAGCCCCTCCCAAGAAGAAAAAAACATCACCCAGTTTAACACAGAATGTCCTGTTGTGGAGATACGATCTAAACCAATCCAGAGCTGACCCTTTGATCCCAACCCATCGTTCTAAGCGATCCAGTAGAATCGTGTGGTCAACTGTGCCGAAGGCTGCCGTCAGGTCTAACAACAGAAGCACCACAGATGTACCTTGATCTAGTGATAGATAGATGTCATTTAGGACACTCAGTAGAGCAGACTCTGTGCTATGGCCAGACCTGAACCCTGATTGGAAAACCTCAAACAGATCAGAGTCAGCTAAATGTGAGACCAGCTGCTGATAAACGACTTTCTCAAGCAGTTTTGATGTAAAAGGCAGGGTAGAGATAGGCCTGTAATTTGTGATCACAGAGACATCAGCACCAGGTTTCGTCAGGGTCGGCCGAACAACAACTGCTTTCAAAGCAGCTGGGACCACACCTGTGCTGAGGCTCCCATTGATAATCTGACCGAGTGAAGGGCCAAGACACGGAAAGGCAGCCTTCCAGAGACGAGGCGGCAGAACTTCAAGTGGAGAGCCAGATGGCCTCTGCCTTGCAACAAGCTTACTCAGCTCAGAATAAGAAACAGTATTGAGGGAGCTCAGGGTGGGTGGTGATGGAGGAACTGGAACAGGGTCAATAGAGTTACCAGAAATAGCTGCTCTAATGCCTGATACTTTATCAACAAAGAATCTGTGAAAATCTTCAGAGTTTCCAGCAGCTGTAGGAGACATGAGTCCTAATCTCAAAGAGCCGAATCTTCTTTACAGCGTTGATGGTTAATTAAATCCTGCTTTTTACTAGCAGAGCGTGCATAAAAAACATGTAAAGCATTAAAGTCATTCAAAGTAACCAAACAATTATTTGAAGAGGTGTTATGTTTTTTTTTGGGGGGGGGGGGGGGGGTAAATCAGGCAGAGGTGTGGCATCATCAAGTCATCTCCATGTTATGTTTTGTTCTGCTCAGCAATTAAACCAGGTGATTTCAATCAGCACAGTGAATTGACCTGGTTCAGTTGCTGAGCAGAACAAAAACATGACATGGAGATGACTTGATGATGCCACAATGTCACACCTCTGGTATCAGGTTTGATAAAATTACACATTAGTCTGGAAGAGATAAAAACGAAGTCACGAATAAAAACCCTTAGAAATTCGGAAGTGGTACGATTTATTTTCAAGAAATCTACAGGAAGAGCTGATGAGTTATGTTGTGTTAAGCTTTATGAATACTACCTGTAGTACAGCTCTTGTCCACTAGACAGCGAAAATTATCCCTAATCTCAAAAGAGCTTGTGTGGTTTGTCAGCCCCCGCATACATATTTAAGCTCCTTTCCCCTCATAACAACGCTCGATGTCTAAGATCAACAAACCAGTTGCTTTTAACTGTCCCTCTGTCTGAACCTATTAGAAAGGGTGATCGGGCATTCTACCTACCTGTGAAAAACTCCCCTTCTGCAGGGATTTTTAAATCTAATTTGAAGACATCTATTTTCTTTAGCTTTTGAGTGTTCTTAACCATTTTAGTATCTCTTATTGTTTCACTGTTGTTTTTATTGTGTGATCTGTGCTCCAGACAAGTCAGACTCTCTTGGTCAGCTTGCTTCTCACACCAAACCCTCTGCCAGGATCCTTGGTGTGACCTCTGACCCAGCTCTCATCCTGGATTCCCATGTTAGTTCTCTTGTTCATTCTTCCATCGCAGGAACATTGCTAAGCTGAGTCCCATTCTGACTCATTGAGACAGTTCTCCACACCTTCATCTCCTCATGCTTAGACTACTGTAACTCTCTTTTCACGTGTCTGAGCAGAACCTCTCTGATCCGTCTACAGGTGGTTCAGAATGCCTGTGCTCGGCTTCTGACCAAGTCCTCCAAACACACCCGCTTCTCCTCCAGCTTCACTGGCTGCCAGTCAACTTCAGGGTTCATTTCAAGATCCTGGTTCCGGTCTTTAGGTCCTTACATGGACAAACACCATCTGACATTGGCGATCTTCTCAGTCCCTACACCTCCAGCAGGTCCCTGGGGTCCAGTGACCAAAGCCTACTGGTTGTGCAGCGCACCAGGCTAAAGACCAAAGGTGACTGATCATTTGCTGCTGTGGCCCCCAGACTCTGGACCTCTCTCCTCCCGAGCCTGAGATCAGTGATCTCCTTTAAAAAGCAGCTGAAAACACTTTTTCAAGCAGACTTTTGGCGTGACCTTCGTCATCACCCTCTCCTTGTTCTGCTCTTTCTACCTACTTCACCTTTCCCAGGATCCACCAATTTCCTTCTTTCTATTCATTTTCTCTCATTTATATAAATGTATGAATAACTTGGTATCTCGTATGATAGACTAAATAACCCAAAATACTGCTTTTACATGATGTCTCTTTGATTTTACATCTCACGTGTGTCTCGTGCATTTCCAATATTTAGTATCCCTGCAGTGTAACACACAAAAGCGAATATCCTAATGGTTGCAAAGCATGCATAATAATAACTAGTGTAATACTGTTGGTGATTTGTTATCCCGTCTGCAAAAATGCATGCACCTGCCAAATAGACTCAGGGACCCGGCTGAGAGCAGATAGACAGGCAGCAGATAGACAGGGAGAAATGGCGCCTCGATGCTGCGCTCACTGAGGTGGTTTTTTTTTTGGAGCCGGTTAGAGAGATTCAATGAGGACCGTTTGAAGGAGTAACCATGGAGAACACGAGGAAAAGCTCTCGGAATCGGAGTGGTCCCTTCATCTCCTCCAGGACTAGGTCGTCTTCGAGAAACTCTGTGGAACATGTAAGCCGGTTTCTTTTCTTTACCGGCGAGCTAGCTTGGCTTTGCTAGTTGGCTAGGTAGCTGTAGCCCTGGCCTCAAGCTGCTCCAGATGATGTTGTATTTCCACCCAAAAACAGACCGCAGTCACACTGACACCCTTTCAGTCACGCAGATAAGCAGTGAAAGTCTTGAACGAAGTGATTTTCAAGCGTGTCATTTGCGCCAAACTAATTATGCATCTGTCCAAACACAAGCTAGCGACTTTGGGTCCTGGCTAGCTCCAAGTTGAGTTCCCTTTGTGTTTGGCAGTGTTACCCGGCTGAGTTGTTTCACCTTTGTTATAAAGATTTCACCCTTTAAATAAAGTCACTTGATAAAAGCTTAATGGCTCCACTTCTAGTCACGTTAAAGAACGCATTAGCGTGATTATTTAATCATCTTTTAGCATTAAAACGTAAGTGAAACTCGCGTTGGCGAGAACTAGCTAGCCCGCTTTTAGCTTCTAGTGGGGGAAGGGAGTCAGGTCCACAACAGTTGTCTGGCTCGGGTCCTGATTTGAACAAGTCTGAACTTGGTGAACTTTTTGTTGTTAAAGGTCAAAACAGCCACACATGGGCAACTGTCTCAAACTGCGGGCTTTGAGCGTTCATGGGCAACTTTGTGTGTAGTTGTGCTTCTAGACTTGATCGAGACACTTAGTTTTTACTGGTCGTTTGTCCTACAAGCTGTTCCTTTTGTCTCAAAATGTAAACAGATGAGGGGTGCAGGCCCCGTGGATCTACACCTTTACCTCCACAGCAACACGACTGCTGATCATGATGCTCATGTACACATTTGTAGTTTTTTTGTGGTGGTAATGGAGAAGTTGTGGTAATTTCTAACTATTTTGGACTGAGGATTGGAGCCAGTCTCCCATGATAATAATGTGCAATCATCTTAAACTTTCTAATTATTGGAATCAAGTTTCTTTAAAATTCACGACCCCTTCTTTTCTGTATGTTCTTGTTATTGGGTTTCTCTATGATCTTCTTAAAGCTGGAGTTAAGATGGCTGAAATGCGCCCTGACTACCCACAAAAGTTGTTTATACTGCTTTAAAGTAAAGAAACAACTCTCAGTTGTTACTGAAATGACTCAAAACGGACAATTTGGTGACTTGTAGTCACAGTGCTGTCGGGCATGGTGGTGTGTACCACACGAAAACATGGTCTACAAAAAGCTGAGGACAGAGTTGTCTCTGGAGTTTTGGAAAGATGATTATTTACCGCAATGTAAATACTTCAGTAACTGTAGTTGCACAAATTATTCAAAAGATTCTCAATACTGTAGCGATCTCCCTGGACGTGGCCGCACGAAGAAGCCATGTCGAGTTCAAGAATGTAATGGTCACCAGTAAGAGCCCAGGGCAACTTCCAAGATCAACATTGAAGGTTAAAGTAGATCAGTGTCTGATCACAGCATCAAGCTAAAGTGGAACCGGTGAAAGACTGGCGAAGAGGAGGATGCCAGTGTTGACAGCAAATCATAAAAAAGCGAGACCATAATTTGTGAAAATGCATTATGACTAACCAAAGAGCTTCTGGGAGAATGTATATTTTTTTGGATGAATGAGACAAATCTGGAGCTTTTATGGCATGTTGCATTAGCTCCCTGAATGAATGAATGAATAAATGAAGCACACAAAGAAACACAGTGTACACTTAGTTCTGTTGTGAGGTTGCTTTGCTGTGTCTGCACCAGGGTGTTCAGGGTTCAATGACGCCTCGGGACGTAATCTGGAGCTAAAATGTGCCTCCCGGTGTCAGAAACGTGGTTTCAGTTCAGAATCACAACCCAAAACAGTCAGCTAAAAGATGTTTCCACGTCTCTCCACCCAGCCTGTCAGACCTTCACTCGCTCGCCCGTGACAACACTGAGATATGCTTTTCATATCAGCAGGGGTGTAACTCTGTGAAGACACGAACATCAAGGATGCACATCTGCTCTGTGCTGCCATTAACAGAATCAAGGCGGTTTGGTCTAATTTCAGATATTCCTGGTGTTTTTGTCTCAAATGTTTTTATTTTTACCCTGAAAGTTTGAATTAAAGTTAGTTTTTTCCCCCCTTTTGCAGAAATTAGCTTCTTTTATCTGTTTTCCAGACGTGCATCCTCTCCTCTTTACCTGTTTATTCTGTCTCTGTTTGCCCAACAGAAGGAGCCCGGCAGCGATGCGAGCAGTCCGCGCTTGGCTCCGCCCTCCAAGCGAAAGCGGAGGCAGGCGGCCTCCGAGCCAAGCTCTAGTGACACTTCCCCTTCCCCGAAGGCGAAGGGCCAGAGGGTCAGCTGGGGCATTTCTACCTACCGCACCCGGTCAGTTGTTTGTTTGCTTTCAAACCCGTCTTTGTCAGCTTCGTATGCAGCAAAACTAAAATGTAAACAGTTTTTGTTTCCCGCTCAGATTTCATAAGTTCATTAATTTATCTTTCATTTCCAGGCTGTCCTCTCGCAGAATGCAAAATGGCCACGGTAATAATTCATTTAGTCTTTTCATATAAACCCCGAGCTTTAGGAAACAACACCACCAAGAACTAACCTCCACTCCGTCTTTGATTCTGCAGCCGGTATGAGTCACCGGAACGATGACAGTGGAGGGGGGGATCACTCCCGTATGAACGGCCACGTGGAGCTGAAGAGGAGCTGCCGAGTGAGGAAGAGCCAGTTTCAACACCTCAATCAGAGCCTGCTGTTTGACCAGCTGGTCAACAGGTAGATGGGTGCTGAGACGCCGTGCACTCTCTGACTCAGGAAATGGGAATCGCTGATTTACAAATGTGCTAAATGTTGAAACTGAAAGCGACCAGAAGAAAACCACTGAAGGGTCAGATTTCAGCGTAATAAATGAAACTCTTGACCTTAAGGTCGAGACGTTTGTGTTTACTGAGAGCTGCGTCGTCCTCGGGCCGGAGGAGCAAAGATATCGGACCTGAGCGTCGCTGCTCGATCTAAGCCGATCATTCACTCCTCCCTCGCGGTTTAGGCTTGTGCTACCCTGAGTTTCAAATCAAGCGCACGCTACCTCCCACACAATTTTTGCCAACTTAGCAACGGGGGGTGCAGCAATTGCAGCTTTTGGCTGATCACCGATCTTGAGAGAAACCTGACTTACCAATACCGATTTTGTCTTAACTAAAAGCGGATCGCGTCAATGTTTCAATTTGCTTTTATTGAGAAAACCAACATGAAAACTCATGAAACAATACCAGTTTCAACTGGACACGAGGTAATGTTCTTAAATATAAGTGAACATATGTAGCATTGCTGTTTGAACTACAAAGTCACATTTGTTCCTTTATTCTTTAACTCATTCACTGCCATTGACGACTAAAGTCGTCATTTGTGTTTTTAACGAGCCCCCGGACCGTAAGAACAAACATCACAGCTCTAAAGCCGATCCTCATCCGCGTACATCACAGGTCACGTGATCAGGAAGCAGAAAATCCACGTGTTCGGAGATCGTTTTGGGCCACTGCTGTAAAAAAAAAAGTGAGGTGCGAATTGGAAAAGCTTCTGCCGATCACAGTAAGAGAACGGATAACGCTCGAAACGTGCGGATTCTTCCTGATGTAAGAGGTGAGTCTCCTCTTTGTTTTGTTAGTTTTGGCGTCGACATCATCCTAGCGCGCAACGTTCTGTGACTCTTAAAAAACCAGTGAAAACGCTGAAAGACGCCGGCAGCGAAGGGCTTTTCTGATCAGGAAACAGCTGGCAGTGAATGAGTGAATTTTTCTAGTTTTGAAAACAAATCTTTTGCACCTGTTTCGACACGCTTGTCCAAAAAATAATTCTGTAGCAATGACTTGCTTTGACATTAACTAAGGATGCACCGATTGCAATTTTTGGCCGATCTCCGATCTTGAGAAAAACAACCGAGATCGGGGCCGATAGATCAGTTGGCCGATAGATCGGTGCACCCCTACTTAGCAACTTTCCAGACCCCTTTAATGATTATTTTTTCTAAAAATCACCCGATAAACAACCTAGCAACGTTTCTGATGAACCTTAGCTACTTTATATTTTTATTGTTGATGTTCTCTGCAGGTGAGTTAAAGATCCAGCCTGCACCCGGGCGTCCCAGCATTAGGGAAGACGATGATTGGCATGTGCGTGCAGCACGATCACGTTACATCGACTGACCTTTCTCGGCTGATCTCACTCACACAAAAACTGTGTTTCAGCTCAAGCCATCATAATCAAACTAAAAGAAATAAACTCTTGTGTGATGAAGCTTTTAGAGGGAGTTTCTACCTTTGGATGGTATTCTAACCCACTGAGATGTGTTGTAAATGTGACATTGTTGTGCTTTCTCTCGTGAACCGTCTGGTGTGTGTGTGTGTGCAGCACTGCTGAGGCTGTTCTCCAGGAGATGGACAACATCACCAGCATCAGGCAGAGCCGTGAGGTGGAGCAGCTCCGCATGTGGAGCGGAGAAACCGAGGAGGTGAGCGCCGCTCTGCTTTAAAGAAAAAGGCCCCCTGTCTGCATCTGTGAGGTGAACACAGGTGGTTTGTCTCCTCCCAGGAAAGCATGGACATGTATTCCCGAGTGAAACGCAGGAAATCAATGCGTAGAGCCTCTTTCAACATATCCGCGCACCACAAAGTCATGAGCAAGGATGATGACGACGACGATGAAGAGGAGGAGGAGGAGGAAGGGACAGAAGGTGTGTTGTGTGTTTATGTTGGACCTAAAATACTGAAAATGAGTTTTAAAACGTCCCTCTGGTCTTCCAGAGTCTCACGGCGAAGAAGAGGAGGATGCAGAGGATGACGATGACGAAGACGATGAAGGAGACGAAGCTGAAGAGGCGGGGGAAGAAAACGACCGACCTTACAACTTGAGGCAGCGGAAGACCGTACAGAGATATGAAGCTCCACCGATTGGTGATTAGTTTTTAAATGTCCCAGATGTTCCTCAGAGGGCGGGGCCTAACCTGTTGGTCTTCTCTCTCAGAGCCAGTGAACAGGAAGCAGAGCAACCCCTCCCTGTTCGACACCCACATGTCTCCAGCTAGAAGAAGCCATATCAGGTGGGTTTCAGATCTGACACCGGAGCTACAAGCCTCACTAGCAGCGCCAGCGTTTTCAAAACGTTCTCCTAGTGAAGTACCGTGTGCACTTTGGGACGTCCTCGGGTCTCGAGAAAACGTCGTCAGACATCCGACCAGAGAAAAAAGCATCGGCTTCATTCAGAAACTCCCCAGACTTCTGACTAAATGGTGTCTGAATAAAAGGAATCAGGAAAAACTGTCAAACACAACGCTCTTATAGAAGCTTCCTGTAGGTGGCGCCATCACCTGGTGTTTGCTGGTTAAAGTGAGGGTCAAGGCTTGGGTGGAGACTCATTTCATCCACACTTCCTGTTAGGAAAACGCTTCTGAAAGAGGCGTCGCCTGGCGGGCCGAGAGAGCGGCACTGGGGCAGTGGTAGACCACCCCCCCGCCACCCCCCCGCGTCGGCTGTTGGAGTTTCTCAATCTAAAAAACGAGTCGTTAACGAGCGCGTGCACACAAGCGCACACTCGCACATGACTTACCCCTCAGGAGAAAAGCAGACACCGATTTTGCAGCATTCTGGAGGATTTCCTGTTAACTTCGATCAATAGATGAAAAAGGGGAGGAGGGCCGTTTTTCAAGGAGGCGAGCGGCTCAGAGCGCTCATGGAGCCAGGTGGAGGTGCGGCTGCCTCACCTGGAGACCAGTGCAGTGCAGCAACGTAGTACGTTGCTGATGACGTCACGTTTTTCAGCGTAGCCATCAGCCACAGCTGGTTCTACATAAATGTGGAGCAGAGTTTTTAACCTGAAGATGGAGATAGAATTACGGTTTAGGGCCGAAACGTTACATTTAAAGTAAGTTTTACTAAACTGCCACACTAATGATTACACATGTGTACAGCACCATGAGACACTCTACAGGTTGTCAGCAATAACAAAAGTTAATTTAGGCGTTACTTGCTCTTTAACTACATTTATTTGACACATGAGAATGAAGGAAAAGAGCTGCAGCAGGACATGTTGTCCTAATGCATCATGGACGTGCGACAGAGGTGGAACGTAAGATTCAGGCTTCTAACGTTACTTCCTGTGATGCAAACTAGGGTTGTCACGGTAACCGGTGTAGCGGTAAACCCCGGTAAAAAAGTTGCCAATAATAATAATCGTCTTGTTTTTAAAAAAACTATATTATCTCGGTGGATTACCGTGGCTGCGGTGTAGGCGCGGTGACCCTTACCAGCCACCGTATCATCTGCTGAAGTTGCCGGCGGCACACGCGCACTTTGTTGTTTACAACCAAAACTTTCTTGAAGCTAAAGCTGAAATAATGGCCAAAGGAGGAGACGGCAGCGCTCAGGACGTTTATTATCCCTCAAAGAAGACAAAGTGGGAAGTACAGGCATCTTTTAGATATTTGAAGAATGCCGAGGGATAGTTTCTAGAAGACAGCTTTCCTGTTTGCAGCACGTGCAGAAAAAGTGTCTGTGAACGGCAGCAACGCTTCAAATCTCATGACACATCTGCGTGACCATCACCCACAACTCTACAGTCAACGCAAGGCAAGTTAGCGTTTTAGCTAAAATGCGTGATCCGAGGATTTGGGTTGAGGGAGAATGCAACGAGTCGCTATATAAAGCAGCCGCAGCGCCGCTACCTGCATATAAACCGTGTCGCGGACACCGCCATGTTGAAATGACGCTATGCATTACGGGGCTCCCAGGGGCAGATAAGAGTTGGTCTCTCTCCGAGAATAATTATGAATTTAACAATAATTACTGCCTGATGACATTTTCCCACATCTGCAAAGCTCACTGGAAGGACACAAACCGAGGACGATATTTTCCTGATATAGGGTTTATTACTCAAGTAAGGGTAAAAAAGTACCTGATTAGAAGGCTACTTGAGTACTGAGTATCATCTGATCTAATATTTTTAAAATGATGACATCAAACAGACAAAAGTAAGAAGTTATGGGCAAATATTGGTATTTTAAAGACTAAAGGGGAAAAATGTAAACAAATAAACAACACAATTACAAAATAACACATTTTAGGCAAAATTTAGACACAATCTGATGACAATATTTTCCTGGTATACAGGGTTTACTTAGTTGTCTGAAAATGTAGCACGTTTAAAAAAATGCCGCGATAATACCGAAAAGCTCGATAATTTTGGTCGCAATAACCGTGAGGTTAAATTTCCGCACCGTGACAACCCTGATGCAAACTTCACAACCTGAATGTAACTTAATGTAATGTAACTGTAGAAAAAGTACAGCAAACAAGAAGTAGTTAAACTCAGCGTGGTTTTGTGAGGAGCCTGCCGCTGTGGCGCATTGATGGAGTTGGTCAACGTTTCGTCTGTGACCTGCGATCGGCCTCAGTGTGACGCCACAAAACTTACCGCCTTTTGTCCTCATTGAGTGTTTCTCTTCTTCACCTGAACTGTAATCGGTCAAAACGACGGATGGCCTTTAGATTTTTACGTCACCGTCTTCAAAAACATAATTTGATAAATGTGACCCCCGTGATAGTCTGACGCCTTCATGCAGCTGTGACCCAGAATTCTACTGAGACTGATTCTTTTCCAGAGTGAAGAAACACGCCATTCACAGCAGTGACACCACCTCATCGTCCGATGAAGAGCGTTTTGAGAGGAGGAAAAGCAAGAGCATGACCCGGGCCCGGAACAGGTTGTTGCACTGTTTTATTTAGAGCTCCTAAGGAAACAGTGGTGTGTCTCAGATTGTGTTTTTAGTTTACTCTGTGAGTAATTCGTGTCGGCTGGACGCATTTTAGCCCAACTGAAATGATTCTGGACCCTTTGATGAACACATTGTGTGTTTGAACAGATGTTTGCCCATGAACCTGACATCTGAGGACCTGGCCAGCGGCGTGCTACGAGACCGAGTGAAGGTGGGCGCCAGCTTAGCGGACGTGGACCCCATGAACTTTGACACTTCAGTGAGTGGAAATCAAGTTATGTTGTGACACAAACGTAGTTGCAGTTGAATTGTTTATTTAGATTAGGGATGCACCGATACGATACCGGTAAAAGTTAACCGATACCAGGAACCTGACCTTTCTTAGTGGCCTAGTGGTCGAGTGTCCGCCCTGAGACTGGGAGATCAGGAGTTCGATTCCTAGTCGGGTCATACCAAAGACTTTTAAAAAATGGGACCCAATGCCTCCCTGCTTGACACTCAGCATTAAGGGTTGGATTGGGGGGTTAAACCACCAAATAGTTCCCGAGCGCGGCTGTGTCTGCAGCTCACCGCTCCCCCAGGGGATGGGTCAAATGCGGAGAACAAATTTCGCACACACACCTGTGTGTGTGACAACTAATAGGACTTTAACCGATACCAATGCAGTTGCTTGAAAATGGCTTCACTGTAACTTGTCATTTCTGTTCACCTAATATTTTAGTTTTGTGATGATTTCTATTCATATATTTTACTTTTTATCTACCTCGCAGTCTTTTCCTGTTGAAAGCAGAGAAGAAAATAAAACCTGTATTCCAAATCATTGCATTTTCTGTGTGTGGTAGAAGTATCGGTATCGGCGAGTATTCAGATCCAAGTATCGGTTTGGAAAATGTGGTATCGTTGCTTCCCTAATGTTTGAGTTCAGCTGACAGAAATGTTGTTTTTGTTAAGTATAAGAGCTCTGATTCTGCAAACCCTCCATCCACAGCCACTAAAATGTTTAATCATCATTACGTTCTCCACACAGTTCTTTGGAACACCTTTTATTGATGTTTAGGTGACTGAAGCTACACGTGTGACTCTTTTTTAGGTGCGATTTGACGGCGTGGGCGGCCTCAGTGAGCACATCCAGTCACTAAAGGAGATGGTGGTGTTCCCTCTGCTCTACCCAGAGGTCTTTGAGAAATTCAAAATTCAGCCCCCCCGGTGAGAAAACCATTCAAACAGATGTGAAGTCCTTAAGTGTAGTTTTATCTTTTGGACGCAGAACTGTTTAGTTTCTCTAATTGAAAAACCAGAGGAGTCGTGTTTGTTTCTATAGCTGAGCTGATAAACGTGGGAGACGACCTGCTGTGTAATTATCCCGCGGAGCTGATTTGTTTTCCGTTTTAGAGGGTGTTTGTTCTACGGCCCGCCTGGAACAGGAAAGACCCTGGTTGCTCGAGCACTCGCCAACGAGTGCAGTCAGGGAGACAGGAAGGTTTCCTTCTTTATGAGGAAAGGAGCCGACTGCCTCAGCAAGTGGGTCGGCGAATCAGAACGGCAGCTACGCCTGCTCTTTGACCAGGTGTGTAACTTCTGATGAACATCCTCGTCATTTAAAGTGTAAAAAAAAAGTCAGCTCCATGACCTTTAGCATCTCTGTTGGATGACCTTGATCTTGTATAAATCCCTCTGACTAGGCTTACCTGATGAGGCCATCCATCATTTTCTTTGATGAGATTGATGGTTTGGCTCCTGTCCGCTCCAGCAGACAGGACCAGATACACAGGTAAGTTCCTGTCCGACTTGTTGAATCATCAACCGCAACCCATCAGTTTATCTGTCATTGTTTTTTTTTTTTAAACACACAGGGGAGGGGATGTGTAGGCAGATGTTTGAATAACGACGATACGAGAACAGTTAGCCAATTGGACAACATATCCTGCACCATGTGGCTTTGGTTCTTTTACCCGACCAGAGTTCTCTTCCAAACTGAGCAGGCTCATCTGAAATTGCAACCCATGATTAATACAATGTTATGTGTAGCTACGTCGTTTAGCTGAGGATCCCATTTCTGCTTGATGAACGAAGTCATCAGACTAGGGCTGAAACGATTCCTCGGGAATAATTCGAGTACAAAAAAGCCTCGAGTCAAATTCTCTGCCTCGAGGCTTCGTTTAATTCATGTTTAATGAATTCATTGCTTTGAAGTCGCCCGGGTTCATGTTTCACCCGGACCGAAATAAGTGACGCACATACGCACTGCACTGTTGTGATGGGAATTCCGGCTCTTTTTAGAGAGCCGGCTCTTTCGGCTCCTAAGTGGCTCCTCAGATTTTCTGTTGCGTAGAGTACATTTATAACCAAAATAATGCTAAACTAAATGTAAAATAATTTACTAATGTAAAAAAAAAGCAATATATCAAATATTTATCATTTCTATGGATTTAATAACTGAACACTCTAAGAAATGTCCACTTTCCGACTGCTGGCGCTCATTTTCTCACCGTCTTCGTCGCACTCTCCTCCCTCTCGCTCGCCTTTTTCCTCCTCCTCATTCCCTCTCGTCTCCCTCCACCCGCAGGTGCTCTGCTGTGTGTCTGTCTGAATATGATCCTCCCTCTTCCCCGCCCCTACTGCTCTTGTGTGTGGTCAGTCTGTACTCACAGTTACACATGTTGATCAATTGCCTGTAGCTTTCACCAAGGCGGGGGGGGGGGGGGAACGGCTCCCAATGACGAGCCGGCTCCCGTCGTTCTCTTCAAAGAGCCGGTTCGTTCGCGACCGACACATCACTACTGCACTGAATGCACACGCGAGTAGCGAATGTAGCTTAACTTTCTCTTAAGCCATGGCGGACAACGTGGACCCCGGCGGAGTGCGAAAAAGACAGAAAATGTCAAAGGTGTGGGACCATTTTTCACGTCGTAAGGCGGAAAATGTAGTCCAGTTTAAATACTGTAAAATGGATTTAGCCTACCACAACACCATATTCCTCCATGCTGCAGCACCTGACCAGGAAACATCCACTTGTAAATGTCCCTTCTGCAAGCGGACTCAGAGCCTCTACAAGATAATGCATTTTAGCCTGTATTTCTATATATTCTGCGGAAACTGTGCGACATTTTCATTTGTAGCACTCGGTTTCAGCTCACACCGTACGTCTGGTAGCAACACGTAGGACCTGAAAATGTGTTAAAAATAGCAGTTTTTACAACACGTCGGACTTTTTACTGTGTTATTGATGTCCGTTGTCCCTCAGGATCGCTGCAGGAGGACACGGGTATTTATGAGAGAGGAGGAGGAAAACAAAAGAAAGTAAATGTTCTGTGATCAGTATAAGTTGACATAAACACGGCAAACATGCTTTCAACAATCCTTGTTAGTGTGAGAAAAAAAAAGTGTAGAAATTAAAACGGACGTGTGTTAATAGGGAAACAGCTGGCGAGCCATGTTTGCGCATGTGCCTTGAGCGGTTCTGGTGCGGATTGGGCCGCAGCCGCTCGCATTTGTTTACTGTGAAGTAAAGCTGAAGTGCTGAAGTTTTGAAAACTAATTTTGAATAAAACTTGAAGAATAACTGGCAATTGCTTTCTCATTTCAAGAGGTCTTTCATATTTTATAACATGCTGTTTGATATAATGGTTTAAAAACGTAAAAGTGTCATTTATTAGAGTACTCGATTAATCGATGAAAGATTCGATAGAGTACTCGATTAATCGATAAAAGATTCGATAGAGTACTCGATTAATCGATAAAAGATTCGATAGAGTACTCGATTAATCGATAAAAGATTCGATAGAGTACTCGATTACAAAAATATTCGATAGCTGCAGCCCTACATCAGACTGACTGCAAGTGAAAATAATAAATAACGGAAAGGAATCGCTGGCGCCATTGTAGACTTGGGACAACTTTATGACAAAGCACCGCCGTGAGCCTCGGCTGAAAGGTGCAAGGCACTCCTGTTTCTATAAACGCACACACACGTGCACGTAGTTAGCAGCACATCTCCAAGTAGTTTTCTTTTACTATTTGATAAAAAATTTTCAACAGAAATGCCTCAGTTAGATTTTTAAAACATAAATTCAACTGTTGTGTGTCTGGGAAGAGTGTTGGTGCTCCGTGGTTGCGTGTGTTTATTTCGTAACACATTACAGGCCTTCCGCAGAGCTGTTTGAAGTTTCCCAACGAGACTAATTCCTCCTGTCCGTCCGTACCGAATGGAATAATCATCATGTTTCACAGCTGCAGGGGGAATGTGGGTCAGTCAAGGCAACTTAATTTGTAGGATCAGGTGTTGGGTGAAGCTTTGTTTTTTTTTATTGATCAGAGTCCGGTCTCCGTTCCTACAGAAGACCGCACGGTTCGGATCCGCGGTCGACGCAGCAATTCTGTACATAAATAAAATTAAAACCTCATCTTTGTCAGCTTTAAAAACTTTCATGGATGCATAGAATCATAAGTAGACTCCTCTATACTTAATGCCTTTGAAACGTGTGAATCAAAAAGCAATTTATCTGCTGCTATCTTTGAACTAAACACTCCATGCGCTGCTGTAAACAACTGCCCCGCCTCCTCCCCCTTGCTACCTCCATTCTGTGTTCATGTGCAACCACAGAGTAGTTCCTGCTAAGTCTTTGGGAAGCAGCACAGGTTCAGTTGAAGTATTAATGATATCCCTGTTAAAACAAAACAAAAAAAACATGCATTTTTGCCCAGGCGGTGAAATTGACTCCTACGGTTTAGTTTACATGTTTACATTCAGTTACAGTGATCCCTCGTTCATCACGGTAGATGCGTTCCAGACCTGGCCGCGATAGGTGAAAATCCGCGAAGTAGGGACACCATATTTACAGTCATGGACGTAATTTTGGGGGGGGGGACAGGGGGGACATGTCCCCCCCACTTTTTCCAAAGTCAAGTTTTGACCCCTGCACTTTTTACCATCCAAAAACAATATTACGCTATATTAAATTGACACTGGTTGAGCTCTAGGACCTAGCGGAAAACAACCATTTGTGTTGAAGCCTGTTTCCCATTAGAGCATACTGTAAAGCTACCCCCCCCCCCCACTTCTAAAGTGAAAATTACGTCCTTGTTTACAGTACAGTACTATATTGAATTATCGTATGATCACATTCTCTTTTTGTGGGTAAAACTCAAGAAAAAAAAATTTTACTTGTTTTTTTTATAGTTTTATTACAAAAAGTGCATTTTATGATGAAATGGATGAAAAAAAACCAGGAATTTCTTGATATTTCGCATAGAAAAATACCGCAAATCGGCGAATTTCCCTTGAATAAGGCTCCAAAGAAAAAATCCGCGAAGTCGTGAATCCGCGATAAACGAACCGCGAAGTAGCGAGGGATCACTGTATTTCATAACATTTGTGGAAATAAGACCTTGTTAGGTTTTTAAGGACTCTAATCTTGTGGTTGTTGTGTTTCTGTTTGGCACCATATTTTTGTTTCTGGTATATTTTTGATACAGGAATAAAAAAAAAAAACAATATACGTACGTTTTTACCCTCTCCTTCTGCTCGACAGTTCCATTGTGTCCACGTTGTTGGCCTTGATGGACGGTTTGGACAGTCGTGGGGAGATGGTTGTCATCGGTGCTACAAACAGACTCGACTCCATCGACCCGGCCCTCAGGAGGCCTGGACGTTTCGATCGGGAGTTTCTCTTCAGCCTCCCGGACAAGAAGGTGAAGCTGAGAAAACCTTAAAGTCGTTGAATTCGACGACAATTTTTACTGAACCTGGATTTTTCTTTTTTTAAATGACGTTATTACTTATGTTGTCGTGCTTTCGTCTCTGGAGAATGTGATTCAGTGAGCAAGAGACGAGACATTTTAATAGAAGTTTGTAGATTTGGTTGAAATGAAAATGCACAATAAACGTGTGAGTGATCGGACCGTGAACTGCAGGTCGTTCCTTTAGTCTGTATGCTAACAGACAGGATTAACCTGCTTTCTATTCCTGTTTGATAGGCCAGAAAGCAGATTTTGAAAATTCACACGAGGGACTGGAATCCCAAACTGGCTGAGCCATTTCTAGATGAACTTGCAGAAAAATGTGTCGGTGAGTGAAGTACGACATTGTTTTGGGGTGTGTGGTGTTCGTCCTCCCGCCTCCCACTGAGGGAGCACTTTAATGAAGCCAAAATGAGGAGATCCTAATCTAATAACAGACTGTTTTTGTGTCTTCCCAGGCTACTGCGGTGCTGACATCAAAGCACTTTGCACAGAGGCGGCCTTGATGGCGCTGCGCCGCCGCTATCCCCAGATTTATGGCAGCAGCATCAAACTGAAGCTGGACGTCGCCTCAATCGTCCTGGGGCCTGGCGACTTCAGCAAGGCCATGAGGACGATTGTCCCAGCCTCCCAGCGGGCTCTGGCCCCCCCGGGCCGAGCCCTGTCCCCCACCCTCAGCCCCCTGCTGGCCAGCTCTTTCTCCTCGGTGCTGAAAGCTCTTCTCCGAGTCTTCCCCCACGCTCAGTGTGCCGACAGGGACAACACACAAGGCGAGTTGCTGCCACCCCGACACTTAAAGAGTCTGCTGGATCAAACACCATCGCCCTTCCCCACCCATCGTATTCATGACTCTGTCGTCCTGCTGGTTTTTATTTTACGTGATTATCTTTGCGACCTTATTACCGCCATTCTGGGTGGTCTGCGCTAGGGCTGGGCGATATGGCAAAAATAGAATATCACGATTTTTCCAATATTTTATCACGATTTCGATTTTATCACGATTTTTTATCCATGAATAGCATAACTTCAATTGCGTATTAAAGAAGAGGAACAATGAATAAATAAACATTTATTCATATTAGGGATAATCAGCACAGTGCTAACACACTTATATTTTAAACTCACACCAGAGATGATAAAAGCCCTGAGAGAAACAATTACAAAAATCTGTTTTTCTCGTTTTTCAAGTAACTTAACATAAATTAAAATTGTAAACATATTTAAAGTGCAAACATGTCAATTGCAAACGTATTGTGCAAACATTAACTTGTTCAAAATACTATGTAGCTCCCAGTTGCTCATGTAGTGGATAGTTAAGCTCAAATACGGCTCTGATGTGCGGCTGGACCAGAGATCGCTTGTGGTAGCAAATAACTGCGCATTCTGAATATTTCCTGCAACTCTCACTTTGCATTCAGCGTACATGCGTGGAATGGCGGTGTTCGAAAAATACTTGCGGCTGGAAAACTCGTAGCGCGGGTCCAATGTTTTTATCATTTTCTTAAATCCCGCTCCTACTGTTCGCACGGGACACAAATCTTTAACCAAGTGGTGCGTCACTGCATCTGTCACGCTGTTCCATCGTCTGCTGTCTCTGTCGTAAGGAGTGAGTTTTGTATGTGTTTCTGTTAGCGTTTGCTGCCTGGAAGAAGCACGAGCCGCTGCAGCCGCAGGCTTTTTAGCTTTTGCTGCCAGCTGGCTCTCATTGTATTGTTTGGGATGCTTTCTTTTCAAGTGATTAAACAAGTTTGTGGTGTTGCCATCACTTGCCTTGACGCTCTCCTTGTAAATGACGTTTCGCTGCTCTTTGTCATCTGGTGAAAAACCAAACCAGTTCCATAGAACGGACGAGGCGTTCCTCTTCGGAACAAAAACCTCGTTGTCGCTCTCAGCCGCGGCCGAAGCCATGTTTGTTCACACGCAGGTGAAAACAAGCGGGACACTAATATATTACTGTGACTCACTCTGATTGGTTAAGGGTCAAACAAAGGCGTGTCATTCGCCGGAGGTAAGTTCCCTTTTCATTCAGAGGCAGAAATTCAACAGCAGAGCTGTGAATCGTGATAAAAAGGTCTCTCAAAAATGACAGACCGTCAGATGTGTAGATCGTAAAACGGTCTAAAATCGTCATATCGCCCAGCCCTAGTCTGCGCTCCCACTGACCAGACTCTTTGCTAACCCCACTTTCATAGATGTAGTAGCACAGAGACCAGAGACCAGATCACTTATCACCACTGTGTGAGCTCTTCACTAATTCACTCCAGTCAGCGGAGCAGCTTTAATGGAAGAGCAGGCTTAACGGAGCACTTCACCAGCGGGACTTTAGCAACAGAGGCTGTGCTCGTTGCACCAAAGCTCAACTCCTAGGGCGTTGTGTCCCTTTATGGCTAACGGATAACCTAACATCAGAAATAGATTCTTTTATGTTTATAGTGTGTTACTGTGTGTATGTAGCTCACTATGCTCTCCTTTTCTGTTTGCTAGGCGGCGACAATCATCTCTTAGAAGAGGACGTGTACAGCGACGACGACAATGAGGACGGCTCTGCCTCCATTTACGAAGTTCCGCCTTCTGCATCCCCAAAGAGTCAGCATTCCTCTTCTGCAATGCACAGAACCTTTCTCCAGCTCTCCACGTGAGTGCTCAGAACTTAAATACAGAATTATTCAACGTGCTCACAGAACAACCGCATGCAGGAGGGAGATAGAAATGTAGTAATTAGCAGGTATAAAGTGGGAATTTCTACGTAAAGCTTGAAATCGGCTAAAAGCAGGGCGCATTCCGACTCCCAGAGAATTTTTGTACTAATATTTAACTACAAATGAAAAGATTTCAGCGTATTTGGTTGTCAGTCTCACAAATAAAGTAGTTTAGTTCATTAGTTTCCTGGAATAACAGCAGAGTCTCAAATTCAAAACCATAATTGTAAAAGTTAAAAAACAAACAGCTTTAAATAATAATTAGTTCTTATTTCTATTTATACATACAACTTTTATTTCTAGTGAAATTTTGGCTTTTCTTGTTTCTGTTGGACTGACCTGCTGCTTAGTGACACAACAAAGCTGCTACTGCCATCTACTGGCAGGAATAATAATCGTCCTAGCAGGTGAAATTTGAACTAACTAGATGAGAGGGGCAGAAAACACCCGCTGCTTGATTCTTTCAGGAGTTATTCACATTAACCCCCCCCCCCCGAAAGATCTCTGATATTATTTAGGCATGTTGATGTTTGGCCTCGATGTTTTGTCCTCACACATCCCATAATACACATTTTAAATGATGCCCTTTAACCTCCCGCCTGTCTCTTGGTGTGCAGATGTTCAGTAAAGAGCAGCTGTAGCTTTGTAAGCGGTAAAAATTAAAAAGAGACAAAGATGTTTGAATAACCAGAGGATTGCTGCTCTGTGCTGAGACTTTGGACTCATTTCGAGTCGTCGTTTTGCTTCTAGTTGTGCCCTCCGACAGCCCACGGCGTTCCGGCCTCGTCTGCTGTTGGCAGGAGCCCCGGGTTCTGGACAAAGCTCCCATTTGGCTCCGGCCCTGCTCCACCACCTGGACAAGCTACCAGTACACCGCCTGGACTTGCCCACTTTGTACTCCGTCAGCGCCAAGACGCCGGAGGAGTCCTGTGCTCAGGTATTGAAAAACAAACAAACAGAGCAGACATGTTTTTAAACCCTCGCCGGTGGGCACGCCACTCTCTACAAGTGAAAACTCTCACTGCTGTGATTGCAGGTTTTCCGTGAGGCTCGTCGAAGCGTGCCCAGCGTGGTGTACATGCCGCATGTCTCAGAGTGGTGGGACACCGTGAGCGAGACTGTGAAGAGCACCTTCCTCACTCTGCTGCATGACGTGCCCTCGTTCAGCCCCATCCTCATCCTCGCAACCGCTGAGACTCAGTACTTAAAGTTGTCTGATGAGGTAAACACACACGCACGCACGCACGCACGCACGCACGCACGCACGAGCACGCACGCACGCACGCACGCACACACACACACACACACACACACACACACACACACACACCTGGCACAGAGCAGACTCAAAGGTGTTGTTTTGTAACAAAACACTGAATTCCATTGGCTGTTTGATTGGTCAGTCAACATTAGACTGCGCTGTAATTGGTTTGAGCTACACATGAGGATGGGGGCGGCACACGTGGCCTTTCAACCAATAGACTTTGCCTCGGCAGAGGGGGTGACCCTTCTCCTGCTGGATCAGGTATGACGCCAGTCAAAAGTTTGACGCTAACCTGAGGATGCTAACGGAGGTTATCATGACTTTTTAAGAAAGAGACACCTGAAGGAGATTTTGAATGTCTTCAGCCGTATGTTATGTTGGATTGTTAAGGCGAGACTTGCTGTGGACTAACTGTCTTATTGGAGGACATTAACTGGACCCTTGTGGACATAAAAAAGACAGTTTTTAGTTTGCTCTGTCCTGTTGATGATAGCTGTTGAACAACGAGCTGGACATTGTTTTGCTTGTCTTTCTCCTTTTCTTGCATAGTCATTTTGATTTCTTGTTTAATTATATTCCTCCCCTTAACCATCATTTGACCGTGTTAGTCTTCTGAGGAAACCTAAGCCTGCTTCACCTAGCTAACCTAACAGTTTAACCACCTTACAAGGCCTCTGCAGAAATAAGAACAAGGAGACTGAACCCAATTCTGTTGCTAAGGTGAGATGCAGCCTGGGTTGCCAAGTGTTCATCATCTTCCTGCCACGGCTTTACTGGTTTTAATGGGAAACGTAAACTGGTTGTAATGGAGCTCTTCTTCCTCCAGAGTTTTTCCATTTAATTCTACTTTACCACCTTTGCCTCCTTGGTGTCCTTTATCCTGTTTCCTCTTCTTCTCTTTCACCCTTCCTAACGTCTTTACTGAGACCTTTTGCTGTGTGTTGGGGTACGGGTAGGAGCTGAAGGTTCGGGGAGGCAGAAACTGAAACAACCGGACAAAAGATGGGAATAAAGGGGGCAGCTTGGTTATGTCAGGTCAAGCAATAGAAGAGGTTTAATTAGGTCTGAAGGCTCCTACTCGGCGTCTCGACCCTAGGCCACACTCTCATAGTAGTTTATGCCAAAATGAGGATTTCATATTTGTTTTAGCCTGTGTGTGTGTGTGTGTGTGTGTGTGTGTGTGTGTGTGTGGCATTTGGCAATGCCTTTGACCATGGCCACGCTCTGAGATGTTTAGCGCTGTTAGGATGATTCTCTGTTCTGGGCTCATTAGGACTGAGGCAAAGACTTACTCGGGCCTAACTTCTTAATTATCTCACAGTAGCTCCAGTCTGGTCTCGCCTTCTACTTTCTCACTTCCTGTGGTAACTTTTATACATTTTTTCACGTTTGTTTTTACTCTAGCGCTCGTTGCCTTCTAAGATGGCTTTTTGTTTTGTACTTGCGATAAAAACTTAACTCAGGAACAAAATTAATAAAAAACAAAGAAATAAAAAAATAAAAATGAGAAAAGCAAAAGATGTGAGTAAAGAGAAAAAGAAAATGAACAAGAAAAGGCAATCAGTGGATCCAGGGAAAAGCCGAATCAGCAGAAAGAGCAGAACAAAGCTAACGCAGGTGTTTGCTAACTATCAAAATTTAGTGCCATCTGCTTCGGGGGCGGGCGTCTGACCTATGAGAACCCACCCAATTGGCCAAATGGGTGAAGGGCTGTATTTGATTTGTTAAAAAACAAATCAAAACGATCCATTTGATTGACAGAATGCATCATGTGTAGCAAACATTTGAGCTGACCATTCATTGCGATATTAATCTGTTCTTTGCAAAATGCATATTGTGCATGCTGATTTCACGATAACGGTATATTTACGATATATTGTGCAGCCCTACAGTTAACTCATTCACTGCCAGCCGTTTCCTGATCTCCAACGGCCTTCACTGCCAGCGTTTCTCACCGTTTTTACTGTTTTTCTTTAAGAGTCACAGAACGTTGCGCGCTAGCATGATGTCGACGCCAAAACAACCAAAACAAAGAGGAGACTCACCTCTTACATCAGGAAGAGTCAGCATGTTTCGAGTGTTATCCGTTCCTTCATAATCCGTTGTCGAATTGTGATCGGCAGACGCTTTTCCGGTTCGCGCCTCACTTTTTTTTTTACAAGAACGGCCCAAAACGATCTCCAAACACATGGATGTGTTGCTTCCTGATCATGTGATCTGAGACGTATCCAGATGAAGATCGGCTTCAGGGCTGAGATGTTTGTTCCCTCAGTGCGGGGGCTCGTTCCGATGCTCAAGCAGTGAATGAGTTAATGAATTTGTAATGGGAAACAGTTTTTTTCTGGTCTTTATATCATGTAGTGGGCCATTCCCATCTGTACCGGGTCGGCCCGGGCCGGGTAGCCCCAGTCGGCCCCAGCCTGGCCCGGTTGATTCCACACATCCTTGTCTTAAGCCCATGTGGGCTGATTCTACCCACCAATCAGAGGCTTGCTCTAATGGAAATGGTAAATGGTAATTAAATGGCCTGTATTTGATGTAGCGCCTTCTAGAGTCCTGGAACCCCCCAAGGCGCTTTACAACACAATCAGTCATTCACCCATTCACACACACATTCACACACTGGTGGGGATGAGCTACGATGTAGCCACAGCTGCCCTGGGGCGCACTGACAGAGGCGAGGCTGCCGAGTACTGGCGCCACCGGTCCCTCCGACCACCACCAGCAGGCAACGTGGGTTAAGTGTCTTGCCCAAGGACACAACGACAGCGACAGACTGAGCGGGTCTCGAACCTGCAACCTTCCGATTGCTAGGTGAGCACTTAACTCCTGTGCCACCGTCGCCCCAATGGAAGGAGTGAATTTGCTGTCAGCAGTGGGTGTGTTGGCCCTGGTCGGCCTGAAGCAGACCCCCTCGAGAAGAGGGCTGAGAATGAGCCTTGGTTGGCCCGGAAAAATACCAGGCCACCCAGATATGTAAACAACCTACGCTACCCGGCCCGGACCGACCCGGTACAGATGGGAATGGGGCTTAAACAACCTACGCTACCCGGCCCGGACCGACCCGGTACAGGTGGGAATGGGGCTTAAACAACCTACGCTACCCGGCCCGGGCCGACCCGGTACAGATGGGAATGGCCCATTAGAAGTCGAGTTACTCCCCAAACCACCTGACCTTTAACTTTTTTTAGTTTCTCTAATTTAGAAAACTCTTGAATCAGGGAATAACTATCCCACATGGTAAAAAGCTCCAAAAAGTGGATTTCCTGTGATATGGCTCCTTTTAAGACATTATCTGTCCATTTTTGCTGTATTTAATAATAATCGTCATGTGTTTGTTAAAGATTCGAGACAGGAGTGCCTTTTCTTGGCGTATCTTTGCTTTGGAGCCTAAAAGTCGTGGCATATACAGATTTGTCTTGACATCTTCAAATGATCTGTTGTGATCTTCAACTGCACTAAAAGCATGAGTTAGTTTGGGCGTGTTTATAATATTTAGCCGTTCTGTTGGTTTATTTTTGTAACAAAATGATCAGTCCTAGTTGAAGCCCGTAGGCAGTAATCTCCAGTGTTCTGATATCCGTGTTTCACACGCCGGAGTAGAGAAGCCAGTGACAGCTGCTGCCTCTGCTCTGAGCCTCAGCAGGGAGCAGGCAGCGTTCCTCCACCACCAAACACACTCTCCAGGCTTTGGTCCAGCTCCGTAGCCTCCCTCCTTCCCTCAGCAGCTGCTCATCCTGCTTTCATTGTCTTTCTTTTCCGTGGGAATAAACGGGAATGGATGGAAGGTGTCCACTCAGTCTTATTGTAATCACAAGTGCACAGTAAAGATATAAATAATGTAAACAATCTATCCGTGGGTTTACAGGCAGGATTGTAGATGCACCCAGAATCAGAACAGATTTTATTCAATAAAAAAGGCTTGGAAAGATGATCCTCCAACCCTATATCGATTCCGATCTATTTCCAGATGGAACACGTAATCCCTTCTGCGTGTTACGGAGTCTCCCCTCACTCATTTCTGCCAAAAGATGCTTCCATGGAGAACGACAGGTCCAAAAAACCCCGTCTGATTCCTTTCATAAAGCAGCTGCAGAGCTTCATCTGTGCTGGATCGTTGGACTTCTTTTTTCCAAAATCCCAGGAATGCATAACTTCCTCTCAGATGTTCAGGTTTAGATGTCCACCTGCTAAAATAATATCAATGATGAGGTAACACCGGGTCAAAGGGATGTTTTTAGTTTCTTCCTCTTGAAGATAACCGTCCCTTTTAAAAATGTATGATGAACTCCAGTTTTGATTCTGCATCACAAAAATTCCAGTTTCCCCTCCAGATTCCACTCCCTCCTCTCCTGCATTCTTCTGTCTTTTTAATTATTCATCTATCACCACATCTCTTCCATCTTCCCCGTGTCGACACCCCTCCGGCTTTTAATGATGATGAAAATGCTCACCTGCTGTGTGAGTTTCTCAGGCGTATGCAGCAGTGCTGCTCTTTACCCACTTTACCGTACCTATGTTTCACACTGAAAGGAGCGCGCGTAATCCAGGGGGCAGAAAAGCACGGAGCAGCAGGAAGCTGAAGCGGAGAGAACAAACATGCCACGAATAAGGCTGAGGATCGATGAGAATGACGGATGGGGGAGAAAGTTGGTGCTTAGTCAGCAGCACAGCTTCCAGGAGGGGAGTGCCATTAGCTTCCTTCAGCTGGGGTCGCAAAAACAGTGAAAAGATTCCAGACATTGGGGTTGCTTGTTTAAGGCGGGGATCGTTCCGTTGGTGTAAATGAAATAATCCGATTGTTTGTTTTAAAGCAAAAACCTCCCAACCGGTGGAGGACAAAACTAGTCTGAAAGCTCTAAGCCGATGTCGGTACAGGATCTGCTCGGGTGTAAGATCGGCTCGGGGTCCGTCGACTGCCGATGACGTCTAAGTAGTTTATTGGCTGAACATGAAACTTACGGAATTACGCAATCACGTTACGTTGTTATCACGTGACGTTGGTCCAGGCAAATCTTTCTATTGGAAAGATGGACAACTTTTACAAAGAAATCCATCATTACCTCTTTGAAAGTACACTTTTAGCATAGAGCTGCATGTATATTAGGGCTGAACGATTAACTGCGTGTGCAACTAAATTGCGATGTGACTAAACGAGATTTTCTAATCTCAAACGCTGCAATTTGGCAGCGAGTGGTTAGCGCAATGCTAATATACATGGAAACACCCATAGGAATGCTAATGCTAATATCACCGATTGCATTATTACAAATTATGAATTAGAAACGTGCCAAATGATTACATTTGGAGTCTAATAGAAAGTAAAACTACCATCAATCAAAAAAGTACAGACCGGTATTTTAGTAAAGCCAGAAAACTTAACTCCAGAGTTTTGGCTAGCAGCTATGAGCGTACCTGAACTACGCATGGACAAGACGTCAAAAACTCTAAACACAAAATACTTCAATAAACGGGACACACTTCTTTCCTGCAAATACAATTTCACAGGTGTTGCTAATACCTATGATCCTTCAAGGGATGTGCTCAAAGAGGAGTTCAACATTATGAATAAAATATAGTGTTTTATTTTACAAATACCATTATAAACACAAACTTACGTCTTAAGAAACATTATTTTAATAATGAAACTGCTACATTCTTTCCAACATTATAGATGTGTAGTGTATTTTGTCCGAGTGGGTTTGCCGTACTTTGACGTCATCGGCAGTCGAAGGACCCCGAGCCGATCTTGTACCGACACCGGCCTATACTTCAGAAATCTAGTTAAATATGTAACAGTGGTGTTCTCGTATAGACTCCTGCGTCTCCTTCAGATTCAGTGTGAGAGTCTTAAATCTGCACCTTAAAGTACAAGTATGTAGGTGATTGTTTTAGAAAATACTTTTATCCACTTAATGTGAACCAAGAGTCGTGTTTATTTACGTGGGAACATTTCAGATTTTGATGAGCATATTTAGCATACTAACTATGCAGTTAATCACATTTGAATTTAAATTTGGCACAATCTCATAAATGATGTAATAAACTAATTTGTCACATTGCTAAGCTGCCGTCATTCCTTCGTAGTGAGGGCAAGAGCATCGCTGATGTTAAAGGACTGTTAGACCCTACCCCTTTAGATGTAAACACAGCCCTCGTCAATGCTACCAGCTCTCTTGTGGACAAGTGCAACTTCACCTGCTGATACTCAAAGCTACAGAAAGCTGCGGATGTTCTCGGGGGTGATACCGACCCATAGTAGAGAAGAGGCGCGAAGGATGGCCGTGGACAGAGACTAAAGGAGCTCGAGGAGAACTTATAGTAGGCCGGGTGCGGAATCATATCCAGCCTGGACGATTGTTCTTCACACCAGAGGGTCGTGGAAGAGTTCGTGGCCGATATATGCAGTGGTGGTGGTGGGGGAGTTTTAACTGGTTCCAGTGGAGGTCGGAGGAGCTAAGCTACACTAAAGTTCCGCTGCAGCTGTCGGAGGAATTGCCTTGTGGAGAGCCGCACGGGAGGAGTGTGACGCACGGATCCAGCCACTCACCTGCATCGTGGGAAGAGAGCCAGGGAAGTTGGGACCTGGCATTGTTTTCCACGATTGTGGGGACCAGGGAATGCCTCCGACTGGTAGGATTAAGGGTTCCATTAAGGGATACGAGCTCCAACGCGTGCCACCAAACTTAAAGGCAAGCTTGCATAAAACATAAAGCGTGCACTCTGAAATGTCTAAAAAAGAATGATAAAACTTTAAGGGAAGACTAAACGCGGGTTAACTTTCTGTAATTTGGAACTGGGTTTTTTGAGTTTATCATTCTCATTTGGTTAATGCAGATACTCCAAATCTATTTGTGTGTTAGTGTTTTCTTTATGGGGCGACGGTGGCACAGGAGTTAAGTGCTCGCCCCGTAATCGGAAGGTTGCAGGTTCGAGCCCCGCTCAGTCTGTCGCTGTCGTTGTGTCCTTGGGCAAGACACTTAACCCACGTTGCCTGCTGGTGGTGGTCGGGAGGGACCGGTGGCGCCAGTGCTCGGCAGCCTCGCCTCTGTCAGTGCGCCCCAGGGCAGCTGTGGCTACATCGTAGCTCATCCCCACCAGTGTGTGAATGTGTGAATGACTGATTGTGTTGTAAAGCGCCTTGGGGGGTTCCAGGACTCTAGAAGGCGCTAAATCAAATACATTTTACCATTTACCATTTTTTTATCCAGATGTACACTGGGAAACAAAAGTGCTTTACCACATATTGTTGTGTGCCTTGGGAAACCTCTCTGGAATCAAAGTTAAACTTCTAGACACCGTTTCTATACATTGGAATGTCTCTTTCGCCACAATCGTAATTTGAGATTAAAGGGTAACTAGACTCGATAGCCAGCACCATATTCTATGGAGCCGGGTGGCGAAAGGGTTACACGAGGATTTTAAATGTCAGAATAAGTAAAGATGGCAGAATGAAGGCAAAACACACGGTAGCAAAACACATTTTTATCTGCAGTTATTTCCTGCTTGGAATTAACTCTTTTCCGCTTTTATAACATTTATTTTTTTCATTTGACTAAAGTAGAAAGTTTGGTTTAATCAGCTGATTGTTAGCAAAATATTTGTTGCATATCTTCATCTAAAGTTTTGATGAAATAACTTTATTTTATTTTTCGGTTTTCATCACCGTGGGTAAAGTCTGGTACCTTCTAAATAAAATGTGATCTCTGGATAAGAGTAAATATAATCATAGTAAATAGTTTGGATTTTAATAATAACTAAGATTTTATTTTCCATGAAGTAGCATCTCTACATAAGTTGTTTAGTTTTCCAGCTCTTATTATCTGGTACTGACACATAAGTGAATCGTGTCCTCATTTTAATAATTTAGGTTGTTTTTTAACAGGTTTGGTCATTCTTAATGAGGAGCTTATTTAAACCAGAGAAACTACACCTAACTGTTTGGTGTTCCTTTTTATTTTCGTATCAAACACAAAAATCCTTCATTTGAAAAATTTATAAACAAAAGAATTTTCCAAAATTAAATATTCGAAAATACAAATAACACTTCATAATTTCAAACAGAGTTTCTCTAGGTAATAATAACAGGTCCAGGGTTACTAGATTGAAATATTATCGTGTAGGAAGTTGATTTCCTCGCGTGTCCACACCGGGTCTCAACAGGTTACGATGACCCTCATTTATACCCGGAAAAGAAAATTTTCTAGTTATGGTTTTGACTCTTGAGAGGAAAGTCCTACATGCATTAAAACTGTCAATACATTGTCTAGAACTATATCAAATTGGGGTGAAAATCCCATAAACCCTTCTAGTATCTGGTAGGGCTGGGGGTAAACGATTATTTTTAAAACGATTATTCTGACGATTATTTTATCGAATAGTCGACTGTTCTAATGACTATTTAGAAAATTAATCTAATGATTATTTTTCTATTGCACAATTAACAAAAACCAGAAAATCTCAAATAAATTCCTCAAAAAAATTGATAAATTGTTACAGTAAGAGAATAAACACTACAGGCCTTCCATTTTGTATAACACTGCTTTTATTGTGTTGCGGTTGGTTATGTTCTGGTGACGTGTAGAACTTGGGAGTGCAGGCTGCTGCCTGAGAGGTGGTAGAAGATGGAGTGTCTCCATGCTGCTTTGTTTTGGTCACATGTGCGTGAGGCGAGTGGCCTTACGGGTTAAACCAAACTCAGGTGATATTTTACACTAAACCGAAAACCCACAACACTCTAAATGTAATAAAAGGGAGATCTACACCACAAAAAAGATAAACTCTAAACCAAAACGTAACAGCTTATCCCAACGCAAGAAGCTGTTAGCGAAGATGCTAACAGTAGCTTTACCAACGTTAAGTTCAAGTTACCAAGTTTAAATAAACCAAAAACACCCAGCAGCAAACAGACCAGCACGGAGGAGAGACTGCTACCACCAAAACAGCTCTCCTCATGTCTGAAAGAAGCTCCTTAATGAAGGGAGAAGCGCTCCCGGTGATTTTCTACATCTGCGATAGACACGAAGCAGCGCATCTGACCCCGGAAGTTGTTGTCCGTTGCCGGGAGACGAAGGCGGGCAAAACAGGCGGGCAAAACAGGAAAATAATCTAGTAGTGGACGGACGTTGTTCCGGGTCTTCGGTATTTGGCGGAGATGTTAGTGAAGGCGGAGAAGAGGGCGAACTGGAGGGAAAACAGGCAGATTCCTCCTCTATTTACAAACTCCTGGGGATGCAACAAGTGGGCGCGGTGCGTCGACTTCCGGATCTGACGTCGACAAATTTTTAGAATCGAGCCGTCGACTTCGTCGAGGCTTCGCTACAGCCCTAGTATCTGGAGATCTTTGAGTTTATTGTGTAACTTTAGCTTTAGGTGGTTTGTGGGTCAATTAACAGATCAATGTGAGATCGATTATTCACCCTGAATGATTTATCAGGCGTTTACATCCAGTGATTATAGATGAAGCAGGGTTGCTGATTGTTGTCTTCTGAGGCAGGAACTATTTATTTTGTTGGATAAAACACAAACCCAGAGTACTTTTATGGTATCCACCACGATCTTGGTCCGTCTGCAGCGCGCTTATTTTCAACAAGGAAATCCATCAACTTAATTAATGTTCACAGGTAGTCAAAACTGTGCTCTCCAGATGTGCCCGTTCCCATTTATTATCTTTAGTTTTTTAACTGTGTGATTTATTTCTAAACCCCACAAATTTCAAACAGTTTGGTCTTATGTCTTGTTTTTGTTTTACGAGCGGGCTGAAATGACCGATTTCCTCTGCTGGCCGCTGCGTTTCTTCCCTCCTTTAATCATCCACATTTCCACATATCTGTCTTTTTCTGTCAACACCCAGCCGCCTTTTATCACGAGCAAGAAGCCTACCTGCAGTGTGCCGTGCATATTTTAAATGTCTCGCACATAGTTTGTTTGGCACTGATTTAACTGCTGTCTTAATACTTGAGGATTTATTACATGTGCTCTTATAGATTAGAATAACAACAGTGTGAGGATGGACTGGATTCCAGATGTTAAAGCAGGTTGTTCTGTCAGAAATATGGGTCAGATTTAACCTGCTGAAATAAAAGGAGGATTTAAATATGTTTATATTGTTTATTTGACTTTGTAAACACATCATCTACTGTAAATTATGAAAATATAACAGAAAAATAGTTCCTAATGCCTTGTTTTTTCTTGAATTGTTGCAAAAGCTAAGACCAGAGACCAAAAATAAAAAAATGTAGCTTAATATAAGATGCAGATGATTGTGTGTTAATCATCCTCTGGTGTATTTAGCTTTTCACTAGGAATGCACTGAAATGAAAATTGTTGACCAAAACCAAAAATGAGGAAACCAAGGCCGAAAACCGGAACACAGACTGAAATGATGGTCAATAATTAGAAATAGGGCTGAACGATTTTGGAAAATAATCTAACTGCAAATTTTTTTCTTCAATATTGCAATTGCAATTTAATTCACAATTATTTTCTCAAGGGGCTTTTCTCATTTTTCAACTAACGGAAGCAAAAAAAAAAGATCTATGTAACTTGTACTGAATAAACAAGTTTATGTATCTACATATATCAACAAGTTTGTCTACACATACATGAACACTCACAAGTAAAGACAACATCTTGTATTTGAAGATGCAATTTTTGGCAGCCATGAGCACATCCCTTGAAGGAGAAAAGGTATTAGCATCAACTGTGATAATTTATTTGCAGGATAGAAGTGTGTCCCATTTATTGGTCTTTAGTGCGTAGAGTTTTTGACATCTTGTCCATACAGGGCTTCCGTAGTTCAGTTACGTTCACAGCTGCTAGCCAAAACTCAGTGGAGTTGAAGTACAGTTTTCTAGCTTCACTAAAATATCTGTCTGTATTTATTTGATTAATGGTAGTTTTTACTTTTTATTAGACTCCAAATGTAATAATTTGGCACGTTCCTAATTCGTAATTTGTAAGAATCTATTCGGTGATTTTAACATTAGCATCCCTATGGGTTTTTCAGTGTATATTAGCATTGTGCTAACCACTCGCTGCCAGTCGAATCGCAGCCTTTGCGATTAGAAAATCTCCTTTTGTCACATCGCAATTTAATTGCATATGCAGTTAATCGTTCAGCCCTAATTAGAACTATAACATTTATGGGTAGGACGTGTACTAACCTCGCTAAAATCAAGGCAGCTCCCTGCTAGCTTCTGTTTGCAGGAGGTAGAAGTGAGCTGGAGCAGAGGTTAGCAGCAGTTGGAGTCTTATTTCCTGATATTTGGACATCTTACCTCTGATTGGATAACAGCATCTCCACAAATAACACAAGCCTGAAAGAGTTCTGTTGTAGAGTTGCTTGCGCTAACAGTTAGCTTCTACTAGCAGAGACGTGCTTTGCTGTTTCTTGAACGCTAAACCAACAACAGCCTTTCCTTGTCTCAAACCAAGATGGGTGAGCCCGGGAACGGCAATTTAGCAATGTGACGTAAATCTCGCTGGCTTTTCTAATCCAAGCATTTTCTTGTCTATTGGCGGCTAATGCAGGCGATCGGGTAGAAGACAATTTTTGTTTTAGCCTGTATGTTAAGTATAGAGTGACCTATCATATTTCAAAAGTAACCAGTAAAAAACTGTTTCTTAGTACACCTGTGTGTTAATGAAACCTTTTGAAAGCTTAAATAAGCCTAGTCATAAATATTTTTATTGTAAATTTGAGTTTTTAATGTCTATTTTGGCTGAAATCAAATTGATAAATGACTGATTTTCTTAGTTATCCATAACAAGGACTTGGACACATTCACACTCATTAGTTCAACTAACGCTTTCTGCTGCGCTCAGTTTTAGCTTAATAGTAATTAGCTGCCAGAAAGCCTTACGCTGCATACATAGTCATTTATTTTTAGGAATGTACCCTTTTTGAGCCCTAATTTATATAACAGCAAGCAGCAATAAACCATTTTATCATCCCCCTGTTTTCCGTCAGGTGAGGAGTATATTTCAGAGGAGCTATGGGGAGGTGCTCACGCTGTGCCCTCCAGGAGAAGAGGAGAGGAGGAAGTTCTTCTCTGATCTGCTGCTGGTTCAAGCAGCCAGACCACCGCCTCGCCCCAGGAGCACAGGTACTGGATCTCTTTACCAACGCACGCCGTGTGAAGCCGCTGTTGACTCCTCTCTGCTGTCAGTCCTAGAGGGCACTGTTGGCTGTTAGTCATTTGCTTTATAGCTCTCATTTCTAACTGTGTTGTTCTGAGTTGAAACTATTTACACGTTTTTTCATTTCAACACTTGGAAGTTGTTTTAATCAGGCGGTTGTTTGTGGAAGAATTTTAAGATGTTTTGGTTAAAATCAAGTGCTGCATGTTTTAATAGCAGATGATTGCATATAAATCCCAGCCCGTTTCAGTCTCCTGTTAAAATCAGCCACACTTCAATCGCCCCGACCCCTTTCTTCAGTGACCTTCCGTTCCAGCTCTGTTGCTCCCACAGCTCTTTGCTACCGTTCGGCATGAATAAACCGTCCACCTGGGCTTTTAAATGAAAATGGCGCCCAGCGTTCACCTGCCAATTCCTCATTGATGCAAGACAGGGGTCCTCTGGTTTAGTTGCTCCGTGCTCCACAGGGGTTCCCACCTCTGCTGAGACAGCCATCTGACCGCCAGCCGAGAGGCCAGCAGAGAAAGCATGGAGGAGAATTGCTATGAGAGGGCCCAGCTGCGATTAGCCATAATTAGAATCAGAATCGCTGCTAGGGAGCGGAGCACCCTTAGGTGCTGTAGACCCTTCTTAACGATGTCGGCAGATGCTTGGGGCTAGCGTTAGTATCTTGGGAACGAAGACGGGGCTGCCTGCCTGCCATTCTTTATCACCCTGCCACTGGCCAGAGGCTATTCCTTAACGCATTTTAAAACCTGTATGAAGCACAGCTGCAGGTCCTTCTAAAGCTGAAATGATCTTAAAATATGCTTTTTATCCCCCCCTCCTTATTCTTAGGTCAATGTTATTGCTCTTTTCAAGTGTTTTAAAAGGGGATAATTGGAAAAAAAGTTTTAGATGGAGTTTAGTTTCAACTTGCAGCCAATTTGTATTAATCATTAATCATTAGTAGAAATCATTATACTCATAAGAGAAGTTGCCTTGCGCCAGATTCAGCCACTCTTCAATTTCCATCAGCAATACCCAGGAAGGTAAAGATAAAATAAAACACAGATAATGTTAATATAATTAAAAATATGATTGATAAATAGAAACATATTGAAGCTCATAGTGGAATTAAACCTCTCCTCCCCCACTCCATCTGCACAAATTAGCACTGCAACGTTTATAGTTGCAAACTAAATTAAAGCTGCAAGCAGCGTCGTTCGGCCCTCGCAGCTCCGCGCCGCTCCGGCCTGGCCGGCAGCCCGGGGCACCAGGCTACGTCTGCGAAACAGAAACATCGACCACCCCGACACCCGAAACTGCTAACGGCCACCTCGTCCGCACCTCACCCTGACTCAGCATCCCCTTTGAGCCCACCATTATATTTTATGTCTCACCACTAGGGAATCCTCTATCTTAACCACACTGGTGATGTGATGACAGTGACCAACTTTAATGCTATTCTGACCATGTTTTTTAAAGTTTTTGAAGGATAACGTTATCTAGGGGGCGCTGTGACCAACTACAGAAAAGTCCCATTGAGGTCAGCTTTGGTGACATTATATAACATTCACCAACCGTTTGTGCCTCATTGGCTAAAGGGCATGATTGTTCATTGCCATGTTCAGTCTCGGGCAAATCGGAGGCCGTTTGTGGAAGTTACAGTCAAATATACGGTCATGGCGTCATGCCAGCATTCACCATGGCATCAAATCCCCTCCCTTTCTGGAAAGCTATCAGATCTGAATGGTCATTACAACATCATGAAGACAGTGTATGACCTTAGTGTCATGTTCACTAAATTAGATGGGACAAATATGGGTATTTCACCATAAAACAATATACTTCCTGTTGTCAGGGGGCGTGGCTTAGGTGATGTCAGCTGTCCACATTGTCGTTGTCTTGAGATGTGGTCAGTGATCACACAGACAAAGTTTGAAATAGATCTGTTCATGCACTTGGGAGTTATTAAGTCATGTAATGTAATGGCGAAAGGTTAAAGTTTGAGGCTTAGCCACGCCCACACCTTTCAACTTTTGAAAAATCCGACGGTTGAATTTTTTCCTCTATGTCTTAAGAGTATATAGCAGAAATTTGAAGGAGATTGGTGAAAAGGACGATGGAGCATCACTGTCCATACAATGTGTGAGAAAACCACTAAATCGAGTATTTGGACCAAAATGGCCGACTTCCTGTGCGACTTTGCGCTTGGCTCCAGGAGACTTTTTTGTAGGTCCTGAGACACCACATTAGTGTACCAAATTTCGTAAACCTCAGTCAAAGCTTGGCTTGGGGCTGACAGTTTTAATGGCTCTAGTGGGCGCTATTTGAGAAAATAGGCCACGCCCACAAACACAGCTGTGAATTTCTCTTGGGGGTCAGAATAGGATCACTCACCAGAAGTTTAGTAGCAATATCACGATAACTGAAGAAATGAGAGGCAAACGTATTGCCATGGCGTGATGGCGATTTTCGCCATGCTCCCAAAGCCCCGCCTTTTTTCGAAACCTGCCAGTACTGCATACCAAGTGATCTCAAGTGGTCTACTGCTATTTGCCTGAGATTCCTGGTGATTGGGTAAAAGGAGTCCAATAGGGAGCTGTGAAAATAAGAGTGGCATGGCGAAAGGTCAAAGTTTGAGGCTTAGCCACGCCCACACCTTTCAACTTTTGAAAAATCCGACGGTTGAATTTTTTCCCCTACGTCTTAAGAGTATATAGCAGAAGTTTGAAGGAGATTGGTGAAAAGGGCGACGGAGCATCACTCTCCAAACAACGTGTGCGAAAACCACTAAATCGCGCACTTGGACCAAAATGGCCGACTTCCTGTGCGTTTTTGCCCTTGGCTCCAAGAGACTTTTTTGTAGGTCCTGAGACACCACATTAGTGTACCAAATTTCGTAATCCTCAGTCAAAGCATGGCTTGGGGCTGACAGTTTTAATGGTCCTAGGGGGCGCTATTTCAGACAATTGGCCACGCCCACACATTTTAGCTGTCCATTTCTATTGGGGGTCAGACTAGGATCACTCACAACAAATTTCGAGGTGATATCTCGATAACTTAAGAAATGAGAGGCAAACGTATTTCCATGGCGTGATGGCGATTTTCGCCATGCTCCCAAAGCCCCGCCTTTTTTCGAAACCTGCCAGTACTGGAGACAAAGTAACCTCAACTTGTCTACTGCTGTTTGCCACAGAATCCTGGTGTTTGGGTAAAAGGAGTCCAGTAGGGAGCTGTGAAAAAAGAGTGGCGTGGCGACAGGTCAAAGTTTGAGGCTTAGCCACGCCCACATCTTTCAACTTTTGAAAAATCCGACGGTTGAATTTTTTCCCCTATGTCTTAAGAGTATATAGCAGAAGTTTGAAGGAGATTGGTGAAAAGGGCGACGGAGCATCACTCTCCAAACAACGTGTGCGAAAACCACTAAATCGCGCACTTGGACCAAAATGGCCGACTTCCTGTGCGTTTTTGCCCTTGGCTCCAAGAGACTTTTTTGTAGGTCCTGAGACACCACATTAGTGTACCAAATTTCGTAAACCTCAGTCAAAGCTTGGCTTGGGGCTGACAGTTTTAATGGCTCTAGTGGGCGCTATTTGAGAAAATAGGCCACGCCCACAAACACAGCTGTGAATTTCTCTTGGGGGTCAGAATAGGATCACTCACCAGAAGTTTAGTAGCAATATCACGATAACTGAAGAAATGAGAGGCAAACGTATTGCCATGGCGTGATGGCGATTTTCGCCATGCTCCCAAAGCCCCGCCTTTTTTCGAAACCTGCCAGTACTGCATACCAAGTGATCTCAAGTGGTCTACTGCTATTTGCCTGAGATTCCTGGTGATTGGGTAAAAGGAGTCCAATAGGGAGCTGTGAAAATAAGAGTGGCATGGCGAAAGGTCAAAGTTTGAGGCTTAGCCACGCCCACACCTTTCAACTTTTGAAAAATCCGACGGTTGAATTTTTTCCCCTACGTCTTAAGAGTATATAGCAGAAGTTTGAAGGAGATTGGTGAAAAGGGCGACGGAGCATCACTCTCCAAACAACGTGTGCGAAAACCACTAAATCGCGCACTTGGACCAAAATGGCCGACTTCCTGTGCGTTTTTGCCCTTGGCTCCAAGAGACTTTTTTGTAGGTCCTGAGACACCACATTAGTGTACCAAATTTCGTAATCCTCAGTCAAAGCATGGCTTGGGGCTGACAGTTTTAATGGTCCTAGGGGGCGCTATTTCAGACAATTGGCCACGCCCACACATTTTAGCTGTCCATTTCTATTGGGGGTCAGACTAGGATCACTCACAACAAATTTCGAGGTGATATCTCGATAACTTAAGAAATGAGAGGCAAACGTATTTCCATGGCGTGATGGCGATTTTCGCCATGCTCCCAAAGCCCCGCCTTTTTTCGAAACCTGCCAGTACTGGAGACAAAGTAACCTCAACTTGTCTACTGCTGTTTGCCACAGAATCCTGGTGTTTGGGTAAAAGGAGTCCAGTAGGGAGCTGTGAAAAAAGAGTGGCGTGGCGACAGGTCAAAGTTTGAGGCTTAGCCACGCCCACATCTTTCAACTTTTGAAAAATCCGACGGTTGAATTTTTTCCCCTATGTCTTAAGAGTATATAGCAGAAGTTTGAAGGAGATTGGTGAAAAGGGCGACGGAGCATCACTCTCCAAACAACGTGTGCGAAAACCACTAAATCGCGCACTTGGACCAAAATGGCCGACTTCCTGTGCGTTTTTGCCCTTGGCTCCAAGAGACTTTTTTGTAGGTCCTGAGACACCACATTAGTGTACCAAATTTCGTAATCCTCAGTCAAAGCATGGCTTGGGGCTGACAGTTTTAATGGTCCTAGGGGGCGCTATTTCAGAAAATTGGCCACGCCCACAAATTTTAGCTGTCCATTTCTATTGGGGGTCAGACTAGGATCACTCACAACAAATTTCGAGGTGATATCTCGATAACTTAAGAAATGAGAGGCAAACGTATTTCCATGGCGTGATGGCGATTTTCGCCATGCTCCCAAAGCCCCACCTTTTTTCGAAACCTGCCAGTACTGGAGACAATGTAACCTCAACTTGTCTACTGCTGTTTGCCACAGAATCCTGGTGTTTGGGTAAAAGGAGTCCAGTAGGGAGCTGTGAAAAAAAGACTGGCGTGGCGACAGGTCAAAGTTTGAGGCTTAGCCACGCCCACATCTTTCAACTTTTGAAAAATCCGACGGTTGAATTTTTTCCCCTATGTCTTAAGAGTATATAGCAGAAGTTTGAAGGAGATTGGTGAAAAGGGCGACGGAGCATCACTCTCCAAACAACGTGTGCGAAAACCACTAAATCGCGCACTTGGACCAAAATGGCCGACTTCCTGTGCGACTTTGCACTTGGCTCCAAGAGACTTTTTTGTAGGTCCTGAGACACCGCATTAGTGTACCAAATTTCGTAATCCTCAGTCAAAGCATGGCTTGGGGCTGACAGTTTTAATGGTCCTAGGGGGCGCTATTTCAGAAAATAGGCCACGCCCACCGGATGTTCACATCAGATATTTTGTGGGGGAGGACTAGGATCACTCACAAGAAGTTTCGTGGCGATATCTTTAGAAGTGACGAAATGGGAGGCAAACGTAAGGCCACGGCAGTACGCCTGACTTCGCCGCGCCGCCACAGCCCCGCCCTCTGCCGAAAACTCCCATGAAGTGACACAAAGCAACCCCCACTTGTCTTGAGTTACCAGCTACAAATTTGTGGTGATTGAGTGAAATGGGGCCATTTGGGACCTTTCACAGTAAAACTTGACCTTTTTGGTCCTGAGGGGGCGGGGCTTGTGTGATGTCATCATCCGACTATTCAACTTACTTTGTGGGTGGATGACAAATGACCACAGAAAGTTTGGTAACTCTACTCCATTCAGTTATGAAGTTATAGCAATTTAAATTTTTTTGGCGAGTAGTCAAACTTCGAGGCCTTGCCCCGCCCCTTCAACATATACGAAAAGTCAGAATCCTTGTCTCATTTTGTTCGCCCATCCCTTCTGAGCAATTTTACACAATTTTTGAGTTGATCGTGCGAAAAATGATCGAGCAATCCAATCAGAAACGGACCCTAAAAACGGCAAAAACGGCTAAAAATCGCCATTTCAACCCAAAATGGCCGACTTCCTGTTTGATATTGACCATGCTTGCAAGAGACTTTTCTGTGCGGACTGTTGAGTACTACAAGTGTACCAAATTTCATAACTGTACGATAAACTAAGCTTTATGGAGAGGGGTTTTTTTCACTTTCTAGGGGGCGCTGTTCAGCCATTTTCTTTGCGATTTTTTTGGGACCTTTAAAATATCAAATTTTTCACCAGGCCTGACATGTCTGCAAAATATTGTGAGTTTTGGGGTATGGTAAGGTCCCCAAAAAGCCATTCAAAGCGGGCTAAGAATAATAAATAAAAAGAAAGAATAAACAGAGCAAAAACAAGAGGCCTTCGCAGCGCTTTCGCTGCTCGGGCCTAATAAAATGTTTTCCATCTTTTGTTTTCTTCTACTTTCTCTGCATGATGACAACCGCTTCATTTCTATAAACACTCTGCAGCAGCGATGTTGCACTTTAGTAACAGGGACGAGACAAAGTCAAATCCATATCCTAAGTTGTGTCTTCTTTTCAAAAACATATATTTTAAAACTGTTTAATAATTTCTCAAGTAATTTCAACTTGCAGGTCTTTAGTAGTCTGCACAGCGCGCTGTCACCTCCCTGCAAGAAAAAAATACAAACGTACAATGTAATGTAAACAAAGAGCAGCGATCCAAACAAGCTTATCAAAATGTAAACATTCAAGGCAAGAGAACCTCAACCAAATACGTGACGGCATTAGCGATTTCCTTAAATATTCATGTCTTCCTGTCAATCGAAATGCACCTGAAACCAAAAAGCCTGATTCATGCTTGTCCGTCAGCTCCGCAAGGGGCAGACACGCACGGATTGAAGGAAGCGTTTTGCTCTCATACCTGGAGAGTGTTGCAAAGCAATCCGCCGGCAGGACAGCAGAGGGCGTAGCGCTGTTCTGTGGTATCCTGTCATGTATCGGTCCAAGATGGTGTGTTTATATTGTGTTTTTTTGTATATTAGAGACTTTTTAACACAGACGAATTTGTCCCTCATCCTCCTCCACCTCTTCATGCGCTCGCCACCTCTAAACCCACGTTTCCTGTCATTTCCGTCCACAAATAAAACGCTTGCTGCGCATCTTTTCACTCCTCCAGTCTCGGGGGAATTAAACGTTCATGTTTTTAGAGTTTTTTCGCGAGGTATTCTTAAAGCTTCTCCGTGTCTGCCGCTAGTTATCCTCGGCTCTCTTTATGTTTTTGAGGGTGCAATGCCGGCGGTGTAGACGACAGCGGCATCCTGACCAATCACAAGCTTGCGTAATCCGTCTCGACTGACGGATGTTTAGAAAAGAGAGCTTGACTCTGTCCGGCCTTGCAGAGCTCTCCGGCAGGACTGCAAGGACGTTGCATGTCTCCGCACTGACGCAGACGGCGAAGCATGAATCAGGCTTTACGGTGTCATGAAAGGGCCAAACAGCTAATCAGAGTACCTGCCTGTCATCTAAAGCAACTCTTTTTTTTAAAGGAAAAAAGAAAACAAGAAATAAAAAGGAAATAAAGAAAAGAGGGAAAAAAGGAAAAAAAGCAACTCTCGATCAAATCCCTCCTAAAAGCTTAAGCTAACGCTGTATTGAATGTTTTTCCACCTACTTATTTATTCATATTTGTTTACGTTGTCACCGTTTACTTAACCGAACAGCATTTGTGCTGCAATGTGTTGTTGTGTTCACCAGACTGTCAACTGCACCACTACTAAAGATTAGCTACAACTTGACGTTTTCTCTGTAAAACTCCAAATGGTAAAAACGAGTGATTACTAAAGCAAAGGGAAGAACATGTCTTTTTATAAAAAAGATGAACTGAAAGCTGAGCCAGATTATACAGAGGATTTATGCAGTTGGTCAGAGAGACAGAAGCAGATTCAGCTGCTCAGTGGAGGATATTTGTAGCAGCAGAACTGTAGCAATGTAAACATCTGTCTCATAAAGAGACCCATAGACACTAACTAGTTAGGTTCGAGTTGTTTTAGATTAAGATTGGGCGATAGCGATGGGTACCGAATTCGGTACTTTTTACGGTACCGACCAAATTCCACAGTACTGACTGAGCACCGATTCACGTCATTTGAAACAGTGCCTCGTTTCGGTACCCGTCCTTCATAACGAGAACTTGCCTAGACAGCTGCGCATGCGCAAGAGCGTTATCTCGTCGCTCGCTGCGAGCCAGTTGTAAACAGAGCAGCATGGTAGAAAGAACGCACGCTAAAGCTTGGGTCCACTTCACTAAATGTGATGGGTAACTGGGTGATGATGAAACCAGCGACAACGATCTAAGTGAGACATCCTCATCTTAATCTGCTCCGGTAGGTAAATAAAATGTTTAAGATAACGTTAGCTTGATATGTTAGCTTCCGTTTCGCTAATTGTGCGTTCACTTTCTCCTTGGAACTCCGAATTTCCGACTGGAAGAACATGAACGCGCTCTAAAGTTTGGCTTCACTTTACTAAATGCGACGGGTGATTGGGTGAAGACGAAACCAGCGACTACGATCTAAGTGTGAGGCATCATCGTTTTAATCTGCTCCAGCAGCTAAATAAACTGTTTAAGATAACGTTAGCTTGATATGTTAGCTTCAATTGCCACTATTGTTATCAGCTAATGGTGCGTTCGCTTTCTCCTCGGAAATTCTACCTTCCCAGTAGGAAAAATCAAATGAAAAAGGACGACAAAAGGAATGAAGATACACAGTAAATTTAGTTCACAGTAAAGATGTTTGCTTCAGTTTAATTATCAGCTTATAAAACTACAAGGACGATGTTAAAATACAAACAGTTGTATGTTATTTGTGATATTTATCAAATATGGTTATAAATTGAGAAAAAATATATTTAATAATAAAAGAGAATTAAAATATTAAACACTCAAAAGTATCTAAAATTGGTACCGTTAAGTACAGAGATGGTTTGCACCGCGCTGTGAATTCACAGACTCACATAGTTGTCGAGATGAATCGTAAGCTTGGAACTTTGGCCGAGATTCATTATTGGCACAAACGGGATGCCATCAAGAAGAGAATGGACGAATCAGCACGGATTGGGATAGTTTAATGTCCATTATTGGGATTTTGAGAGGTTGAGGACCAACAAACTGTAAGACAGAGAGGAAATTATCTCCGTCTGGCCCCAAAAAAATTTCTAATCGGAAACTGGCGCCCTTGAGCCTGCAAGGCTCCAACGAAAACTCCCCCCTCAGAAGATATGTGGAATGTGCCGTCGCTATGGCTACTCAACTCTGTCTCCTTTCCCAGCCTGGGGGGGACTGCGGGAAGGCCGCTGAAACATTCCAGGGTCACCGCAACCCTCCAACCCTCAATGCTCCTCCCCCTATCCACACTGAGGTGACATGCGCTGCTTCATCGTGGCTGCAGGAACTGAAGTGGGGTTAGTCCCAACCCACCACCCCACTTAGTGGACACTTATGTTGTGTTGTCTGAAGTCTGTTGCATATCTGTCTGAGGTGTTTCTTTTTGCAGAGCAAAGCTGCCCTCCTGGTGGAGAGTAGCTCTGAAGTACCTTTTTTTTCCCCTCCACCTGAACCAATCCTCATGTTACCCCTCTTATCTCTATTAAGGTAGCGTGACTCAGGGTTGCGAATGACCACAGTCACCAATTCTTGTCATGCGTCTTGCCCATGTATGTCTGATCTCTGAATTGTGTGTACTGAAACCCTAATTTCCCTCTGGGATTAATAAAGTATCTTTGATTGATTTGATTGATTGATCCTCACTTTCCTATGATGATTATTATCTACATGTACGTAGAAAGAGGTGTTGTAAAAGGATGCCGATTTGACCTGGAAGTATATAATGTCCCATCCACAAGACTAATTCATAGACTTGCGCTTAAAAAACAATCAGCGAAAAGCTTGACATATCGGTCCTTATTTTAGGCAGAGAAATCTCCATACAACCCTACTAAAAAACAGCATCGCTCCATATTTCTAAACCATACCAGCAGATGTAATCGGTGTGAAAATGTATTTGCTGTATTTAACCTTGTGTGTTTCTTATCGCCCCTCCCATCAGAGAGGTGTGAAGAAGTTCTGCCAGTAGCAGACTCTCCAGGTCCAAGGGTCCTATCAGCAGAGGAGCAGCGCCGCCTGGCTGAGCAGGAGGAGAACACACTACGGGAACTCCGACTCTTTCTCAGGGACGTGACCAAGCGCCTGGCCACTGACAAACGATTCAACATCTTCAGCAAGCCAGTCGACATTGATGAGGTAAAATGGGACAACATGCGACTGAAGAGACTTTGTCTAAAGCTGTTTCTGGTATTATATTAAAATGAGATTTGTATTTTTGTACCAGGTGTCAGACTACCTGGAGGTGATTAGGCAGCCTATGGACCTATCCACTGTCATGACAAAGATTGACACTCATAAATACCTGACAGCCAAGGATTTCCTGGTGGACATCGACCTCATTTGCAGCAACGCTTTAGAGTACAACCCTGACAAGGATCCCGGGGGTGAGGACTGCAACACACTCTTAAAATACTCATGCACACGCGTTTTTTTCATATAAATTCAGTATGCACATAAAAATAGTCCAATACACACCTAAATGCTAAGTATTTTCAACAATGGTGCATTTTTAGTGAAGTTTTGCCCTTATTTTCTTCTAATTTCTGCATTCTATTCCATTCTATTTTAATTAATTAAAAATAGAATTTTTATCAAAACCTCCTGCCGTGCAGTCAGTCACTCATGAGACCGTATTGTCTCAAAGTCATTTTAGAGCTGTGATCTTAATGTCATAATATTCAGCCCTTATCGTGACAAAGAATTTCCAGAAAAATAAAGTAACTTTAAAATTCTCTAAATTCAAATAAAAAGGAGGGGGTGAAACCATCACTAACAGGTTTTCGCTTTAGAGTTAGTGGCTGGAAAACGCAGCCTGACAATTTAGCTTCATATCTTAAATGGTTGAATGATTTTAGGAAAAAACTGAATTGTGTTTTTTCTAGGACAAATTGCGACTATATTCACAATATAGAAGGGCTGGACAATATGACTTGAAGGAGGGGGGGTGTGTTCCTGTGGGTGAGTGGATGCAAACGAGAGTTGGCGTTTGTTTTAGCAGAGAAAAGAGGATACATCTTCAGAGCTAAACATGAATTTGGATCGAAATAAACACGCCAGAAAAGAAATGTAGTAATCTGAATTCACGGATCGGCTGATAGCAGAAAACCAGCCAGATTGAAATGCGCACAGACCTGCTTAACGTCGCCGGAGATGGCCAGCGGCTGCAACAGCCTGGGCTCCTGGCTCGTGCCGAGACCTTTTTTGGTTTAAGTGGTGCTGGCTCCCTGGTCGGTCAACGTCGGTCGTGGAAGGGGAGGATATTGCAATCCTTGATCATGGCTTGACTTTTCGGTTCCTCCAGCTACACCAAACGTGGAATTCAGATCGCGAGTCCGAATTATCCAAAACAAGATTGAATCAGAGAAACTCTTCCAAATTGGGTTTCACTCTAAATGTGAGAACTCGACCGAACACGCAGACTTCCGGTTTCACGTAGAAAGTCGAAACAAAACAAATGGAGTTGCTTCTAAGTTTTACCGTAACTTTTGAGAGCTAATTACTTGACAACTGTAAAGCGCTGGGTTCTGCTAGGCCAGATGGAAACAGCCCGCAGGGATTTGTGCCTAAGGCATTCTTTGTTCTTTGCTCTGCCCCACACGAGGTCTGAACTTCTGGTTTTATAAACTTTACTTTGTCACACCCACATGTATTTCATTCATTAACCACTTGATGGCACTGTGGCTCTTTCAAATAACCCAGTCTTCCAATCATGAGAGATTCATGCTCACAATTTAACAAAGTTATCCATATAATTCCTCAAAAATTACTACTTTAAACAGGAAATAACTAAATTTATGTCTTAAACTAAACAAGTTTTACCATTAGCATGAATTTTAACTGGAGAAACAAAAATTGGCAAACAAAAACAAACACAAAACAAGCAGTTAAGTTTGTAACTGATAGTTTTAACATTAGAGCATCAGAGCACCTTGATTTCTAATGGTGAAGCAAAACTAAAACACTGTTTTTAATGTGGATAAGCATAACAATATCAGGGTCTTAATGATGACAATATTCAGGAATCTTCCAGAACATGCCCTGATAAGGTTTTACGAGCATTCAGACTTTGGGGAAGAGTCAAGTTTTGGCAGGTTGAGATAGAACAGACCCCGTCCTGATATCGGCCTGTGCCTCCATTGGTGCACACGAGAAAGACACGCCACTTGGTAAAATTTATGTCCCTGGGAAAAGACACTGTAAACCCAAATAAGTTCCCAGAACTCAAAAATTTTGAGGCAATCAATTGCCTCAATTTTTTTGAGTTTTGATACTGAAAATTTTTAGTTTTCATAAATAAAATTTCTTAATAAATTTTACTCATACATTTGAAGTTTATTAAATTAAAATTGCTCATCCAATCAACTCAAAAGTTCAACTGTACACTGTAACCTCGAATAACTTCACTGAACTCAAAATTCATGAGGAAACTGATTACCTAATAATTTTTAAGTTAACTTATCTAAAAACTATAAGTTAACCATAATTTAAAAAATATGACCTGAATAAAATCAAAGCATTTAACTACATCCAACCTATAACTTAGCACATAAGCAACTTACAAAGCTTTATTTCACTAAACTTGCATATTTCATTTTGATTTAACTTTATTACATGTTTTTACTAACTTAATAATATAACTTATACGAACTCTAAATGGACCTATTAAACCCTAACCCAAATAAGCTGAATTTACTTAAAAGTGACAATGTGGCAGGCTGGTCAAGGCAGTAATTAACACCAGATCATGAATCACACACCCCTAGATGCTAACAGCCAATAAAAGTGGAACACTCAAAGTCAAGTCAAGTCAAGAGTATCTGGTGTGAACAACCACAGTATTAATAACAATGGGACAGCACAGCCGTACAGCATTACTTTGACCAACCTCCTCACTTATGGTGCCAACATGATACAAAAAGTAACATCACATCTGCAACACTGAACGAAATAATAACTGAGAACAACAATCATCCACAATAAACATGCATAAACACCCCAAAATAGAGAAAAATAACTGAAATTAAAGCTGCAAGCAGCGTCGTTCGGCCCTCGCAGCTCCGCGGCGCTCCGGCCTGGCTGGCAGCCCGGGGCACCAGGGCATGTCTGGCAGAACAGAAACGTCAATCATCCCGTCACCGGAAACAGCAAATGGCCTCCTAGTCCGCACCTCACCCTGACTAAGCATCCCCTCTGAGCTCACCATTAAATTGAATTGTAAGGTTACGGCGTTACGCCAGAATTCGCCATGGCATCAAAGCCCCTCCCTTTCTGGAAAGCTATCAGATTTGAATGGCCATTACAGCATCATGAAGACAGTGCATGACCTAGGTGTCATGTTGACTAAATTAGAGGGGACAAATATGGGCATTTCAGCATAAAATAATAACTTCCTTTAGTCAGGGGGCGGGGCTTAGATGATGTCAGCTGTCCACATTGTCATTGTTTACAGATATGGTCAATGATCACACAGACAAAGTTCGAAAAAGATCTGATCATGCACATGGGAGTTATTAAGTCAAGTAATGGCGAAAGGTCAAAGTTTGAGGCTTAGCCACGCCCACACCTTTCAACTTTTGAAAAATCCGACGGTTGAATTTTTTCCCCTATGCCTTAAGAGTATATAGCAGAAGCTTGAAGGCGATTGGTGAAAAGGGCGACGGAGCATCACTCTCCAAACAACGTGTGCGAAAACCACTAAATCGCGTACTTGGACCAAAATGGCCGACTTCCTGTGCAATTTTGTGCTTGGCTCCAAGAGACTTTTTTGTAGGTCCTGGGACACCACATTAGTGTACCAAATTTCGTAATCCTCAGTGAAAGCATGGCTTGGGGCTATTAGTTTAAATGGTCCTAGGGGGCGCTAGTTCAGAAATTAGGCCACGCCCACATATTTCAGCTGTCTATGTCTCTTTGGGGTCAGACTAGGATCACTCACCAGAAGTTTCGTAACGATATCACGATAAATGAAGAAATGAGAGGCAAACGTATTTCCATGGCGTGATGGCGATTTTCGCCATGCTCCCAAAGCCCCGCCTTTTTTTGAAACCTTCCAGTACTGGATACCAAGTGACCTCAAGTTGTCTACTGCTATTTGCCAGAGACTCCTGCTGATTGGGTAAAAGGAGTCCAGTAGGGAGCTGTGAAAAAAAGAGTGGCGCGGCGACAGATCAAAGTTTGAGGCTTAGCCACGCCCACACCTTTCAACTTTTGAAAAATCCGACGGTTGAATTTTTTCCCCTATGCCTTAAGAGTATATAGCAGAAGTTTGAAGGCGATTGGTGAAAAGGGCAACGGAGCATCACTCTCCAAACAACGTGTGCGAAAACCACTAAATCGCGTACTTGGACCAAAATGGCCGACTTCCTGTGCAATTTTGTGCTTGGCTCCAAGAGACTTTTTTGTAGGTCCTGGGACACCACATTAGTGTACCAAATTTCGTAATCCTCAGTCAAAGCATGGCTTGGGGCTATTAGTTTAAATGGTCCTAGGGGGCGCTATTTCAGAAATTAGGCCAAGCCCACATATTTCAGCTGTCTATGTCTCTTTGGGGTCAGACTAGGATCACTCACCAGAAGTTTCGTAACGATATCACGATAAATGAAGAAATGAGAGGCAAACGTATTTCCATGGCGTGATGGCGATTTTCGCCATGCTCCCAAAGCCCTGCCTTTTTTTGAAACCTTCCAGTACTGGATACCAAGTGACCTCAAGTTGTCTACTGCTATTTGCCAGAGACTCCTGCTGATTGGGTAAAAGGAGTCCAGTAGGGAGCTGTGAAAAAAAGAGTGGCGCGGCGACAGGTCAAAGTTTGAGGCTTAGCCACGCCCACACCTTTCAACTTTTGAAAAATCCGACGGTTGAATTTTTTCCTCTATGTCTTAAGAGCAGATGGCAGAAGTTTGAAGGAGATTGGTGAAAATGGCGACGGAGCATCACTCTCCAAACAACGTGTGCGAAAACCACTAAATTGCGTACTTGGACCAAAATGGCCGACTTCCTGTGCAACTTTGCACTTGGCTCCAAGAGACTTTTTTGTAGGTCCTGAGACACCACATTAGTGTACCAAATTTCGTAATCCTCAGTCAAAGCATGGCTTGGGGCTGACAGTTTTAATGGTCCTAGGGGGCGCTATTTCAGAAAATAGGCCACGCCCACCGGATGTTCACATCAGATCTTTTGGGGGGCCGGACTAGGATCACTCACAAGAAGTTTTGTGACGATATCTTTAAAAATGACGAAATGGGAGGCAAACGTAAGGCCACGGCGGTACGCCTGACTTCGCCGCGCCGCCACAGCCCCGCCCTCTGCCGAAAACTCCCATAAAGTGACGCCAAGCAACCCCCACTTGTCTTGAGTTACCAGCTACAAATTTGTGGTGATTAAGTGAAATGGGGCAATTTGGGACCTTTCACAGTAAAACTTGACCTTTTTGGTCCTGAGGGGGCGGGACTTGTGTGATGTCATCATCCGACCATTCAATATACTTTGTGGGTGGATGACGAATGACCACAGAAAATTTGGTAACTCTATTCCATTCAGTTATGAAGTTATAGCAATTTAAATGTTTTGGGCGAGTAGTCAAACTTCGAGGCCTGGCCCCGCCCCTTCAACATATACGAAAACTCAGAATCCTTGTCTCATTTTGTTCGCCCATCCCTTCTGAGCAATTTTACACCACTTTTGAGACAATCATGCAAAAAATGATCGAGCAATCCAATCAGAAACGGACCCTAAAAATGGCAAAAACGGTTAAAAATCGCCATTTCAACTCAAAATGGCCGTCTTCCTGTTTGATATTGACCATGCTTGCAAGAGACTTTTCTGTGCGGACTGTTGAGTACTACAAGTGTACCAAATTTCATAACTGTACGATAAACTAAGCTTTATGGAGAGGGTTTTTTTTCACTTTGTAGGGGGCGCTGTTCAGCCATTTTCTTTGAGATTTTTTTGGGACCTTTAAAATATCAAAATTTTCACTAGGCCTGACAGGTTTGCAAAATATTGTGAGTTTTGGGGTATGTTAAGGTCCCCAAAAAGCCGTTCAAAGCGGGCTAAGAATAATAAAAAAAGAATTAAAGCTGCAAGCAGCGTCGTTCGGCCCTCGCAGCTCCGCGCCGCTCCGGCCTGGCCGGCAGCCCGGGGCACCAGGGCATGTCTGGCAGAACAGAAACGTCAATCATCCCGTCACCGGAAACAGCAAATGGCCTCCTAGTCCGCACCTCACCCTGACTAAGCATCCCCTCTGAGCTCACCATTAAATTGAATTGTAAGGTTACGGCATACGCAAGAATTCGCCATGGCATCAAAGCCCCTCCCTTTCTGGAAAGCTATCAGATTTGAATGGCCATTACAGCATCATGAAGACAGTGCATGACCTAGGTGTCATGTTGACTAAATTAGAGGGGACAAATATGGGCATTTCAGCATAAAATAATAACTTCCTTTAGTCAGGGGGCGGGGCTTAGATGATGTCAGCTGTCCACATTGTCATTGTTTACAGATATGGTCAATGATCACACAGACAAAGTTCGAAAAAGATCTGATCATGCACATGGGAGTTATTAAGTCAAGTAATGGCGAAAGGTCAAAGTTTGAGGCTTAGCCACGCCCACACCTTTCAACTTTTGAAAAATCCGACGGTTGAATTTTTTCCCCTATGCCTTAAGAGTATATAGCAGAAGTTTGAAGGCGATTGGTGAAAAGGGCGACGGAGCATCACTCTCCAAACAACGTGTGCGAAAACCACTAAATCGCGTACTTGGACCAAAATGGCCGACTTCCTGTGCAATTTTGTGCTTGGCTCCAAGAGACTTTTTTGTAGGTCCTGGGACACCACATTAGTGTACCAAATTTCGTAATCCTCAGTGAAAGCATGGCTTGGGGCTATTAGTTTAAATGGTCCTAGGGGGCGCTATTTCAGAAATTAGGCCACGCCCACATATTTCAGCTGTCTATGTCTCTTTGGGGTCAGACTAGGATCACTCACCAGAAGTTTCGTAACGATATCACGATAAATGAAGAAATGAGAGGCAAACGTATTTCCATGGCGTGATGGCGATTTTCGCCATGCTCCCAAAGCCCCGCCTTTTTTTGAAACCTTCCAGTACTGGATACCAAGTGACCTCAAGTTGTCTACTGCTATTTGCCAGAGACTCCTGCTGATTGGGTAAAAGGAGTCCAGTAGGGAGCTGTGAAAAAAAGAGTGGCGCGGCGACAGGTCAAAGTTTGAGGCTTAGCCACGCCCACACCTTTCAACTTTTGAAAAATCCGACGGTTGAATTTTTTCCCCTATGCCTTAAGAGTATATAGCAGAAGTTTGAAGGCGATTGGTGAAAAGGGCGACGGAGCATCACTCTCCAAACAACGTGTGCGAAAACCACTAAATCGCGTACTTGGACCAAAATGGCCGACTTCCTGTGCAATTTTGTGCTTGGCTCCAAGAGACTTTTTTGTAGGCCCTGGGACACCACATTAGTGTACCAAATTTCGTAATCCTCAGTCAAAGCATGGCTTGGGGCTATTAGTTTAAATGGTCCTAGGGGGCGCTATTTCAGAAATTAGGCCACGCCCACATATTTCAGCTGTCTATGTCTCTTTGGGGTCAGACTAGGATCACTCACCAGAAGTTTCGTAATGATATCACGATAAATGAAGAAATGAGAGGCAAACGTATTTCCATGGCGTGATGGCGATTTTCGCCATGCTCCCAAAGCCCTGCCTTTTTTTTAAACCTTCCAGTACTGGAGACCAAGTGACCTCAAGTTGTCTACTGCTATTTGCCAGAGACTCCTGCTGATTGGGTAAAAGGAGTCCAGTAGGGAGCTGTGAAAAAAAGAGTGGCGCGGCGACAGGTCAAAGTTTGAGGCTTAGCCACGCCCACACCTTTCAACTTTTGAAAAATCCGACGGTTGAATTTTTTCCTCTATGTCTTAAGAGCAGATGGCAGAAGTTTGAAGGAGATTGGTGAAAATGGCGACGGAGCATCACTCTCCAAACAACGTGTGCGAAAACCACTAAATTGCGTACTTGGACCAAAATGGCCGACTTCCTGTGCAACTTTGCACTTGGCTCCAAGAGACTTTTTTGTAGGTCCTGAGACACCACATTAGTGTACCAAATTTCGTACTCCTCAGTCAAAGCATGGCTTGGGGCTGACAGTTTTAATGGTCCTAGGAGGCGCTATTTCAGAAAATAGGCCACGCCCACCGGATGTTCACATCAGATCTTTTGAGGGGCCGGACTAGGATCACTCACAACAAGTTTCGTGACGATATCTTTAGAAATGACGAAATGGAAGGCAAACGTAAGGCCATGGCGGTACGCCTGACTTCGCCGCGCCGCCACAGCCCCACCTTCTGCCGAAAACTCCCATAAAGTGACGCCAAGCAACCTCCACTTGTCTTGAGTTAACAGCTACAAGTTTGTGGTGATTAAGTGAAATGGGGCAATTTGGGACCTTTCACAGTAAAACTTGACCTTTTTGGTCCTGAGGGGGCGGGGCTTGTGTGATGTCATCATCCGACCATTCAATTTACTTTGTGGCTGGATGACGAATGACCACAGAAAGTTTGGTAATTCTATTCCTTTCAGTTATGAAGTTATAGCAATTTAAAATTTTTTGGCGAGTAGTCAAACTTCGAGGCCTGGCCCCGCCCCTTCAACATGTACGAAAAGTCAGAATCTTTGTCTCATTTTGTTCGCCCATCCCTTCTGAGCAATTTTACACAATTTTTGAGACGATCGTGCAAAAAATGATCGAGCAATCCAATCAGAAATGGACCCTAAAAAGGGCCAAAACGGCAAAAAATCGCCATTTCAACCCAAAATGGCCGACTTCCTGTTTGATATTGACCATGCATGCAAGAGACTTTTCTGTGCGGACTGTTTAGTACTATAAATGTACCAAATTTCATAACTGTACGATAAACTAAGCTTTATGGAGAGGGTTTTTTTTCACTTTGTAGGGGGCGCTGTTCAGCCATTTTCTTTGCGATTTTTTTGTGACCTTTAAAATATCAAATTTTTCACCAGGCCTGACAAGTTTGCAAAATATTGTGAGTTTTGGGGTATGTTAAGGTCCCCAAAAAGCTGTTCAAAGGGGGCACGGAATAACAAAAAATAATCAGAGCAAAAACAAGAGGCCTTCGCAGCGCTTTCGCTGCTCGGGCCTAATAATAAACAGAGCAAAAACAAGAGGCCTTCGCAGCGCTTTCGCTGCTCGGGCCTAAATATGACTACCCACACTGCACCACTCCCACCAGTTGTTTATTGTTCCTGAAATCCAACACAATTGCTAGTTTGTGGTTTTTTTTCTTGTAAATCCACAAATATTAAAAATAATATACAAGTCTGTTTATCAGACACACTTTAGGGTTGACGTAAAGATGAATGGAATAATATAGAAACATAACATAATAAATCGATCTTTCTTTGGTTAATATTACTCATTAAAATTAAGTTATGTTTACTTAAAAAAAGAAATAGTTCAGATTAATTAAAACGTTTGAGTTCTATGTACTTAAAACAAGAAAAATGTTGAACAAGCTCAACAAATTGGAGTTCTAAAAACAGTTTTTTAAATTATGAGTTTTATCTACTCAATATATTTGATCATTTAGAACTTTAGGGTTTACTATAGGAGATAGCCAGCTCCAAACTCCCCCCTGTTGCTGAGTGTGAGAGAAAAGGACTTTGTGTGAACCCAACACAAGTTAATCTGGGAGTAATGTGGATTTCCGTTACATCTTTGTCCACATTTCACCACCTTTAATCGGGGTTAAACCTTTTTTATGTTATTTTTTTACCTAACAGCTAAGTCAGCTAATGTTTTAGCCTGCCGCAGTCCACCTTGTTCTCACCTTAAAAAAAAGCAAATCTTAAACCCTCTTCAAAAGTCAGTGAAATAATGCAGACTCCTCCTCATCACCGGTAAAAACACATAATACTTGATGCTGGGTGCATCGTGTTTGCATCCTGCAAACTGTAAACCCAAGCAAATGCAGCATTTTTATGATGCTTCATTGCTAAAGTAGTGTACTTCTCTTTATGTTGAGTTATGTTGCAATAAAAATAGAGCAAATACAGTCCCCATGAAATCAATAGAATAGAACATGTTTTGTGTGGGTTTGCATTTTTATCCCCAACATTCTCTAAAACCGTGGACGCTCCCTCACCCATCAGGAAGTGATGGTTCTGATTCTTGCCTTGTATGATCAGAGCTGTCTGATCCCAACAGGAAACCGCTTTCTGCCCAAAAGAATTATCTCCCAGTCTTTGCAGCCAAGAGTATCATTTGTCAGAGCGAAGGGTTTACAAACGATACACAGAGGAGCAAAAATGCAATTAGGCAGTTTTAATAAAGACGGCTAACAAAGCCTCCTCCCTGCCCGCCCTGTGCTTGGCCTGGGGAATATGGCCCAGAGCCTGCACAATTATGCTAGTGCGCAAGTTCAACATCAGCACTTAAAGGCCTGAAATAAAAAACACCCAATTATACCTCAGCTGCCTGTTTTACTCCTGCTTGTGTTTCACACTAAACTCTGCAGCCAAACGAAAACCTCACATTGTGAAGGGTGATCTCTTTTATTCCCCACAATGTGTCTTAGTGTCACACATCCTGCTCAGCAGCTTGAGGGAAGTGGTGATAACAACCCCGGTGCTGTGAAGTAACACATGGGCAGCAGAGCAGTTTGCCCTGTCTGCTGAAGACGGCAGGGTCAGGCGGTGCTCAAAAAGGGGCTGATGAGCTCTCGGCATCCTACCTGGCCTTTGACACGTCTTCCACAGATGGACATTTTTGTCCTTAAAACACACTTGCATTTACACACGCTCACATGTGCTCTCAGTAGAAGAAGGCACACACTCGGACACATTGCAATTAAGCAGCCACCTTCCAATTAGTGCAGCAGGAAAGATGGCAGCTTGTGACCCCTCTGTCCCGTTAAGCCTGAGCCGCTCTCCTGTTGCCTGCAGTAATGAGAAACTGTCTGTTTACAGCGGCCATGCCTTCGCTCGTGTCTGCAGCTTGGTCTTTGTTTTTCTCTCCGTGGAAGCAGAGGCAGGGGGGAGCAGAAGAGAATTTAATGATGATGTTGCACATGTATGGAGAAAGAGAAATGGGAGTTACGAAGATGCAGGAAGTCCTACAGATAATGAGTTCTCATTTTGAGAATATGTTTTATTGTTTGTGTTGGCCCGAGTGCGTCCGTCTTTATTTGGTTTCTGTCTCTGAGCGTGTGGGGTGGTGATATCAGCTCTTTCATGTTCTATTGGCTAATGTATACATCTGAAAAGCCAGCTCTGCCTTATTAGAAATGCTGGGATATAGCTATAATTCTGTTTCTCACAGGTATAGGAGAATGCAGCTGGCTTTCAATCGATTGTTTGCCTTTTCATGCATTATTAACTGATGAGAAAACACCAGAAAGGGCTTTATCAGCTATCTTTTGAGTGTGTTTCTGTGTAAAGGTTATAATTACAGTTTTATTTGTTGTGGGGGGATTTCCGAGCATCCTGTATGGAGAAAATATTTACATCATTCAGGAGTGATCAGCTAACCACCTAGTCTTAGTGCAGGCGTAACTAGAGTGGCAGAAATGCTCAGGTGACCTTCGAACATGAAAGCAAATTCAACACGAGTGGCAGGAATTATAATAAACATCTTATTTATTGTTTTTTTCCCAAGAGGTCCTTCTAGAAGTTAATTCCAGCAGGAATAGTTTAATATTTCTGCTGAAATAACCGTGTAATGTGAAAAATAATGGCTGCGTGAAGATGTATAGCAGATATTTATATAAATGGCTACAAAATTTAGGAGCTTGATGTTATTTTTTGTGATGACAGCAATCTGCCAGAGTAGCTGTTAGTTCATCAGTCTGTTTGGATGTAAACTCTTGTTTTCAAGTATGGATCCATAACAAGTAATAATTCATAATATTTACACAGAAACACAGTGTCCCTGAATTCTGAAAGGATAATTCTTGTGTCCCAATCAGAGCACCCACACAACGCTCCTTTAGGTTTACCATCCGTTTTCCTCTTCTTCCTCAGATAAGGTGATCAGGCACAGAGCGTGCAGTCTAAAGGACACGGCTCACGCTATATTCGCTTCTGAGCTAGATCCAGAGTTCGACCGCATGTGTGAAGACATCAAGGAGGCACGCAAAAAAAGAGGTAAGATCTTTAATTCAAAGCTTTCTCTTCCTGCATTTCTTCTATTGTGCAGCAGCATTTTCTCATACTAATGTTTTCTCAGCAGAATATTTGACTTTATTTAAACATATAGAGAGGTTTTGGGAGTCTTTAAATTACTGCTTATTCAAGAGATGGTGTTTTTCCCCCCCCCTGGAAATAGGGGGCAGTACATACCTAAGTCATTGCAAGCAAACTTGTTTTTTTTTATGTTCGAGTAAGACCTTACCAATGTATGACCATTAGGGTAAAAAGAAAATCCCTGGGAGTGCAATTTTCTAATGAGTACTCCGTCAGATCTTTCAACCTCTGAATGGCACAAGTTCTGTAAGCATCCGTCCGTCCGTCCATTTTCTTCCGCCTATCCAGAGTGTGGTCGCGGGGGCAGCAGCCTAAGCCGAGCGGCCCAGTTTTCCCTTTCCCCAGCTACTTGGGCCAGCTCCTCTGGGGGAATCCCAAAGCGTTCCTGGCCAGCAGAGAGACATAGTCCCTCCAGCGTGTCCTGGGTCTTCCCATGGGTCTCCTCCCAGTTGGACGTGCCTGGAAAACCTCACCAGGAAGGCGTCCAGGAAGCATCCTAACTAGATGCCTGAGCCACCCCAACTGATTTCTCTCGACATGGAGGAGCAGCGGATCTACTCCGAGCCCATCCCGGATGATCAAGCTTTTCATCCTATCTCTAAGGGAGAGCCCAGCCACCCTGCAGAGAAAACTCATTTCGGCCGCTTGTATCTGCGATCTTGTTCTTTCGGTCACTATCCAAAGCTCGTGACCGTAGGTGAGTGTAGGAACGTAGATCGACCGGTAAATCAAGAGATTTGCCTTCTGGCTCACAACCGTCTAGTACAACGCCCGCATCACTGCAGACGCAGCACCAGTCCGCCTATCGATCTCACGCTCCATCTTTCCCTCACTCGTGAACAAGACCCCAAGATACTTAAACTCCTCCACTTGAGGCAGGACCTCATCCCTTACTTGAAGAAGGCAGTCTACCCTTTTCCAACTCAAGACCATAGTCTTGGATTTAGAGGGGCTGATTTTCATCCCAGCTACTTCACGCTGCTGTGAACTGCTCCAGCGAAAGATGGTGATCATGTTCTGATGAATCCAGCAGGACCACATTGTCTGCCAAAAGAAGAGACCTGATCCTTAGGCCACCAACAAGGATCCCCTCAACACCTTGGCTGTGCCCAGATATCCTGTCCATACAGAATTGGTGATAAAGGGCAGCCTTGGTGAAGGCCAACTCTCACCGAAAACGAGCTCCACTTACAGCCGGCAATGCAAACCAAGCTCTGACACCGGTACAAGGACCTAACAGCCCATATAGGGAGCCTAAGTCTCCTCCCTTTCCGGTCGGCTCATGGGTCCCCCGGAAGAACGAAAAAGAAATGCAAGTCAATGGGGTAAAACAGCTGTTTTCTAATCCGCTTTGCCTTACGGCTTACGCCCTGGATCACACATATGTTTTACTGCAGTTTAAATGAAAAGTAATGATGGGTGTTTCGACCATGCCAGTTACACACTTAAAAATTTTTCAGCTTGTAAAAGTTTGTAATTAGCATGACTACGAACCAGACATCGACACGTGACGTCACCACATAAACTCCTCTTCCCTAACGTAGCTGCTTCTTACCAAATAGCCAGATTTATGGTGGTTCTTTCCTCCTGTGGGAAGGATTTGAAGTTTTCTGAACTTACAGCCCTTCTCCCTCAGTTTTCTCCGTGTCTGGTTCGATGACATCACTTTGGTGAAGCGCATTTGTAGTCCTGAACTTATTTTCACACAAAACCTAAAATTGTGTTTCCCCTCGTTCGAAAATAAGCGCCTTCTCGGTATCAAACTGCTTCTTTAAAATTCACAGACGTCATGTGTGAAATATGGCACAAAACAAATGGAATTCGAAAATAGCGTTTTTAGCCCCATTGACTTGCATTAATTTTTTCGTTCCGTGGTTCTGAAGTAGATGGTCGTGACTTAGGCTCCCTATAAAAGGGCCTGGTATCCCGCACTCGCCGAGTACCCTCCACAGGGCCCCTCGAGGGACGTGGGTGAACACCTTCAGCCTAAGGTTTCCTGGTGCCAAGAGCACATACTGACACCTTTATGCTTGAACATGGTGTTTGTTTAGGACAATCCATGATGTGCACATAAGTCCAGTAACAAAAAACCTCAGATTCAGATCGGGTGGCAATTCCTCCCAACCACACCACTCAAGGTTTCACTCTCATTGCCCACGTGAGCGTTCAAGTCCCACAGCAGAACGAGGTAAATACCAGAAGAGGCTCTCTCCCAGCACCCTCTCCAAAGACTCAAAAAAGTGTGGGTAGTATGAGCTGCAGTTTGGTGCATAAGCACAAACTACACAAACTACAATCATGACCTGTCCTACATGTAGGCAGAGGGAGGCTTTCGTTCACCGGTTTAAACCCCGACATACAGGCCCCAAGATGGGGGGCAACAAGTATGCCCACCCTTGCTCTGCGCCACTCAGTGGGAACAACTCCAGAGTTGTTGAAAGTCCAACTCCTCTCAAGTAAACTGGTTCTGGAGCCAGAGCCATGCATTGAGGTGAGTAACTATATCTAGCTTGAAGCTCTCAACCCCATACACCAACTCTGGCTCTTTCCTCATCAGAAAGGTGACATTCCACGCACTGAGAGCTAGCTTATGTAGCCGAGGATCAGAGCGCCAAGGTCCCTGCCTTCAGCTACCACCTGACACACAATGCACCCAAACCCTTTAAGCCCCTCCCACGAGTGGTGAGCTCATGGAAAGGGAGACCCACGTCTTCTCTTCGGGCTGTGCCTGGCCGGGCACCTTGGGTAAAAGCATGGCCACCAGGCGCTTGCCAACGTACTCCGGCTGCAGGCCTGGCTCTAGAGAGGCGCCCCGATGACCCACGTCTAGGCAAGAGAACACGGTTTCCATTTATGTTTGTCTTCATAAGGGGTCTATGGGGTGCACTTTGTCTGATCCCTCACCTAGGACCTGTTTGCCATGGGTGACCCTACCAGAGGCATAAAGCCTCAGACAAGTTTTATAACCGTTTGTTACAAATCAGTTCATGTGTTTTGTCTTCAGTATGGTGTCACTCAGAGACTTGGACCCACTCCCATGTATTTTTGACCCGGCTTTATGGTTATATGTTACAAAGCCTCCAATATTTTCCAACAACTGGGCATCATTTAATTAATTTTCAGCAACATTTTGATGGATATTTCCAGAGATTAACAGTAAAAACTTCTCATCTCTTTAGGAGTTTGTTACCAACGTGGATCTGAAAGTCAGACATGGGTAAAACTTGAATTTTCCAAAACAGAAGAAAGGTTTAGAAATATGTGGTATAGTATTCTAGAAAAATATACAGTATTTGACATTTTATGAGCAACTATGAAACAATAATGATAAATAAAAATAGGTGCTAGCGCTCCCAACAACCACCTCTTGAGTTTCTGGATGATGTTTTCCAAGAGCAAACGAACCGAAGGCGGTTTGTGTCGGCTGTGGTTTTTCCTGCTTCTTTGATGGATTATTCCATAGAGCTCGAAGCTCCTATAAAGGAGATAAAATCTGAAGGGTAACCCCAGCAGCTCTTGATGGAGCAATGGAGTCGGGTTTTAGTGCAGAATTGGTGGCAGAGACTGAAGTGAGGCCTGAGGCTCTTGTCGTTTTAGACGTTACTTTCTGCTCCAGCTGTTTGTCTGACTCTGAATTCGTACGCTCATCAAACAGCCCAGAGCTGAGCGGAGGGGACCAGGGAGGGGGGTCTAAATCAGATTTATGCACCCATGCAATGAGCTAAGTAATAAACGACTTTTATGTTAACACTCATACATGTTCAGGTTTTTGCTAACATAGGAATTGGCTAATTAAATTGTTCCTTTACGCTGAACTCGATCTGCTCACCAGCCCACGTAGGACCATGCTTATTCATTTTTAAGTGTGTTTTAGTTTTATAAAACCACACTGACCCCATCAATACATTTTACTGCACAAAACGTGTCATTTGTGCGTCCTTGGTTGGTTTTGGTTCAGAAAAGCTTCAACATAGAGAGACGTTCTGAGCCCGTCCAGCTTTAAAGGTTAGACTCCTGCTTGTCGAGCACTAAATTCATCAAACCAAAAGCACGTTTTCAGGTTCATGAGAAATGTTTGATTTTCTCTTTTTTCCCAACTAAAGACACGAGACGTTAATAGAAGGTTGCAGTGTGAGGAGTGAGCTGCCCGAGGAGGTGTACTGCTGTATAAATATTTCATCTTCCAGGCCACTTCTCCACATTAAGCTATCAGTTAGCTCCGAACGACGTGATGCCCAGCTGAAGCTGTGTTTAACACCCACAGTACATCTGAGGGTCATTCTCTCCCTCATGATCAGATTAAAAGAGCTGTACATTTGGTGAAAATTCTAACTGTTGCTTTATGTCTCCTTTTCTGGCCCTTGAAAGTGTTCATGTGTTTTTGTTTCTATTCATATCACCTACTGGCTCCGAGTCGAGCTCACTATTCTCTCTGTTCTATCTTTAGTTGTTATGTGTTAATATCTGAGCTGATTGACGTGTATTTGTATTCAGATGGACGTTTCATAACCCTTTGGTCATGTTTGTCTGCCAAAACGTATTCCTGTCATCTCATGCCAGTCAGCTGTGTGCTTCTGTTGTTTTTCCACACTGATCATAATGGGTGCTCTGCAGACCCCCAGTCGCTGGCTCAGCTGACGGACCCCCCAAGTGTTTCACCAACTCGAAAGCAGCCATGTGGAGGAGAGGAGCAGGCCAGGACGAGCTCCTACGGAGAGTCCCCCTACAAACCGTCCCCCACGAGTGAGTAATTGTTTAGTCAGTTATTTGGTGTATATTAGGGCCTAAACGGTTCACTAAGTGATTGGAATCATCACCGTTGTGTTCTCTCTGCTTTATTTATCTGGATTTAAAACAACAAAATCATCTTTATGCTCAGATTTTGCTTTAGGATGACATTAGGCTTGCTTTACTGATATCTGAACAGCCCAAACTCACCGGTCTTCAAATACAAAGTATTTAATCATCAAACCGCACTGCTGCTGCAATCAGGCAGATCACACAGAGTTTCAGGTAATTCTCATTCAACTCTGTTCTTCTGTCAGAGCAAAGCAAGGCAACATGGATCTGTGGTTCCTGGACAGGTGTGGAAATCTGATGATTGTTTTAATATGAACATGTTCTCAAAGTGTTTTTGTTCGTAAATAACTGAATAAGTTTTGTGGCAGCGTCTTTTCAGTAGATACAGCTGGAGCACATGCATTTAATCTAAGCCACATAATCTGGATTATTTGTAGGAGAGTGCAATCTTAGGTACCTCATGCAGTGGCGGTTTTACCATTAGGCATTGGTCGGCGGCCGCCGGGGGCCCCCTTGTGTTGGGGGGCCCCCTAGCCCTGACCACCGGCACCCCTCTGTTAATGCCTTTTTTATTTTTTATTCTTATTACCAACCTGTCGCCGCAGACGGGACTGGACATGCACACTTCTCATTACCATAGTTCCTGAACCGTTCAAGATATGATTAAAATTCCAAAAGTGCTGAAAAGATTAAAAATGGGGCTTTTCGTGCATATACAATATATTACTGTAGCCACCGGGATTCCCTGTCTTGAGCGCAAGGAATCACAACACAGATTCAGAGACGTTCTGAGTTTGTCATCCATAATGCTCCGTTTTTATAACTTTTGAACGGCTGATCAGATTCAAAACATTCCAACGGCTCCTAAAAGTACATAAAAGCAGCTTTCCAACAATCTATAGCATGAAGCAATCAGAGTTATGGAAAATATCGCTACGAGGGGAAATCCTGCTGTACAGCCTGATAGAAACTGAGAGCAGCGCCGCGGTGAAAGCGGATAACGGAACGGGGAAGCTAATTAGCATAAAAAGCATGAAGTTATGGAAATGCCTCAAGGAAAATGAACACAATCTATTAGGTGTCCCAGAAGGCTTATATCTGAAGATAGTGACCACGAAGAACGACAGATCTCCAGTGAATCAGGGTATGAATGTTTGTTCCGTCTTAATTTTTAATTTTTTTATTTGAACAACCCTCAATTATTTGCTAATTGTACGATTCGGCTTCATTCCAGCATTATTCATCTTTTTACAATAAATAATAATTTTTGCTAAAACAACATTTTTGGTATAGCAGTGCATGGTGTGCAAGAGAAGCACACCATGGCAGTGTGAGGTGCGTAGAGTGGGACTCTGCCTGCAGCTGGAGAGAAACTGCTTCAAGGTCTACCACATCAAATCAAAACGTCTGAAAGTTTACAAAACTAAATGGTCTTAAAACTGCTAAAAAAGATACCAAGGTTCAAACTTTGAGAGTAGATGCATTACATTTCAAAGTTTAAATTGTTCATTCCAAATTGTTTGCCCAGTAATTTTGAAGTTCCTGTTCAGTAATAAATGTAAAAAATTCAAATCCAGTTTTTGCTTTTTTCACTTTTAAGCTGATTTTTTTAAAGGCTTTAAAAGAAATAAATTCTAAATATAAACCATACACTGAAAGCTGAGGTTGTTCTGAAAAAAGGGGAGAGTTACACACACTTTGCACTTTTATTACAATTTTACAGCCATAAGATAAAAAAATACCAGGCGGCCCTGTTATAATTATGGTCATAAGAGGGTTATTAAGACGGCGATGCACAAACAGGAAGTGATTGGTAGTCATTCCACTCCAATCCATTTGGTGGCAGTAATGCACCAAATTGTTGTTAGTCAAGTGCCATAAGACCACAAATAATAAGAAGAGAGGTGGGAGCGTTTGTAACAAACTCAAAGCGGTAGTCAAGACATTAAGCATGAAATTGAGTTATCCTAGTGGCTCCAATAAGAGAAAGAAGCAGCATACCTGGTGGTGGTAAGTTGGCTCAGATGGTGGGGGAGGATGCTGGTCAGACCAGGCAGGCCCAAACGTATCGCAAGGGTCTGCTGGGAACGTCTGGCGGAGTCACCTGTCAGAAGGAGCTTCAATCCCCAACTCCGACAGAAATGGAGTTATCCTAGTGGCTCCAATAAGAGAAAGAGGCGGTATGCTTCATAAAAGCTTTTATTTTCACTTCTGAGAGTGACGTCATTTTTTTGATGTAAACATCAAAAGGAAGCAGAAAGGAAATGGAAAATGTTTAAAGGGAGGAAAATGTTGACCAAAATGGAAAATAGAAAAAAAAAACAAAGACAAAAGCACAGGAGCAATGACAGGAAAAAGAAAGCAGAGCAAATATTAAAAGCGCTCAAAGGGAGGGAAATACAGGAAAAAAGAGGAAGGGAAAATAACTCATGTCAGTAGAGGAGAGAGTTTCACAAATACAGTTAAAGGTAAGATTGTTGAAAATTTAGTGTAAGGGGCCCCATGTCTGTGTTCGCCTTGGGCCCCCAAATTGCTAAATCTGCCACTGACCTCATGGTTTGATTTGATTTTGATTCGATTATTAAACAATTATCATGATTACCACAATTACCACTGTTTTTAATGCATTTTGTCACCGTTAAGTTTTTTTATCTCACGTCATAGCTTTTTGATATTTTCAAATGATTTCAGCACACATTAATTCTAGTTACCAAATACCTTTTACTTCACTACGTTATTCATGTAAGACTGAACAAATATCCTACAGAGGTTTGCTTGAAATCTAAAGGAAAATGAAAATGAAAGTAAACACGTCAGTTTTGCTTTTATAAATGGAATCAGCGGAGAGTCTGCAAGCTGGAGAAAGGCTGAGATGTGGAGCTTGTGGTCTTTACATCACCTGACATTTCACGTGGGACTGAAGAACAAAGACTGACCTTAAAAATGACCAAAGGCTCCCTGGTGCTGCCTCGGCTTTGCAGCAAAGGAACAGTTTTATGAAGAGGCTGGAGTTGCAGGAAAGTTATTATTATTTTTTTAATCTTTCCTTGATTGTTGGCTGGATAGGAGGAACAACCTCCGGCTTCCTCTCTTCATCTAACCCGAGATGGAAACGTGTCAGGTGCTGTCACATGTTGGTTGTGTTGCAGTTGTATTTTATTTCAGTTTTACACAAATTTCCTTTAATCCTCTTGACGAGTAAATCTCACACTCAGTGGCTGAAGCTCTTAAAAAAGCTTTTGCGTTTTGTTTTTTCTGCTGGTCCGTCCCCCTAACACAGAGCTATGTAATTCTGGGCCCGGAGGGCTGGTATCCAGCACGCTTTAGTTTTAACCCTGCTTCAACACACCTGATTTCAATCAGCCGGTAGCCTGATGAGCTGCTGCACAGGTGATTCAACCACTGAATCTAGTGGGTTAGACCAGAGAAACTAAAACGTGATGGATACCACCAGCCCTCGAGGCCCAGAACTGAAAAACCCTGCCCTTAAGTGTCAGAGCGAAATTCGTAACTTGGTTCCTACTAAGATCTGTGGCAGTTGTTCGGCATTTATTTAAAAATCGATAATGAACGTTTAGAAATCTATTTTAAATCGGCACATGTCACAGGTGAGGGATCAGACAAAGAGCAGCCCGAAGACCTCTTATGATGAATTATATAAATGTAAACCGTGTTCCCTCGCCCGGACGTGGGTCACCGGGGCCCCCCTCTGGAGCCAGGCCTGGAGGTGGGGCACGTTAGCGAGCGCCTGGTGGCCGGGCTTTCACCCATGGAACCCGGCCGGGCACAGCCCGAAGAGGAAACGTGGGTCCCCCTTCCGATGGGCTCACCACTCGTGGGAGGGGTCGGGTGCAGTGTGTGACTGGTGGTAGTCAAGGGCGGGGCCCTTGGCGGTCTGATCCTCGGCTACAGAAGCTAGCTCTTGGCACATGAAATGTTACCTCTCTGGTGGGGAAGGAGCCTGAGTTGGTGTGTGAGGTTGAGAGGTTCTGACTAGATGTAGTAACTTACTAACTATTGCAACCACTTCCTGAACTCTTAGATCCTCATCTGCACTTCATCTGGTTCAACCTCGAGCTCGCCTTACCACCATGGGGAGCAGAGCTTTCAGTTGCTCTGCTCCACGGCTCTGGTACTCACTTCCCTTTGCCATTAGAAATACGGACTATTTTCCATTATTCAAGGCACACTTCAAAACCCACTTATTCAAACAAGTTTATTCCCTTTAGACCTAGACTTTATAATTGTTTAAAAAATTTTATGTATCTTGTTTGTTCTTATTGCCCTATCTAACCTCTGTTGTTTTTTGTTCTTATCTTTGTAAGGTGACCTTGGGTTTGAGAAAGGCGCCCTCAAATAACATGTATTATTATTATTATAGTCGGACTCACCTCAACGCATGGCTCTGGCTCTGGAACTAGTTTCCCTGAGAGGGGTTGGACGTTCTACCACTCTGGAGTTGCTCTCACTGAGAGGCGCCGAGCAGGGGTGGGCATACTAGTTGCCCCCCCATCTTGGTGCCTGTACGTTGGGGTTTACCCCAGTGAATGAGAGGGTAGCCTCCCTCCGCCTACGTGTGGGGGACGGGTTCTGACTGTGGTCTGTGCTTATGCACCAAACTACAGTTCAGACTACCCACCCTTTTTGGAGACCGTGGAGGGGGTGCTGGAAAGCTCTCCTTCCGGTGACTCCCTCGTTCTGCTGGGGGACTTTAACGCTCATGTGGACAACAACAGTGAGATCTGGAGAGGTGTGGTTGGGAGGAATGGTCCCCCGATCTGAATTTGAGTGGTGTTTTGTTACTGGACTTCTGTGCCAGTCATGGATTGTCCATAGTGAACACCATGTTCAGACATAAAGGTGTCCATATGTGCTCTTGGCACCAGGATACCTTAGGCCGCAGCTCGATGATCGACTTTGTTGTTGTTTCATCTGACCTGCGGCCGCATGTCTTGGACACTCGGGTGAAGAGAGGGGCAGATATGTCAACTGACCACCACCTGTTGGTGAGTTGGCTCAGATGGTGGGGGAGGATGACGGTCAGACCAGGCAGGCCCAAACGTATCGCGAGGGTCTGCTGGGAACGTCTGACAGAGTCTCCTATCAGAAGGAGCTTCAATTCCCACCTCTGACAGAACTTCCAAAATGCTCCGGGGGAGGTGGGGGACATTGAGTCTGAATGGACCCTGTTCCGTGTCTCCGTTTTGCGGCCGACCGGAGCTGTGGTCGCTGGATCGTTGGTGCCTGTCGTGGTGGCAACCCCCGAACCTGCTGGTGGACACCGGCGGTTAGGGATGCTGTCAAGCTGAAGAAAGAGTCCTATCAGGTCTTTTTGGCCTGTGGGACTCCAGAGGAAGCTGACGGGTACCGGCAGTTTAAGTGGAACGCGGCTCGGGTGGTCGCCAAGGCAAAAACCTGTGCATGCGAGGAGTTCGGTGAGACCATGGAGCAAGACTTCCGTACGGCTTCGAGGAGATTCTGTCCCACCATCCAGCGCCTCGGGGGGTGGGTGGGGGTGGTGTGGGGTGGGGGGTGGTGGGGTGGATTAGGGCAGTGCGCTACCAACACTATCTATAGTGGGGACGGTGTGCTGCTGACCTCTACTCAGGACGTTGTGGATCGCGGGAAGAATAGTTCGAAGACCTCCTCAATCAGTTGGGAATTTGCCCAACCAGTCTATATGTGTTTTGTGGATTTGGAGAAGGCGTTTGACCGCATCCCTCGGGGGGCCCTGTGGGGGGTACTCCGGGAGTATGTGATACCAGGTCCTCTGATACGGGCTGTTGGGTCCCTGTATGACCGGTGTTAAAGCTTGGTCCGCATTGCCGGCAGTAAGTCGGGCTCGTTCCCAGTGAGAGTTGGACTCCGCCAAGGCAGCCCTTTGTCACGATTCTGTTCATAACCTTTATGGACAGGATTTCTAGGCGCAGCCAAGGTGTGGAGGGCATCCGTTTTGGTGGCCTGAGGATCAGGTCTCTGCTTTTTGCAGATGATGTGATCCTGTTGGCTTCATCAGAACGTGATCTTCAGCTTTCGCTGGAGCGGTTTGCAGCCGAGAGTGAAGCAGCTGGGATGAGAATCAGCTCCTCTAAATCTGAGACCATGGTCTTGATTCGGAAAAGGGTAGAATGCCTTCTCCCGGTCAGGGATGAGGTCCTGCTCCAAGTGGAGGAGTTTAAGTATCTCGGGGTCTTGTTCACGAGTGAGGGAAAACTGGAGCGTGAGATCGATAGGCGGATTGGTGCTGCATCTGCAGTGACGCGGGCGTTGTACCGGTCTGTCGTGCTGAAGAGAGAGCTTAGTCAGAAGGCGAAGCTCTCGATTTACCGGTCGATCTACGTTCCTACCCTCACCTATGGTCATGAGCTTTGGGTAGTGACCGAAAGAACAAGATTGCGGATACAAGCGGCCGAAATGAGTTTCCTCAGAAGAGTGGCTGGGCTCTCCCTTAGAGATAGGGTGAGAAGCTCGGTCATTCGGGAGGGGCTTGGAGTAGACCTGCTACTCCTCCACATCGAGAGGAGCCAGTTGAGGTGGCTCGGACATCTGGTCAGGATGCCTCCTGGATGCCTTCCTGGTGAGGTTTTCCAGGCACGTCCAACCGGGAGGAGACCTAAAGGTAGACCCAGGACACGCTGAAGGGACAATGTCTCTCACCTGGCCAGGGAACGCCTTGGGATTCCCCCAGAGGAGCTGGCCCAAGTGGCTGGGGAGAGGGAAGTCTGGGCCTCTTGCCTTAGGCTACTGCCCCCGCGACCCGACTCCGGATAAGCGGATGAAAATGGATGAATGGATGGATGTCACATCATGATGCATGGATTATGTGCACACCTCTAATAATTTGATAGCTGAATACCAATAAAATCCTCGAAGTTTGTAGATTTCATAAAACGAGGAGTGCCGCTCAGTGGTCTTATTCTTATGGCTGATTTGTGTTCATCACTGCTTGGCTACAGGCTACCATACAACCTAAACTTGTTATTTTATTTTTTCACTCCTGGTCTGTGATGCACCAGTGAGCAGTTAATGCCACATTACAGCTGCAAACTATGTAATCCCACACGCACACACTCGCCATCGTAGGAGCAGGAGCTCAGAGAGCAGCCTCATTAGTAAGGCTGCTGTCTCCTAACCACTCAGAACATGACCGTGCCACAGAGCAATTACATGCCCACCTGTGGCAAACGGCAGGTGCCTAAGGGTGAGGGGAGGGCCAGTGATGGGCAGGGGGCAGACTAATGAGGCCGTTGCCTGAACAAATCAGAGGTAAGCAGGTTTTTGCATGCATGTCCCTGCAGCTCTTTACTCCAGAACAAGGATATGGGCTTGTGGAGCTGTGGGTGGTTGTGCTGGACCAGATTATGCTTTTAGAGACGTTTGTGATTTATTTTCTCATTTAAAAACAAAGAGCAGCTTCATCTGCGTTAAAGACTGATTAAAGATTGAATATAGATAGAGCAGATCCTGTGTTTTAAATGACCTTACATTTTCTGTTTGTGTAGTTCAACAGATGAGCACTAGATGGAGCTTTTCTCCCAGGAGAGTGCTGTAGAAGGAACCCTGAGTTTGTGGGTGAATTATAGAAGGCCTTTGGGGGATATTTCTTCTCTATTGTAAAGGTGTTGACTTGTTAAAAGTAAGATGGCTTCTACTGGCTACTGTTAGGGCTACAAAAATGCTGCTAAATGAGGTAGAAACAGTTATAAGTATGAAGTGAGTGTGCAGGAATAAGTGTTTTTCCTCAAAATAATCTTAGAAGATTTTAACTAGTAAACCTTTCAACAGAAGATGGTGATATAACTTTTAAAAATGTGCTTTTGAAATATTATATAAAGGACATAGATATGTAAATTGTAATGCTAGTAATGCGTCATCGTCATTAAAGGTCAGCGTCTGAGTAGCTGGTCTTTATATGCTACTTATAGCCTCTCTTTATCAGGTAGAACCAAATGTCACAGATCCGGACCACCAATTTAGAAGCAATCGGGAGAGTTGTTATCAGTGTCTAGCAGGGCTGTAATTATTAATTAGGCTAACTCAGGTGATTAATATGTGACATTGCCATCTAGTTGTCATCTGGACCACCGCAGCAAGACATCTATTAGGCAAATAGATCACAGAGTCACTTTTATTTTGGAATATAACTCCAAACAGAAGCGTCTGTGTGAAGAGGAATCCTTGTGTTACTGGTGAGACTGTTCCTGCTACCGCTGGGTCACCTTAAGGTTGGTGTTTTTGTCTTCTCCAGTTAAAGGTCAGGGCACTAGAAAGTCAAAGTTATCCCAGATCACTACCTGCAGCTGGAAGTCTATCTGGAGCCGTTTTGGTACCTGCAGCTCTTATCTGGGCCAGTCCCACCGCCCCTACGCCTGTTTTCCATTTGCCCAGAGCTAAGAATTGCCTGTGACATTCAGATATCACGAGGGGTGGTGGGGATGAGATGCACCATTCTGAACCTCGGAGAAGGCTACATGGAAGGCTTTTTGAGGGATTGGGATATTTTTGAATCAGGTGCTAAAAGCAGTGGATAAGGCCAGTTGCTTAGATGCAGACGGCTGGGACAGCTGCTGCTCCCGCCAGGTCACGAAGGGTTAGGAGGATGGCAGAGTGTGCTGCTGTTAATGCACAAGAAAACTGGAAGGACGGGCTTCCATTAGCCTGTGCAGATAATTCTGTCATGGCCTCCTCCCTCCTCCTCCTACTCCCTCCCTGGAGCAACACAACGCCACAGTTGTGGGTTCACTCGAAGTGCATCGCCACAGAGATATGGTTCATGTGGAGTGCCTTACTTTCTTTCATAATTAAGCTCACTCAGTTTGCCCAGTCACTGATGATAGTTGGCAAGCTCAATCAGATAGCTTTAATTGTCTGCAACTGTCAGTGGCATTTTGCTGAATTTTGTGTTTGGATTTTATCTAGCTTTTTTTTTTAATGCAGCACTTAAGCTCTTCCCACACACGGATACACAACATTAATGAACTCATCGATCTGTTCCTCACAGTTGTTGTTTTTTTTTAATACGTTTGTTTGTTTTTCAATACGTCACGATGCCCTAAAATTCATTCTGGTGATCAAACTGCACAGCGGTTGCATAAAACAAAACAGTGAGGGGAGGAAAATGAAAAAAAAAATCACTTATGTCCTCTTCAAGGTTGTTAATGTTGTACTTCTGTACCTTTGTGTTTGGGCTGTTCAATTGACCAAATTCATATTTCAAAAGTGATCTTGGTGTCAAACAATCATAAAAACAATGCAATGGACAAAAATAATCATAACCATGGTCACATTATGCTCATTTTGTCATACCTTCAAAATGACATGCACCCTCGCTACTTTCAGACAACACGTTTTTCTTTTAAGTATCAGCATTAATCTGCAGCGCACCCCCCCCTCACACACACACACCCTTAAAAATACTCTATGGTACAATGTTGATGAACAGAAAGCTGGCTGAAGCCTGACTGCCAGCAGTTTTTAAGCCTTTTTACTGTTTTTTTTGATGGCCATTTTTACAAAACAATGTCGTCAATTTTGCCGCAGAATTTATGCAACAGCATGCTGACATTGCACATTTATAAGACACACTGTTATGGTAATATTACGCCAATTTGCTGGCAAGGAATGTCTTGTAAAAAGGGCCAAGGCAGAATACCGTGACCTACGACCATGTAAACACCAAAACTACCAAAAGAAAGAGTGGAATCACTTCTTACATCAGGAAGGATTAGCGTGTTTCTAGCTTTTTATGTTTTTTTGCAATTCGTTGTCGAATTGTGAGCTGCAGAAGCATTTCCGGTTTGCGTCGCACCTTTAGGCAAAATGGCGTCCTAAAACGATCTCCTAATTAATGGATTGTCCGCTTCCTGATCACGACATGTGACACACACAGATCAAAGTCAACTTTTGAGGTGTGATGTTTACTCTGAAGGTGCGCAAGCTTGTACCCAAGCCCGCACCGTTAAAACATGCAATCAATGACTTAGTCGTCAATGACAGTGAGTGAGGTAAGAGATATTTTTCTAGGTGATTCTGTTGGCGCTTTTTGCCTGTTTGACCACCTGGGATCCCAAAGCAGCTCTTCTCTGCTTGTATAGCAGCACTGTCTGTCCATGTTTACGTCATTTGACTGATTAAACTTAATTTGCTTTATGATCAATCAGTTGGTGTGTGTCTGTAGCAAAATTCTTATGAAAAATTGTAGTGATGTAAAGGGTAGCAAGATTTGTTTTAAATGCCCACAATTAGCCTGTAATTAGTTACCGATCTGGCTAGCCACAGTCAGAGAACTTCTCCATGTTTCTAGAGACTCTGCTCAGTTGGTGTGATGCCACCAGTGGGTGTGGTCTTTGCTGTAGTTAAATAACTGATAGAACTCCTGCTCAAAATTTCCCAAATAACCTTTAAGCTGAATTAAAAATGAGTTTAAGCAGTTTCTTTTCATTTATCTATCTCATGCTGTGAAAAAAATGATTAGTTATGGCCGCTTTTTATTGAGGCCAAAACCACAGAGGAGTAACATTTGGAAAGTGCTGTTATTTATTTAATAACACAATCTGTTAGATATCGCTAAACAGCTGACTGTAAGCCAAAGTATCCCACTGCTACTGTGGGTGTGTGGTAAATGGATTTTTGCAATGTTAAAAATAAAAATGCGTTGGTGTGAAGTATGTATATGTACATACATACAGTATGTAAGCGTTACTCAGTTTGACATAATTACATTTTAATTGCAACATGTTACCAACAGGAAAAGACCAACACATTCAGGAACAGTGTAATGGAAGGTTATAAGGGCTCCGGCTGAAGTGGCATGCCATTTTTCCTCTTTTCTATTCAACTATTCAAAACTTTTGCTATTGAAATGGTCCACAAGTGTCTTTCCATTTGCACAGGGATAAGTCCACATTTGACAGTTGGACTGTTTATGGAAGAAAGTCCAGAAACTGCATAATGTGATTGCTGTATCACTCAGTAGCATGCCCAAGGGAACAGCCACTGGGCTGCTTTCATGTAGATGGAGCACCGCTCTGTCTTACTTCACCTCTTCCCTTGTACCTCACATTGGGGTAAATGGACACCTACACTCTGTTTACAATGCCAGTCCATCACTATATCTTTATGAAATATCCGAAGTGATACAACCTCATTTTTCCTCAGGCTAAAGGAGTTACTGCATAAAGCAAAGCTTGGATTTTTTCCTGGAGAAAACAGCAGGCACTGGTTGAGGTGTGACGGATTGATCGTGCTGCAGAAAGGAGAAGGTTAATAGGAAGATGCTTTGGAAAACAAATAAAAACAAATCTGGAAGCTTGTTTTTAGTGTGAGACTTTTCAAAAATGGTCATTAGACCTTCAAAACTTCCCCTGAAGGAGAAAAAAGGCTTCAAATCCATTGTGTGTTGCATCATAGCTGAAAAATGATTTATTTATTCAGTACTTCCAGCCTTTGCAAACAAGGGATTTTACACATGCTTGTTTAGCTGGCTATGTTAAAGTGAACGTGGAAAGTTGACCATTGAGCAGGATTTATCATTTATCCCTTGAGGTCCATGTGGCAGGGGTGAGGTGGTGCTCACTCTCACCCCTGCCACATGGACCCTCGTGGGACCACACCCATTAGGACAGTGGGAGGGTTAAAAGGGTTAAAGTTAAACACAGAGTTGTTCTAAGCACCCACCAAAGTATTTAAATAAAACCTAATTTAACAAAACCAAATGCTGCTGAGGAGACAACAGAGGGCTGGCTGATTTGTATGTTGCTGGCAGAGCGGATCACCTGGGAGAGTCTAACTGGGAGGCAATCTAGTGAGATGGGAGACAGGTACTGCATCTCCTCACACGCACGCACGTACACACACACGCACGTACACACACACACACGCACGCACACACACACACACACACACACACACACACACACACACGCACACGCACACACGCACACACACACAGGGAATAACCCAAATGGCCCTGGGCCATAACACTTCCGCTGTAAAAAAAATAAAGTTCACACTAATTACACTACATCACATATCCCCCCTTTTTCTTTTACTCAAGACCTATGGGTGTCGGATTTTCACAGCATCTGTCTGCATCCCTTCGTGGGGGTTTGTTGCTAGCCTCTCAAGGCTGTTATGGCGTCAGATTCGGATAACAAGACTTTGCTTGGGTCAGGCTGAGATAATTTTCCTCTCTGCCTTCAGTCTTTAAACTGATCATTCCAGTCCTCCAGTGAAGCCAATTTGGGTTTTTAAACTTGTCCATACCCTTCCGGTGACCCTCTCCGAGATGACATCCATTTTGCGCGCTAATACCGATATCGCAGCTAGAACATTGTCCAGCTTACGATTCACCTCGAGTAACCTCCCAGTCTGTGAAGTCTCCACATGGATGGTGCTTTCCGTGGTTGCGGGTCACCCTCTAATCGCTCCCGTCTTCCCAAATTTCCAGAAAACTAGATATCCTCCCACACCAATCAGGAGAAATCCAGTGATCATCAGACCAAATATCCACACGTCTTCGACATCCTCAATGGACAGCTGGGAGAGGCATATGATCTTCCATTCCCTCCAGGAATCCACCATATACCCCGCCGGCTGTGTCCCCTGTGGACATGTGGGAGCCCCCTGCTCCGTTCTCATTGTAGAAAAAATCTTATCAATCGTGTTGAATGACCAATTTATCAAATCCATAGTTAAAAATAGGGTTTTTCAGAAGAAATGCAGAGAAGCGCTCTGTGGGCAGACAGGACAAAGAGCCTTGGGGAAAAAAAGATAAGTGAGCAAAAAGAGAAGCGTCTGTACTCTGCGAGTGCCAGGAAGAGAAAAAAAAGTGTTAATAGCACTTTTTAATATTTTTTGTCAGTGACATCCCAGATATAGACAACAATTAAATATCATGATTGCTTTGCCAGATTCTGTAACATTTTAAATGGAAGTCACATGGCGGAAAACTTCAAAGTCCACCATTATCCTCAAAGTCAATAAGCTCTATTAAGCTCCTGAGTCCTGTGGGGGAAAAAAAACAAAAAGGGAAACCTTATAGTGCAACAAGTCTATGTCCACTTTAGGGTTGTCACGGTAACCGGTATAGCGGTAAACCCAGGTAAAAAAGTTGACAATAAAAATAACCGTCCAGTTTTTAAAAAACTATATTATCTCGGTGGGTTTACCGTGGCCGCGGTTTCGGCGCGATGACCCTTACCAGCCACCGTCGCTTCAGCTGAAGTTCCCGTGGCGCGCACACGCACTTTTTAATTTGCAACGGCACCAAAACTTTGAAGCTGAAATAATGGCCGAAGGAGGAGATGGCAGCGCCCAGGACATCCATCAGCCCTCAAAGAAGACTAAATCGGAAGTATGGGCATATTTTAGATTTCTGAAAAATGCTGAGGGACAGTTAATAGAAGACGGCTATCCCGTTTGCAGAACGTGCAGGAAACAAGTGTCTGCAAAAGGCAGCAACACTTCGAATCTAATGGCACATCTGAGTGACCATCACCCACGTCTCTACAGCCAGTGTAAGGTAAGTTAACATTAGCATTTTAGCTTAAATGCATGACGTGAGAACTTTTGGCTGAGGGAGAATGCAACGAGTCACTATATACTGCAGCCGCAGCGTCCTCTGCCAGCATTTAAACCGTGTCACGGACACCCTGTTGCTGGATGAAGCATCTTATTTGTTGATGATGAAGAGAAATATACAATTAGTTCCTTGTCATTGATTTGTTTACTTATTCAATGCCATTTATACTTGAACATTTGGATTTGATTACATAGTGTAGTAGTTATTTTAGTAATTTGTTTAAAGTGGCTATTTGTTTTAAATACATATTTTTTTTAAGGTTGACTTCAAGTCAAGTGTGAACTGGAGTTTTAGATTTTCATTTTGATAATGAAGAAAACAAGTATATGAGAAAACAAGTGGTGTTTCTTTGATTTGTTTACATATTGTTTATGTTTCGAATGTTTGGATTTGTATAATTTAAACCTGCACTGACTACTGTAACATGTTCCAGAAAAATAAGCTATTTGTTCCTTTACTTGTGAAAAGTTGCACTTTTGCTAAGACTTTGTGTTATTTTAGGTTTAATAAACACTGTTAAACTTTTTCAGAACTATTTCAGTTTGTGTAGAACAGGACTATCAATGCTTTCTGAACATATGCAACACCGTTTAAAAAATACCGCGATAATACCGAAAACCGTGATAATTTTGGTCACAATAACCGTGAGGTTAAATTTTCATACCGTGACAACCCTAGTCCACTTACGTGGCTGCCGAGTCTTAGTAGTTTTACATTTTTTTGCATGATTTTCAGTGCAAGAAATATAAATACGCTTAGAAGCTTAAACACTCAGACACTTTAACATGCTTTTGCCGCTAAGCCGCAGTCAGACCACTGTAGGCAAAATAATACAAGTAAATAATACGTGTAAAATGTTTTACAATAATATCCAAACTACAATTTGTTGATTATGTAGAATGAACAATGTTCAGAAAGTCTGTTCATTATGAAAAAATTCACAGGTGCGCTGACCTTATTTGTTTGATTTGATTTGTCCATTTAGAGCAGAAAAAGTTATAAATTAAATTTGAAAATAATTTTATTTCATAAAAGTGTGCTTAGATGAAACCTGCAGGCCTGAGTTAAAGTAGCATCAAAACCACCAACGTTGAAACCGGTAATCTCTATGGGTTTTAAGGTTTTTATCATGCCCGACTATGCAAAGAAAACCTCACTGTGCTGAACTCTTTGTAGTATAACCCCCCAGAGGAGTGAGTGAAATATGAATCACGTTTAACATGACTGGGCTTTTTTCATGTAAGATGACTCAACATCTACGACAATAGTTAGGGGTTTTCTTTAATGCCTTTTCCTTCAGGCTCAGTTCACATAAAAAGAAGCACAATTTGGTATTTTTTCTGTATAAAATACATTGTTAAATACTTACAGGTGTAAGAAATGTACTCTTCTAACCCTGACCATTCATAGGAATGAAATGTTACACTCAGCGCCGGCGCTCCGCACACGCACACGCACACCACGCACAGCGCGTAGGGCACCACGCCGGGGAAGGGGCACCAAACGCAAGCTTATGAAATATAATATATATATATGATAAAGACAGATTTCAATTAGAAGATGTGCCAAAGCAAGTTAACAGCATGTTTACAGAGAGAAAACAATACAAAAAGGAAAGGAGATGGACCGTGTCCACTTTTCACTCTCTGTCCGGACGTCCGGACTGGGGGTTCTTATATTGATGAAAATGTCCGGCGTTTCATCCAGGAGCAGGGATGGGGGAGCTGTATATCCTACACATCCAGGGGACCCGGAAGAAAGTTTTCTACCTATATTACATCATTTATGGACTCTTGAGCAGAGAACACAGAGAGCGTCACAGCGCTGCGTTGTTGCGCAGCGATTCAGGCTGCTGCTTCCAGCGCACGGTACATTCTCAAAGTGGCGCAGGCAAAAAACTATAATTAACACACGATCGTTCATGTCCGCTCATGTTCTCGACTTTCTGTCTTATTTGTGCCTGGCGCTCTGCTACTGCGGAGCTCATCACCTGTGTTGCGGTGATTTCACCTCACTGACGCAGCATCGAATCGCGCACTCCGCTTTGCGGTCAGGAGATCCCTTTGATCTGCTGAAAAGTAACTGATGAGGTGAAAAAGTAAGAATCCAGGCAGTAGTTTTTCTGGAGAGTTAAGAGGAGATGCAGGAAGATGAGAGACAGACAGGACAGGAAAATAGTTAAATAAAAACAAGAAAACAAAACAAAGTGTTGAAAAGTAAAATGTAGGTAGATTTATCTCCACTACACGTTTTTACCTGTATAAAACAATAAGTTATACACATGTAATATTTATACATCTGATACAATTCAGATCACCTTCAAAACTCAGTCACACACCCAGGGCCGTTTCAAGACATTTTGGGGGCCAAGGCAAAATGACCCCCCCCCCCACACACACAAACACACACACACACAAAATATCAATCCTACTTTTTGGAAAATAATAAGCAGTTTGTGCATACAAGAGAATTAAAGAAAATTTAAGGTGAAGCGCTTGCACATACTGTGTTATTGTGTTGTTTTTTCTGTATGTGTATGTGTGGGGGGGGGGGGGGGGAGGCACCACGAAGCCTTTGTGCTTAGGGCACCAAAATAGCTAGCAACAGCCCTGGTTACACTAATAAAGGTATGAGGAACTGGAAAAGTCTTGTTGGCTATTAATGAACAACAGAGGAGAGCTGCTCAAAATTATTTATGGCACAAATTAATATGCAAAGTTAAAAAGCACCATGTGTCTTAAGTTTTGCATAAAATGTATCTAACTCTGGCTGCTTTCTAGAATATTGTACAAATCACTTCAATTATTAAACCTAATAAATGTTAGAATAATCTCTGACATAGAGATTGGTAAAACAGTGGATTTAAGTTACTAAACTACTCTGCAAAACATATAAGCAAGGGCACTCCAAGCCTGCTGTACATCTTGAGCTGACGTTATGGCTCTAACCTTCCATAGAAATACTGCAACTTGTCCACACCCGAGGCTCTAGAGACATCCAAACAACAGCTATCGGCTTTGGTTAGCTGCCTGAAGAGGCACACTAGAAGCAGAAACCAGGAAAATAATCAGGACGTTCTCCCTCACACCATCCAAAGTGTCAGTGGCAGGGGAAAAACATGAGAGTAGATCCACCCTGGGCTCTGACTGAAAAATACTAGAGGAGCATATAGGAGGACGAAGCTGCATCACATAATGTAAACGCCCTGTGGCTGGGGATCGAAGAGCCGACCACAACAACCTCCCTAAATAAGGACCAGTGTATATGAAACATGCCCAAGACAGCCTCAGATATGAAGAGTTGGACTGCTCTAAGATGATGAAAGGGTTATACCACCAACATGGCAGATGTTCAGGACACCTGTAAATACTAGTGTTTTTAATTTAGCCAATAAACAAATGTGATCAGCGTCCAGCACAAACTTAAGGTTATGAATCCCCAAATTCTGAGGATGATTTACTCATTGTCCTGAAGGACAAAATTAAAGCTGCATGTTGCTTTTTGTGGAAATACTTTGCTGTTAATTGGGTAAATGGTAAATGGCCTGTATTTGATAAAGTGCTTTCTAGAGTCCTGGAACCCCCCAAGGCGCTTTACAACACAATCAGTCATTCACCCCATTCACACACACATTCACACACTGGTGGTGATGAGCTACGATGTAGCCACAGCTGCCCTGGGGCGCACTGATAGAGGTGAGGCTGCTGAGCACTGGCGCCACCGGTCACTCCAACCAACACCAGCAGGCAATGTGGGTTAAGTGCGTTGCCCAAGGACACAACGACAGCGACAGACTGAGCGGGGCTCGAACCTGCAACCTTCCGATTACGGGGCAAGCACTTAACTCCTGTGCCACTGTCGCCCCAAATACTTTGCCGTTAATTGGGTGAAGCAGTTTAGATCACCACACTAATAAAATCTATACCAAGCTCTGGGCGTACACTGCCATTTTGTGGGCACAGATGCCTCTTGGATCATTGTGGCACCAAGAGTGAAATGAATATAAAATCATCTGTGATACACCCCAATCCCCCACCCACCCTATTGATTTCATACACAGATGATACAACATCAGTTCTGTCATCCCTGGAGATTCAGACTGTGGACGTGGGTCTTTTCACCCTTGGTGTAGTGGTTCCTGTGTGCAGTTTACATTGCCCAGTGATCGTCTTTTTTCATCTTAATGTTGTGTATGCTATTTATGCACGACACATTCAACCATGTGTTATATGTAAACCGCTTACACCTGCCTGAGAGAAATCAGCCTTGAAGTTTCTCTGGAATGATCGAGTCTTTGTGAATGCCCGTTGACTTCAAGCTGTGCTCCCTTCGGGTGACAGAAAGGTTATGGCAAGGGTAGTGAGGGTGGGAGGCTTTTGAGTGCCAGAAATAAGTGTTGCTGGAGTGCTGACAGTTGTTTAAAAGGGGGTTAGACGTCTTAAGCCGGGCGTACACTGTGCGACTTTTTCACTTTTTTGAGCCGATTTTCCAGTCGTGCGAGAATCCACGACATCGGGGCGAGTTTTGCGCCGAGCGGTCGTGTAGTGTACAGGGGGTTACGAGAGGCGATTAACACCATGTGACCAGCTGCCGATCAGCAGTCGTAAGGTCGCACGGACTTCTGGCGTGTTTAATATTTCGCTCGTCCCTCGTGAGGGTATCACACTGTTGAAGCGGCGCTGCGAGCAGCTGTGACCCAAAAAGTATCAGAACCGCTCACGGCGCATGCGCAATCCTGCATCAACGCCGCTCGCTCGCTATTTCCCTAATAACACACGCTGTTCGTTTTTATTTCTACACGTTTTTTTTACTCACAAAGATTGTTTGTGGTTTGTCGTGTTCATGTCAAATTAAACTGATCATAAAACACAGATTTACTTTCTTTATTTCGGTTTACTCATCCAACCCCCAAAAATCCCTGTGTGTCCTCCTGCAGCACTCCCGAAGGACAACAGGCAGGACAAGACAAAAAAGTCTGACGTAAAAACTGCTATTTTTAGCATATTTTTAGGGCCGACGTGTTGCTACCAGACGTACAGTGTGAGCGCCTGGCTCGTGAGATCTGCCCTGCGAGGAAGTCGTACAGTTTGAGCTGAAGCTGAGTGCTACGAGTGAAAAAGTCGCACAGTGTCCGCCCGGCTTTAGAAGCTTAGTTCAGTTAAAAATCAGTTCAAATGAGAGTTTAGGAAATATTACTCGTGCATAAAATTATTTATTCTATAACTGATCATATATTCAACAAAGCGTTTTGAATGAGCTCGTACTTCTGCCGAGAGACGCCCTTATTCAGTATCCGAACTTTAAAACCGAGTCTTGTTTTATTCAGTTTGCATCCAGATATCTGTCCATCTTTCAGATGAGCCCTCTGTGTGTTGAGCTGTGGGGATGAGCTACGATGTAGCCACAGCTGCCTTGGAGCGCATTGCCAGTTCCAGTTTGGTTCCAAATCTAATCAAAGCCAGTTTCTGCAGAGAGACAGACTCATGTTTAGGTTGTTATAATCTCATTCATGATAAAAAATTAAATGGGCAAACACTTCACAGCCACAAAAATTGATATAACTCAGTTTTACGGATATTATTGTAAGGTTTGGTGCAATGGCAGTTGAGGCACTCCCAATACATACTACACATAAAAGCCTTAGTTTCATAACTTAGCCATTAACTGTTCATCTTCATCATCTTCATTTGTCTGTTGACTGATTATGTTTTGGAGTCTAGCCAGTTTAAGAAAGTTAAAAGATTGTAGTATGCACGAAGAAATGGATAGTTGGATTGGTCAAACCTGGAAAACAACAAATACATCTTTAACTCCATAGTTTCTCAACATCTGATTATCTCTGCTATGAACGACGATGGAAGGTATCACTGGGCCTATGATTACACATATATAATACTACATATGTAAGAATATGTAAAAAAAAAAAACCTGCAGCAATCTAATCCTAATATGTTTTAATAAAACCTGCATAGAACTTTCATAAAAGGACCATGGATGTGGTGTAATTGTGTGGCATCCCCATCACACATCAACATCAAACGCCAGTTCATGGAATAACAGAGCTTGAAATAAACAAGTTTTTTTTAACACACACGATCCAGCTGTTAAACATCAGTCCTTTCAGACGAATGCTACCAGGTGCATTCTTGTATATTTGTATATTTGGTGGGCCACCAGGCTTTGCTTGGTCACCCACCAGGCTAAGCGTGGTGATGGCGAACCAACTGGATATCGTGGTGGTGGACAAACAACAGAGGCTAGCCATTGTGGTTGATGTGGCAATACCAAGTGATGGCAACATCCGGAAAAAGGAACACAACAAACTAGAGAAGTACCAGTGCTTCAAAGGAGAACTTGGGAAAACCTGGCCAGAGAAGACATTGGTGGTGCCCGTGGTCATCATACTTGGGGCTGCATGGTGACGCAGTGGTTAGCACTGTTGCCTCGCAGCATGAAGGTTGCAGGTTCGAAACTCTGCTGTGGCCTTTCTGCGTGGAGTTGCGTGTTCTCCCCATGCATGTGTGGGTTTCCTCCGGGTACTCCGGTTTCCCCCACAGATCAAAACATGCCCTACAGGTTATAAATTGTAAGTTGCTTTGGATAAAAGCGTCTGCTAAATAAATAAACATAAACATATATATATATATATATGTATATATACATATACATATATATATATATAATATGTATATATTTATATGGACATGTATATACATGTATGTATATAAATATATATACATATATATAAATATATATATATATATATTTACACACACATTATATATATATATATATATATATATATATATATATATATATACACGCACACATTATATATGAATGTGTGTGTAAATGTAGTTTTTTGTTTTGCTTTGAGCAACAAATATTTTCCCCAGAAAGCTCTCACGGGCTGCTGCGGTCATATGGGTGTGCATGCGCCAACATCTTCAGCAGTTCATAAAGCTGCTGGTGCGTTCGGGCATATCTGTTTTCTGTGATGAGGGCACCACAGGAACCATCGTCCCACTGGCCATTTACTAAGCAGAAGAGAGGGAAAGAATAGGAGGCGATAGATGTCCTGACTAAATTATGTCCCCAGCTCATGTATCTCATGAGTCGCCTTTCCTCTTTGCTGTAGTATTAGTTGTTCTGTCGGATTGGGTTAGATGCTAGACAGTGCGACCTGAATTTTAGTGTCTAACAGCAGAACTTTTCAGACAAATGAATGCAATGTTTAAAAAAATAAAACATGCAGGATTTATTTCAGTTTAATGTGCAAGGTAGCTTACATACTCTGACCAGACAAACCTTTTAGATGGACAAGCAGCTTGCGTGAACATGAGATGGTTTAGTAACATTATGACTTAATGCAATCAGCTCTTTGCTGCTTGATGGAAATTTGGTCCTGCTGGTAGCACAGTCAAGACTGGTTTTCACTGTAATGTTGCCAGGCAACCAGCTGAACATCAGTCGAGTCACTTTGCCCTGCCATAAAATGTTTCCTGCATCTAACTTCAGACGTTTGCACATATATGTATAGTTTGTGAAGAGAGAACACAATACTTGTTTGTCAGCTTCAAAGGTGCTGGCAGACACCCTGGGCACAGTCAGGCGTATAAACAACCTACTTCATTGTACTTAGCTAAACAAACTCTTTAATGGCTTTGGTTTTAGTGTGCAGGAAGGAGAATGGTATTGATCTTGAGCCTTGGCAATAAAACAAATAGGTTTATTCTCCAAATTGCTGAATGATTGTGTAAACTGTGAATTGTAGTGCGTTTGTGCAAGACCTGAAATGAGAAAAAGAGACAAGAGGAGTGAAAAGGGGAAATGGAAAGATGGTGATACAGCAGTAGAGAGATTGTGACTGATGCCCTTAATTTCAAGAAGCAAGGACGGGATTGTTTATTGATTTGAACATTTCATCAAGTCTCAGAGCAAAGTGTCACATCAGGTGACAAACGCCCATCCTCCTTTCATGACCGAATGGCCAGGAGTCCCCAAGGCCTTGTGTCACCATCACTATCTCTCTGACTCTCATTGTCTTCTCCAGTGTTTGTCATGTTGTCTCCCGTTTGCTTCTCGCACATTCTCTGGTAATCTTTTCCTTTTGTAGTTCAGACCCTCTTTAGCGAATGTACTGCATGTTGCTGCTTGGTTGCAGCCTCCCTCCCCTGTGTGATATAACGATAAGGGACAGACAGGGGACACATAGCAGTAAGCTGAGATGAAGATGCCCACTCTAGGCATCAAGGAATTGCAGTTTTGACACCTAGGACCAAGTTTATAGCAGAATGGAAAATACCTGTGATTTGGGAAATAAATAAAAACCACATAATAGATTATTTGCTGATATGAAACATTTAGAAAAAGCTGCTAACATAAACAGTCTGAACCTTTGTGCACAAAATAACTTCACCTAGGGCTGTATATATGTGTTAAAATGTGGGGCTTTTCTCTTTAAAAGGTCTCCTTCAGTTTTTTTTAAATAAATGTGCTGTGGTGTCTGCTATTAATGACTACGTTTACATGCAGCCAATATCCGGGTTATGATCGGGTTAAGATCGGCATTCGGGTTTCTGAGTTGATCAGAATAACCCGTTTACAAGCACAAATAGAAAGAGTTACCCCTAGCTTGCATAACCCGATGTAAATGCGGACGTTGGGGTAGCGTCAGGACGTGTGGACTACGTCCAGACGCAATATGCGTCATTTCCGGTTCTTCTCGTTCCGGTATCCGTGAAAACAACAACATTTTTCCCAGTTCGGAAGAGATAGCGACCGCGTTTGTTTGCGCTTTAGTTTCCTCGTCACTCCAAAAGTGTGGTGCTGTGCCGCGACTCGCCATGTTGCTCCCAACTTGTTGTTTACTTCCGGTGTTCTGGCGCATACAAGACGTCTCGCTACTCAAAAGACCAAGTTTCCTTGCGAACAGAGCATGCGCAGAACACACGCTTTGATGGGGATATCCTGATATGTGTTTACACGACCAAACATTCGGGTTAGAGAAGGGTTACCCCAGGTGTAGTAACCGGGCTTTTAAAAACCCGGTTATGAGCATATCCGGGTTTTTGGCGGTGTTTACAAGGACCTGCGGAACCGGGTTATTGTGAATATTCGGGTTTTAAAAGGGTTACTGGCTGCATGTAAACGCACTGATTAATGACTAACTTTTGATTTGTTTCATGTGAAAGGAAAGCTCTAGAGCTCCAGTTTCAGGGGGTAGAAGTTTGTTGGAGCAGTGTAGGGTGGAAAACAACAGGCTTACAAGTCTTACTCATTAGTATTCATGATATGCAAATGTGTCTCCGTTGATTGGCCAACAGAAACACGACTCATCTGCTGCTTTTGTTCGCTTTTCTTTTTTTTGGTAAAGAATACATCTTTAAGGTGTTATTAACACAAGCCCAAAAATTTCCCGCCATGTTGTGGAGTGTCTAATTGTTAGCTTCTACTAGCCGGAAAATACTTACAGCCTAGGTGGGCAAGGCCATGAATACTAATCTTCCCTGTGACACAGCCCTTTACGATTTATGGGTCAGGAATTGTTTTTATGACTCATTCAAAATCATACATTTAATTCAGCTGGATGGAAGGTATTTAAAGCGGCTTGATTGCAACCAATTGTGGGACCTTAATTTCCCTTTCATTTATGATCTGAATTTTTAATGTAGAATTGTATTACAAGCTCAATAGAGCGAAAATAACCTGACATTAATCATATATCCTCATCATTTACATCACATAAATCTTTTAAAGGATGCATCTCCTAATGACTGTTTTTACAGTTTCCTTTGGTGGGTCTGTTTCATATTCTGTGAACTTTTTAAGAAAAGATGTAAATAGTTTAAACCCATCAGGAAGCAGCGAACTGGAATTTGTTCAGCTGTCACGGCTGAGGATATAGAGTCTTTGTATTGTGTTAATTACGGCTCAGTTCAGCAATTTTGAAATTGATGAAAATCCCCATGTGGGGACAGAGATAGGGAAAATAAAGTAATCAAGAATAAACTTTGTTGTTTAAACTAAAACACCACAGTCAAATTTGTCTTACGTTTCACATTTTCCACAGTAAGCACCACTTTATGCAAAGTCTTTAATGATAAAATGACATTTGAGGGATGCCTGAAATGCGTCTTTCCAGTGGCAACTTTTCACTTAAACTCTTCAGTCACACAGGTAAACAAATATTCTCAGACAAGAAATAAAACAGTGTTTTTTGTGGACTTGTATACATTCAGTTTATTTCCCTGTGGGAACGAGTTCTTAACATCTACTCAATCTTTTCAGTGCTGCAAATCTATTTGTCAAAGATTAGAGTAAAACAGTATTTTTATTACGATGAATTTATATAAAGTCTGACCATTTGTTAGTTTGGTATTTAGTTATAAGAGAACTAGAACATAATTAGCTCCTTTTAACAGCACTATGCAAATTACACCAATTCATCATCATGTCTTTAGGAAAAATAAAATCATGCTACTAAGGGTTTACCTGTTCAACGACTGGAACAACTGTTGACTCTAAGCTCTTTCCCTGGTGATAATAAAGGGCCGATCAATAGTTCATTTGTGTTACCAGATTAAGGCACCATCCCACAATAATTGCAATAAAACAGGATTAGGAAAAGCTGAGTCAGAGGCTAAATTGTTTTCAAGAACCTGATTGCCACAATGATGCCTAGAAGGGAAAATTTCCACATTCCAGTTTCCTTTTATGAAAAAAAAATGTATTTAAATTCTGCAGACATGAACTTAAAATAGCATCCTCTCTAGAAAAAGTTTTTGATCAGCTCAAAGTGATGCAATTACAAACTGTCAGATGTCTGATTTTAGGAGCTTTATATGCGTTTGTTTGCATGTATGTGTATGTATGTTTCTATATGTACGTATGAGTAAAAATGGGTTTATATGTTCATGTTCATACATACTAATGTATAAATGAGTTCACTGTATCCATTCGCACCTAAGTGGACTCATTGGGTCCCATTTTTAAATGGTATGACCCGACTGGGATTTGAGCCCTGATCTCCCAGTCCTAGGCTTGACACTCTACCAGTAGGCTACTAAGAACTTTTATGCTTTCTTGTTTATGACTGCACATGTTTGAATAAACTAAATAATCAAACAACCTGACCTACAATCACAAATGTTAGTTGATGTTGTAACTTTTTATAATAATTCATTTGATGTCTTAACCCTAATCTGTTTTCAAATTCAAAAGGGTTTTGGTTCTAAAGGGTTAAGTTCTGGTTAATACAAACTTAAGGGCTTCAATACATTTGATTGTATCCTAGTAAATATTTAATGAGCTTAGACATAAACAAAATTTTAATAACAGTTGAAGGTTATGTTCTGACATCTTTAGCTATAGCTTCTAGATTATGACCACACACAACAGTATGTTTGCATTTTACTGCAGTTTGAGGTACAGAAAATAGTTATTCCATTGCTAACTCTCTTTGTCAACAAATTCAAAATCAATTATTCAAAAGATACTTGATGAGCTGTTGTAGACGTAAGCCAAGAAGTCGCTTTTGCTTAAAAAATAACATAATCTCTAAATTTTGATATAAATATCTGGATGGATAGAAAATACGTCATGACCACTCCTCAGAAGACAAGTGGACAGCATGTGTCCAGCAGTCACCAGGCAAGAGACGGGGGACATTCTGGATAGGTCACAAGTCGATCGTAGAGACACATAGATATAAATATTCACAACTAGGGACGATTTTGGGGTTGCCACTCAACCTAACATGCATGTTTTGGTTTGTGGGAGGAAGCTGAAGAAAACCCACACCTGCACGGGGAGAACAAACAAACTCACAGCCAGGATTTGTACCTGCAACCTTCTTGCTGTGAGGCAACAGTGCTTCCAGCTGTGCCACCACACCACCCCAGATGGACATTTAGCTACAAAAATGCTGAACGAAAATAGGCCTAAAATTAAACTTTGGGGTATTCCTATGGAGTATTCTTCCAGTGATTGTTTTCAATCAGTCGCATGACACCAACTTAAAAACACAGCTCCTTTGCTATTAGTTATGCATGTCACTGGGTCATGTGGGACAGCAACGTAATTATTACATTCATATTAGCAAACAAAGTATGACATTTTTTTATGTGGTAGCAAGTGGAAACGTCCTTTTCGAATCTGAGATGTCAGGGGGGTCAGAGACCCCAGGTACCGAAGTCCGTAGATTAACTGCAGTACAACCAGGCCAGTCCAGAATCATCTCCAGGTAACGACAGTTGGAAATAGTTTGCGTCTCAGGAATAACTCTTAAGAAGTTGAACAAATCAGCTTGTTCTGCAGGAACTGTTTTGTGGTATCAGCTTCGGAGGTGCAAGTAGGTTTTGACGACGTGTCAAAAGCTTTGGTGGTTAAAGAGGTGTTTTGCTTCAGGTGGCCGGTCTGAAGCTTTCTCTAGAACTGAGGGAAGACCAGAGTAATCTGGTTTTAATGTTCGTATGTTATGATTGTGTAGCCAACCAGAGGTTGGCAAGTTTGAGGAATATTACCAAGAATCTCAGAAACACACCTTCTTTGATACCCGAGGCTCTGATCTGGGGTAAAGGCTATTTATGTGTCATGGGTTTAACTTTACCTTACTTTGTTCTTGTGTGAGTTCAAATGGTGATGACCTTGTCAAGTAAACATGCAATCAATCAATGCTATCACAGCATAACATTCATTTCAAACTTCAATCATTGAGTACAGATTAATGAAAGCATTTCATTATATTATCATAAGTTGCAATAAACAAACATTTATTTACTGATTATCTAGCTTATAAGTTTTAGAAGTTCATATTTAATTTTAAATCTTCTTTCTTCTGTGAAGCTAGGAGTCTTAGATAAAAGGGTGCTCTGTGAGGGACCTTGGAAGGAACATTGTTATCGACACCACTATCTGTGTTCAGAGCTGCAGGCTCTGAGCTCCAGCTGGGGGGATGAAGGCAGGCTGATTTAGAGGGGACACATACAGTCTCGTGTCTCCTTTTTGACCAGATGTCGGATGGTCAAACAGTACCTAAAAACTGACCATTGCTGGACATTACATTATTAAATATCTGTAAATAGACTCAAGATACTGAACACACTTTTCACAAGTTCAATTTATCTTCCTGCTGGTGTTTAGAGTTGCAGACCTGGTGTTGTAAATGTAAGTTCATAGAACAGTTACCAAACAACCATTTACTGGAGGCTAGACCATTGTTGTTTATTTCCTTGGAAAGAAACACTTTGCACTTCTATAAAAACACACTGACTGCACAAGCGCATATAAACTCAACAGAAAATAGCTTAGTAAACAACGAGCTTCGGGTCAGGTTTGGTCAGGATCCAGATACATGTGGGTGCATTTTAAAGTCGTTTCTGTAATTTTCTGTGAGATTTTAATAGACTTGTGTGTGTGTGTGTGTGTGTGTGTGTGTGTGTGTAATTTTTTTTAAAAGCATCCTGTGATATCACTTGCAAATTGTGAAGTGAGCTTATACATTAAGAATGGAGCTTATTTTGTTAAACATGAAATATTTCAGAGCTACTTGTGCTCTAATGAGCTGAGTGGCTATAGTAGTGACATGCCTAGTTTTAATACTGTTTAATAACCCATAATGTTGCCATAGTTTCTCATTTCCTTCAGGGAAAATTATGATTTGCTCTTTTTGATAGCTAAAAGTCTGAACTGTCACAATGGATCTACCCAATAAATAAAATAGGTGCTTATTATTTCCGACTGATGTCTTCCGAGAACTATTCATAAAATATTGGCATTGAACTCTTGCATGCGATGTAGTTTGAGCTTTTAGCAGAAAAAGCAGCAGGAGGTGGTTTTATTTTTTGTGTCAAAGTGTGCTAATCCTTATCTTGGAAAAATGTTGAATGAGCGATGAAAGTTGAAATGATAATCCCTTCTGTGAAAGCCATGCCTGTAATGCATTCCCAGCATGCAAGGCATTTACAAGGCTTTATATCCTGCCGGACAATCGCTCACAATGTTTTTGGAAACAAATATCAGGAAAAGTTAATGATGCTCACCGTAATACTTTCCCAAAGAAAGTATTAAAACTTTGTCTCGTGAACTTAACTTTTACTGTAATTTTGTTTATTCAACCATATGCATTATAAAAGGGGGTAAAAGCTTGAGGAAATATATAAAATAGGCTTACTGTTTGTAAATGAAGTTAATTTAAGAAAGGCTAAGTGCACCAAACAGATGATTGCTTTTTTGTGTTTGTAGCAGACATATTATTGCTGGAAGAATAGGAGAAGCAGAGCTTCCCTAAATAGCCCTCATGTCTTTTTATTCAACATAAGACAAGCACAGACCGGATGTAGAATTTGTACCAGATTGCAAATTAAAGATTCACTAGGTTTGGAGTTCACGGCGAGAATGAATCAGAGTAGCACTGACAATAATGCTTTCTGAGCCTCCAGTGGTGCTTGAAGTACACCGCAGTATTGTCCGTGGCTGTCACTGGTCTGACTTATTTATTTAATACCGGCTTGATGGCAGTTTTGATAGTGGTTTCTTGATGCTTCTTACCCGCTAAAGCTGTTTTAGTGTGTGTGTGTGTGTGTGTGTGTGTGTGTTCCTTCTGACAAGTATGTGTGGTGGCAGCTAGAAAATTTGTGCAACTCCATAAATCTTGTATGGGTGAGGCACTTTTAATTATAACAAAGAGCTCTGGCTCTCCTCTCCGTTACTTCTTCCCACCTCCATCTGCATATCCCTCATTCCGTGGTTGGCTCTTCAAGCACTAACGGGCTTTCATACATTATTTAAGAGCTGACTATGACGAGTCATTTGCTGCCATACAGACTCACCTTTCCCTCCCTCAGGAGCAAGCTGCATAGCTTCAGCGGTGATAGCTGACCCCAGGAAGACCTTTCTTTACTGCACTGTTGATTAATTGTTTTGGTTTGTATGGTGGGGGAATAAAGATGGAAAATAATGTCTCAGTGGGGTTGGGGCAGAAACTCCATTTCTTGTTATGTTCTCTTTAGAAAAGATGTGCTGAACTCTAATTGCTTTGCTTTCATAAATTAAATAAACAACAATTGTGCTAAATAAATGAACAGAAAAATATGAAGTCAAAAAGAAGTATCTTAAAGGAAAGGATCGGTGCTGGGTCCGTTGTTGTTCTCTCTGTATTTGCTACCTCTGGGTTCTATTTTTACGAAACATGGACGTTCTTTTCATCTATATGCAGACGACACCCAGGTTTATATTCCCATTAAACGTGGCCTACCCAATTCTTTAGATCCTCTTCTAAACTGCATCGATAAGGTTAAAACCTGGATGTCTGCAAATGTTTTACATTTTAATAATGACAAGACTGAGGTCATGCTTTTTAGTCCTAGTGTGTCCAGTGGGCCATGTTCTGCTGACCTTGGTCCACTAGCCCTATTTTTGAAACCCGTAGCGACCAGTCTGGGAGTCCAGCTTGACAGTGATCTGCTTCTGGAAAAGCAAATCAGTGCCGTCACCAAAGCCAGTTTTTATCAGTTAAGGAGGATCGCCAAGGTTAAGCGTCTGCTCTCAAGTCATGACTTTGAGACAGTGATTCACGCGTTTATTACATCACGCCTTGACTATTGCAACACACTGTACCTTGGTCTTCCTCAGTCTCACCTCTCCTGTCTTCAAATGGTGCAAAATGCAGCAGCACGCCTATTGACGGGTTCGAGAAAGAGGTAGCACATTACCCCAATTTTAGCTTCGCTGCACTGGCTGCCTGTCGATTTTAGGGTCCAGTACAAGGTTCTTTTATTGGCTTTTAAAGCTGTACATGGCCTTGCTCCGCAGTATCTTTGTGAACTTTTAGTTGCTCACTCCCCGTCTCGGTCACTGAGGTCGGCCGACCAGTTTCTCCTGGAGGTGCCGAGAACCAAGAGAAAGCTCAGGGGTGATAGAGCTTTCTCAGTAGCAGCTCCAAGGTTGTGGAATGCACTCCCAATTCAGATTAGGATGGTTTTGTCACTGTCGGGTTTTAAATCACTTTTAAAGACTCCTCTGTTCTCAGTTGCTTTTACTTCAGTTTGAGAATGCATCTGTTTTTAGTAGCTTTTATGTCAGTTTGATATGTTTGTTTTTATCATGTTTTTACTTTGTGATGAACTTTTTATCTTATTTTTAGAATTTTTAGGGAACTTCTGTTCTTTTTGGCTTGTTAAGCACTTTGGTCATGCTTTTATGCTGTTGTAAAGTGCTTTATAAATAAAGTTGACTTGACTTGACTAAATGAAGTTGAACAAACCTAATGAATGACTGACTGATGGACACTACAAGGTGACAGCTTTAAATAATATCAGGATTCTGAATTTAAAAATGTGTTTGAGCATTCTGGCTAGATGAGAGGAAGACATGCTCACACAAACAAGAAAACGTTACTTGATGTGATGCCACTGCTTAGAAATACCCAAGATGCCTGGCCTGGTTTCTGCCTCTTTGTTACTGCTCCCTTTTTCTGTCTCTTGCCATAACATTATAGCTCAGTAGCTATCCCATGTGCCAGTCAACCCTGAAGACCTGTCTGCCTCCTGTACATCATACCCTCCTGCCGTCTACTTCCTTCAGATATGATCAGGAAGAAGCAAAAATGAAAGCTGTATCCCACCTTAAAACCATCTCTGCAAGCAGTCTCAGGACTCTCTTCAGAAGCCCTGAAACTAGCTATAGGCATGACGGCTGATAGTGGGAGGGTCTGTCTCCTTCACTTTCTCTTTGAACTTCCGGCTCTGTTTGACATTTCTACAGGTAGAGCACATCAATTTCCTTTGTTTCAAAAGTGTCTCTAATTTTTAGTTTGTGTTTGAGTCCCGTTCCTCTTTTCCCATCGGTGAGACGGCATGTCTAACACATGCAATGCTTGAACACTTGTGGATATTAGAGAATGTAGTAAGAACTTTAAAGCAGTACTTAAGTGCATCATAATTTAAACAGCCAAGGGAAACATGAATTCCTATACTTGAGGGGGTGTGCTGAAGAGGAGGCAGATAGAGGAGGAAGAGCAGAGGCCCCAGCACAGAACCTTGTGGGACACCATGGGTAAGAGAGATGGTGGAGGGGACTTGAGGGGGTGTGCTGAGTGTTGATGAAGACAATTTTTTCATACTTATCTGTTGGTGTGCCAGTGTTGTGAAGCAGTTCTCTGCCAGAACAACAAGGGGCGTAGCTCTTTTCTGGGGTATCTGCCATCATTGCTGCCATGTTTGTAGTGCATTTACTATTGTGTGTAGACCTGGGACGATAACAAATGTTGCTGGACGATGTATTGTCCAACAAATTATTGACAATAAATGATAATATTGTCGACATTATCAAGACCTAAATAACCACTTATGTAATGTTAATATATTATAATAATGCATATCAGAACAATGTATGTCTGGTGTTGAAGGTTGCAAGTGATATTTTTCAAAAAGAGTGTTAAAAGCCCTCTCTCGCTCTCTCTCTCTAAACTTCATTTAGTGGATGAGTAAACATTTCTTTTTCTGCTTTATTTTGATTTACATGTAGTATTCATAATCACATTTTAGAGGAAAAATCTAAACCAAGCTGAGTGTCGGAGGACAAGAAAAGAGGATTTAACATGCCTTTAGTTTCAAACATCCTACTTTAGGGGGTAATGTGATGCAATAAGGTGATAAAGTAGAAGCATGTCAAACATTTAGTTAGATTTTCTTTAAAAGGAGGCATGGTTGCGTGTATGACAGGTTTTGATAAGTCTACTGACCCATGATGGCATCATGAGGGACTAAAACTGGATTTTAACAAGTCCTCCTGGCATCTACTGGTCCTGGCCATTAGCTCATGTGTATTCACGCTCATAAACACAAAACACCCAAGCTAATATCTTTGGTAGTTGCATTATGAATGACGGCTGATGTATCTTCCAGAGACTTGTGTGTTATCAGAGATGCTGAATTGGACTTGACATCATTTTTTTATTATTATTTTTTATCTTTAGGGAATGACTCGTCTGTTTTCTAAGAAACTGACTTCCAGTGTTGTGATGTTATCTCTCACATGTTTTCTGCAGCTGCCCTTCACTCTGACTCTGATGCTTTGGTCCGTATCTCAGTGCGTGCCTTTATAAAAACAGTAAATGAAGTCAAATGCCTTGAAGCTTGACTGCGTTTAACATTGTTGCTTGCTTGCTGTGACTGCTCCACTGCCCTTTCAGAGCGCAGGCTTTGGTTTGCTCTTCCCACTTAAAGCCAACTAGAAACATCTGTTGTTGTTAGTGTTAAACATCCTCGTAGGAGGACTGATGTCCCTGTTACCCAATATTTATCACTTCTTGGGGAAGCCAAATGCTCAGCTTCAACAACAATCAAAGCCACAGAGCTCACAATGAATTCTCAGACCTTTTAGAGTCATCTTTAGAAGGATTTGTTTTATCTTATGCACAAATGATAAAACTAATGTATGACTGAATTAAGTCTTTTTGTTCATTTGGTTTTTAACTCATTTCCTTTGTTTTTTCTGCAACTATAGATCATTTCAAACGGAAGATTTACAGACGATTATCTTGGCAACGTGGCATCATTCCTAAGAAGAAAATCTACAAAAAGGTGACCGAGGAGGAAGAGGAGGAGCCAGAGGCAGAAGTGGAAGCTGCAGGTCCCAGTGACTCGTGTCTGACGCAGGACGAGGACTCGTCTTGTGATACCACAGGTCCCCAGCCCAATGGTCATCACCCCCACATCACCTCAACAGAGGAGGAGAGCTCCAGTGAGCCCCTTGTGGCAGCTCGTGCTGATCTCCCAGATGCCAGTGAAACAAAAAAGGGAACAAAGCCTGAAGAGGAGGTGGAGCCCAGAGCCACAGAGGCAGAGTCTGAGAATATGGAGAAACACTCAGAGCCGCGCTGCCTTGGTGGCAATTCCGTACTGAATGCAGACAGGGACAGTCGGGCCCAACAGGCCGACTTCCAGCCTTTGATTGAAACGTTCAAGTCCTCAGATGCTCAGGTCCCGCCTAAACACACAGAGGGTCTCCTAGTTTCTCAAATGGGCAGCGTGAATGGAACTGAGTCCATGGATAGCCTGGATTTACATAGTCTCAAGAGGAGCAGTGAGGCAGACACAAGGACTCCTCAGAGCCCCGCTGAGGGTGGTAATAAAGAACAGAAAGAGCACAAAGAGCAGAGTGTCAGTAAACCAACTCAGGAGCAACATCCTGTGGATGGTGGGCCCATTACCAAAACCGTGGAGGAGGATCAAGACACAGACGGTACAAAACTTTTCTGTCACACAACTTGTTCATTATAAAGCTTTTCCGTTCTCTTCAATTTAAACTTTATTTATACATGCTGGTTTTCATTTTCACACACTGTCATTGAGTCCCCCACCACCTCACTGTGATAACAGATTCCTAGTTTAACCCAGACTTTTGCTTATTAACACGGATTAAAGCCTAAAGCTGCCACTCCTTCTCCTTTACACTCAGAATAGATTTACTCTGTACCCTCTTAACGCGGGGACGGGGTGGAGGGTGTCAGCGCTGTTAGACACAACACGGACAAGTGTTTTCCTGTCAGTAGGAGGTGGTCTTTATGGTTTAGTGCAGCAGAACACAATTCTGGTCAAGAAATTAAATCTGTTCCCATTAATCTGCCTAGTCAACGGTGGCACAGGAGTTAAGTGCTCGCCCCGTAATCGGAAGGTTGCAGGTTCGAGCCCCGCTCAGTCTGTCGCTGTTGTTGTGTCTTTGGGCAAGACACTTAACCCACGTTGCCTGCTGGTGGTGGTCGGAGGGACCGGTGGCGCCAGTGCTCGGCAGCCTCGCCTCTGTCAGTACGCCTCAGGGCAGCTGTGGCTACATTGTAGCTCATCACCATCAGTGTGTGAATGTGTGTGTGAATGGGTGAATGACTGGTTGTGTTGTAAAGCGCCTTGGGGGGTTTCAGGACTCTAGAAGGCGCTATATCAAAAACAGGCCATTTACCATTTACCATTTAGTCAGTGCCTACAGATGAAATATCTATCATTTATGTGTAAACTGTAAGTGAGGATACTCTCTAACCAACCAACAGTAGAATGACTGTAAAAAGTAACCCACTCATATGGGGCTTTCACATCTGGGTCGGCACGGCCCAGCCACGGTAGGTGACATCTGGATAATATGTGCATTTTTGTGCTCAACCGACCATTTTATTTGATCATCTTCCGCGTTGCTGTCAGAGTCTCAGCCGCTTCTTACGGACCAGTTTTCATCAGCTTGCTTGTTTCACAGAGAATGTTCTACTAAAATCCATTTTAGCAGCTATTTTACAGAGTTTGAACGGAGGGTGAGTGTGCGCGAGCTGGAAAGTTGGTTGCTTAGTGACAGTGATGCTGTCCTTGATTCGCTGGAAAACTTTACCATGTAAACAGTAGAGCCGTCACGCTGACGGCTTGTGAGAGACAAAGACAAAAACAACAGTTTTTAATACATTATTTTATGGAAATTATAACACAAAACTAAAGGACACACAATAATAGGAAAAGCCAGGACAACATGAGATCCATCTAACTAAAGTTATTACGTATAAGAATGATCAAAACGATTGCCTTGGGAGTTCTGTTGTTAATTTGCAGACGAGGTTAGACCGTTGCCGTTCTGACTCATTTTCCAGTAAAAATAAAAGCTAACCTAGATTCATGTTCGACTAATTACCTCTCTGTTATCGGGCCTACAGCATTGATTAAATTTCTCATTTCTAGCACAGCTAAATAAATGTAAGTCAAACTAGTTTTTATGTCTATAGTTTATAATGCTGTTGTGTTAGAAATGAGCTCTATTTTGATTATTACCAGTAAGTAAATAAGTAAACTTTATTTCTATAGCACATTTCATATGATAAAACCAAACAGGGCTTCACAATTAAATAAAACATTTCAGTCCTTGTCTGATAAAGGATCAAAACATGTGGATATTTACCCAGAGTAGGCTTTTACTAAATTTTGTACATAAAGTAAGTTTGGGCGACTAGTCAATTTTATGGACCATCGACGTTAGGCTGAGCCCTTCACTGATCATATTTTAAAAGCAATAATTTTTGTTTTGCCAATAAATTAGCACACAGGTGAGAAAAGTAAAAGCCAAGTCAAAAGGTTTTATTGTCGATTCTACCACATGTGCAAGACATACAGAGAAATGAAATTGAGTTTCAGTACACACAATTCAGAGATCAGACATACATGGGCAAGACACATGACAAGAATTGGTGACTGTGGTCCTTCGCAACATGAGTCGCACTACCTTAAAAAGATGAAAAGGGAATTACATGAGGTTAAATTGGGGGAGGGAAAAAAAGGCACACCAGAGTTACTCCCGGCAGGGCGTAGCTTTACTATGCAAAAAAAAAAAAAAAAAAAAAAAAAAACGCCTCAAACATGTAAGCACGAACATCACAGTTCACAACATGTGACTCCGATGGGGGGCCTGGGATCCTGGTTCCCCAGCGGGAGCAGCCCTGTGTGGCGCTCAGCCAGCTGTATCCACAGGAGGGAGGGAGATTGGAGGAGCGCAGAGCACATTTGAGTTTCCTGCAGATTGATGACCTCGCTAGGCAGAAGTCCACAATCTGAAGGCGGGGGGTTAGAACGGGTTTCCACAGCATCCGTCTGCATTCCTTCCTTTGTGGGGGTTGTTGTTAGCAGCTCAAGGCTGCCTTGGCATCAGATTTGGATAACAAGACTGTGTTTGGGTCAGGCAGAGATAATTTTCCCCTCTGGCTTCAGTCTGTAACTGGTCATTCCAGTAAGTTCTCCGCACAGTCCGACAAGTGGTGCTCGCTGCAGAACCACAAAGGCGGAGCTGCACCAGAAGGTGGAGCTGCACCAGAGTCAGCCCCGCCCATTCCAGAATCAGCCCCGCCCATTCTATCGGAGTCAGTCCAATTCCTTCCAGTTGTCAAGACTTTATAGCATTCTGGAACCAAAGAGGGTGTTATAGCTAAAAAATGCAAGATTGGGGAGGGAGTTGAGAAGTGAATTGAACAGTTTTTGTAAAGGTTCCATATAATTAAAAATCTAACTTTTGGAACTTTTAATCATGTTATATTGTCATTTCCTCATAAGAAACACGCCAAAGCCATTTTTGGCCTCATTCATGCATTTTCTTCCCATCTCAGCTTCAATTTGGTCTCCTCCCCCAAAGCGGGTCTGGTCTTGGTTCTCAAATCTGGATATTCTGTGAATTTTCTGACAAATTATTTCTGAAATGACTTCTACTGAGACAACGCCAGAAAAACCATACATCCCATCTACAAAGACACACCAAATAACATAATAAAATAAAACGCCCTCTAGGTTTTATCAGAAATGGTGGTGTAGTGGTGATGGTGTCAGGTTGACATGCAGTTTTGCGCAGGTTCGCCTCCCAGCAGTGGAAATATTCTATAATCTATTTTCCTCATTTCTAGCTACACTTGCCAGTACTATGTTTACAACAATTTACTGGTATGCCGTTTAACATATAATGACTAATGTGTTTTTTTTATTTATTCATTCGTTTATTTAGCCAGTGTGAGTCCATTTGTGAGCAGAGTTTCAACTAAAATGCTGTTTAGGAACGACCAAATTCAAAGAACTTGTAGAGACATAAATATTTTGCTGAAAATGAACATTACAACTAAAATATGAACAAATTAAATGTTTCAGCTGGCTGAATAGATTGTTGCCGACCCCACCGAGAATCGAACCAGCATCAGCTGAGGGGAAAGCAAAACGTAAGTCAGACGATCTTGCCACTGGACTACCAGAACCCACAGGGAGAGGGTACATGCTGTTGTACAGGACTTTTGTTAGAGCGGCTGTGGGCAGATATTCGCTACGAGAAACCTTTTTATTTCGGGATATATTCAGACTTTGTCATGTAGCAAGTTATATTTATCTTGTTTAACTGGAGCACAGAACATAGCATTAACGACTGTAAACTAGTAACAGCCGTAATTCATGTGGGTCAGGTCAGTTTGCGATAAAGTTGAAAACAAAAACGGAAGTCAGTGGGCTAGGCTGAGTTTGCGTGAATGGGCGGGGTTGACTCTGGTGCAGCTCCACCTTATGGTGCAGCTCCGCCTTTGTAGTTCTGCAGCGAGCACCCTCTCCAGTCCGATGACCCTCTCCGAGATGACATCCATTTTGCGCACTAACACCGGTAACGCAGCTAAGACATTACATGCTTCCAGATAAATAAGCTTCTTTTAAAAGTCTTTTTATGTACTTACGTACTGGAAAGCTTGGATTCTTGTCATTCCAACAAGCCATAACTTGTAAATGCATTTGTCAAGCCACTTGGAAATTCAAAATAATGTCCAAGGAACTATTTGAAGACTCATGATTGACAGAATATATCCTTCTCAAACAAAAATAGTCTTTATGTCCACAAGGATCCAATAAAGGTACCCCAACAAAAAAGTTGGTCCACAAGTCCATCTATCCGTTTTCCTCCCCTTAACCCGAGTCGGGTCACGGGGGCAGAAGCCAAGGCACAAAGGCCCAGACGTCCCTCTCCGCAGCCGCTCAGGCCAGCTCTTCCCGGGGATCCTAAGGCATCACCTGGCCATCTGAGACATAGTCCCTCCAGCATGTCTTGGGTCTTCCTTTACGTCTTCTCCTGGTCGGACGTGCCTGGAAAACCTCACCAGGGAGATGTCCAGCAGGCATCCTAATCATATGTTTGAGCCACCTCAACTAGCTCCTCTTGATGTGGAGGAGCAGCAGATCTACTCAAAGCCCCTCCTGGATGACTAAGTTTCTCACCCTATTTCTAAGGAAGAGCCCAGCCACCATGCAGAGAACACTCATTTGGGCCGTTTGTATTCACAATCTTATTCCTTAGGCCATTACTCAAAGCTTGTGACCATAGGTGAGGGTAGGAACATAGATCAACCATTAAAATCGAGAGCTTCGTCTTCTGACTGCTCTCCCTTTACAAAGATAGACTGGTGCAACACCCGCATCACTGCAGACGCAGCACCAATCCACCCATAGATCTCTTATTCCATCTTTCTCTGACTTGTCTCCAAGATACTTAAACTCCTCCACTTGAGGCAGAGCCTCATCCCTGACCAGGAGAAGGCATTCCACCCTTCCCTGACTGAAGACCATGGAGGACCTGATTCTCATCCCAGCTGCTTCACACTCAGTTGCAAACTGCTTCAATGAAAGCAGGAGATCATGAGTTTTGCATCAAGTCTTGCATCCAAAATCAACCATAATATAAAACATTCAAAATTTCACTTAGATGTCTCTCACAACGTTGTCACCATTATATCTGTTAGCATCCTGATATTAGCTTAAGACGTTTACAGAACCAACCCTGATGTGTCAAATAGGCAGCCTTAATTTAGTGTTTTGACATTACTAGATGGTACCAGCATGACTTTAATTGGCCACTGGCCAAAGTAGTGTACATCACAGCTTAGGGACATAACATTTAAACAGAAACACAGGGCTTTAGTATTAAATGTACTGCAGTAGACACCATCCCGTATGCATCCTACATCAACATCGAGTGTATTATTTACTATCCCTAAGGGGCAGCTAGTTTCTCCCAGTAGTGGTTACAAACAACTTATTTGACACAACATGCATGCTGCATAAAATAATTTAAAAATCTCAAAGCAGTCATAGTGATTGGACTTTCCTCCATCTCTCATGAATGCATTACATTTGTTTTTGGTCCCAAATGATCCAGTGTTTGACCCAAACTTATTTTAAACTAATAAATATTCACTATGTAGAAAAAACAGAGGACAAACAAACCAAAGACATTTAAGCTTTTATGCCTCCATTCTGCAATTCGTTTTTGTAATGAAGCCTGCTTGAACACTGAAGTAATGGGTTTAAAATAAGGTAAAAATGACTTAGTGTTTCATTCACCAGCTACTAGTCCTTTCTAGAAGACTATCATCTTTTATTGACTTCTCCTGCACTTACCCTGTAGTCATGGTCATGTGTTTCGCTTCTCTAAAATTGTCCAGTTTTGTTTCTTCGGTCGTTCAGAAATTTTCCAAAATGTGGTCCTAAATTTAGTTGGCCTGGTGTGGTTTTTATGTTGTTTTTGGCAGCATGCACCCAGTTTAATTTCTGGCAGCAGTCGATTTCCGTCCATCTAATAAACCCTTTTTCTCATCGTAGATGGTTCCAAAGAAAGGACGCACATGTGGAGCTTGTCGGAGCAATTAAATGAGCCTGCCGGAAGGACAGAGAAGGAGAGACAACCCCCACCCCCACGTCCTCCAGTAGTGATCGACAACGAGCGACTTTTGGTAATTAATTTTTTCAAATTATTGTTGCTTCAAGCAGGGTAAAAGCGTATCACAGTAATGTGCAGAGAATTTAGCAAACACTGAGATTTCCGAATAGTTTCAAAGCAAAAGTAAAGCAAAGATGGTTTTATTCTTTTTAACACTAAAACCAAAATTCCCACAGGGTGGAAACTCTAGCTAGACACCAGAGAAGAAAAATCCATGGCATAAATGTGGTTTGTAGACATGGTATCAGGTATTTGATGCAGCTTTTAGTGTGAAGGTGCTTTATGTCACATTTCAAGTGTAGATTCACGGCTGTGCCTGGTATCAATCTGACAGGAATGCACACATTTTTAAACCTTTCTCTTTTATGTGACAAAGTTGCTTTTACTTTAAAGCACATCTTCTACAGTGACATTTCTGATTTGTTCTAGCTTTTATACACGTGCTGCCTTTTCAAAAGTCTTCCAGACTAAGAAATGTTCTTCCGCTCTCATACCGCTGGAGTCTTTTGGTGACAAATTTAGCGTTAAACACACAACCACAAAATCTCACTAATCCAAAACTAATCTAACCCCCCCACACAGAGGGCTGTGTTGCTATTGTGGCCATGGAGAGAGCCATGGAAGGAAATTGGGGGGGGGGGGGGGGGGGGCAGGGGGGTCATGTCCCCCCACTTTGTCCAAAGTCAAGTTTTGACCCCTGCACTTTTTACCATCCGAAAACAATATTACGCTATATTAATTTGACACTGGTTGAGCTCTAGGACCAACCGGAAAACAACTGTTTGTGTTGAAGCCTGTTTCCCATTAGAGCATACTGTAAAGATCCCCCCCCCCCCCCCATGTCCCCCCCATTTCTAAAGTGAAAATTACGTCCATGGAGAGAGCAGAGCCTGTCGGGGCTAGTAGAAGCTAATTGTTAGCATTAACAACTCTACAGCATCTCTGGTTTGGGCTTCTGTCCTTTTTGGAGATAACACATCATTGCATTATTTACCCAAGAAAATAATTTATTCAGTATTAACCCTTTGCACCTACGTAACCTGGTCTTGTAGGTCTGCCATAGTGGACGTCAACAGTGAATTACTCGAGTATTGAATACAGGGCAAAAATGGCAACTGAGGATTTCTCATTTTTTGGCAGACTAAAATAGAATAGACTTTATTGTTACCACAGTGGGGAAATTCACTTGTTACAGCAGCGCCAACACTTAAGAGAATAATTTGAAGAAAAAATAATGACAATGTACATGTATATATACACATAGGCAGTAGTTTAGAATTGTAACCTTCGACCACTAAAAGCCACGAATAAAAAAAGAAGAAAAACTTGGGTTCCAACTAGGGCAGGGCAATATGGCCAAAAATATTTATCACGATATATATATGAAAATTTGCGATAACGATATAACTGACGATATGACTGATGCGAGACAAAGTACTTTACAAATTAACAACTTTATTAGTGCAAAGAACCCACCAATATATTTTCACTTAAGCAGCAGTTTTTACGTGCATCAAAACGTACATTAAAATGTTTGTGCAAATGGGCTGAATATCCTCCTGAGCCAAACCATTGGTAATATCTCATAACTTAAAGTGTTGCTTTGCAACATAAAACTCAAACTCTTGAGTAAAAAAAAAAATACATTAAAAAAAACATGGATAAAGTGCCCTTTTCAAGTTTTAAGATTTTTTGTCAGAAACACCAACATGTTCACAGATGTGGGCTTAAGGGAGGATCGTAGACAAGTTACAACGTTTCCACCTGTACTGAACAACCTTTCAGATGCAGAGCTAGTTGCTGGAATGCAGAGGTACTTCCTAGCTAATCTGCTGATGTTGGGAAAGTTTACCGTGTGAACCTTCCACCACAAAAGAGGATCACACTCACTGTCTGCTGGTGGACTATTCACATAACTGCTCAGTTCAGATAGCAACCTTTCTGCAGTTACATCGGTCTTGCCACTAACAGGTCCCTTCAAAAAGCTCCCGAGACTCTTTTTTGGCTTTTTAGCAGCTCCCTGACTTGTTTGGTCTCCAGCAGATGTGGGAAGTGTTTCTGAAACACCTGTGGCTGTGCTACCCTGGTGTGACACAAGATGCTCTAGTTCACTCATGACCTGAACTTTGATGGCTTCGCTCTCACTCTCGCTGAAATATTCTGTGCGAAAACGTGGATCAAGTAGAGAAGCCATGTTAATAAGCCTCTCTGTGATGCTGTCTTTGTAGCTTTTGTTCATGTAGTCGAGTATTGCTGTTTTGATGTCTTTGGTCAGTGGTGTGTCACTCTCTTTTACTTTTAACAGGTCGTTGTTAAACATCTGAAGAACAGGCTTAACACATGAAATGGTCACATACTCTTCAGCAGAAAAAGCATCTGTAAACTCTAGAAGTGGACTCAATGCAGCACTGACGGAGTCAAGCACCTGAATGTCTTGCCATGTCAACATGAGGTGCCTTGTGGTTTTATCAGCAGCTAAAACCTGTGTTATAGCCTTTTCTTCTTCCAGCAGTCGCTGGATCATTCTCTGCTTTGAGCCCCAACGAGTGCAACATTCAGTTATGAGTTTGTGTTCTGGTAGGCCCAGTTCTTTTTGGGCAGTCTGCAGAGCACGCTGGCGCTTCCAGCTGTGGCCAAAGGCACCAACAATCTTCTTTCCCACTCCAACTGCTCGATCAATCCTTTGGTCCTTCACACTTCTTTCTAAAAAAGACAAATTTAAAGGAAAACGGTGAATTGCTCAACACCAATATTAATGCAGTGTGGAATGTGTGACATTTAAGTTTTATGTATAACACACACACACACACACACACACACAAACTTAAAAGGTCTTACAGCATAAATGCGCACATCCAGCCTTCCTGTTCATTTTTAAAGACATCTAAAGATTAATAATATAAACATTACTATCATTTAAACTAATGCAAGAAATGCTTAATCTGACATTCTAAGCAATTTACCTATGGCAACGTGCAGGCGATGTCCGAAGCATGAAAGTCTGGTCCAGTTGTTGAGTGCGACAGCCTTCACAACGTTGGCCCCGCTGTCTGTCGTCACACACACCTGTTTTTCCTCCTGAAGATTCCACGAGCTGAGGAACTCTTTTAGGCCTTTGGCTATATTTTCCCCGGTATGGTCCTCGGAGAAAAAACTTGTTTCAAGGCACTTGTTTTTTAGCTTCCAGTCTTTGTCCACGTAATGTATTGTGAGGCTCATGTAGGGTCTGATGTTCGGCTTGACCACATGTCCGTGGTGGACGCAAAAAACTCCACAGACGATAATGCATTTGCCACCTCAGTACGAACCTCTTCATATAAAGCAGGCAAAGCGACTTTAGAGAAGTATTTCTTGGTGGGCAGCTTGTAGTGTGAATCAAACGTTTTAAGCATCTTTGTGAAACCTTCCTTTTCCACACTCTGAATGGGCATCATATCCCTGGCTAAACAATGCGTTACTGCGTTAGTTAGTTCTTCCCAGCGTTTGCTACATTTGTCATACGGGGTGCAGCTGTTTATAGCTGTGCCGATTGTTTGTTGAGCCAGCTTCTTTGGTCTTACCACCGCACTTGTTGAAGGGGACGCATCTTCGCGTGCTTTAACAGCTTTGTTGTACTCCAAAAAGTGCTTCTGCTTCAAATGATGAAATAAGTTTGTGGTGTTTCCTCCCTTCGCCACGACGGCCCGCTTGCATGTTCTACAAAAAATTGTGCTTTGTTGGGTATCTGACGGGCGGAAACCGAACCAGTTCCACACCACTGAAGTAGCACCTTTTTTAAAAACAAATTCTTTTTCATTCAACGAGCCGCTTTCGCCCTTCTCCTCCGTCGTCGCCATGCTTTTTCCGCCATGTGCGTATGAGCGTATGAAAACAAAGGCACTGCGCAAGCGCGTTTTACCCATTCTATCCTATCGCGATATTTCATTTTCTTATCATTGCCCACCATTGTACCGGTATTACCGTGAAAGGTATGATATGGCTCAGCCCTAGTTCCAACTATGCAGCATACTGCAAGAGACACGGACATACTACACTCAACAAAAATATCAACGCAACACCTTTGTTTCTGCTCCGATTTTTCATGAGATTGACTTAAAGATCTAAAATTCATTTCAGATACACAATATTACCATTTCTCTCAATCATTTTTCACAAATCAGTCTAAATGTGAGAAAGTGAGCACTTATGCTTTGCTGAGATAATCCATCCCACCTCACAGGTGTGCCACATCAAGATGCTGATCTGACATCATGAGTAGTGCACAGGTGTACCTTATACTGCCCACAATAAAAGGCCACCCTTTACCATTTTACTGTGAAGTTGACAAAATAAAAGCGGGCTTGTTTTGGAGTAGCTTAACAGGAGCTTCATCATGCATTAACAGTTTCTTTGTAGTCCATCATGGCGAGAGAGGCTTTCCCATAAGTAACGTGATGTCACGGGTCAATTCTGAGATTTGTAATTGAAGGCGGCAAAAGAGTGGCATTGCTTTTAGCCAATCAGAGGCAAGGTATTTCCATATCATGAATATTAACAAGTAGCACCTGTAATCCTGCCGTTATACTACCCCCCCCCCCCCCCCCACACACACACACACCTCCCACCCCATTTCTCTAAGAAACTTAAACTTGCTGAAAAAGGAGCATTAGAGCTTTAATTACCCAAAGATAAGGATTCACAAGGCATTTGCTCATACTAGAGACTACAGCAGATTTATTGAAACACATTAGCCAGGATTTCCAAAGTTACTAAAAGGGGGATTAGATGTCAACATTCACATTCGTAATGGCCTTGTATATGAGTTAATAGAACTTCCAGCAGAAGCCTTGTGTGATGTAATAATGGATTCATCATTACCAGCTGCCATTGGCTGCACCTAAAGGGACATTATGGAAGTTTGACAGTCAAAACATGTATAGAAATAATAAATGTCTTCTTCATACATTCTCCTGCAATGCCCTGGTCCTGTAGAATGAGCCCTGGCATTTTTACTGTGATTGCCTGTTTTTCTGTAAAATCACAGAAAAAGAGAGATGCTCGGGTCGATACATTCAGTGCCACTGGTGCTTTAGCTCACCTAGTAAAATGTTTGACTGTCAAGCAGATGACCTGGGTTCGATTCCAGTCGTGAACATAATTTGTCATTTAGAGTTTCTTTTTTACATTACTGGTATATTTTTTTACAGTAAGACGCCCAAATTTTTATTTGAGACTCGCCGAACGGCGTTGAATTCACGGATAAAAAAGATGTGGGTTCAACTTTCATTTTAGAACACTTTTTCAAGCAAGGGAAGGGAATGATCTGAGCATGCAGGAGGACTGACCCATCATAAACCTTTGTCGGCTGTGCTGAAGAGAAAGGTACAGAACCAAATTATTTAATTAATTAGCTGCGCGTTCTCCTGCCGTCTGTCCTCCGGGCCACACACACACACACACACACACACACACACACACACACACACACGCGCACGCGCACACGCACACGCACGCACACACACACACACACACACACACAGTCTCAGCTGTTATTTTCGTTAAGGAGTGTGCACGTACAGCATGCGCACCTCATGCACGAGCTTAATTTTGAAGCTGCAGTTACGCGTTAGGCTTGAGTGGCGATCGCGAGCATAAAAACTTCCAACTTCCTTAGAGTCCCTTTAAAAACAAAGGATGTTGTTGGTATGAAACCACCAGTTGAACATCTTTTTTTTATTTTCCTTAGTAGTCTTGAGCTCAGATTGCATTATTTGTGAAGTGTTTAACTCGGCATTGAAGGCTCTCACACACAGTAATAACCTGCATCAAGGATTATTAAATGTATTGTGTGTGTGTTTAAGATCTATGTGTGTACATAAGAGAGGGAAGGGAGGGTGCTTTAAGACCCACAGCATGGTTTAAGGAATAGAAGGCAGCCTCATAAAACTCAGGCATCTGAATAAACTGTAGATATGAAGTTAAACCTTTGGAAGGGTTCAGAATTTTACTATAAATTATGGACTTTCCGTGCTTTTATGTTCATTAATATTAAAACAAGTGTGTGACTTGAAAACAATGAGCCTTAAAAGCGAGAGGCACTCAAACGCTGCTTTAGATTTCAAGTGTGGAGATTCATGCTTGTGTTGAACTTGGTCTTAAAACTTTAAACTGCAGAGATTTTAGGTTTTAAAGCTGAGTCTAGCCTTCAATCTTTTTGCTGGTTTCCTTTTAATATTTTCATCTGCTGCCTCTCACTTGTTTTTTCCTATTTAAAGAAAAGCAGTGTTTTATGCTTTTAATTGATCATTGTTTGCATCCCATCTACTGTTAACCCTTTGATGCATAAGGCCACTACAGTGGACCGGTACTGAAAATAGTTATTTATTTTGTTTTGCTATTAAGCACAGCTGTTGAAGACTTTATTGCATTTGAGCCCCTCCATTTGGATTTCAGTAAGTCAAGCCAACATATTTCATGTTCAGAATGCACGCTGTCCACTGAGGTGGACATGTAATACATTATTTGTAAATTATAAAATGTTACAGAAGATATTTCTTGAAATTTGTTTCATTCACACCTAAAGATGAATGAAAAAATGTAAAAAAAAATCATGGTTGAAGATTTCATAATTCATGTATCAAAGGGTTAAATAACCTTTGTGGTTATACAAAAGAATAAGAATGAAGTGCATCCACCTCAGTCCAGCTACTATCCGAGATGCCACAGGGAAGCTGGCGTCACCATGGGTCAGCTTCTTCTCCAAGGCTGTGTGCCACACTTGGGGTTCTAGGACTCCAGAGGTGCTACATAAATGCAGGCGTTTACTATTTACCTCCTAGCCAATCATAGGGAGGGATTGTCTAACGTTGAATCTTGGAGCCAGCTTGCAATGCTTGGAACAACTTGTCTCTTTTTCTTGCTTTCCAAGTCCAACTGAGACACGGCTGCTGTGAGTGCACTCATCATAGCACGTGTAGGAATACTTGCCGCATTTGAGATCTTTACCTGACACACAAGTAGCGCAAGGTGATGTGGATGTCACACTAAAACACAACACAGCACAGCAATGGCAGTGGTGTTTAACATTCTGCTCAGTGGCTTCTCGTCAGACTCCGAACACGGAAACGACTGGAGGCAGCAGGCAGAAAACTCTGGAACAACCAGTGACTTCACCCTCTAGCCACGCAATGACCAACAGTCACTGATGTTTTAGGACCGGGTTAGCATGCTAGGAACCACAATGAAGCAGGTACTGAGAAGTTGGGGGATAAAGGCCCGATGAAGGAAAAGACCATGCGGCCCATTGAGAAGATTGGACTTTTTAAGTGTTCTTTTGCACTTTTTACCTCCAATCACAGTTGCATTAGATAAATATCCACTTTGTCAGAGTCTAGATTCAAGAAAGCATTCAGTGTATGTATTTTTTTGTTAGACAAGACTCATCGTGTGGAAAATAAAGGAGTCCCAGTCATGGGTGACCAGTCTTAAGCTTCCTCTGGATCCTTAGTTCTGACGCTGTCACACTGCCCTGCTCAGATGGATAACTCCTAACCTCCTAAGCTTACCCTATATTTCCATTCATCCTACATTCATGTCACCATCTGTCAACCTCATGCATCTTCCAGCCATCAACACTTTGTATTCCTACTATTTGAATTTGGGAGGGAGCCAATTACCGAAGTGAACTATTTTCCTCTCTCTCCAACAACAGGTGCTGTTCTCATAGAATTTTAGGGAAACAAAGTAATGACTGAAACATGAGCGGCCCCACTAGATCCACCATCTCACGCCAGGATGCATTCAAGTAACAGGAAGCGTGCGATACATCTTGGTGGTACTTTACACCGTCAGGCTAGGGTCCCACCTAATACCCCTAGTGTAAATTGGAGGCTCGGCTCGGCGGGTTCCCTTGACAGCACTTCCCACTGATCAGATGTGGGTGTTAGTTTTTGAGAGCTCTGTGTAGTGTAATTGGTGTAAAAGAAGTGTTCCTCTGACATGCGCTTCGTTCTCTCCTGCATGCTCTGAAGTGACATCCAGCTATCAAGCCATTATCTAATGGCTTTTACACGTCCTGTGGGGATGATGGGGACAGTGGGGGTACGAATTTTGCCTTGCTGAGCCTGACTATCTTTTAATCTGATTGACAGGCTTTTTAGTTGGCTTAATCTTTGTGCTTCTACTGACTGGCCCTATGAACAGCCACACACGGCACTAATCTGGGGTTTACTTGTTGGTGCGGCGAAGGGGGGATATATCTTAAAGAAGCAGATTGTGAATAGTGGGGACTGTGAATAATTGCTTTTTTCTTCCCAGGCTTATGGAACAAATTGAATTTCCGGTGTGCAGGATGAGAGTCCATATTTAAGCAGATATTTGCTGGCAGGGCTGGAACTGGCACAGTGCCTGAATCGTGTTGAGGCCTGCAGCGAGCGGCGCACTGCTCCATTTCTCTTCAGTCACATTCATTGATTGCAGAAGGCTCATTGTTCCCGACTTTTAGCTTTGATGGAAAAAGCTCTGAAATGTCTCCGGAATTGAATATCATCAGAGTGTTATGAGTTTGTTCACAGACCCGACACTCTGAATCCTCCAGGACAGAGATAGTATTGTTTCAGTATTCATATCATGCCTTTCAGACGCATGGCATAGTTATTTGTGCTCTTTCACTTAGTAAAATCAAGTTCTGTTACAGCCAGTTTTGCTGAAATGATGCTTGATGGCGTCTGGATCAAAATGAATTCCTCAGTATGAATAAATGGGTCCTGAGGCTGGTTTCTCTCCCGACTTCAAGCTGTCTCTCATTCTCAGCTGTTTTCTTTCATCAAGATTCAGACACTTGTCCACAGATGGGCTCGGAGAAGTGGCGCTGAGGATTGCAGATGAGAATTCAGTAACAAGAAATCCAATCTGGCCCAGCAATTTCTCCAACATCTTACCAAGGAGACACACACACGCACACGTGCACACACAGAGATTATGATGCTATTTATGCTCGGAAAAAGCTAGGGTTGTTGCTGGCATGGTGGGAAGTCTTTTGGCTTGATGCTTGGCTTTTAAAACACCCCATGAATTCCTGTTTTAGAGAAGCCTGTCAGCAAAAATGGCCCTATTTCGGTTAGTCATCCAGTCTGATTTTTAGCTCTAACCACAGAAGGGGCTGGTGAAAAGTCCAAGCCACATGTCTGCTCAAAAGGAAGCAGCATAATATTAGTGCTGGATCGTGGTTTGGGTGTCAATAATAGTAGATGGCGTTTTGAGTAGCTGCTTTTATCTTCATTCGTTTTCGCTGATGGTGTTGACAGTGTTGCTGTTTGCATGCGATTGCACAGACGCAGCTGTGCCTCCTGATCAAGCATGTGACAGCTAGTCATGTCAATAGCCCCTAACATAAACACAGCGATCTCTTACATCTGCCATTTTACTGTAGTTTGCACTCAATTTTCCACGCTATAGTGTGATTTATTTTGCCCTTTTGCATCCATTGCTCCTTCTATATCATGCTCAGCATATATAAACTCCAGATTTTGTACTCCTGATTAGTAGCACGGTACATGAAAATGGTATTTGATATGCTTGGCTACACTTTTGTCAACCTAATAGTGGAGAACAGTGTAGAAAAACTCAGTGTGCAGTTGCTTAGTGCTGGAAGAAAACAGTGTAAAGCTATTAAAGTGGAGTGGGAGGTGGAGGGAATACAACACTGTCAAGATGCTCTTACTTTATGGTTAATCAGCAGGCTGAAAAAAGACAAAGCTCTAAATAAAGTGAAGGAAATGTTATTACTTTACAAACATTACACTCAGATCATTTAGCATCTTTTGTTTACAAATGAAACCTTTTGTTTTGATGACCATAAAACTATGTTCTTGTTAATGAAGAAACCCGCTGGTTCGCTGCCCCAAACCTTCTAAAACAGCTGCAGTAGTGAAATACTATAAATAAAAACAGTGCTTATTATAATAATACATCTACCTTTTCTAAACTGCATGTTCTGTGTGGAGTGGGCAGTTGTAATGGTGTGAAAATTAGGTTAAGATGCTTAAATTAATAGCAAAGGTTATTTATTAAAAAGAAGATTCAGTAAGATTCTTTTCATTCGATAAACTGGAAATATAACCATTTACTGTGTTTTATTTCAATAATGAGGCAAGTTTAAAAATGAAGAAATTTATTTACTAACAATTTTAAACTGAAAGATTTGAAATGACAATTCATAAATGGCAATTTTGATGACAATCCTTAAACGCTTTGATATTACTTGTTTAAAAGCAAACCTGTGTTGGATGGAACTAAAAATGAGAATGGTGAGTTTTGGAATGCGTGAATGAAGTTCTCAGAAGGTTTCTTTCAGAGGGAATGGAAGCGTTCTGGTGGAAATGATGTTTTGCGGATAACTGAGTAATTTTGAGAGAAAACAGCATCAAACGCATTCTATCGAGGTCTGCCTCACCCAATCAGAAGGCCCCCGTTTGGATCCGAAGTGTCCAGGTGGAGATGGGTTTCCTCCAGGAACGAGGTTGGTAGAAAAACCTCTAGCACGACCAGATGGGTCCTGGGATGTCTTCTTGTGTCACTCGGTGTATGAAGCGTTTGGCAGATGAACGTCCTTGTATTTAAATTAACTTCAGACATCAACGACTCTGGGAGAGTCTTCGTTAGTTTGTTAGTTTCGTTTGTTCTTTAGCCGTTCTTGTCGGCGTGACAGAACAGCTTGGTGGAGGTCAGGAGGCGGCCGTTCTCCTTTCCTCGTGGTGTTGGTTCCAGAACTGGCATGAAATCTGTGATGGTTAGTTTTACCAAACTCTCTCAGAACCCCTCCCTCTCTCTCCGGAAGAAAGCTTGGTCATGCGTCAGAAAACATGTGCTGCAGTTATTGTTTACCTGAACTCTGTGTTAGCTGGATAGGTGAAGGTCTTCTTTGCTGAACAAATCTTTATAAACATTATAATTAATCATTATTATAAAACCCAAAGCATAATAATCCATTTCAGGTAATTAAAACCTTTATATCTGAACCAAGTGATCATGTATTAATGAATATATAAACAGTAATAAAGTCATAAGTTTATTAATTATTATTTAATTATTATCATCGTGGCTTGAAGTGTCCTTCTTCTGGGACGGAACAGCAGATGATGTTATGATCTTGGCTAGACATCGTGGCTCCTTGGGTTTAATCTGTGGATTCAAAGTACTGTTTGACCCAGCTGGGCAAATGTGACCTTTGGCACAAATCAGAGAACCTTCATGTCGTTACACAGTATATTAAATTTAGGTGGTATACTGTAGGGCTGTCGCGATTGAGGAATTCCCCCTGCGGTGAGTCAGGGCAGCTCAATATTGCGATATGCGATATTTTTGCACCTCGTTTTTATTTATGTACTTAGCAAATTTGTTTGTTAATTACTAAACTCATGGCAATATTTCCTTTGAAACATTGTGCTTACACATTTGAAAAATGTTAGAAAAAAATACATGGCCATTTTTAACACTTTATTGAATGCAGATCAAAGGGCAGTAACGGCATTCTCTGACTGAACTTAAAAACAACATTCAGGAGGTTTAACTTTGAAATGCAAATTTGGCTGCAACATCTAACAGAAATAAAAAAAAGTGCCCTACTATCTCCTCGATCAGCGCGGACTTTACCTCTCAGCATGCGCTGTTGCGAGATTTAATCAAGTGCGGTAATTGCGGTGGCACGTCATGCAGTGCGGTGGGTTTCTTAATATCGCGATATATTGTTCTTGTAATTATTGTGACAGCCCTAGTATACTGAGTGTTTTTTTTTTTTGGGGGGGGTGGTCTTAAATCGTTACATTGCAATTATCAATAGAGCTTTTTACACTTGTAGAAAAATAACGTTGCAGAAATATACTTGAACATTGGTTTATAAGTCTAATCAAAAGGCAAAAAGTAAACAAAGTTTTAAAAGGCGAGTTTGTTAGAAATAACTTTGGTGCTACTAGACAAAAGTACAATTGGAGTTAGAATACTCTCTGGGCTCTAAATGAAGAGTGTGGCGTTGAACAATCAGAATAATGAATGTTTCTTCTAAACTCCAACCTACGTCACAGCTCCTGGCCATCTTTAAATAGTAATTTGTTTGTTTTGCTGTTTTATTGTTTCCTTCACTCCCGTCTGTCAGCCCACTAAGTCAAACAGAGGTCATTTAATACTCGGGAAGCACCAATACCACGTTTTCCCCAAACTGAATGTAAGTGCGTACAGTTGAGTACTTGATGATAATGATAACCATAAATACACAAATGACATACCTGCAGCAGTACTTGCTGCTTCCACAGCTGATTAGAACCTAACTGGATGTCTAATCTTATTCTGAAGCAGCTGTATAGAGCTATAATCAGCTCACCGGCGTTGTTTCTGCTGTAGCTGTTTGCAAAGCAACTTAACTGAGCGCTAAGTAAAACGGCGATAGAATACATTGTCAGGTACAGGTACATGAGTTTAGCGTCAGACCAACACCTTTTGCTGGTATTGGGTCCACTGGTTGAACAATTGGAAGGCAGTTGAGGAGGGTTAGAGGTATGAGTCCACAGCAACAGGCCATAGGGTGTCTGATGATGGATTCTGGCCCCTGTTGCCTAGCCCTGGGTCCATGGTCAGCATGATGATGTCTAGACTTTCACACACCTTTACCCCCAAATTCCACTACCTCCGCTCCGCTCCGACACGAACGCCGGAGCAAAATCGGTCCCGTTGTAGTCAATCAGAGCAATTCCACTACTGCGGCCGTGCTCCGGCAGTGCAGCGCCGTGCGCCGCCCTCTGTTCCGGCGTCCGGCAAAAATAGAATCGATCCTATTTTCGTCGGACGCCGGAACACCTCCGCAGTAAATGGACAGAAATCACAACGGCCCAACAGGAAAAGGAGCAAGCACAATTTCCGTTTTTCACAATAAATCGATAAACAAAAGGTGTTTTTTGTTTCAAATGCACAGGTTTAACAACTTTTAACAACTATCAATGGCGGCTGAAGTTTAAATGCACAAAAATAAGCCATAAATACAGTTTCCACTATCAAAGTAGTCGCCCTTTGTTGATCCAAACACTGCTGATATCTCAACACGAATGATGGGCAGATTAAACAGTTCATGCCGATGCTTCTCCCACACAACGGGTGTTTGGATCTAACTTCCGCGTTTATTGCTCGGACTGTATCGCAAGATCTCGAAAGTCCCGCGCATGCTTGTTTGCCCACCTCAGGTCTCCGCACCGGAGCGGAGCCGTTGTAGAGCGGGTACCAGTAAAAATTGAGTTCGGAAGCGAGCGGCTGCGGAAGGCGGGGGCGGACCGGAGCGGAGGTAGTGGAATTTGGGGGTTAGTCTCATAACTCTCCCCTTCATAAGGTGTATTTATGCCATTGCTTGTACTGAATATTGTTTTGAAGTCAAAAAGTTTGCCTTTTAGATTGAATTGTTCTGCGTTAAGCTGAGGGATAAACTGTATAAGTATGTCTATTTTACTAGCCTAGATCCACTCACTAAATTAAATTTTAAAAAGTGAGAGGAAAGGCACCTATTAAACTTGGATTGACTTCTAGATTATGGCCTCAGAAGAATTTGATTTATCCCTTTCCTAGGAAATTTGCTGTAGGTCTCTAAGCTCTCCATTGACTAAAAGTAACTCCTTTATTGATCGTTGTGCAGCAGTGGTTATGATAACATTTCTATGTAATATTTATTTCATACACGTATTTTCGATGGACCTTTCTTTTTTATTGCTCAACTACAGAATTGTAAGAGGCTGAATAAGTCTTACAGTGTCGATACTGAACTTGACCTGCATATAGAAATGCTCATTTATTCACACAAGGCCACATAGTCAAATACTCCATCCCAGAAAATCACATTTTTGTTTATTACCTATGTAGTAACTATTATTTTTTTATCTCAAATCACAAAGTCAAGTGGAGGTCTTTAAGAAACACCACATTTAAATGTTTTATTCTTGGAAGAATAAAATTTACAACTTTCACTTGACTTCTTCTTTTTCTGGAGTTTAGCTCCACCCAACCATTGTTAATTCAATATAGAATGTGAAACAAAGTATTGATTTATATATTTTAGTATGACGGTTTCTTAAAAAGTTGCCGATGTTGCTTACCTGTGTGACCAAGCCTCCTGTGAAACACACCATTCCCCCCGTGACTTCTTTTTCCTCCTATCATCAAATTCCTGTATCGTGTGCCACATCCAGTCACTTCCTCTGCTGAACACACGGTTTTTATAGTAACAAACGAACCAGAATCATTTATAATTAATCCGTTTGGTGCCGCTTCAGACAAAAATAAAAGTATAGAGAGGAAAGAGGAGTTGAATTGTTCTGTTGGAGGCATATAGCGAAGGCTTAATAGTGTCCCCGGTGACAGAAGCTGTTGGGTTTCAAACCTCCCGCTGCTTGCTAGCTCTTTTCTCCCAGTCAACATTGAGGAAGGACCCCCCCCCCCCTTCCCCTACACACACTAGTGTGCTAGAAAAGCGTTCAGAGATCAAAGTAGACCCTCCACTGTACCACAGTTGGCTACAGTCTGCATGCATGATTGTTCACAGCTTGTTTGTTTAACAAAAGCTTTGTTTGCAACATGATAAAACGCAGACAGCATCACAGCAGCATTTTCCTCGTTTTATAAATGCTGAATAAATCTCTGTCATCGCAAGCATCAACTTGTGAAATCTTAATCTACATTTTCGTTTTACTCCAGTGTAAAGTCGTTAAACGTTTCTGCCGAGTGAGATGGGAAAACAACTAGCTGGTGTCCTTTTTAGAGGTCCAGCCACCCAACACTTTATCTTTGGTCATAAGATGTTGGTGGATAGAGATGTGAATAAGGAAAATGATGGGGAGGGGAGCGAAGGAGCAGGGACTTGAGAGGGTTGAGGTTAAATGGTCCATGTCAGTAGTAGTCTTTAACGCAAGGGATTACTGCCCTTTTGTGTGCCGTGAGCTGACTCAGCCACTGAGTCTGTGTAAGACACACTCTCACACCATTTACCACACACTGACGCCGACATCCTGATCAAGCCAACAATGGCTGGGGAGTAAACTGCCGCAATCAGCTTCGTAAGACGAGGGAATAAAGTGAGGCGATGGGAGAAGAAAAGGAAGGAAAATGGGAACAACATGGGAATGAAAATGAAAAATTCACTAGAAGCAAAGGTTATTCAGAAGCGTTAAAAGGGGATTGGAGATGACATGGCTCGAGGTTAGGACATGCATTAATGCACTTAAAGCACAACATAATGAAAATGGAATGAAATGTAGCTCGAGAAGTGCCTTTCATTCTCATACATGTGAGATGGGTAGAGATGATGCTAATTAGAGCTTTTATGCATGAGGTGTTAAAGACGGTATCACACAGCGATGTGCTCCATTTTGTCCCCCCCCCTTTTTGAGTTTTCATGGCTGCATTGAAAACGTGGGAGAAAAAGTTCCTTGATGCTGAAGCACAAAGAGACGCCGATAAAATATTCTCAATATGGAGCGGATAGCTGCTCTGTTTGTCTGGACGCAGGATCACCATTTTACATGAATTGTGAAAGTTTGGCATCCATTATTTGTCGAGACTCCCAAGTTATTAGATTGTCTAAGTGGAGGTTTTGTTGTCAAAGCCTTATTACCAGTAAACTATATGCTACTATCAAATGAAATCATGGAAAGGGATTATTGACTCAGTCCTGTTTCCAGGATGATGAACCTTAGATGGAAGTCATACCGACAACGTTTGGGAAATAAAACCTATTTTGTGAGATGCTGAAGAAGAAACAATGGAAATGCCATAGCACTCATGTTTAAATTCAGAAAACTATCAGTGTTTGTTCTAGAAAACTCTCTGCTGCTAAAAAGGGCCCAAAACGACAAAGATTAGTGCTTTCTACTGCACAACATCATGGCACTACTTCATTTATAAAGTGACAGTTGTGGTATTTTAGGAAATATGTAGCTTTTCCATATCTATTTTAGCTGAACTCTTGAGTCGTAGACGTACTCACCAGCTACAAAGCCACATTTCCATTCAGGAGGGAGCTTTTCTTGGTGTGGATTCAGATTCCAACTCTAATCAAGAAAACTGTTTTTTAGCCAGAAATCAGTGTCAGAGTGTCTTCTCTGTAATGAATACACTGCTAACTCTTTTGCCTCTGCCTTATTCTTTGTGTTTGCTGTAATCACCTCTCTCATGTTCAGTGATGAAAGTCTAGACAAACATCCGTGCCTTATTAATCCCGGTATTGCTTTGATTTTGGGTTAAACACGTGGTCATTGTCTGTTTGCCTGGCTCGCACACATTTGCAGCCTTTTTCACTGTAGAGGTTTGTGTTTGCCTCGTGCTGGGGATGGTAACATTAATTATTGTGCCTTTGCAGAGGCAGCCCATGCATTCTGATGAGCCCTGGGTTTTGAGTAAATCCACGTAAAGCTACTTTGGTTTGGCTAAAATGGGAAGAACAGGTCAATTAAAGAGGCCTTTGACTATTCAGTGTTTTAATTAAAGTAGCAGTGAAATGTAAACTCAGTTATAATTATGACTAGCTTTAATTAGCTGTCACTCTGATCTTAATTGCTTTTGAATACACCTGACCTCTAAATGCTGCATCTCCAAACACCAGCTTTGGAAGACTGGTCACACACAGCAGAGTCGTAACAGTCTCGTACACGTGATAGTAAAGCACCGCGTGTGTTTCTGAGATGATATTGGAGGGATATAAGGCTTTAATGTGGGATTGACCAACAAGTTCATTTGTATCACCTCTCAAAGGCTCTTCTGGACATGGCGGTGAAGAAGAGTGAGGGCCACACTGTGGAGCAGCTGGAGAGACTCTACTGCCTCCTCAGCCAGAGCATCTACCAGCACCGCAGAGAGTATGACAAGACCCGGCTACTAGAGGTGAGAACCCAACAGAACTGGTTCAGTATTGGTGCAACAACTCATTGGGTTTTCTGAAGTCTTCATCAAACAAATATTTGTAATATTATCGTCACTTTTTACAAAGAAACTAAAAGGTGCAGTTGACTCATAATAATTTGTTTTTGCTTCCTTGGATTTTTGAAATTTAAGAAAATAGCTTCTTAGCACCATCAAGGTGATTCCCATTGGACTGGACACACAGCTGAAGATTGACTAAAGAACGATGCAAATTTCTTTTTAGTATTTTTTCCCCAATCATTAAACTAAAATGTATTTAAGATGCTGTTTCTTTGCTACAGATTGATTTTTAGACCCGAATATGATCTTTTGTCTCTCACTTGGCCAGTTTCCTCTTTATTTAATGTTGTGTGTGAAAAGTCCAAAAATAACTGACCTTCAGAAAACCTGACTAGCCATGGACCAAGACAACTTAAGAATTCATAACATATGAAAGATCAGATCATACCTAACAGAATATGCCCCCCAGCTCCTGGTACAATCTACTGTCGTCTCCCGCCTCGACTACTGCAATGCCCTTCTAACTGGTACTCCAGCCTGTACTGTCAGACCTTTTCAAATGGTCCAGAATGCAGCTGTGCATCTGGTCTTCAGTCAGCCTAAAAGAGCACACGTCACCCCTCTGTTCATTGTGCTCCATTGGCTACCGCTAGCAGCACGCATCTAATTCAAATCACTAGCGCTAGCATACAAAGCCCTGGATTGTACAGCTCTCATCTACCTGAATTCTCTTGCAAAGGCTTACGTCACGGCCCGGCCACTCCGGTCATCGAAGGATCGTTGGCTAGCGGTGCCTACGCCACGCTCAGGACAACCCAGACTCTTTTCATGCGTCGTTCCATAGATGAGGAATTACCTACTAAGTACTACCAGAACAGGGGCTTCCTTGTCGATTTTCAAGAAACTCCTGAAGACCCAGCTTTTCAGAGAGCATCTCCTAAACTAGCACCCTCCCAGTACCCGTCCCCCACTCTACTGCACACTCCATATATCGCTTCCCTCTATGATTGATTATGCTGCCTCACTGCCATCTAGGATTGACTGAATAGTGTTTGTTGTTAGCCTCAAGGGCAACCTGCTGGCTTGATTATCAACTGTTAGTCACTTTGGACAAAAGCGTCTGCTAAATACATAAACATAATTCACAAAAAGGCCTAACTCTAAATAAGTCTGGGGTGGTTTCTGGCTTTTGCTCTGAGATGTATTCTCATAGAGTCAAATAGTCGGACAGTTATGGATGTTCAGAAACATAATTTTTTAAATGATAAATGACCCGCACTTGTATAGCGCCTCTCAGAGTAAGGACTCTAAAGCGCTTTACACTACAGTGCATCATTCATCCATTCACACACACTGATGGTGATGAGCTACGATGTAGCCACGGCTGCCCTGGGGCGCCACGGGTCTCTCCGACCACCACCAGCAGGCTTAAGGGTTAAGTGTCTTGCCCAAGGACACAACAGAATTCTCTATCCAGAGTCGGGATCGAACCTGCAACCTTCCGATTACTGGTCAACCCGCTCAACCTGTTGAGCTGCTGCTGCCCCATTTTAACACTTATTGGTATTAAAACACATTTGCTTTAACAGGTCTCTATTAAACTATCAACTCAGTGCTCATCCTAAAGTCATCACATTACTGCAACATAGACGTCCCACTTCGTCTTTAGATGAAAAAGTATCATTTTAAATAATCACAGCTGATCAGCGACGTTTACGTCCCCAGACTGTAAACACCTAACTGGTGAACAGAGCTGCTGTGTTAGCCGGTAGCTAGTGGTCTTCTGCTGTAAAGCCTTACTGTACTGGGTTGTTGCTGCCTCAGCCGTTCTAAAGCCAGGAGTGTTTGATGAAGAAGGTGGAGCTGGAGAGGGATACTTGAAAGTTGATTAAACAAAAGTACTTATCTTTGAGGACCACTGGCACACACCTCTAAAGGAGTACATCTAGCTAATGACATCCTAATGACTTGTGGAAAACAATACTGACGAGAGTTTTTATGAGAGTTTATTTATTGATATAAGAATGCGGCACTGCGGCTGCAGAATATGGTTTTTAATCCTGTTCCTTGCAGCCACTTATGCACACACATTTATCTGTGTATATGTTTATGTATATATGAATAAATGTCTTGTATATTTGCATATTAGGCTTGTAGCAGTATGCCTGTGAGCATTGTTTGGTACGTACCTTGGTCTTAGAGCTATAATAGCTAATTTGGAAAACAAGTTAGCTTAAAAATTGCTTTCATGCCTCTCAACAACATCCCAGCACAGTACAGCTATGAATATATTGTAGAGATTAAAAAAGGGGGGAAAATTATAAAGTGGTTCTCTCGTATTTGCCTAAAAACCTCAACCAATAACACGGCTTGAACTGAAAGCAACTATTGGACCATCCGGTTGTCGGGCCTGCCGAACTGCCGCACTTCCCTACGTCTTTCTCTCATTACACACACTTACACACTCACTTATTTAGCAACAGATCACCACCGGTGTGAGATGTTCACAGATCAAAAATATATGAGGAGAAACAGCCGGCTGCTACAACTTTAGGACAAACTACCAGAGTACCTAAAATAAAAACGCTGTTTCAAGTAGCAGACAACAGAAGACGTTTGCATGTAGAAAATGGCGACTGCTGTTTAGCGCTCTGTCATTGACTCTGGCAATGCGGGTTTCCGTCAACGGGTGGATGCGCCTGGGGAAGATACCCGAGTGGAGGGGTAAGTGTTGCGTGACCACGCTTGTATTTGAAAGCTAGTTTGTTCTGTAGATTTGCCATTGTAACTTTAATGCTACGGTTGGGTTCATCATTTTTACAAGAGCGATTTGTTTGTTTGTTTGCCCATGAGCATGATTGTTAATAATAACCATTCCAGGTACGCAGACGTTTTAAACGCTACGCACATCTTATATTCATGCTAAAATGTCGCTAATCACATTAGTGACCCTAACCGAATCAGTTTTTGAACTCTGAATTTAACTAACTTTTAAACTGTGCACTACTCAGTGTTAAAGTCAGACACCTAAATAAAGTTAATTTAGAATATTTATTATGCAGATGTTATTAGTGAACGTACATTTAAATTCAAATCTGCATCAGCACCAGGCTTCCCAAGGATGTACCTGACTTCAAGTCAGCTTCACTGAGGACAAATATCTTTCTGTCCCGATTAGGGCTGGGCCATAGTGCCTAAAAGCAATATACCGATATAATGCGGATTTCACCTCGATAACGATAAATGGACGATAACTACAGGTATGTGCAGAAACAAGTTGTCCACTAGATGGGGCTGTCGCATGTATAACGTTGAGTCACATTTTTACGTGACTCAAGGTGGTACAGCTTCTTAAAGGGACATGAACGTTGCCAACCTGCACACATCTTTTCACTTTTTTATTATCAAATCTATTGACATGGGAAAAATGACCTCGATAAGAGTCAAAAAATTCGATAACGATACATTTTCGATTTATTGCCCAGCCCTAATCCCCATGTGTAAAAAGTGGTAAATATTATCAAGATATATTGGTCCACCCCTAGTGGAAACCCTTATTTCCCCCAGAGAGTTTTGCCAACCTCTGTGTTTTTCATTTGGAGAAATTTCCCCTGATTTGTAAAGTTTGGCTGAAGTAGCGCTGGTTATTCTAGCACCCGCTTCAAATCCACCAGTGTGGAAGAGTTTGGGTTCGGCCTCTAGAACAATATTGAAACAGCCACGAGCCTGTCCGGGGTGAGGTCTCAAACCTCGGACTACATTCTCTTCAGCAAGCCTCTTAAACTGAAAAAGTAGGTGTCCATTTGAGGTTCGTCATCGACCGGGTAAGCCAGGACTTCTGAAGAATGCAGGCCTTGAATTTGGAGATAGCCATGTGTGTTACTAGCTAAATATAACGCAGTTATGTGCCCACGTGAGAACCCAAAAGTTCTGTACTGATAATTACAAATATACCCCTGATGTATTTGTCGAACTCCTAAAATACGAGTCACTCTCCTTATAAACCCAACAGCATCAATGCCACTCAAGTGAGACACAGAAAAACATGCATCAAGTCAGCATCCTACAGGTTATGATCATCCCATTGCATCAGTGATCATTTACTGCTCAGAAGTATCCAAACTCTAATACTCTAATTACTAATTATGCTGCTGATAAATTCAGTTTTTGGTGATTTTCTATTCATCTATCTGCAGCCTTTCCACTTCCTGTTTACTGTAGGTTAAATCTTTTCTCACGGGCCAACAACAAAATAAAAATATCATTTTATCTTAAATGAAAATGCAACATCTCACCCGTTAACTTTCATGTTTTGGAGCAGAAAACGAGCATAAAACCAACATATTTAAAGCTGAGTTTGTTCCACTGGTTTACTGTGATGCTCACCTGTTCCAGCCAGATACCTGCATCATGGGGTTGATCTGAGCTGAGGAGGAGACTCCTGTTGTTTTGTTCATCTTCATCATAATAATGACAACATTAGATGACAACAGGTGCTCACATAGGTTTGTGCTGATGAACATGTCTGAGCAGCTTGACCACGTTGTTGTGTGTCGGGGAGGAAACACAACCACAGAGTCGTGCTGGTTTGAGCGTGTCGCTGCTCGCTGGAGTTATATCAGCTCTGTCTGGACGTTAGTTGGAACACTTTTTCTTTCAGTCGTGAAATCATTACTGAGCGGCTAGAATCTCCGTTTCTGGGCTTCAACGTCAGAAAACAGCGGAGTGAACTCGGCGCTGAGTGAGAGGAGTGTAGTTTGTCCGAGACAGCGGAGCTGCAGAGACCGGCAGCAGGCGCTGAAAAAACACAAAGGAGGGGGCTTCGTCGGCTCCGCGCTGATGCCGCAAAGCATCATGGGAGTTGAAGTCTTTGCGGTAAAATTGGCCAGCGGGCCAGTTTTAATATATTTTTGATATTTATCTCGCGGGCCACATAAAAGTGCTCCGCGGGCCGCATCTGGCCCGCGGGCCTTGACTCTGACATATGTGTTTTAAACCATTTGACTCCTAATAAAAAAACTGTCGAGATAATCTCTCTCAATTGATGGGTAAAGGGATTATCCTACTGTTATGTAATCCCAGCCTGTCACTGTTTCATGGCACGTTTTCCACAGCGCCTTTCTAACTAGCAAGAAACAGAAATATGGGGCATTAGTTGTGTAGCAATTATTTATTAAAGTGTGCTTCCTAGAATGGCAGTTATTTAATATGCTGCTTTGTTTTTACCCTCCAGTAGAGGAAGGCAGAAGCTATCTGAAGAGATGCGTCTCTTTTTGTCGTGGGAACTTGAATCCAGACGCCGGTGCGCTTTAAGACGGGCTGAAACAAAACAAAATGTTTGTTTGGGCTCATGACAGAACCAGGATAGAGATCTTTCCTGGAAGAGGTGCTTGGCATCAGTGGCATCAATAGCGCCAGCATCAGGTGGAGGTGGAGGGTTTTTCTGTATCCCCGGCCTTATTGACACAGAAGAAGACTTAATGAGAGAATGTGCAAGGTCTTGTCAAGGGCCTGTGATGGATACAAGCATAGTGACAGGTCATTAGAGAGGCGCGTAGTGCCATTTCACACTCGACTCATGGCATTTGGCAAGTCTGATTCTTATAATCTGGCATTCTGTCACACAATCCGAAGATTATCTTGTTACATGAAAAAATAAAAGTCTTCCTGCCACAATAAATCCACAAAAAAAATAGTAATTCACAAACAGATTCTTAATTTAGGTGACTTTTTCCTTTTTGTCCCTAATTCCTTTTGACAGCGTTCCATTCAGAGGTGACTGCTGTACAGTTTCCCAGAATGCCATCTGGTCATCTCCTGCTGCTGCAATAAGCTGTCAGTACAGACAGGAGGCCGGGACTGGCTGTGTCGTGGCGCTGCTAGCCAGAGCTGGCTGTCAGCATGTCAGAGGGAGGAAGCGACGAGGAGAAGGAGCGAGCAGTCATCCAGGTGGTGCCGCCTGTAGACAGGCCCCGCTGCTGCTGGAGGGAGGGAGCGCATCGGGGTTCATCTCACACTGCCAGCCTAAATTGGTGTTTGGAGAGCAGAAATGTCAGCTCATCTGGCACATGTTTTGTTTGCCTGTGTTTCCAACAGGCAGCTTGACTCCGCAGCAGGTCATCTCCTTGTAACTCCCCAGAGAGAGCAGAAACACGCACACACAGACGCACGCAGAGCCGCTATTGGATATAGCGGCCGCAGCGTTCTCCACTTAATGTTGCACTCTGTTGCAGCGCGTGGTGTTTGTGTCTAAATCGTAGGGCCGGGTGAAATGGAGCGTGTCCGTACATTTGTCTCCCCCTCGTCCTCCTCTGGGTACAGCCGCTCCGTCTTCAGAGGAGCTGACCTTTCGGCAGATGGAGCGAACTACAACCTGCTTGTATTTGAAGCCACAGGGACCATATCTGCCCAGAACACAGCTACGTCCCAACTGTGTCTATCTGCAAATTACAGTATGCATTGGTCTATGCCTGGTATCATACCCTCTGTCTCTGAGAGCAATTGAAGACCTTTATAAGAGGTTTAGACCTCTTAACATGATCTGTGCAGCGTACAATGTTTCTGTCAAATGAACAAAACTATAAAAGTCATTTATTTCTAATATTTTTGTGATATTCGACCTCCCAGTATTCATGTGCACAGTAAGGTTGCTCGGTTTCCGCAGCAGCTTGTGTGATATGACGGGAGTTTAGTTTAGAGGTGTGATGGTCATATCTTCTGTTTCCTCTGTATTCAAACTAGAGCTAGTCGTGATCAGCAGGGATGGCAGACCTGATCAGAGAGGAAATTAGTCTCCCACAATCCTTTGTGATGAAGGGCGAAGTGCAACAGGCGAGAGTTGTAGATGCAGCTGATTGGAATGACCCGGAGCAGTTAGCATTTACTGAATACACGTGTTTTCCTGCTGCTTAAAAGTCACATTTGCCTTTAAAAGGATTATGGAATGCGTGTTGAATCTGGGTCATGATCTTTTTCTAATCATAAAAAGCTAAATATGTAAAAATCTTAATATCTAGATTAATATAGTGAATAAAATACGATTCGGTCATAGTGTAGGTCAGGAACAAGGCTGAAATTATTCTTTTAAATAAATTCTGAAGCATTCTCTGAGGAACCTGATTCATCCTCTATTGGTGCCTTTCAGTCTAAAATAATCATGCATGTTCGGTTTTAGGGAAATTATATTAGAAATTATAATTGATCAGTTTATAACATTTTTGAGTCTTGAGCTGTCTAAATGTTTTTGCTGTTTGTTTATATATTAATTAATAGTGGCCATATTCACTTCACTCACCTATTTTTTAGTTTATCGCGTTCTTTTACCAAGACTCTTATTGTGAAAGGGTGTTAAAAGGAAGTTATGTCTCATTTTAGTGCAGATGTCGTAGCGATAATAGACATTGGACTGAATTACATCCGTGTTATGTTAGCGGTGGTTGTGTCACTCGTAAGCGTCTGTTATAGCAACGGCGGCGAGTTACAAAGTAAGATCAGTCCAGCTGGAGGAAGCACAAGTCGACTCTACGTTAGCACTAATGTAATGAGCAGGAGCCGATGACCCGTTAGATCCCTGTTTTCCTCATCACGTCAACTTTATTTCTTCACGTTGTGTAGATTGGGGGATTATCTGGGAACTACAGCTTCCAGCGCAATACAGATTAGATCTCTGGGGGATTATAGAGGCTGCTGTGCTTTTTGACTGCTGTCTCTGTGTCTTACAAATCTCCCCATAAACGGCATGCTCGATGAATACATTATGGCACATTTACACTGTGGTCAGCTCAGTCAGGCCCTGGTAGAGTCAGCTGCATTTAAGCTGCATTTACATCTGGGTAGGCTCAGCCTGGGGTGGCTGGGGAGTGGGACAGCCCTTCCCCGTACAGCCAGGTGTTGTTTACACAGCTTTTGCAGGAACGCAGCTGTTGCGGAACATGTGGGTGGGGCAAAAGAGAAGCCCGTGGTCTCCTTAAGTTACACAAGTAATTAAACAAAAGCAGGCATGAGCAGTGTTGCTGTTGGAGACTTTGGCATGAAGCACACACCTTCCTACTCTCACTGAGCAGTGGTGCAGCTGTGGGCTCCTCTCCCATCCGAGAGCACTCACTGCAGATGGACAGTCCTCACATTCCCACGGCCGGAACAGCTGGTCCGAGCTGCGGTGAGAAAAGATTGTTACCTTATTATAAGCTGGGCAATATATCGATATTTTACAAATATCGATGTAATTTCTAAACAAGATACAAGATGACTTTATATCTTTATATCGATGTAACTGGTCAAACTGCTATGCTAGCGATAAGCCGCTATGCTAGCGTCATGTTGCTCTGTCTCTTAAGCGGTTATTACGTGTAAAAACAATAAATATTGCCTTATGGGGTATCATTTTTTCAGGACAACCTGGACTATCTGAATTTATACTTATTTTATTAATTTGGTAATAATGTACGTGCATTTTGGAGTGGGGAGTGGATCTGTCAGCTGCGCGGCGCCGCCCACTCCTCTTGTTGGATCTCCGAGGAGCTGGATCTCTGCCTTCATCATGACCCAACTCTTCTATGCGGAAGGATGGATCTGCAGCATCGTCATCAACATCCTCGCTATTTACCTCAGACTCCGGCTGCGAGTCTCCGTCCACTTCCTCTGCTTCCAGTTCATAAAACATCTGAACTGCCTGGTGGACATTTATCCTTCTCATCATCCTTTATTAAAGCCTAATAAAAGCCTGCTAAACTGCAGCGACGATATATCTGTCTGGATCGCTCCAAAATATGAAGTTTACCGTCAATATCTGTCTAATTGTTTGTTGTTACTCCGTTCGCGCCACTCCTTTCCCCGCAAAGCGGCTCCTTTTTACGCACATCTCGTTACTCGTGCGGCCTTCCTCTCTCTCTCAGCTACATAATGATGCTTTTTATCAGTTGAATATGTGAGACTTCCACCAGCAGCAAAAGGATCTCATGTTTTTATGTTCACAAGCACATTCCCTCTCACGGATTACTAAACTGCTGTTTTGACAAGTTACAGATTGTCTAAAAATAGGTTGTTTTTTAGTTTAGTATAACTCCGCTTTTACGTCGCCTATTAACAAAATTTAAAAACTGGGGTGTGGTTTATAATCTCCTTTTTAAAGCTGAATTGAAACCGAAACTCAGGGAGGCGGAGTCTTGCTGCTACAGCGTCCCAAATCAGACCTGTTCAGAATACGCGGACACGCGTCCATGGACCCCGGAGGGTTCAAATCCGTTATAAGACCAAGAGGCTTCTGTAGGTGGGTAATCATGTAAACATACCTGTCTCTCCGATTTCCCCGGGTGGTGTCTCATGTAGAATTTTGTCACAAAGGCCAGTTCCTTCCCCAGAGAAACTTTTATCTGCTTCAGAAGTGTAAAATTACTTTGGCTGAGAAGCTGATAGTTTTTTTCTCCCAACTTTTGCTGAAATTGATATCTCATAAGGGCGCCCGTCGCAGCGATCAGCCATTCAGATGAGAGAACACACACGACATAACATCTTCAAGGCATTAATCATGGTCTATTGCAGCCTAACATCCATCTCTCTTCCTCTGGCTTCGTTCAGATGTAGTCAGTGTCAAACTCTGCTGTTTTCATGCAGAGAAAAATCGCCCGTCTTACTCTTGCACAGCTTTTGCTTCGCTTTACATCATTTATCACGGTGAAAGCTGTTGTTTGCTGTGGGAAATTTCCAAGTAATATGGAAGCCGTGGCGCACAGATGCTTTAGTACACACATCCAGGTTTGCTGTGTTGGCTGAGATTAAGCAATGTGTGTGTGTGTGTGTGTTGCAGGAGATGGAGGAGAGAATCCAGCGTTTTGACACATTCCTGTGAGATGGAGACAACCTCAGGTAGATCCTGAACAGTCTGGGACCACAAACACATGCCCTCATCTTGGTAGGAGAACAAGAACGAGGACAGAGACTTTCAAAGGTGCTATCGTCTCAGGAACCTGGCCAGATCCAGACCCATTCTTCACAACCAAACACTCGGAGTGTGTTTGCGCTCCGCCGGGTGACCCTGGTGCTACTCGGGTGCTATCCTAAACTTTGTTTCATGCTGCTCTTGGGAACATTTCTCAACCCCGACGACCTGTAAACCTACAGATTAGGTGATGTCATATCATGACCTGGCCGCTCCCTCCACAGCAGACAGCTCACCACACACACACACACACACACACACACACACACACACACACACACACACACACATTCAGACCCTCACCAGCAGAAGTGTGACTGCGGAGTGTCACCAGGAGAGCCTGGATCGCGTTTTGAATCACTGAACTGTACTGCTGAAGCCCTCTTGCTGTTGAGTGGAGCTCATCACCATCACCGTGCTTTTATGTGGCTAATTCCTTTCTGCCATTTTAGCTACTTGACCTGTTCACTATCTGAGCCACCGACAAGGATCCTCACCCCGAACAAAAGCTCACCGAGAACATTCAGCGCCATCAGGATGAGGTCAGCACAGCCGCCACATTCTCTGCAGACGGGGGAGCCATTTAGTTGTTCAGGAGTCGACCTGCGGCCCCCCCCCCCTCCTATCAAAGAATGTTTTCTTTCCCTGTCCCCCCCCCCCCCCCCCCCTCACCTGGCTGACGACCGGGAAGCAGAACAAACCGAACGGCGACTAGTTTGCACTGCCTAGCTTGTGCCTTATTTAAATCCCAATGAAACAAATTTACTGGTAATAAACAGGTTATAACAGGGGGTGGAGCCTAAATATACGAATGCCACTAGATTCATTAAAAACACATTTCAGGAACGTAAGTTTTGACGCTGACTTTGGCACCAAAAAGCTCGTGACAGACTGCTGAGGATCACTCACCTGGTTGTGTTTGCATCTGCAGCTCTTCAGATCGACGACGTTAGTTTATTTAAATGTACTTGCGTCCCGCTGAGGCCCGGGCCAGCTGGGGGGAGGACAGTCTCCACCTGAGCAGACAGCGCCAGCCTCCCCTCGGGTTGAGCATATGCAAGGATGTAATGATGCGAGTGGACGGATTAGTCGTGCCAAGTGTTCCTCCCTTCCTACGGTGCTGAGGCGACGGCGGCCGTCTGTTCCAAACTGTTCAGGCGCTCATGACTTCTCTAAGTTGTACTTCTGACGATTCTTTTCTACGTTTTGGTTTTCTACAGAAATGCTTTGCGAACTGTTCGGTTGCATGGTTGATGAATTCATAAACGACTGTTGGAGGCAGTTCCCGCCACTGTTACACGATTTATTGTTTTTCCTCCTAAGTGTGTTCCGATGCATGGAATTCTGCTTGTTCTCCAAACACCGGACAAAGACAAGCCGGATTCTCGTCTGTGACTCACGCAGCTAATGTGGATGATTATGGTATTTCCTGAAGCTTGGGAACATTTAACGGCATTCTCCTGTTTTTTTAAGGTTTTTTGGGCAGGTGCAGCCCAGAAAGGCCCGCGGTTCTGTGTGTTTTTACCCGTTAACGGGTCTCCTCTCGGATCGACTCTCAGCCCAGCTCCCGCCTGCCTTTTCTACGGCGGTATGCAAACTAGCAGCGACAGGTCAGCACTTGGACTACTGCAGACAGGAAGAAACAACCAATGCTACCTCAGCTTAATTTATTTGTTTACTGGGTACAAAAGCAGTATTTTATCTTCATCACCTCACGTTTAAAAATACTGTCTTAACATCTACAGCATCACCGTAGGTACCAGATCAGCGCGGCTGCTGCAGTAATCCAAGAGTAGATTAGAAGAAGTCGGATTGTTTTCCTTGTTGCATTTGAGCCAGATGATGATTGCTTCTATTTTAAGACGTTTAGTTTCCCAGATCTGTTCCTCCTGCATATTTCTGACTCTTTACACAACTGTCGCCTTCTTTTCCTCAGTTCTCTCCCTCGTTTTTTGTAACGTTCTGCAGATTTTCATCTCATCGTTCTATTTATTTCCACGGATCACATTTAATGTTCATGAAGCTGTTTGTATGTTTTGAACTCATTTGTACAGCATTAAAGCGTTGGTGTAGCAGGTTCATTTGGTGTTTGTGCCGCGGGGTAATTAAGGGGTTTACTGGTCTCTCAGGTTCAACACGGGACTAAACGCCCTTTCCGCTTTTTCTATTTATTTTATTGTTCTGTTGTTTTCTCCGAGTGACTGGACTGAGCTAGCATGAGGATATTTAAAACGTTCACTTCCAAGTTTCTGCCAAACTAAAATTTTTTTTTGTTCTCCTTGTGATGGATTTCTAAACATTGTCAAACGCCATCCTTTCTCGTTACGCGTAGCCAGTCTGGACTAACAGCGAGGTTTTATCTGCTAGTTTGGCGTTTCATGCAGAAGGATCCACCAGGTTCTTCCCCACCACGTTTGTAGCCCTTTCGGTTCGTTTGTGTTTTTCCTCATCCCTTCACATCGTTACTTTAGTGTAAGTTATATTCAAAATGAAACATTTACTGTATTTCTTAAATAAACTGCTGTTGAAATACTTGAATAAAGTTGCAAACTGTAAATTCGGTGGAATAAAGTCACGTTTTTGTTTGACGGGAGCAAAAACAACAGACTCGACCAGCTGGTGCTTAAGTTCTGGTTTATGTTGGGTTCCATAATAACAACTGTTCATTTCTTCTGTTGGGCACAGATTTACAGACATACTGTGACTCCAGTCTATCAGGATTTTGTTCTTTTCTAAAAACATTTATACAGAATTGCTTTCAGGTTTTAAAATATACATATTTCCGTCCCGTATTTACAGAACACCAACCCATCGTTGGTGGGTTGCATTAAAACACACTGTAGAAAGCAGAAAAGGGAGGAAGAGGAGTTGATGAATCACAAAGAAACCATGGATCAACAGATATAACAGTTACCGGTGAATATTGTGCTTTTTTCCAGAGGAAATGTCCCAACTTGAATATTGGATCAGAAGTCAGCAGAAGCAGGAATTTCCTCTTTCTCTCGTTGTTTTTTTCCTCCAGAAAGCAAAAATGTGGTTAAAGGTAGAAACCAGATATCTCTATCGCGCTGGAATTGCACAACAACGAAGGAAAATTCTGAATTTTCTCCTCCTAAACCCTGCATGACCCAGAGGTGATCTTTATTTCCTGTTGATGGGTTGCTGGGTCACAGAGAGTTCACAAATCTGGTTTCAAAATCACCTCATAAACCCACACGGAGGGAATTTTTGTTTCCTGACCCAGTGAAGAGAGCAGAACCCCTCAAAACTGTTTTCTACGGCCGTGCAGATGTCACCAATGAGAAGCATCGAAACGTCTGCTCATCAGCGTCCATAAAACCCACGGCTGTCAAATGCACTCAAAGCAACTAAAACGTGGACCTTTAATGGCTTTCGCTGAGGTCAGGGTGTGCCACAACCAGACGGCAGCGTGGTGAGTTCAGAGATCAGGAAAAGACGGAACTGAAAGGAGGGCTTTAAACCAAATGAGTAGGAGGGTCCCTGTGCCGGTTGGATGAGAATGAACTACAACCGTGACGTGTGCGGACTGGAGGTCAGGCTTCGTCACCTGCATGGCTAAAGTAGCTGAACATGAGTACATTCTGCACAGGGCTCTGTTTGGAGAACGGGGGAGGGGCTAACCGTGCGGATCAATGCCAGCATCAAGTCCAGGGGTCGCAGACCGACCCGGCTCTGAGCTGCCATCACGCAACGTCCCACAACTGGAGCTCAGCTGGTGTTTGGTGGCGACCCAGTCCGAGCAGATGTCAGCCGCTCTGGATGTACTTTTTGATGACGACGCAGCCGTGTCTGAAGAGCGGGCAGGGCAGTGACTGCAGGAGCGTCCAGGTGTTGGTGCAGGGGTCAAACGTCTCCATGTTGTTGAGCGCCGGACCCTCGCTGCTCACGATGCCTCCTGTGGCGTAGATCTTCCCGTCCAAGATGGCGGCGCTGCAAACACACACAGGAGTTTTAGAGGTGTACCCTTGTAGGATGCCTCTGTCGATGCAGATTACAGCCCAACAGAATTATAATCTAGGATTAACAGCAGGTCGACTTGATCTGCTGGAACCTCATCGAGATCTCCCTTACATTTTATTTGTTCTCATTTAATCATATTTTGAGAGGTGCCATATAAAATATTTTCTTTGTTCTAAACTAATTCCTCTCAATTAAAAATAGACTTTCTGGATTTAGTCCGTATCCTGATGATCAGAGCTCAACAGTTACCTGCTGGTCCAGATTACGGTTAATTCTGATTTATTTTACGATTAATGGAATAAAAATTTCCACATGAACTATTTGTTTATTAAAGTAGTACTAAGTAGTGGATGAATGTGCTGGCCTTCCCCTGACATCAGGACATCCTGGCACTGCCAGTAATTATATTTATTGTCAAGTTAACTTAATAATAATGCTAGAAACCTGGCGCTGTTTGGACGGCTCAATAATAAGAGGTCAAAATGACCAAAACATCCCTCCGTGTGAGAATCAGCTGCTGCTGTGGGACAAATGAAAATGCTGCGAGCCACAGCAGCAGTAGTACGGCTCACGTTGTTGACCAAAATCTGACAGAGGGGTCGCACAAATCTCAGCAAACACGCTGATCGCCGTGCTGGGGGCTCCGTTCTGCTCATGATCGTTTGACAGCACCAACACATGCTCTCAACATGGCAAACACTGCTAAGGTAAAAGAAAACAACGTGCTATCTCACACCGCGCACGAGAACGAGCTAATAAAAAAAGGCAAATATCAGAACAAATGCGCTCATGTGATATGAGCAACAGAAGCAAGAGTTTGTGTGCGGAAAGGATTTAAACTTGGCTCGTGAAGCTGATTAGAGCTTTGTACTCCTATTGGGGTTTGGCATGATCTGCATTTACATAAGGTGCACGCTCAGAAACGCACGCAAACAACACGCGGTCCTCCTGCACAAATTCTACCCACGGCTGGGACTCAGAAAAGATTATTACATAAAGCCTGAATCTACTCAGAGACGAATGCACGGCTGATCCAAAACGGGGAGGGCACGGGGCTGAGCCTGGAGCGGCTGCTCCTGATAGACGGTGGGGGTGGATCGCTGCTCTCCTGCACGCTGACCTGCCAGGCTTCATCCTTGGCGCTCGAGCGTTTCTCACGGCAGCTTGTTGTTCTCCCTCCCTCCCTGTTGTGTCAGACTTAGTTAAATGTAGCAGAACAGCTGCCTGGTGCGTGCTGGTGTAGCTCATCAATAACTCTGACAACATGATTTATGCTGCACTTTCTGCACAGAAGATCACCATGTGTAGCTGCCTCCCAAACGTACTTCATGCATACTTTTGTTTTTAAAACGGATACAAAAAAGTCTCGGATCAGAAAACTTAAGTACAGGAGGCATCGGGCTGCATGGTGGCGCAGTGGTTAGCACTGTTGCCTCGCAGCATGAAGCTTGCAGGTTCAAAACTCGGCTGCGGCCTTTCTGCGTGGAGTTGCGTGTTCTCCCCATGCATGCGTGGGTTTCCTCCGGGTACTCCGGTTTCCCCCACAGATCACAACATGCCCTATAGGTTGTAAATTGTAAGTCGCTTTGGATAAAAGCGCCTGCTAAATGAATAAACATAAGTATTTGGCGAACTGCACACATCTCGGTGGCTCGACTTGACTGGAGTATTAAGGTGTGATGCCGCTGCTCTTACTACTTCGTGCTTGTCACCTCGCTCGATTGATTACACGTCACCTTCAACGAGCAACGAGTTAATTTGTCCCTGAAAATCGCACATCAGACAATTTAACGTGTCTGAAAATCCAGATTTTTGATCGTAACCAGAGCAGTGCTCTTAACACACCACACACAGCAGGAATATCTGTTAAGATTGTCTTTAGATCATTACGGTAATCCGGCTCCTTCTTAAAATTGTCCAAAGTGGAGGATTGGGTCAAAAATCGGCACAATTAACCTGTGAGAAACATGCAAGAACAGGAAATCTATTAGGCGGTAAATAATGTTTTATGGTGCTGTTCTTCAGTCAGAGTTCAAAAGTCCCACCAAAGGAGAGAAATAAGACAAAAAAAAGGAAATTAGCTAAATGTCACTGTAATAATCCAAAATAGACCAAAGGAAAACTGATTCACTCAAATGGTGTGCTATTAAAGACTCTCAGCAGGCAAATCTAAATATCAAACCCGTGGAACGGTTAGACTTTGTCCCACCAAGGACAATCTTTCTCTAAGGAGTTGCATCATTCTGGAAACACCCAGAGCTGCTTTGTTCACGTTTTAATTAAATAGCCTGAATACGTTTCCCCTGTCTTTACCTGAAGCACAACTCAAAGAATGGCAGATTAATAAGAAACTTCATTATTCTTGTTTTGTTTTGTTTGAGGCGGTGCAATTATGTCCTCTTTCTAAAAGGCTTTTAGGGAGGGGGAGGTGCCACACAGATCAGATCTGCTGGATTTAAGAAGAACATCTTTAGAATGCCACACCAGGGGATTTTTATCTTTTACGTACGGTAGCTGCTACGTTAATTATCTCTTACCTGCAGAACTGCCGAGAATGATTCATGTTGGGACCGGCCTTGATGTTGCCTTTGTCTGGGTCGTAGATGGTGGTGGCTCGCGCGTAGGCTCCTCCCAGGATGAATATTAAACCGTTTAGACTCACTGCAGGGGCGTATTTGTTATCTAAAGATATGCAGAGAGAGAGAGAGAGAGAGAGAGAGAGAGAGAGAGAGAGAGAGAGAGAGAGAGAGAGAGAGAGAGAGAGAGAGAGAGAGAGAGAGAGAGAGAGAGAGAGAGAGAGAGAGAGAGAGAGAGAGAGAGAGAGAGAGAGAGAGAGAGAGAGAGAGAGAGAGAGAGAGAGAGAGAGAGAGAGAGAGAGAGAGAGAGAGAGAGAGAGAGAGAGAGAGAGAGAGAGAGAGAGAGAGAGAGAGAGAGAGAGAGAGAGAGAGAGAGAGAGAGAGAGAGAGAGAGAGAGAGAGAGAGAGAGAGAGAGAGAGAGAGAGAGAGAGAGAGAGAGAGAGAGAGAGAGAGAGAGAGAGAGAGAGAGAGAGAGAGAGAGAGAGAGAGAAAAAACACAGCTATTGTTAAGATGTCATTCTCACATACAGCAGGCATTTCCATTAAGTTTAATGGCATCAATTTGTTCTTTTCCCCCTTTTCACCACCTCTCCGGTCCTTGTTTTGAATGGAAAAAACTCCAATAATCAAAATTCTGCTTATCACTCTATAGATATGCCCTTCTCACAATTGGTTTAAAAAACAGATTGGATACCTATACAGAAGAAAAGGTGCAGTCCATAAATCACAGAGGCTTTATTGGGTTCTGCTCCAAAATATGTTTGGGCATGGAGGCAATATGGAAGAGTTCCCCAAGTCCCAATAATTCAGAATTGCATTGGGCCCACTGGCACTTCCATAGATTTATATGAGAAGCAAAGAAAAGGGAATGCACATGTAGTTGGCAATACATGAGTGAACAGGTGGGATAATGGAAACCGTGCATATTGTATAATTCAGTGTGGGTGAAGAAGAAAAAACGGGCACAACTGCAGAGTTATAGATGATGGGAACCCAAATGAAACCGTGGTTTGTGCCAAACGACGCTGCTGGAAACCTGCAGCGGCGGCGGCGACCTGTGTAAGGAAAGAGGAAGTACGTTTCAAACTCAGCTGGCCAATTTCCAAGCACCATGAATAATGCACAGACACAACAGATCACGACATCCCTCATCAAAAAACAGACAGCAGTAGGAGTTAAGTCTAAACAGCGGTAGCGGAACCAACCCCATCCCTCTCTGCAGCTCGGCCCAGCTGCTGAAGCCAGGCAGCCATGTTTAATTAACAGGTCAGATCAGGAGTCGAAGGTGCGTCTGATTGCCGCACCAGAGGCTCCGTTTGCACCTATCTGGGCTTTGAACTCTGCACTAATTGCTTTGTGTTATCTTCACACACACAAAGTAGTCACGCTGATGTTGTGCAGATGTTTACACTGCCCACCATCTTAAGTGTTAGCATGCTAATTAGCGCCTGTCAGAGTCCTGCAGAGGCTGGTGTGAATACCAGTTACATCATAAACCACAGGTCTGGACAGGGTTGAGCTGTGAGCAGGGTTATCACAGGTCATCCTGGTATCCATCCCTTTTTACAGATTATCCAAGGTCAGGATGAAGATCCAGACAGGAAAACAGCAATCCCACTCCTGTGAGATCCTAAGGTGTTCCCAGGAAAGAAAGAATTTAGAAGTCCCCCAGTGAGTTCAGGATCTGCCCCGTGGTCACCTCCTAGGGGGACATTCTGTCTCTTGTTAGGTCTCAGTCGGATCCAAGCCGGCTCGTAGGAAGCTCTTCTCAGCCACGTGTATGCACGATCTTCTTCTTTTGGTCATGATCCATATGTGAACGTTGGACAGTAGACCAACCAGTCAGTGAGTCTTTTGCTACACCTGCTGCTACTTAAAAGATGGACGCACCACTCTATACTCCAGCCACAGGCCCTAATTCACCCTAGGGACAAGACACTGGGACTTTCCTCCAGCTGGGGCTAAGACTGACTCTGGCTAACTATGTGAAGAGACGTCCGTTGTCGTAATTTGGCGCTATCTAAATAAACTGAACTAACAGAAGACTGATATTCCCAAACCAGATGCCCTCCTCTCCTGAACTACACCTGGCGATCCTGTCCACGGACACAAGACAGGATCCTTAATCAGGTGATGGTGGCGACACTTCCTTTTACCCGCGGATAAAAGGAAGTGTCGCCACCATCACTGGCGATCTCTGAGGATGGCTGGAGCTACTAGCTGAAACACGTATGGTAAATAAATAATTTTTACTAAACTGTGTAAGAAAATAATAGTAATAATAATTTTTCCCATGTAAGGAAATGAAATTGAGAATTAGGGTTACCTATGTTGTTGAAACGTTACGAGTGATTTTTTTTGCACCTAATAAATACTCTCACCCAGCCTGTAGAGCACGGGTTTCAGACTCGATGAGGAACAGAAAGCTTCACCCTACTGCATGAGGCTGGGCCACTACTTAAAAGTCATCAGTGTTTCCTACAAAGAGCTGAAACCAGTGAAATCTTCAACCACAGGCAGATTTGGCTACCCGAGCACATTACATGCTAATGTAACTCCCAGTTTGTCCAGCCATAAGTTTAAGCGTCAACAAGCCAACGTAACTTCTGCAAGTTGTTCAGATCAACCAACTGCATCAGTCAACTTATATATTTGTCCCCTGAAAAATGATGAAACTCAATATTTGGACTCCCCTCTAATGTCCAGAACAGTGTATGAAGTGGGCATGTTGGGGGGGTGGGGGAACCTTTGGTAATCGCAGCATCCCCTACTTTTTCTCCAGGGAAGAGCCAAAGGGAACATGGCCATGGGCCTTCCCCAGATCTACAGAACACATGTGGACCATTAAACCAAACAGAGTCTATAGTTGTTGAATTATTTCATTCAAAGTCACAGAATTTAACCTCATGAAAGCAATGAGTTTGAAGTCATAAGTGATCGGTCCTCCTGGGACCAACGTGTGCATTTGAAATTTCACGGCATCCCACTGAGCTCTTGACCTGATTTCAGTGTTGTGGCTGTGATTTCTCACAGCCCTTGATGTCTGCTGCTAAATATAACTCACTTCCAACTACATGAGTTTAACTCTTTATTAGGTCGTCGGCACCATGTGGTTACAAACCCTGTGTTCACTTTCTTCTTATTCACTAAAGTCTTAGTATGTGCCTGTTTTTAATCCTACACACACACTCACCCACTAAGGATGCATATCTTCATAAACGATAGAGTCGGAGACCCCCTTGGTTGCACAATGCCTGTACATCATTGGCGTCCAACTGGATTTACTTTTTAAAGAGGCCCTTCACTGATGAACCACTTTTTACTTAATATTTTTGAAAATGATCGATCGCTTGGAGTTTAACATACGGGCTGAACATCTCCTACACCTTTCTCCTGCTTCATTAGCTTATGATAGAAAATCTAAGATCTGACTAGCCTGACAGATCTACGTCACACTGTCGTGGACTCACGATGAGGAAGGCTGCTGTTGCTTTAGTGTCCAGGAAAACAGCAGAGAACGTGTTAGTAGAAGCTAACCGTTAGCATTAGCAACTCCACCACACAGCAGAACTCCTTCGAGTGGGTGTTATTTGTGGAACTAAAACTGAGAGCAAACCGAGTCTGTGGTACAGTCATATTGCTATTAGCCAATCTGGGAAGAGATGTCCAAATATCAGGAGATAAGAGTCCAAATCCTGCCGTCTGAAGCTACTTTCTCTTCTGGCTGAATTCTCCATGCTTAAAGAGGCACGCTGGAGCTTTGTTTCCCCAGAGTACGACTTACAAGGCATTCAGTCCTGCTATAGACCACTGCTAATAAATCAAAAAATATGACTGAAGTATTCATGGAGTGAAAGTCAATCCAAGAGTTGGAAGGAGCTTGTGAGATTGGTGTGTCAAGACTCGGATCAGGATAGGAGAACGTTTCTTCAACATCAAAAGACCCCAAAGCAAAGCAGCCACTAACGTGAGCTAATGGTTTGGAAAAGGCAACCAACCTTGATGCATCCATCAGTTTGTGATGGACAAAAAGGTCTATGTAAGTATATCAGGAGACATCTTTTAGAATTATGACTTCCACATGAGCAACCCCTTGGGACCATGCCAACGCCCGATGACTTTGTCCATGCAGGGACTCGTACATAAGTGTGCAGTCTATCTACAGTCCCTCCAGACAGCTCTGAATCACTGCAGAAACAAGGTAAAAGCCCTGAAGCGCCACAGGCAGAGTTTGGTGAAGCCTCTCTGGAGAGATGTGCGCCACCGACACTCCGACCTGACCAAGCTCCCAGAAGAATACTCGAGAGAAAACGCCAAACCTTCCATTAAGATTCACAAAACAGGTAAATAACAAATTGTACTGTGAAGAACTGTGTGCTGACTGACAGGAAGAAGCAAACGAGTCCATGTTCCCTGTGATGAACTGTGAAAGGCTTGAAAAGGTCAGAGGTCTCATTTATCAAGCTTGCTTACGTACAAAACGGGGTCGGAAAACTGCGTGAGCAACTTTCCACGCAAACTTTGGGAATTATGAAAGAAAACTTAGCGGAAAAATGTGCACAACTTTAAGTTGACTAAGGACCTGGCTTACGCACATGTTGGACATGGAGAGCACCTGCAGTGCTGCTGCTGAGGATACAATTATGAAATCCTGCAGCATTATCACTTGTACTGCTTCATTTTCACACAGAAAAAGACCCCCCACATGCACACACACGTGCGTGTACACACACATGCATGCACGTGCACACACACACACACACAGTGTGAAGCGCAGAATATGGAATGCAGAATATCAGCAGGGGGACAGATTGAGACAGAATGTCATGCGTCTGTGACAGTGTGTCCTGTCACTGTGACCCGATTGATGATGCGCCCTGGCTACTTTTACAGGGGAGATCTCCGTTTGGGTGACTGGTTAGCACGCGGGAGGCTGGGGATTGAATACCGATTGGACCATGTTTTTTATATCCGCCACAGATCTCTCTGAAGAATTCACAACATTGACGGCTTCAGCAACGCTGTGCCACTCCGTGGATTTTCTCTTATTTGTTTTGCAAAAGCACTTCCTTTCATTTCTCCACCTCACCCACAGGTACCTCAATTTCTACTTCTGTGAAATTGCGCTTCCTTGATCTGCCTTGATCTACGGTCGTCATCGTCATTGGTGGAGCGCTGCAACAGCCGGCTTATGTATATGCATGAAGTCCACAAGGCACTTTGCATTGACTATTTATGGCAGTAAGTGGGCGTGGTGAGGGCGGGATGTGACTAAAATGCAGCTGAGAAACATTCTTGTTCGTCTCCGATTTATGAAGCGGAGATTGCGTGCAGCTGTGCGTACTCCATGTTTGATAGATCACAAACCTACTTGGCGTGAGTACATATTTTTTGCTGAGCTTACGTACGGTTTTAGTAAGGATTCTACGCCATGTTTGATAAATGAGACCCCTGATCACCATGTCAGCCCAGTGTCTTGATGGCAGAATTAATGGAGATCAGCGTGACTGAAACGTTTCACTAAATGTCACCCAAGGGAGCAACCACCGTGTTGGAAGGAAAGTTTAAAAGCTTCCCAAAACATAAATCAAGACAATCCATTCTGTAGCTGTTGGTTAAAGCAGTGGAGTGGTGCTGAACATGGATGAAACACTTCACGTTCCTTCTCTGTGAATTCATTCAGAACCAGATCGACCAGAGCCTGAAGCTTGGGTTTCTACCCCGTGGAACAAGTCGTCACTGATTGGTCCCCTCTCACGTTCTGCCAGACGGTTTTATTTTCCTCTCCTACCTTCTTCATCTCATTGATATGCCGCCGTCAGTCTTTGTGAGTACATGTGTGTGTGCCAGCGTGGCCGTGTGTATACGGTGTTTTGTGTTCGGTCCCATAAACACAGAACACTCATTTCTCACCGCTCGGCGCCTGAGGCAGAATAATAACAGGATGCTGTCAAAGGGGAAACCTCTCTCTCTCTCTCTTGCTTCCCTCCACAGATGCTCTCACCATCACTTCCCGCCTCTCCTCTGTGGACAAACAGTAAGCACCGAGTTTGAGCACTTCGAAGGAGGAACAGGCAGGTTATCTCACTTCGTTTTGGCAAACCTCAAGAGGACGGCTGCTGGGGGCTGCACCCCCACCTCCCCCTACTTTGCTTTTGTTCTTATCTCTTTGGCCTTCAAGTGCGCAAAAGCAGCTGCTTATTGCTGAGGCAACGCTGAGGAGTGCACACGCGGCGCCTGTGTCAGCTGAAAAAAACATTCTTGGTGTTTGCAGAAAAAGGAAACGCCGGTGATATATGGAGGCGAAGGCTGAACAGACCTAAAAAGGCTCTAGGCAGATCAATATTTGAGCAGGCGGGAGGGATTCCTCTGTCTGGCTTCACTGCTTTAAGATTAGAAAAGTCCTAACAGAACCGAAAACACATCAGAATAAAAAAAATTCTAGATGATTTTTATTTGTTATGACCAGGAAGATGTAATATTCTATATAAATATAAATTATTATCAGAAGATTCTAGGATTTAATTCAGAAGATCTAGGTTCTTTGCTTTTTCAGCGATCAACCACACTTTGTGTTATTTCAAGAAAGAGTTAGGTTTATAAAAGTAAGAATTTATTTTACAAACAATTAAAACATGACTAATTAACTAAGCATTTACTGTGAGTGGATGTAACTAAACGTGATGAAGGAACCTATGTGTGAATGCGATGTCGGTCAGAGCTTCCTCATCAAAGTAAGCTGAGTTCTGGTGAAAAGAATTTGGTTTGCTCTAAGCTATAAAGTTGTTATCATCAGAAGAACATCAGACGCGATCTGTCATGTCTACTTCACCCGTTTTGGAGAGACCCTCTTGGTGGATCCGAAAGTCGCAGGGGTCGGCTGACCTCTGGCACCGGAGGGCTGTAGAATACCGTGGTACCGACTCTTCCGTCCAGAGATGTCTCGGGTCACAACAGCTGGAAGGAACTGTGCGTCTGGCGGACTCTTAAGGAGTCTAACAACATCAGCTTTGTTTCTGCAGGAACTGTTTGCTCATCAGCTTTGCAGGTGCAAAAAGGTTTTGACGACGTGTCAAAATCTCTGATGGTTTCCTACAGGCGGCCAGTCTGAGCGATTCTCTAAAACTGTCGGATCACTCGGGATTATCCAGTTTTAAGGTTTTGATGTAATGACTTGCACAGCCAATCAGAGGCTGACAAGTTTGAGAGATGTTACCAAGACAACTCAGAAACACACCTTCTTGATACAGGATGTTCTGACTGGTTTAAAAGTCTCTATGTGTTGGACTTTAACTTAACTGTACTTATAATAATAATAATGCATTGAACTTATATAGCGCTTTTCTAGACATCCAAAGACGCTTTCACACACTCTCACATTCACACACTGCTAGTGATGGTAAGCTACTTGTAGCCACAGCCACCCTGGGGAGGTCTGACAGAGGCGAGGCTGCCATTTGGCGCTGTCGGCCCTTCTTACCACCACTAACACAAGCAAGTTGGGTGAAGTGTCTTGCCCAAGGACACAACAGCAGGATACCCCTGGCGGGAGCTGGAATCAAACCCATGACCCTCCGATCATGAGGCAATCCGCTCTACCACCTGAGCTGCTGCTGCCCCCCATACTTGTTATGGTGTGAATGCAGGTGTGAGGACCTCATCGTGTAAACATGCTGAACACACTGCAGTGATAGACATAACATAACATCCATTCAGTGTGCACATATTAATGAAGCATTTCATTATACTATAATTATAAGTAGTAATAAACAAATGTTTATTTAATGATTATCTGGATTATAAGTCATGGAAGAAGTTCATATTGATTTAGGAAATCATTCTTGATTTTAGCAACTGATTGGAGCTGGAGTTCTTCCTTCTGTGGAGGCAGGAAAGAAAGTTATTGTTTATCTTTCAGAGCTGCAGAGTCTGTGAGCCCCAGCTGGTATGAAGGCAGGCTCATTTAAAGGGAACACGTGCAGTGTTGTGTCTCCTTTCTGACCAGATGTTGAATAGATGTTGAAAGGTCAGACTGTACCTAAAGTGACCGTTGCTGGACGCTACAAAGGTAAGGTATTAACAGTCGTTATAGCTGCAGGGCGACACGAGCTGACACACATCTCACACATCCATGAAAATACTTCATCGCCCAAGTCTGGTGCACCTGCTGGCTGAGGTCAAGGACGCCAAACGAATAAGTCCTTGTTCTCCCAGATCCTCCCTTATCTCGCCCCTACATCAGCAGGAGGAACATCACGTTCCCACTATCAAACCGGTCCTGATGGAGACGAGACCGCAGCTCTGATAAAGCTTTCCCCAAGTCATCATTGTTACATCAGCACGGAAACATGGAGTCACTCACAGGTGGAGGAGGAACGCCAAGGAATAAACATCCCATCTGAGAGACGGAGGGGAGGGTGAGGGATGGAGAAAACAAAGAAGCTCGAGTTCCTCAGCTTTAAGCTCAGATAAGATCTCAACAAGTTCATTAGAGCAGCAAAAATATCTTCTGAGATTTACACGCAGAGTTCTTTTATGTGGCGTGGGAAACCTTTGAAATGATGCTCCAAACTAGCAGAAAGAGGATGACGATGGGGGCATGACCAATTAGGTAGCCATGGAAACGCTCCACCCTGCCTCCCCCAGCCTGGTCCTCTCCTCACCACCTCCACGAAGAATCTAAACCTGCCCGACTGACACGTCGTTTTTCGGGAGTAAATGTTCCGCGGTCAATTTCCCGATAGAGCAGCAGGGGCGCCGCGCTTCGGCTCTCGGGTCCGTGGAGTGGCCGGGTCTGTCAGCTGGTGTGTGTGTGTGGAGGTAAACACCAGGAGGCAGAAGGTGTGTGTTTTTCTATATGGCTGTGGAATATTAGGTGACAAATCTGTTTGTGAAGGGTCACGTCATGAAAATTTAGAAAAATAAAAGCGGCTTTCTCTGCTAGACTTGAAAAAAAAAACACACCTAAAAATCAATATTTGGGGGTAATTAAAAAAAAACCTGAAAACGGGACCAAACATTCCTGGATTTCTAAAACTTTCTAAAAGAAGTTTTATTCGAAACGTTCACAATAGCGCCCTGTCATTCATCGATCCAGAAATAGAGCCGTTTCTCTACAGAGCAAGGTAGAACTAACTTTCAAGGCTTGTTTTTCTTTTAGGAAAAAGTAAAAAATAAATAAATAAACAATGGTAAGAAAGAGCTCATAAATCAAGTGTGTCATGAAGAAAAATCTGAAGTCTGCAGATGCGCTAATGGCCCTGTGAGTATGCATGAGCACAGTGGTGCTTTGAGCTAAATACAAGCTTCTGCATTCTAACAGTTGAATGTTGACGTTTGGACAAAAACACACTCCATGCTCCACATCACAGACGTGGGCGGGTGTGTAAGCGCTCAAAAGAAACTCTGCAGAAAGAATCTAGTCAAAAACAAGAGGAGCTCCCTAACGGTTCCTGCTGAGGACAACATTTAGTACTCGTGTTTAAAATCGTGGTGATCCGTTAGGACTGTACAATAATCACGCGTTTATTTGTATGTTCAAATCAAACTGTATTTATGAAGCGCTTTTCATGCAACTCAAAGTGCCTTACAGATCAAAATGACCCCACATAACCCTCATTCCCATCCCTACCCCAGAAATACATTTTTTCATGTGGCTGATCGATCCCACCTGTGAGTGAAACGGTCATTCTGTGGTTTGACACAGAAACTAAAACTAAATCCCAGACTAGGTGATGAGGAATTTAAGTCTCTGACTCACCTATACATCTGCTTTTACATTTAAATAAGATTGTTTGTTGCCTTGCTGTAGCTAAGTAGCTAAGATGTTACCGTACATTAGCTTTGAACAGACTTTCTGATCATCCCCCCCGGCTCAGTAGGCAGAAGGGGTGTAAAGTTGTCCCGTTTGAGCTGTGACAGCTGGTTTTTACACGTTTTCCATCTCTAAAAGCCCATAAAAAGAGGATTTGCACAAAGTTAACTAACATGGACCAGAAGATTCTCACATCTTTCTAGAGAAGCTAGAATTGTTCAAGGAATGACAAAAACGCCATACTTGCAGCATCAGTGACCTTAAGGACTTGTTGCATGCTGAATTTTTCAAATGTCCACTATTTCTGGTGTGAGCGACACAAAAAGTAGTGTTTTTGGATTGAGACGAAGGCCCAAAACACAGAGGCAGATATCTAAAAAGCTTTACATTTTGGTCATTTGCGTAAGCTGACCTGGTAAGAATGACGCTATGAGAGCTTAGCTCCTGGGAAAGTGTTGGGCAGTGGTCAGTGTTCCCGCTGGGTGGACGAGTTTTTCAAAGACAAAGACAGAAGTGGACGGATGGAAGCAACAGAACTGTTGAAAGGGCATGAGTAACACTTTTCACGAGAGATATGGAGTCGGTGTTTGTGAAACCCATTTGCAGTTAAAGCAGGAGACGTTCCACACGGATGGAAAACACACACACACACACATGCTAGGCTGTATTTGTGTCGGTCAATAAGACAGTGCTGAGAGACTTCGAGAGATGAGGGAAACTGGGGGGGTATAGATGAAGAGATGGAGGGTTCTAGGAGCACTCCCCACCGGCTGGCTAAAATCCTTGCCGGCCCAATTTCACAGGAATCACTAAAGCCATCCATTATCTCCCGGCTCGTTGGCGATGAATGTAAAAAAACGCTAAATGTTCTGTTTTTGATCTAGCGCCTTCTAGGGTTTTGCAACCCCCCAAGGAACTTTACAACGCAACCAGCCATTCACCCATGCACACACACATTCACAAGTTGGGGAAAACGAGGCTAGTCCACCTTAATCACGTAAATGATGAACTTGTAAAAATCTAACCGGAGAGCCAAGGTAAAAAGAAATGTTAAGGCTGCTGCATCTGGCTCAATATGGTCACCATGGTAACCACCTGCCTCATTTAGGTACCATTGTAAACACTCCTGGGTCTCTCAGTCTCGGGCAGCAAACTTAATCACAGGTAGACACGAATGATGATTAACAGCTTCGGACAAGAAGCTGCTGTGTGAAAACTAAAGGCCATTTAAAAAAACAAGTCTTAGCACAAGGCTTGCTCGGATGGTCACACGTGTGAATTTTTATATTGCTTTGGTATTTAAAGGTATGACAGTTAAAAAGATCCTTCGCTTAAAGTGAGAAGAACACACTGAGCTAAAATATGACTTTCTTTATGTTTAGTTTCGGTGCAAACTCTGCACCCGGAGGTTTGACAGAAAACCACGAGTCCTGCAGAAGTCAGAGACACAGTTGGTGAAAGGAGACAAAAGTGTGCACATTTAAGATGTGTAAGGAAAGACTTGGAGTTTTAATAAAGCTCGAACATAAATGTAGAACTACAAAAATCCCAAAAGTTAAAATGTGATTGTGTAAAAACAACGAAGGCTGCGTTTTCTCACCAGATTCCCTAAAATCACCAAACAGGAAAAGTTTTATACGGTTTCCAACAAATGTCGTCTATGTAGTACAATATGCAGCTACCAAAATTCAGAGCACGTTATTCCCGATTTAATTGTGTGTTTTGGTGTACAATGTGCACATTTCTTTTAAAAGCTGCTGTGCGTGAAAACGGAAATATTTGTTACAGAAATCCAAAAAGATAGTAGTAAAGGTGCTTCATGTTAAGAGATGTTCGTGTTTACGGTAGCCCAGAAGGTTCAGCGAGAGACAACAGCTTCTGACAAAACGTCGTAACACAATAATAAAACTTACAACGGAGGTGATGCTGGACCTCATGCTACAATGGAAGTTATGCTAATGCCTTGATCGCACAAAAATGTGAGTACACTTCAGACGGTGTGTTCAGGATCGTAGGGGTTTACAGTATTTATGTGAGTCCAATGACCAAGATCTCATTTGCTTACATTTTTGGCGTAACTAGCATATTTGCCTAACTTTTTTTAGTATAATTGTTGGTTGACCACAGCTTCTGTTTTATATAGTTTTACTTTATAAAAAAAAAACTTTGTTAAAGTATTATTTCCGGTGTGGGGTCTGTTGTGGTATTTTGCCATTTTCGTTGCACACCTCCTGGGCCACCGTACATGTCAGTGTGGTAAACCATCTCAAGTCTCATTAGTAATCATCACACACTGGTGAAATGCCATCTCCACATTTGACCTGTCCCTGTGAGCTGCAGCAGCTCGGGAACTATTTGGTGGTTTAACCCCCAATCCCCTTAAAGCTGAGTGCCTAGCAGGTAGGCATTGGGTCCCATTTTTAAAGTCTGACTGGGATTTGAACCCTGATCTCCCAGTCCCAGGGTGGGCACTTATACCACTAGTAGGCCTGTTTGCACCATCACATCTCAGACTAGAAGGTAAACAGCCTTTCAGTGATGTACAAGAGTCACCAGTAAGTGAATTCTTATATGTTCTGTGTGAAAATGATGGTTTCCATATTCTGGATCAGAATCTATGTTGGTTCCCAGGGAACAATTCCCATTTAACAAAAAAATCCAAGAGCATAAAGCCTCGTGAACCCCACGGTAATCTCCACAGTGCTCTGACACACACTCACAGACAAAAAAGATTTCGTAAAGAGTTTAAACTCCACTTGCTTGTAATGGTTTCATCCAGGCTCCAAATGTAGAGCAAAAAAAGACTCAAAAATGTTCAAATCACAGCAATCATCCCTTTCAAGTATAGCTATTTGTTAAAAACCAGCCCGTGGAGAGGATATTTGCTCCTGGAACGCATCTGGTGGACCTTTGAATTACACACCGAGGTGTACTCTGTGTTTTTCCAGCTGCCCCAGAGTTATGGCGGCTCGCTCAGAGTATTTTTTGTGGCTCTGAATCCTTTAAAGGTCCCCGGTGGCTCGGGCTGTAATGCTCTCCCAGGTTTGGCCAATAACATGTCAGGAGCTGTGGTCCGCCTCACCTATCATTTCACAACGGCCTTTTTATTACATTGGCAGAGCAATAATGTGGGAAGAGAGGGGATGATGGAAAACACAAAAAGAGATGATAAGAAAAAAAGGAAGAGGGATGGAAAGGGTCACAACCTGATCAGTAAGTTGTTTATTTTTCTTGTCGTTGATGTGGGTTGAACTCTTCACTGAATTACACTTTTAGGACCGAAGCCACGCATGCACGCAAGGTCTCAATGGGCTCACTCTTCCATAAAGCTGGCTGCCTTTCCCCTTGGGCTCACAGAGAACACGGATATAAGCTCCGATCCATAAAACTGACCAACACGTGAAAAAGAGACATCTGCACTCTCACAGCTCGGCCGCGACGAGTTTATGGCGCCGGCTGAGGAAGTCAAGTACATGTAAGCAACAAAATGTGTTCAAGTGGATCAAATCATGGGATTGCTGTTGCTAGGCAACTATAATTGAGGGCCAGTGACTCCTTGTTACACTCTAATGTGATAGGCAGATGTGAATGTGTAAAGAAGTGAGCTGATGCCACTTCTGGCACATGCAACCACACAGGACCGTGCAGAAGATTGGAACCCCCCCCCCCCCCCCCCCCCCCCCCCACCCCCATGCTTCAATAACTCATGTTTTTCTTTAAGGTAAATGAAGAGTTCCTTTGGACTTTGGCAGCTTAATTTCCTGTCCGATGTCGGTACAAGATCTGCTCGGGTGCAAGATCGGCTCGGGGTCCTTCGACTGCCGATGATGTCAAAGTAGTTGATTGGCTGAACATGAATCTTACGGAAGTTACGCAATCACGTTACATCGTTATCACGTTACGTTGGTCCAGGCAAATTTTTCTGTTGGAAAGATGGACAACTTTTACAAAGAAATCCATCATTACCTCTTTGAAAATACACTTTTAGCATAGAGCTGCATGTATATTAGGGCTGAACAATTAACTGCATGTGCAACTAAATTGCGATGTGACAAAAGGAGATTTTCTAATCGCAAAGGCTGCAATTTCGCAGCGAGTGGTTAGCGCAATGCTAATATACGTGGAAAAACCCATAGTAATGCTAATGCTAATATCACCGATTACATTCTTACAAATTATGAATTAGAAACGTACCAAATGATTACATTTGGAGTCTAATAGAAAGTAAAACTACCATCAATCAAATAAGTACAGACAGGTATTTTAGTAAAGCCAGAACACTTTTAACTCCAGAGTTTTGGCTAGCAGCTATGAGCGTACCTGAACTACGCATGGACAAGATGTCAAAAACACTAAACACAAAATACTTCAATAAATGGGACACACTTCTTTCCTGCAAATACAATTTCACAGGTGTTGCTAATACCTATGATCCTTCAAGGGATGTGCTCAAAGAGGAGTTCAACATTATGAATAAAATATAGTGTTTTATTTTACAAATACCATTGTAAACACAAACTTACGTCGTAAGAAACATTATTTTAATAACGAAACTGCTAAATTCTTTCCAACAGTATAGATGTGTAGTGTATTTTGTCCGAGTGGGTTTGCCGTACTTTGACGTCATCGGCAGTCGAAGGACCCCGAGCCGATCTTGCACCCGACCAGATCCTGTACCGACACCGGTCTTTGTTTTCTGACCGTAACCACATATGAAAGACACATGTTCATCACCCTGTAAATTACACCGCCGCACACCCAGAAAATAGTCTACACGTAGATTTAACAAAGCAAAGAGGTACAAGCATCTCACTGGATAAATACTGCATCAGTGATCATTTTTCAACAAGCAACAAGTTATTTATCCTCAACTAAAGTCGTCATTTGCATGTTTTTACTGTGGGGGCGTCGGAATGAGTTCCCACAACATGGGAACAAACATCTCAGCTCTAAAGCCGATCTTCATCCGTATACATCACATGTCACGTCATCAGGAAGCAGAAAATCCATGTGTTCGGAGATCGTTTTGGGCCATTACCGTAAAATAAGAGATGCGCGAACCGGAAAAGCGTCTGCCGATCACAATTCGACAACGGATTACGAAAGAATGGATAAAGCTCGAAACGCGAGGATTCTTCCTGTTTGAAGAGGTGAGTCTCCTCTTTGTTTTGGTTGTTTTGGCGTCTACATCATCCTAGCGCGCAACGTTCTGCGACTCTTAAAAAAACAGCAAAAACGGTGAGAAACGCTGGCAGCGAACAGCTTTACCGATCAGGAAACGGTTGGCAGAGGACGAGTTAAGGAGAGTCAGATCATCGGTTTGCATCCAGCAGAGAAAATGTCTTAAGGAGATTGCAGAAACTACTATGCCTGGATAAAGAACTGACCAACACATTGTTAAAAACTGGGAACCGTGGTCTTGGAGGGAGAAAAGGAGTTGAAATACCATCTTGAAAGGTTGTGATTGCTTAAATGATTGGTGAAATCAAAGAACGACAGTATAACTCTAGGCTGCCTGATAGAGAAAGCCCTATTGAGAGTCAGCAGTCAGACTCTACCATCATCAAAAGTGTTGAAAAATGAATGCAACACTGGATGGAAATAAATGTTGTGGCATTGCAGAAGCTTTCTGATGCTAAAGGGAAAATCAAAGCAGTGTGGTTGATGGTCCAAACTGTTATTGTTGCTATTTTTCACATTCAAATAAATAAATAAATAAATGGAACTTAAAGGGACATTATGGAAGTTTGACAGTCAAAACATGTATAGAAATAATAAATGTCTTCTTCATACATTCTCCTGCAATGCCCTGGTCCTGTAGAATGAGCCCTGGCATTTTTACTGTGATTGCCTGTTTTTCTGTAAAATCACAGAAAAAGAGAGATGCTCGGGTCGAGCAGGCTGCTTCATGCGCGTTCACGCTCAGGCGTAGCCCGTAGCATTTGCTATCCGTAGCTTTAGCAGCAGAGAGAGAGGCAGTGCCACTTTGTCGCTGTTCCCAACACCTAGTGACGAACCTAGCTACGTTTCTGAGGACCCTTAGCTACTTTCTGTAGAACTTTCTTCTAGATATTTCCTGCAAATTAGCAACAAAATAGCCATTTTCACTCCGAACCGTTCTTTGGTTTGTCGTTGTTTCAGCTGTCATCAAGGATATAAAAGTTACAGATTGGATGTCACTGGAGCTGTAGCTCACCTAGTAACATGTTTGACTCTCATGCAGCAGACCTGGGTTCAAATCCGGTTGTGAACATAATTTGTCATTTAGAGTTTCTTTTTTACATTAATGGCATATTTTTTTACAGTAAGATGCCCAAATTTTTATTTGAGACTCGCCGAACGGCATTGAATTCACAGATAAAAAAGATGTGGGTTCAACTTTCATTTTGGAACAATTTTTCAAGCAAGGGAAGGGAATGATCTGAGCATGCAGGAGGACTGACCCATCATAAACCTTTGTCGGCTGTGCTGAAGAGAAAGGTACAGAACCAAATTATTTAATTAATTAGCTGCGTGTTCTCCTGTCCTCTGTCCTCCGGGCCACGCACACACACACACACACACACACACACACACACACACACACACACACACACACACACACACACACACACACACACGGGACTGTCTCAGCTGTTATTTTCATTAAGGAGTGTGCATGTACAGTGTGTACACCTCATGCACGAGCTTTCTTTTGAAGCTGCAGATACACGTTAGGCCTGAGTGGTGATCACGAGCATAAAAATTCAAACTTCCTTACAGTCCCTTTAAATAAAAAATGTTTATGTATCAATAAAACAGGTTCTTTCCTTGGGTTTCTGAGCATTTCATGACTGAATAATTTATAAGAACGTTTTAAAACAACCTGCAAAAACAATCTGGTATGTTTACGAGCTTCTCTTACCTATCATGGGTGATTCGATGAAACTCCAGGTGTTGCTCTGCGGTAAGTAGGACTGCAGGACACCCGCTGAGCGCCCGGCTTCGTTCACACCCCCAAAAACGTAGATCTTCCCTCCGCACACCGTGGCAGCAGCAGAATGAACCGGCTTAGGAAGAGGAGAAACCGTCTCCCACGTGTTGATTATGGTGTCATACCTGCAGAGGAGCAAACATCTTTTACTTGGATTTATACCAGAGAGAAGAACAGAGGGGCGGCGAGCCAACAGGGAGGTCAAGATTCAGACAAGTTCATATCGACTAGATAATGGAACAGTCACACACCGAGAGGTTACAGAAACACTCGGGTTTTAAACTTCCCTCTGCTCTGAATTCACGGTGAAACACTGGGGTTTGGCTGCAGAGCTGACAGATATAATTAGCCGAATGCCTCCACCACCAGGGAAGATGAAAAAGCCCGACTATTACATACAATGACAGCAATTAAAGCAATTACACAAAACAACATATGTTGGGAGCTACAAGCCATTAGTCTCCAGAGTTGGGCTGCGTGTCAGCGCAGAGTTTTGGACCTTTCTCAATGAGCGCTCTTTGGCAGAGACTTCAAGCTGAAAACTCAAACAGGCACAAACAGACGTGGTGAGATGAAGACCCAAAGAGCCGAAGAAAAACAAAACACCAGTTCACTGGATTGTGTCAAGTCGACGTGTGCGTTTTAACTATAAATCTCTTCCCTTTGTGTTTTGTGTGTGTATACATGCAGATGTGTGTGTGTTGACTTGTGGTTCCATTAGCGCTGTGTGCTAGCGGTGTAATGCCGCGCCTACGGGCCGCTGATCAAAGGCGCCACGCCGACAGCTCTCCAGCTGGAGTGGGCCTTCGTTAAGGAGCCGCAAACTGATCCAGGATCTGTGATTAAAATCATCCATTCAGGCTAAAGCAAACTGTAAGGTTATGAAGTTCATTATTTTCAGCTCCACACAGCTGCCCCTGTGCACAGTAACACCCGTGTTGAAAACGCCAAGGTCGGGTGTTCCTCAGACTGTTTACATTCCAGGAGAAGAGTCCGAAGGAGAAGAAGAACGCTTTTACTTAATCGAAGTACTTTATTTGTGATTAAAAAAATTAAGCAAAACATATGTTGATCAATAATAATCAAGTGAATGATCTGTGGAATAAAGATGTCATGATTTATGTGTTTAATGAAAACAGGACTATTGCACAGACAGACTGATCCTCATCTCCATAGAAACACATGACACATTGTTCCAACCAATCAGAGCTTTCGGCTGCCGCAGGAGAATCTGGCTTGTTGACTTAAAGTGTCCAATCCGCTTTACTAAAACTTATCAACAATTCAGAGATATAAAACAAGGCAACGCCATTTTAAGCTCAGTTCCATTTTGACTTCAGTTCTATTCACCGTCATCCTAAAGAGAAGCACAGCCTGGCCAGATGTGTTTTCTTCTTTAAACTAAGAACTGTGAAGTTGGAGATTTTCGTCGTTTAACAACCAGACGACATCCTTTCAAAATAAGAGCACCTGCTGACGCTGCCGATTGGTACCGGGGTCGACCCTTCAGACGGGCTTTGACGTGCTGCGACCGCTGCTTCGACAGCTCCAGTACACATCCGAGGTTCTTGGACCTGGCATTTCCTGATCTACCTGGGAGGCCCCCCACTGGGTATGTACACGGCAAAATAGCAGCTCATGTCATCACTTTATAAGCCTCGTGATATCTAGTCATAACAAAGACTACCAGATTCAATGACGTCAGCCTAAGGAGTCTGAACCAACCATACACACACACGCACCAACACAACATCCAAATCCATTTTCATCCATCACAGAGTTAGTCCTGGTAGATTGTTAAGAATTTATAATTAAGAAATTAAAGATTCTCAAACGATCCCAACTCTCTCTCCTTTCTTGTCTCAAAGTCAATACAGAGTGTTTAATTAAACTCCCTGATGATAAAAACAGCCTATTCTTCTGATTATAACAAGTGATCTACTTACAGTGTATTAAAATACAACTCTAGATAGTTACATCACTCTATTCCGTTACAAAACCTTAATCAAGGTTAGTGTCTTCATATGAAAGTCTGTTGCCAGCATCCTGTGGACATCCACCACCACCCTGAAACACTTGAGGGATGCTCAGAAAAAGCAGACTTTTACCTAAAAAGTAGCTTTTTTCTCTTCTAATTGGATTTTTCCACTGGGATCAACAACCTTCATTAGGCCACAGGTGTCTTTTATTTTTCTTTTATGTGCTAGTGTAACAGTATTTATTGCTGCAGCTCCTGTGGCATTTGATGTCGGGCTGAATTTAAATGAAACCAGGGAGCACTAGCTGCATCAACCTTCTAGTGAGAAGGCTTTTAGATAAAGTGCAAGAGGAGATGGGCGAATTACCCTTTGGGAATACTCTCCTCGGGGGTCCGATAATGTCCTTGGCAACTGCTGCAGAGAAGGGAAGGGGGGGTTAAATGGACTGTCAGTCTGGGAAGGTGGTGACAAAGAGGCCACTCCAGGAGAGGTGGACTCCAAACACTCACAAGTGCCAATTAGCGTTGTTTAAACACGAACACACACCGGAGTAAGTGCTGAGACGGCGTAACAAACACGCGCGTCTGAGTCTCCAGCTGATGTAATTACCCCTCACACCACATCAGGGGTGTTGCGTGAATTTAAACATCGGGGGTGTCGCGTAAATTCAAGGGTCAGACGGTGCTGAGTGATGCTGATTACACAACCGACAAGAGTCCAACAGGACTGCTGGAAGCAGCTGGTCACCATCAGGAAAACAAACACAAAAACAACTTCGCTACGCCACGTTGGCTGCTGGTGAGCAAATTCCCTCTGGAGATTTTCTGGAGCCCCCCCCCCCCCCCCCCCCCCCTACGCAAAACCCCCAAATTAATAAAAATTGATCATGAGAAGCAGATCGAGTTACAAATCCAGTCGCAGTTGGTTTCAGTGTGAGGCTGCCAGGGCTGCAGCGCCCCCTATGGTGGATGGCAGTAAGGTGTCGCGTAAATAAAATCCAACAGGATACGCCTGAATCGGAGGTGATGAACACAATTATTCAGCTGATTTTGACAGAGAAACTCTAATTAATAGTCCATAGCATTAGAACATAAATAAATTAGGTCTGTGATAACTTCTCACTTTGTGCATCGTAGAATTCTCCCAAAAACAAATTTGGAAAGATTAATTCAAAAGCTGCTTTTTCATGAAGAGAAGGAAAAAGTTGTGGAGTTTCAGGTAAAAGTTGTTTCGGTCTTAGAATGCTGCAAAACCAGCCGGCCTTGATCACCACAAGGACCTGCTGGTGACCCGAGGATGTAAAAGTTACCTCATGCATGCTGGTCTAGTCCGTAGAAAGCTCTGAAATCAGGATCTTAGAGCGGGGGGCCAGTGTAGCGGTACCAGCAGCAGTAACCCACAGTATGATTATATAGAAAATGCTTCATCATCTATAAGGGTCCATTCCTTATAGATGCATGCGCTGTTTGCTAACCCCTCTGATTATGCCTTGTTAATAGATGCCTGATCGATGATGATGCATACATGTGAACCCTGACAGGTTGGAAGTGAAAAGGAATTATCAGATGTCTTAGTCTGACCACTTGTCTTTGAAACATAAAAACCTGTCCTTTATGCGGTTAACCGGTTATCATTGATCCTGTTTGTGATTGTTTGGGAGAACAAAGTGAGGCAGACCCCCGCAGACACAATCTCACTCTAGAGAGCTCTGATCCAGGATGCTGAGTAGTTTCATTATTGGTGCTGCTTTAATACCTCCACCGATGTCATTAAACACAAAACCTCAACGCTATTGACAAACGCTTTACTGCATTCATATCATGGTTCAGACTTATTGTCATTAGTGATCAATTAGAGCTAAATCTGCCTTCTGCCTGGTTCCAACCAGCCATAGATTAATTTGTAAACCAAAGGAGCCACTTCATGTTACATTAGCAGTATGTTTAGCTCCACGACTGAGCTAAAAAGACTGTTTGAGCAAAACTGCAGAGGCTTGATTTGCAGAGATCTGCACATATTAAATGACATAAAGGTGTAGGGTTACGTTTGTGTGGTTTTTAAGGGAGGAGAGGATCACTTTCATTGGAAATAAACCTCTAGACGTGTAATTTAGATGAGCAGTGGCATCAGGAGAGGTGGTTTATTCACACACAATTATTCAGCTGATTATATATACATATATATAATCAGCTGAATAATTGTGTGTAAAAAAATATATGTATATACACACATGTATGTATATGTATATATATATATATATATATATATATATATATATATAATTTACACACAATTATTCAGCTGATTATATATACATATATATAATCAGCTGAATAATTGTGTGTGAATTATATATATGTATATATATATATATACATGTAAATATATATGTATTTATATATATACATGTATGTGTATATATATATATATATATATATATATATATATATGGAATAACCTGGATGATGAATTAAAAAAATGTGCAACTACTGATCAATTCAAAAAAATGTATAAAGATAAAATGCTAAAATCGTATGATTTGGTAAGTTGAGGATGGAGGATTAATGTTTTAGTAGTGATATTATTTGTGGAAGTAAGAGAGCGGTTTATTTTTTGTGTATAAGGCTATTTTGTACTTTTTGTTATTTATCTTGTCTTAGTTAAAGGGGGTAGGTCATATAAGATTTTTTCTTCTTCCTCCCCCTATTTCACTTGAATGCTTATATTCTGATTTGAAGTTTGTATATTTAAACTTTGAGTGAAATAAAGAATTGAATTGAATTGATTTGAATTGAATATATATATATATATATAATCAGCTGAATAATTGTGTGTAAAAAAATATATGTATATACACACATGTATGTATATGTATATATATATATATATATATATATATATATATATATATATATATATATATATATATATATATATATATAAAATTTACACACAATTATTCAGCTGATTATATATACATATATATAATCAGCTGAATAATTGTGTGTGAATTATATATATGTATATATGTGGCAAGGTGGATAAACCAGGGCCCGGGCGGGATTCGATCCCCAGACTCCCAGGTGAGAGTCATACGCGCTAACCAGTCAGCCAAAGGGACATCCCCTTGGCCAAGTAGCCAGGGCGCATGATCAGTCGGGACATTGTGACAGGACACTCACACTGTCACATATATATATATATATATATATATATATATACATATATATATATATATATATATATATATATATATATATATATATATATATATATATATATATATATACACACATATATATATATATAATCAGCTGAATAATTGTGTGTAAATTATATATATATGTATATATATAATCAGCTGAATAATTGTGTGTAAAAAAAAATATATATATATATATATAATTTACACACAATATTATATTCTGATCTGATCAATGCGTGCAGACTCTGCTAGCCCATCTCAAAAGTAGAGAACAAAGACAGAAGTGAGGTCCAGATAATAATACCTTCATAGGAAATGGAGTCTTCTTTTCAATAGGAGGCGTATCATTGCAGCAGGGCTTTCAAAAGGCCATTAATGTAAACACGGCGCTGCTCTCATTCAGCCCAAAGGGCCAGGAGTTCTTCTAAAGATGAACACGTGCAGGTCAGAAGAAACTCGGCGTCTCAGATTGTCAGAGGTCACCGCGTTGATTGAATTCATTACTCAAGCAATTCACCGTCAAGCTCTTAACACGGACCATGATATTAAGACTGACACTAAAAGGATATGAATCCATCTCCTCCAAGACGGAGGAAGATGAAACGATTGTAAAAACAAAGCGTGTCTGTGTAGAGGTGTCTCGTCTTTTCCTCACTGCTGCTGAGTCACTGTAGGAGTTTATCCATCAAGGTGTTTCGGGACATCGATCAAGATTTTCTTTGTAAAAATGAAAAAGATGTTTGTACACAATGACTGATCTCTGCTTGAAGCCTCGTAATCGCATGTAGCTCCTGACAGGGCGCGTTTCATCACGCGGGGACAATCATCTCCAAAATACAGCTGCGGGATTACAGCCGAGCAAACGACGCAGGATTGGGTGCATTTATGCTGCCTGACAGAGACAAAGACAGGACTGATGGGAAAAGGGACGGAGGAAGAAACTGTGAATGAAACAAAGCGAGCCGACTCTAGAGCAGATTTTGCTTCAAATATGTCTTGTGGATTCAAAAGAAAACGAAAGCTCCTGCTCGTACGGAGAGCCGACATGTTGGCAAATCAGAATCATCACTTAGAACCAGGCTAGTCCACGCAGAGCGTCTGTGTTGCTGCACGGGAGCCAACTAGCATCGGCCTGGCCTTTGTTCTCTCGTGACCGGACTGGATGAGAGCCACAGTGTTCCAGGACCACAGGTGAAATTGGATGGTTGCTGTGGAAATGATGCAGTCGCACCTGCCATGTTTGTTTATGTTGACATCAGAGGGATTTTCTAGTCCTCCACCTGCCTGCCCGCCTGCCCTGAGCAACGCTAATGAAAGCCAATATAAGCTTAATATGTCAGTCACCAGACGAGTAGGAGGCCACGCACGCGCCATGTCTGCGATTAGGGCTGCAACAACGAATCGATAAATTCGATGAAAATCGATTACTAAAAGCGTTGGCAACGAATTGCGTCATCGATTCGTTGTGTCGCACAACTCTTCCAAAAGCGCCCCCCCTTCCCGCCCGCCGTTGCGCGCAGACCAGAGCAAGTCAGATCAGCGCGAGGGAGAGCCGCAGATCAGCGCAAGGGAGAGCCGGCAGATCAGCGCGAGGGAGAGCCGCAGATCAGCGTGAGGGAGAGCCGGTAGCGGCAGATCAGCGCGAGGGAGAGCCGGCAGACTTGCGCTGCTGCGAACCGGTAGGCATTGTTGCACAGCGATCCAGGCAGCTGCTTCCAGCGCACGGTCCATTCTCAAAGTGGCGCAACCAAAAAACTATAATTAGCACACGATCGTTCATGTCCGCACATGTTCTCTATTTTCTGTCTTATTTGTGCCTGAAGCTCGCTACTGCGGAGCTCATCACCTGTGCTGTGGTGATGTCACCTCACGCAGCATCGAAAACGCGCTCTGCACTTTTCGGTCAGGAGATCCCTTTGATCTGCTCAAAAGTAACTGATGAGGTGAAAAGGTAAGAATCCAGGCAACAGATTTTCTGGAGAGTTTAGAGGAGATGCAGGAAGATGAGAGACAGACAGGACAGGAAAATAGTTCAATAAAAACAAGAAAACAAAACAAAGTGTTGAAAAGTAAAATGTAGGTAGATTTATCACCACTACACGTTTTTACCTATAAAAAACAATAAGTTATACACATGTCATATTTACACATCTGATACAATTCAGATCACCTTCAAAACTCAGTCACACACCCAGGGCCGTTTCAAGACATTTTGGGGGCCAAGGCAAAATGCCCCCCCCCCCCCCCCCCCCCAATAACTGGGCTCCCCAGAAGCCTCTGTGTAATTCATGCCCTCTCCAGTAGTGTTAGTTATACAGTGTTTATAAAAGCCCCTCAGACATTACTGACATGTTCTAATATTATCAGATGAAAAACTAAATTATCAGACATGCTGTCTCATCTGCTTCTTTTATAAACTTGCAAAAAGTAACAAAACCATTTGAAAGCCACTATTTGTGGATTCTCTGAAAGTTTCCATGGAGTGTGTGACAACTTATTTTTTCATTGATCCTATCGTCTAATCTCACAGCTGAAACAAGCATCCTTAATAATCTGTGCACAGGAAGCTTACTGATGCTGTAGTAAAACAAAAGGTATAATAATTTATTATTAATAAAACCTTGTTGCAGCACTAAAGCAGAAAAATTAGATTTTGCATTAAATATGCAAAATATTTACATATGAATTGTTTTAGAGCCCTTTAATTGGCAGAATCTGATATTAATTTAGTTCTTACAAAAAATGGGTCCCAACATGGTTTGTGTGGCGTTGCCATAGTGTGACGTCATAGGCACAGATCCCCTGTCCTCTTGTTTGGAAATGGAAATATGGTCACCCTACATTAAACAAACTGTCCACCCGGGCTTTTGCACTGCACAGAGACGCTTCGCTGCCTATGACTTTGAACGTCAGTTGAGAGTCAGTCTCATGCAGACTAACCAATGAAGAGAGGGCCTCAAGTTAAGACCCTCTCCTCATTGGTCAGTCCACACGAGGTGGGTCAAAGGTTACTCTGGGCGGGTTACGTGTTGTCAGGCATTCAAGTATTGAGTATATTTACTGCATATTACAGTAAAATATTCTGTATGTGACCACATTATGGTGATCCTTGGGTCGTGATGATGGAGCCCTTGAATATTGTTGCCCAGGGTACAACAAAGTGTTAATCTGGCCCTGGTTCTGCCGTCACATTCCCGCAGAAACTGGTTGATCACACCGGGGCCAGACTACTAGCGTGTGGTTTTACAACCACAATGTCCTCAGAAGCAAAAACGCTTTTAAAAGGGAGGGAGGAGTCCTAACTGTTGCTGCAGGCGTGTTGTGTGAGAGTGCAGTTATATACTGGTTAATATATTTTTGGGTTCAGTTGCTTTCATGTGGCCTAATGTGAGTCTATTTGGGATCATTGGAATGATCAGCAGCATTTCTTGATGTGACTTTATGGCAGTTGCCCAGGGCATCATCGCAAGGAGGATGGCATTCATTTACTTTTGTTTTATTTGGTATTTTTTCAGTCATTTTTGGAAATAGTGATCAATTTTGATTAATTCACAGCCTATGTTTAATTACATTTAAAATAAATGTCAACAGATGAGATCAAACAAAACAGATGAGAATTGCCCTTAAGCTGTTTAACTTGGACCAAGCATTTTAGGTCACAGAAAGATGTAGCTTAGGGTCTCTGTCTATACACCTTATAAGACAATTTAGGTGATGGCATGTTGTTTTTCTGCTATTGAACTGTTTTCTAATAATGTTGTGTTAAATAAAGTGAAGGAAGGAGAGAAATAACGTTTCCCTAGCAGTTTTTAAAAATTTCCCCATGTAATCCGATTAATCGATTAATCGTGTCGAGACCCCATCCGATTAATCGATTATCCAAATAATCGTTTGTTGCAGCCCTATCTGCGATAATTATTTATTAGATGTGGACTATAACGTCATGAAATTCAAATCGCACCCAACTTAAGTAAAATAAGCACTTCTTTCTGTTTAGATTTTATTTTTTTGGATGCTGACTCAGCATTCCTCTTTTGATTTCTTCCAAACTAGTTCCACACTGTTTTAGAAATTTCAACAATTTATTGAAATAATCAACTTATTCAAGACATGCTGGCTCTAACGTTTGGTATTTACATAATGCATACTTTTTACGTTATTCCACTTTTTCTGCACATTTTCAGCTAATTTGAAATGAACGTGGAATGCTTAATATGATGCAAAACCCTGTGCTGTTCAAATGTTTACTCCCTCTGCATACTTCAGTATAGGGACTTCATTAAAATTTTAAAATGAATCACCAGACTTTCAGGTATTTTTGTGTGCTTCAGCTTTTTGTTTTGTTTTATAGTTTTTGTAAAATCACATTTTAAATTTGAGAAAAATTCTGCTTCAGTCAGCATTCAAACTGCATTTCAGCATGAAATACCTCATTTTTTATTCTAGTTTTCCTGTAATAATCTTTTAGATCAGAGCAGCACAGTTTCACACTCGGATTGCTTGCAGGGGACCTCAAGTCACTTTCTGCTCAAGACAAATTTTTGAGGCTGAATTACAAAACTTCTGAGAGAGTTATGATCAGCTCAAGAGCCTCATCACATATCTGAGACAAGCCCAGCTGCTCCTCCAGAGGAAGGGAATCCTTCCAAAAACAGCTCACAGAAATATTGTTTTCTGCAGAAACAATTGAAGCATATTAGAGCACAGCTGGGAACCGTAGTCTGTAGCAAACAAAAGCCAAAAGAAAGCAGAGGCGAGCATTGATCGAGAGCTAGATTAATAAACATTAGATGGCGGTATTTATGGCAGCAGCGAGGAATCAGAGGACTTCTCTAAAAATAAGCAGAAGAGTAGAAAGCTCATGTTCATGCATGGCCTGCTGATGTGTTGTACATAGAACACTGTAGAACACATCAACACACTACGTACAGTTTTCACAAAACAGATAAGTTGCTTTGCTTTTGAAGCTTTATTTTCTTTCAAAGTTGTATTTCGTTGCTTTGAATATTTTACAGCTCAACCTGCAATTGAAAGTAACAGAACTAAACTGATTTAAGTCGTATTTATCTGTTATTGGTCTAAATTGGTCAGGTAAATATTAAATATTTCTCCAGCACCCGAGTTAGTCAAGGAGTTCCTCAGGGTTTAGTGCTTGGTCCAGTATTTTTTAAACATTCATACTTTTTATGTGCTTCTCTCAGAGGTGTGACCAAGTCACTGCTTTGCAAGTCACAAGTAAGTCACAAGTCTTTCCAGTCAAGTCTTGAGTCAAGTCCAAGTCAAAGACAAGCAAGTCCAAGTCAAGTCCAAAGTCAATGATCTGGAAGCCCAACTCAAGTCAAAGTCCTTAACTTTGAATTTTCAAGTCATAATCAAGTCATCTGTCCAATTTCAATTTATGACAATAATAAATAAATTCCAGTAATAAAGCTTCTTAAAGTTTCATTTATTTGCTCAAACAAGCAGAAAGTGCAACTGAAGTGTATTATAAACAAAGCGCTGCTGCATTTAGCAGTACAACATTAACCCCGAACGAAGAATGATTTATGATTTTTGTTCATGTCGTGCCACTTTTGTGCTAAAATATCAAATATGCTCAAGTCATCATCAAGTCAACAGATGCAAGTCGATTCAAGTCACAAGTCATTGGTGTTAAAGCCCAAGTCAAGTTATAAGTCTTTATAGATTGTTTCAAGTCAAGCCAGAAGTCATTAAAATAATGACTCGAGTCCAAGTTATGTGACTCGAGTCCACACCCTCTGGCTTCTCTGTCCATTTAATTTCGCCCACTTCTCTGTGGGTGAAGCAGCCCCAGAAGGCAGGCTCAAGCTGTTCCCTACCCAGGAACCTTCACCAGCTCCAACAGTGGGATCCCAAGGCATTCCCTAGCAAGCGTGGAGATATAATCCTCCAATGTGTCCTGGGTCAACTTTTTATTTTTAATAAGTAGTTTACAGCCTGCTGAATTGCTGAATGGCTCAAATCTGCACTTGATTTAATTTGGACTTGTTGCTTTTTTGGAGCTCCTTAAAGTGTCTTTGGTTTCGAATAAATAAAAAAAACCAAACAGAAGCAGCACATATTTATGTTCCTGAATTATTTTCTGTCCTTGAATTCAATGTGCGTCATGTGAAACGGTGGGCTTCACGAGCTAAGAATAAGCCATTCGGTGATGATGCTAGTGAGTTGATTCCCCCCCCCCCAACCCCCCACCAAGCCCTCGCTTTGTAACATTAACCAGGAAAACGTACATCTGAGTCACAGATAATAAAAAATGAATGGATACAATAACGTGTTGACTGTTATGCAAGGCTGCTTTTACATTTGCTCTGTGACATCAGCCAGATGTGTGTGTGTGTGTGTGTGTGTGTGTGTGTGTGTGTGTGTGTGTGTGTGTGTGTGTGTGTGTGTGTGTAATCCTGATTTGTGGGGCAGCTGCAGAAGACCTCAATCAGCATGCTGCAGCAAAGCTGGACTAAGCTTCAGGAGGCAAATAAAATGCAGCGAATGAGTTTGGCCTCGATGCTGACCGCACCACTCTATCCTGTTGGTACCCTTCCACAACAGCATCCCTTATATTCTATATTTAACTAAAATCACGTCTGTTTTTGATTATTGAAATTTAAGAAAGTCTAATTTATTTAATATTTTAACTTTCTTTTCTCCCCTCAGCTGTTCTTGAGTGATATTAGCTTTATGTCCGAGGTTGTTCACGCTGTTGGAGGAGACTGGATCTTTAATTGGGCTGCAGGCCCTGGTGGTCCTAAATCTGTTGTTTTCTGCACATATCCAAGGTTCTTAAAGCACATGTTCATGTTTTGCATGCTTTCCCTCTGTAAGCTGTTACTCTACACAACACTCCAGTTGGTGTTTGTCAGCATGCAATTTGACTAATTCCTCTGTTGAAACAGGTTCAAACCAATAGTAAGATGATGTATCTTGGAGTTCAGCTTTAATGGGTTTTAACTGTTTCTTTGGCACTTTTCCTATCGGCCCTGTCTCCTCCCTCGGAGAGTAGCCAAAGTCCCAGTACCCTAGTCTGTGTTCAGCGTGGTCCAACCCATGGTACCAAACCCTAACCCTGTATACAGGCTGGTGAAAAGCTTTAAGGCACCTCTGATACTAATTAAAGTTAAACACTTCATTTGAAACATAATTATATTGATAATTATATTGAAAGGATTATTAAGTCTCTTAACCCCCAGAAACCCAAATTTAGAAAACAACTGCAAACTCTTTTTTTAACCTTTCACATGTTGTTCTAGGAGGCAAGATAAACGGGCCTATTTACACATTTTAACAGCCAATAGTGTTGCAGAACTGAACAATAGGACCTATTAGCAATGTAATTGTGGTTTTAAAAAGAAAAAAAATGGGGAAGGTTTATTTTTGTAGACTTAAATCCGATGTTGTAATATTACAACCGTGGGTCTCTGGGGGGGTAAAACAAAAATGTCCACACTGAGCCTTTAAAATTTAATAAAGGCCCAAAGTGACTCAGGTTAGTTTCTCTAAAGAATTCTGATGTGCTGGTACCGTTTCATTAAACAGATCACTACTTTGCACTCCATCATCACGCGGGCCACCTTTCTCAGTGGCCTAGTGGTAGAGTGTCCGCCCTGAGACTGGGAGATCAGGAGTTCGACTCCTGGTTGGGTCATACCAAAGACTTTGAAAAAATGGGACCCAATGCCTCCCTGCTTGACACTCAGCATTAAGGGTTGGATTGGGGGGTTAAACCACCAAATAGTTCCCGAGCGCGGCTGTGTCTGCAGCTCACCGCTCCCCCAGGGGATGGGTCAAATGCGGAGAACAAATTTCGCACACACACCTGTGTGTGTGACAACTAATGGGACTTTAACTTTAACTTTAACTTTAAGCATCAGCAGCAACAATGACAATAGTAGAAGCTGAATCAATGAGGCTAATTTTTATTTCAACACTTTCCAACCAGTCTGAAATTCCAAGGCCCCACCCCTATGGACACCGCACACCAAAGGGAAGGCACTCCTCTATGGATCTGACTCATGATGGCTGACCAGCATCAGGACCAACAAGATGTCTCTTGATGTAAATGCTGACCTGTACACCTTGGACTGGAAATCACAGGGAAGACAGATGAAAATAACAGTAAATAATTTGTTTAAAAAGGCAGAAAAAGCCAGATCAGATGTGATGTAACCATTGAGGAAGCACCAGCAGCATCAGAAAGACTTTTCCTCCTACTCTTCATCACATCTGGGATCATTAACAATCTATGGGCTGCCCGTCACTGAGATGGTGACATGTATAATTTCCCCAGACACATAAATGACACTATTTATAGAGGAAGAAAGGAAGATGAAAAAAATAAACAGACGTAGACTCTATAAACCTCGACACTGACAAAGAGATCCATTAAGCGACAGAGAAGCATCACGCTGCAGCAGCTACGAGCTCACAAACGAGAAACACGCTCATACGTTTAAACCGAGTTTAGAGCAGCAACATTTAGCTTGTTTATAATCTTATATTATGCATATAATTAATCTAAAGGATGAATTCTTGATGGAATGCGCCGATTATTCTCGAGAATTGCTAGACAATGATCAGGCGTTATTTACGTTTTGTAAGTTTATTACAAACACCAGTTAAGGCATGGACAAAAAGGACCAAACACAGCTTATTGTTTCATGCATGGAATTAAGACAATTGTTAACCCAAAGCTTTATGGCAGTGATATGGATTAACTGATCTGCAATAAAGTGGAAATTTGGTGACACCAAGATTATAGGAAAATGGGGAATAATTTCTAAAAGGGGCAAAGCGATTGTGTGTGTGTGTGTGTGTGTGTGTGTGTGTGGTAGCAGAGAAAAGATGATAAATCTTCAAAGCTAAACGTGAATTTGGATCGAAATAAACAAGCCAGAAACTCTGATAATCTGAATTCAATAACCAGGCTTAGCGTGAAAGTCAGCCAATGAAACGAAACACAGACATTTCCCCTTGTCGCCAGAGGGTGGCCAGAAGCTGAAACAGCCTGGGTCTTGGCTAGTGCCGAGGACTGAGGCCTGTAGGATGTTTGGCCCCGAGTTGGTCGACGAAGTCTGTTGAGTTCAGGAGAATCTTGTTCCCCGGGAGTGGCTTGACTTTTGAGGCTCCTTCGCTTCAACGGCACCGAAAATGTGGAATTCAGACCATGAATCAAAATGATCCCAAACATAGTCGAATAAAGAAAAACTGTTCCAAATTGGTTTTAACTCTTAATATGAAATCTCTCCGTACGGGCCACACAGACTTCCGGTTTCACGTAGAAAAACAAAACTAAACGGAGGTCTGAGTTTACTGTAACTTTTGAGAGCTAATGGCTTAACAACTTTTATGAGCGTTGATTATCTTTTGCTGGGCCCAGGTGTTATAGCCCAGCAGAGGTTTGCTTAAGGCATTTTTCTTCTTTGTTCTGCCACCATGAGGTCTGAACTCTGGTTTTATAAACGGTCTTGGTCACACCCACTTGTATTTCACTCATTAACCACTTGATGGCACTGTGGCTCTTTCAAATAACCCAGTCTTCCCACCATGAGAGATTCATGCTCACAATTTCACATTCTTCAGAATCAGCTGACCGGGGTAACTTAATCAACACGTATTGTTGGACCTTCATCTTGTTTCAGGAAGTTGGGTGATCACAGAGGCCATTCTTCACCACTCTAAAATGTGATCAAAGAAGATCGATGACCTTTCGTTTAAACAAATACTTATCATGTCCTGCAACGTTCTTTAGGCCTCAAAAAGGTACATTAAATACAGGAAAAAACCTATCAGTGTGGATCCCGATAAAGTTAACTGAGAATATAAAAAAATGTTGATTTCTGCTACACTTGATATCTAGATAAAGTTGTAATGAAAAAGTCTCTTTAAACAAAATTTCTTATACCAAAAACTCTAATTTCTAATGCAAAAGCATGAATTTCTCCAAGCAATCTCTTTATTTGTCTTCATTTTTTAATTTAACCATCAGTGACACCCCTAAGGGGTTGCCAGAGGTGGTCATTGACACCCTACATTGCTGGCCATCCCATTGCCCACACCCAGGGAAGACCAGTGTTCTTTATGCCATATTAATAAAAATCAATAAAGGAGCATTTATTTTATTACTACAGGCTAAACGTTCCCAGAGTCGCCATGAAGATGAATTTAGCGTGCCACCCCAAAATTTTCTCTTGCTCCATGGCCACCCTAAAAAACTTTTCTGGGGGCACCACTGTTACCCGCCACCCTTTTAAAAACACCTACATGAGTTGTTTTCTTTAATAAAATATAACTGCTTCACATATAAATGTAGAAGTCCTGTTATAGTTCAGTAGAAGTTAAAGTAAAACTAATGTTACAGTTCTGTCTTATTCTGACTCACTGAACGCACAGCATCTGGTTTCCGGTGGACGACCATTCACACAGACTACGGTTGATGTGCTGAACGTCTCCAGAAATCTGCACCCACAAGAGAAACCTTATAACTTAAAATTTAATATCAAACATATAACAATATACCTGTAAAATAAAGTGAGCTACAATAAAATATGAACTGATTCTCCTGTCAATAATAAAACAAAAGTCAGAAAAAATAATGCAACGCAAGTGTTATTTTGGACTGAATAACTTGTATGCGTTTTAGAGGGAAAGTGCATTACTGAACATTTTACAATGTAAATTTACTCAATTATAGCCAAAAGGCTCTTTTCTATTGGTCATTTAAAAATATTCCTCATCACTGTTCCACAGCTCACTTTCTGTCTGGCTCATGTAATTTCTTTAACTTCATAACGTTTCGCATGCGGCATCTGGAGAAATAAACCCCATGTGGAAACTTTCCAGAACTCCGCATCCAGATCAGCACTGCACCACAGGTGGTTTGAACGCTCTGAAAGGACTCAATGATTCCGCATGGCAGTCGTAAGGAAACCGCATCCGTTCCACATTCAGCATCCCAGAAGAGGTGTTTCATGCTCCCGGGTCAACCCCAGGACACGCTGGAGGAATCTTATCTCCACGTTGGCCATGAAACACCTGGGGTTCCTGTGACAGAGAGTCAACATTATATATCCTTATGTGTTTTAATTGACATTCGTTTTTGTATAATTCTCAGTTGTTTCATTCACATTCACAGTTCCCACCAGTGGAGCTGGGGGAGGTTGCCAGGGAGTGGACGGTTATGGCCTCTCTCATAGAGCTGCCATCCCTGCACCCCGGACAGACGGATGGATTTTATTAAAGCCTCTAAAAGTCTGCATCCCTGTGCTGAACAAGCTCCAGTAAAACCACTGCACCCACAGCAGCTCCAGCCCGAATCCCTCGACTATTAAGCAGAAAACAAATTATGTGTGCATCTGAAACATTATACCTGCAAACCATCTTGGTGTTGACATTCCTGTTGTGGGCCTTATTGCCTGCTGATATTAGCATTTTGCTCAAAGCAGGCGTCATTAAACCCAAAGTCTTCAGGATGGAGTCATCCATATGCAGCGCCATGCTCGGCAGTGCTTAATTTGGTTTCTATAATGCCACTGGAACAGGCGCGAGAGTTTTGGGGGGGGGGGGGGGTATTTGTATGTGAGCGCATCAATCCCTCATAGCCCTCTGTGTCCTGTCAGAAGTAATGAACTGAGAGCTTGTGATTTGGCTGGAAGAAAACAGGGCCGCTGTGTGAATCAGCTCCAGCCTGGAGGGCGTTCAAAACAATTTGCACACATGCTTTGGCATCATTTGCTTGCATTAACATTTTTCACATTTACCCAGAATGTTCATTAGTAGCTAGGTGGTGGGGGGGTGATATCAGAAGAGGAACATAAAGTATTTTATATAGTTCAGGTAAAAATATTAAAACGGCTGAACCTTTCTGGAAACTGGCCCTCGATCACAGAGCTGAGCTACTCGTGGTGACTCCCTTTTCACCTAACCGGGCATCGATCCGACAATTCGAGGAGTGTGGCGGTAAACAGGGGACGGAGAGGAGGAGTGGAGGACGGCGCGAGTCGATCTGTGTCGTGTCAGCTGCCATCTGTGTGTCTGAGCACATCCTAGAAGCTGTGAGGCCTGCTCCCAACACCTCCAGCCTCACGCCGCTCACCGACACTCACACGTGCTGCACATTTCTACTAAACACAAGCATCACTTGCTCTCTTTGTTTACGCTACATGCTAGCCATCCCAGAACAAAGCACTGATTTGGATTTCCAGCTAGAAGTTAAATCAACACCAGTGATTGGAAAGCTGCAGTGTTTAATTCAACTTGAAATCGGATGGTTCACCCTGCTGGTGCTTTTGTGTACACAGACGTCCTCACATGTGGCACGAGTAACTTGCACAAACCCACCTTTTACCACGCTCTGTTTCACAAAATGCAGCTCCCTGCAAATAGACAGGAAAATAAACCCAGCAGCTTTGTGACAACTAATTCCAGCTCGTTTGTATGCACCTCTGTTCCCCGAGTTGATTTCCTCAGCGTATGACAGCTGTTGGTACCTGTGTTCCCTCTCCCTAGGTCGCTAATCAATGTCTGATGCTGAAATCCGCCGAGTCCTACTTTGTGGAGGGATGACTCAGCGCCACTCAGAAAGGTTAATGTTTGGTTATAAGGAGAGAGCATCGCTTCGCTAAAGCAGAAGTCGCAAAAAAAATTACATTTAAACTTATTCTGGAGCTATTTGAGGAGTGAATCCCACACCTAAAGGCTTGGGAACTGAGCTCGTCTGACTGTACGTTTTAACCAAATATGGAGACGTTTGGAAAAAGCAGCCGAAATATATAAAACTCAAGAATTATTGATGAAGTCAGGATGATCTGAATGAGGTACGATGGAGAATAAAGATAACTAAAACCTACAGGATAGTACCCTAAAGGACTGTGACAGAAAGGTAAAGCCTGGGACCACATTAAGGCTCAAAAGGTGGACATGTTGAGATGATGTCATTGTGTTGTCGATATGCTCGTGTTTTTTTTAAGAATAAGAATAAGAATACCTTTAATAGTCCCTCAGTGGGGAAATTGCAAATTTCACATTATTCATGTTAGCACCATACTCTGTAAAATGTAAAACCTCTGTGAAGTTCATTTGAAGTAATGTTTTACTTTGCTTTGATGTGGATGCATAACTTGAGCTTTGAAATCACTTTTTGTACTTTGGGTTTGATCAAAATCAGCAATCAAAAAACAAAGTAGAATTCAGGGACATTTCTCCCTTAAATCCGTTATTTTCTTGTCACGTGACTGTTAGCCGCCAGAACATCTGCTCCGGTGGTCGCCATTGCGTCATGGACAACTCTCTTCCACACGGTAAGAGTTCAAAAAAAGTTTTACACTTCTTGGGAGTTCCTATCAAGAAACGTGTCGAAATAAAATGTTTTACGTCGTCTTTATTCTTGTTCTTCTGTTTAGATATCGTATTACTCTTGTTGCCGTTGTTCGCCATTACTTAGCATAAACCAAAACGTAACAGCTTATCCAAACGCAAGAAGCTGTTAGCAAAAATGCTAACAGTAGCTTTACCAAGTTTAAATAAACCAAACATACCCAGCAAACAGACCAGCACGGAGGAGAGACGGCTACCACAAAAACAGCTCTCCTTTTTTTTTTTTTTTTTTTTTTTTTACCGTGTCCTATCTGGCTGTGAAGCAAGCAGAATTGATGTCTGAATGCTGGTGACAAGCCTTACAGATTTACTCTCAGGTGGCGCATCAAAGCTTCTGCTTTTAATGTCACGCCTGATACTTAAAACTTTATTGTTATTGTTATTGAGTGCTTTGTAATTCCGACCAGACACGGAGACAGAGGTGAAAGAGAAAGGAAAAGAATAGGTGGGGGGGGGGGGGGGGGGGTCCACAAAAATAAACAATGAGTCTGCTTCTAGACCTGCAGAAAAAGAAAAAAAAATGGGACACAACAACAATACCACAAGATCTAGCTATCACTGCGTCAACTTGATGAAAAAATATATAATCAACATTGCTTAACTGAAAAATCATGATAATAAATCACAGTGCATTAAGTGCCCACCATAGTCTTAAGACCTGTGTTTAACGTGCCCAAGCCCATACTTTTGAGAGCACCATGTGAGCACCTGTGTGTGTACACGCGCTTGTTTATTTAAGGTTTCTCTATAGCAAAAACAGCTCTCCTAATGTCTGAAAGAAGCTCCTTTATGAAGGGAAAAACGCTCCCGGTGATTTTCCACATCTGCGATAGAGACGAAGCAGCGCATCTGACCCCGGAAGTTGTTGTCCGTTGCCGGGAGACGAAGGCAGGCAAAAAGGAATCTAGTAGCGGATGGACATTGTTCCGGGTCTTCGGTATTTGGTGGAGAAGTTAGTGTCGACTACCGGATCAGACGTTGACAAATTTTTAGAATCGAGCCGTCAACGTCATCGAGGCTTCGCTACAGCTCTAGCCCTCAGCCACATCAAGGATTAAACACAGCTCCTTAGTGTCATGGCTGAACCGGTACCCAAAACTACCGGTATAGCCGTAAGGTTCCAGCGGCCATATTTGCTCCAAGGACTCTTTACCGCCAAAAGGAGGAAGCTAAACTCTACACATGTAGAATGTAGAGTTGCGGGGAGCACCACCCCCTGCAGGCAGCTGATGGATCGCTATGGATTTTTCACAGAGCAAGGTCTGTGATAGCGGCGACGGCGTGTTCACGCTCTCCTCTTTCACCTCCTTCTCCTCTCGGGTAGAGGCTGAAGCATCGGTTGTAGACACGTCATCCATCTCCTCTTGCTTCACCATTTTCTTAGAGGTATTTCTTCGACCTTTCACCATTCTGATACGTTCTCAGTCTGTCCCGCTGAAATGGATCAGAGCTTTTAAAGAGGCAAGCAGGGTTGGAGGGCGGGATGTGGGGTATTATGTATGAAACGGAGGGGATGTGGGAACTGTGGGGTGAGGTAACCTAACACAATAGAGTTATCAATCCTAACTTGACGTAAAGTGGTGCAGATTGAATACATCAAAGCAGATCATCAATATACATCTTGGCAAAAGGGGACTACAATCAACAACTTCATGCATCATTACACAATAGTCATCAGTTCATTTCTTGACATGTAGGGTCATTAAAGATCATATCACAAAAGGTCATAAAACAATACACCTGTCAAGTTTGACGTAAGGTGGTTTGGGGGAAAGGGCATAAAGGTCAAAAAACAATAGACCTGTCAAAAAGTTTGACGAAAGCTGGTTCCTTATATCTCTCTTCTGAAGTGCCTTTTTTCCCTCCACCTGAACCAATCCTCATGTAAACCCTCTGATCTCTATTAAGGTTAGCGCGACTAGGGTTGCGAATGACCACAGTCACCAATTCTTGTCATGTGCCTACTCCTATGTATGTATGTCTGATCTCAGAATTGTGTGTACTGAAACTCTATTTTCCCTCTGGAATTAACAAAGTATCTTTGAATTGAATTTGAATTTGAATAACGATAAACAGGGTTGGGCATCGTTTGATTTCGAACGATTCTGATTCCAATTCCTTGTTTCGATTCCGGTTCCTATCGATTCCCGATTCCGATTCTTTCAAGACATGACATGTTTTACATGAGCCAGCTAACCACGGGTCCTACTTGATGAAATATTCTTAACTTCAACATGAATTTTAACTCTATGAACAACAACATCACCTTCATTTAGACAAAAACATGTTTTGGAGATAAAAAGAAAAAGACTTGCAGCACCACCAGTGTGTTTGTTTCTGACCACAACCAAATTCTGGAACAAGCCTCTGGGATGAGAGGCTAAATGTCTCCAACATATCCAGAAAGGTCCAGCTGTTTTCAGCTAAAACGCTCAGGATGATCATGTCCAGGATGACTGAGAACTACACCTCCATGCTGCAGCAGCGTTCAGTCAGAACAGGAAGTGAAACTTAAACGTAGCTGCTGTCAGTAACTACCTAACAGATTTTAAACATTAAAACTCTCAACAGAAATAGTTCAGAAAGGAAATTTAAATGTTCACAGCTTTGTGTGATGTGGACACGTAATAAATAATTTGTAAATGAAATGTTACAAAAAATACGTAAATGTGAAATTTGTTTCATTCACACCGAACGATGAATGAAAAAAAATTGCTAGAAAAATCATGGTTGAAGATTTCATAATTCATGCATCGAAGAGTTAAAAGTGAGTTATCAAGATTTTCCAGCACCTTAAATGCTCAAAATGTCTCTTAAAAATGTTTCTTTACACTTTCATGCACTCATAAAAACTTGCTGACATTACCAACCTTGTTTGATTCTTTTTACAGATTTCTCTTTGGATCCTTTGACTGTCAGATTGTGAAACCAGTGATTTAACCTCTGAAACTCTTCTTCAGCCATAAACTCTGGAAGGTCCCTAAATCTCCTGAAGGGCAGCGGCACTGTTGCGCGGTTATTTGCTTAAGGTGCACACATCCGACCGACTGCGTGAGCTGACATCTGGGGCTCTGATGGAGTCTGTGAACAGCCTGAGAGCGCACTCATCTGACAGACTGGAGTCAAGGTCAGTCAGGAGACACACACGCCGCCGCCATCGCTGTCGGAGAGCGCACACACTCGCACACATCTCATTAACTCTGGTGGATTACGGCACATTTCAGGCTAATAACAGACATACTTTTACACACAATGCATGGATGCACACAAACACACAGCACAACTATAAGAGCACATACGGACACAGACCTGCCGCCTCGGTGTCACCTTCAGCTAATCCTTAGTTGACAGAGAGCAATCCATCCACTGGCCGCACCTATTTACCCATAATCCCTGAAAGTGAACTCATTAAGAGCACAAGCCTCCTTCCTCTGCACCTCGGCTCACAATCTGGCCACACAGACACATTCATAAGCACAAAAACTTTGGATATGCTGTACGACACCCGTGTAAACTTGAAAAGGCACCTTGAGAAACGATCAGGAAAAGAAGTTTGAGAGCCATGATAATATTGAGTGTGTGTGCGTGTGTGTGTGTGTGTGTGTGTGTGTGTGTGTGTGTGTGTGTGTGTGTGTAGACGCAGATTTAATTGGATGGGAATGTCACGTAGGACGGGGACATGAGTGCTGTCGGTGGTGTAGGTCGTACACCAATTACTGCTCCTTCACTCTTCAAAACTAGATGGGAGATGGAAGGCTGAGACCTCACTTCATTACCAAAGCAAGCTTCTGTGTTGATGGCAGCCAAGTAGGGCATCCCGGTGGGGGGGGGGGGGGGGGGGGGGGGGCACTTCCTTATTATTACTGCAAACTGAGACACGGTGCGTCAACGTGGCTGGTAATGCACAGTAGCAGAAAAGGCAATGATGACTGGGTGTAAGCAAGGCCTGTGTGTGAGATTTTAATAGAGCTTTAGCTGGTTAATTCCTGCCTAAATGATCAGAGGGGGTAGAAGAAGAAGAAGAAGAAGAAGAAGAAGAAGAAGAAGAAGAAGAAGAAGAAGAAAAAGAAAAAGAAAAAGAAGAAGAAGAAGAAGAAAAAGAAAAAGAAAAAGAAAAAGAAGAAGAAAAAGAAGAAGAAGAAAAAGAAAAAGAAAAAGAAGAAGAAGAAGAA